>NC_133740.1:3305000-3905000 GCF_048934315.1 Petromyzon marinus | reverse complement strand
TACCGAACCCCACCAGTTTCATATGCGCATTCACCGAACCCCTCTTTAGTGAAAAATAAAATGTGATTTTTTTTCAAATTCAAGACATAGATATGTTTTTTACTGGTACACAAAATGAGCCGTGCATGAACATTACCTTGTTCAAAGAATAAAACCAACACAATGCATAAACTCACAACAAATTACATACCTGGAAATCAATGTGACTTCTGCTGTTGCCTTTGAGAGATCAGTTCAGATATGCGTGGCTTCACCTTGGCAAGTGCCACTCTCATGTCATTTTCACAGCAAAGTCTGTTCCTTTTCTTCGTTTTTATGTCCAGCATCCTCGAAAAGGATTGCTCACAAAGATATGTTGTAACAAATGGTAGCAATAACTGGATACTTGTTCATTTGTCGACACCAAAACGTTGAGAGCGTTGTTGTTCTGAAGAGTTGATGTTGAACCTGGCTCTGCTGAATTTCAATGATTTCGTCGAGGAATTCATCATTGACATCTGCTGTTTCAACAGCAAACGTGAACGGCTGTCTCACCCATGCTGGATATGACTCTCTTGTAGGGAAATATCCGTCGAGAGACTTTGCAAGCTCATCTAAGTGCGTGGCAATTGTTTGCTTCAGTTCCGTGGATACAGAAATATCTCCGATTCCAGACACATCTTCAATCTTACTTGCACAGTCGTCCAGAAGCGGGAAGTTTGCGAAGTTATTGTTCTCTGTTCGTCGTTTCCATAACGGTAGCTTTTTTTGAAAAGCCTTCAGGTGTTCTTCCGCTTCCATGATATTGACTCCACCACCCTGCATCTGCTGATTGAGATGATTGAGAGCTGCGAATATATCAGCCATGTACGCTAAAATGAGAATGAACTCAGGATTTTTGAAGCAATCTGCATGGCAGTGTTGGTGCTCTTGCAAAAACAGGGCTAATTCCACACGCATGGCAAAAACACGATTCAGCACCTGTCCCCGGGATAACCACCGAATATTAGAATGGAGCAGAAGTACCTCAAATTCAGAGCCCATTTCTTTACACAGCTCACTGAAGATGCGGTGCCTCAGAGCACTTTTTCGCACATAGTTCACACATTCCACCACAGTTTTTAATACTTCTGCCATTTTTGGAGGTAAGGTTTTTGTTGCCAACGCATGCCTGTGCAGAATACAATGCGTCACAATGATGTGTGGTGCATCGGCCTTTACTAGCGCACCAAAACCAGACTTTCTTCCCAGCATGACTGGAGCTCCGTCCGTACAAACTGCAGAAACCATATCCCATGAAAGATTGTTGTCTCTGAAGAAGTCATCCACAAGCTTCTTCACATCGGCTGCCTTCGTTGTTGTTGTAAGAGGCTTACAAAATAAAAACTCTTCTTTTTTCATGTCGTCTTTCACATAGCGTACAAAAACAGCAAGCTGGCTTAGATCAGAAACGTCTGTGGTTTCGTCGAGTTGAAGGCTGAATTTTGCCGGGCTTGAAATCAGATCCGCGACTACTTGAGCCAAGATGTCTTTACTCATGTCTTCTATTCTGTCACTGACGGTGTCATTTGAAAGGGGAATTTGGGATAATTTACCTTCGGCCGCTGTTCCGAGTATCAGATTCGCCATCTTTAATGCAGCTGGTTTCACAAGTGTTTCACCAATGGTGTGTGGCTTGCCCTGCTTTGCGATCAGGTAAGCAACTTCGTACGATGCTGTCAGGATCGGTTTGTTAACAGGTACAAATCCAAGAGCAGGCAGAGTGGCCCTTTCATCGAATCTGGCTCTCTTCACCCTGAATTCAGCAAGTGTTGTGTTCTTGTATTCCCCGTCTCCATGCAGCTTCAAGAAGTGTTCCTTTAGTTTTGCCAGTGCAAGACTAGAGTTGCTCAACTTGGCGTTGCAAATCATGCAGATAGGACGCTCACTCCCATCACGTTCCGTGATACATGAGAATCCATGTTGTACATATTCGTCCGACCACTTTCTTCTTTTGCCCGACATAGTTAGTATAGATAAAATATTAAAGAAATCACACGACGTACGACAACAACAGTCACACGTTGACTACTGAGTACGCACTAAATTCCCCGCAGCGCTGATTGGCCTAGCAGTGTAGCATGATCATCTGCAGCCAGTGATGGCCAAGCGGGCCGTGTGTGTCATCACAAATTTACACAATAATTCAAGTGTGTCCGGACCTCCGTGGCGGGGGCTCTGTCGAACCCCTGAGATCGACTCACCGAACCCCTGGGGTTCGATCGAACCCAGGTTAAGAACCACTGCTCTAACCCCTGACCCCAAGTTCCCCGCGTGTGATTGGGCTACGGAGCCGGGCAGGTAGCGGCGTCGGGTTTGTTAGTGCCTGGGCACGAACAGATCCCGGGGGGGGGGGGCTAAGCACCAGCTCGCCGTACCCCCTTTTGTCTACGCACGACAACGGGGGGTTTACCGCACGGGGGTTTACCGCACGGGGGTTTACCGCACGGGGGTTTACCGCACGGGGGTTTACCGCACGGGGGTTTACCGCACGGGGGGTTTACCGCACGGGGGGTTTACCGCACGGGGGGTTTACCGCACGGGGGTTTACCGCACGGGGGTTTACCGCACGGGCGTGCTCACCGCAGCGCGTCGTAAGCGTAGAGCAGTCGGCCGCCCCACCAACTGAACCATGCCTAGGCGGGCAGCAACAAGGTCGGGGGCACAGGCGGGGCGAGGAGTTGGAGGTCGGTAGCCCGAAACCCCACAGGGCAGTCGGGGCGTGGTGGTGGTACGATTGAGACGGACGAGGCTGGGGACGGAGGGATTAGGACGGAGGAGGCGGCGGGCGGGCGGGGGGCAGGAGCCCCCCGCAAGAGACGCGCAAACTCCAAATATACAGCAGGCGACATCCTCCATGAAGGTCGGACATAGGGTTTGCCGACCTTCATGAAGATGTTCATATTTGTAAGCTTGGGAACTTTTATTATTACACCATTTTTATTAACTCGTTGTTGTTGTTGTTGTATCCTCAAATCTTGTAACTCAATTTTTACCCACTTCCCAATGCGGTATCGACTGCAAGCTTGGCATACTTATGCCATACTGATGACAATACTATATCCTGCCATAAAAATAATAAAAACATTTTAAGTTTTTACACGTAGGCTTTCGCGACCAATATTATAAAAAAAAACATTTTAAAACAATCTTTTTTTCATGCGTTATGTTTTCGTCTTGGCTCTAATTGTCCACGCTCAACTCACGTTGGCTGTAAATCACCACGGGTCCCTGACGTTACGGCAAGCTTCATGGCCATTACTAGTACGGTACATTTCATTAAAGCGTGTTTTTTTAAGAAAAAGTTTTTAAAAAAAAATATTACTTAATCGACGATTATTATCGGGCCACCCAAAATACAAATGCGTTGAAAAAAACCGTGACATGTGGGTCACGGTCTATATCGGTCCTACGTGAATATCAAGGGCGGAATTAACCAGTGGCCGGTGCTTGGTGTCTGCAAGAGGGGTGAGTGCGGAGCGGGTTCAGGCATCACTTTGGAGCGGGTTCAGGTATCACTTTGCAGAGGGTTCAGGTATCACTTTGGAGCGGGTTCAGGTATCACTTTGGAGCGGGTTCAGGTATCACTTTGGAGAGGGTTCAGGTATCACTTTGGAGAGGGTTCAGGTATCACTTTGGAGAGGGTTCAGGTATCACTTTGGATAGGGTTCAGGTATCACTTTGGAGAGGGTTCAGGTATCACTTTGGAGAGGGTTCAGGTATCACTTTGGAGAGGGTTCAGGTATCACTTTGGAGAGGGTTCAGGTATCACTTTGGAGCTGGCTCAGGTATCACTTTGGAGCGGGTTCAGGTATCACTTTGGAGAGGGTTCAGGTACCACTTTGGAGCGGGTTCAGGTATCACTTTGGAGCGGGTTCAGGTATCACTTTGGAGCTGGCTCAGGTATCACTTTGGAGCAGGTTCAGGTATCACTTTGGAGCGGGTTCAGGTATCACTTTGGAGCTGGCTCAGGTATCACTTTGGAGCGGGTTCAGGTATCACTTTGGAGCGGGTTCAGGTATCACTTTGGAGCGGGTTCAGGTATTACTTTGGAGAGGGTTCAGGTATCACTTTGGAGAGGGTTCAGGTATCACTTTGGAGAGGGGGTCAGGTATCACTTTGGAGAGGGTTCAGGTATCACTTTGGAGAGGGTTCAGGTATCACTTTGCAGAGGGTTCAGGTACCACTTTGGAGCGGGTTCAGGTATCACTTTGGAGCTGGCTCAGGTATCACTTTGGAGCAGGTTCAGGTATCACTTTGGAGCGGGTTCAGGCATCACTTTGGAGCTGGCTCAGGTATCACTTTGGAGCGGGTTCAGGTATCACTTTGGAGCGGGTTCAGGTATCACTTTGGAGTGGGTTCAGGTATTACTTTGGAGAGGGTTCAGGTATCACTTTGGAGAGGGTTCAGGTATCACTTTGGAGAGGGGTCAGGTATCACTTTGGAGAGGGTTCAGGTATCACTTTGGAGAGGGTTCAGGTATCACTTTGCAGAGGGTTCAGGTACCACTTTGGAGCGGGTTCAGGTATCACTTTGGAGCTGGCTCAGGTATCACTTTGGAGCAGGTTCAGGTATCACTTTGGAGCGGGTTCAGGTATCACTTTGGAGCTGGCTCAGGTATCACTTTGGAGCGGGTTCAGGTATCACTTTGGAGCGGGTTTAGGTATCACTTTGGAGCGGGTTCAGGTATCACTTTGGAGCGGGTTCAGGTATCACTTTGGAGAGGGTTCAGGTATCACTTTGGAGAGGGTTCAGGTATCACTTTGGAGAGGGTTTAAGTATCACTTTGGAGCCGGTTCAGGTATCACTTTGGAGCGGGTTCAGGTATCACTTTGGAGCTGGCTCAGGTATCACTTTGGAGCAGGTTCAGGTATCACTTTGGAGCGGGTTCAGGTATCACTTTGGAGCTGGCTCACGTATCACTTTGGAGCGGGTTCAGGTATCACTTTGGAGCGGGTTTAGGTATCAATTTGGAGCGGGTTCAGGTATCACTTTGGAGCGGGTTCAGGTATCACTTTGGATAGGGTTCAGGTATCACTTTGGAGAGGGTTCAGGTATCACTTTGGAGATGGTTCAGGTATCACTTTGGAGAGGGTTCAGGTATCACTTTGGAGAGGGATCAGGTATCACTTTGGAGCTGGCTCAGGTATCACTTTGGAGCGGGTTCAGGTATCACTTTGGAGAGGGTTCAGGTACCACTTTGGAGCAGGTTCAGGTATCACTTTGGAGCGGGTTCAAGTATCGCTTTGGAGCGGGTTCAGGTATCAATTTGGAGCTGGCTCAGGTATCACTTTGGAGCAGGTTCAGGTATCACTTTGGAGCGGGTTCAGGTATCACTTTGGAGCTGGCTCAGGTTTCACTTTGGAGCGGGTTCAGGTATCACTTTGGAGCGGGTTCAGGTATCACTTTGGAGCGGGTTCAGGTATTACTTTGGTGAGGGTTCAGGTATCACTTTGGAGAGGGTTCAGGTATCACTTTGGAGAGGGTTCAGGTATCACTTTGGAGAGGGTTCAGGTATCACTTTGGAGCGGGTTCAGGTATCACTTTGGAGCTGGCTCAGGTATCACTTTGGAGCGGGTTCAGGTATCACTTTGGAGCGGGTTTAGGTATCAATTTGGAGCGGGTTCAGGTATCACTTTGGAGCGGGTTCAGGTATCACTTTGGAGAGGGTTCAGGTATCACATTGGAGAGGGTTCAGGTATCACTTTGGAGAGGGTTCAGGTATCACTTTGGAGAGGGTTCAGGTATCACTTTGGAGAGGGTTCAGGTATCACTTTGGAGCTGGCTCAGGTATCACTTTGGAGCGGGTTCAGGTATCACTTTGGAGAGGGTTCAGGTACCACTTTGGAGCGGGTTCAGGTATCACTTTTGAGCGGGTTCAGGTATCACTTTGGAGCGGGTTCAGGTATCACTTTGGAGCTGGCTCAGGTATCACTTTGGAGCAGGTTCAGGTATCACTTTGGAGCGGGTTCAGGTATCACTTTGGAGCTGGCTCAGGTATCACTTTGGAGCGGGTTCAGGTATCACTTTGGAGCGGGTTCAGGTATTACTTTGGAGAGGGTTCAGGTATCACTTTGGAGAGAGTTCAGGTATCACTTTGGAGAGGGTTCAGGTATCACTTTGGAGAGGGCTCAGGTATCACTTTGGAGCGGGTTCAGGTATCACTTTGGAGCGGGTTTAGGTATCACTTTGGAGCGGGTTCAGGTATCACTTTGGAGCGGGTTCAGGTATCACTT
Source organism: Petromyzon marinus (assembly GCF_048934315.1). Taxonomy (NCBI): domain Eukaryota; kingdom Metazoa; phylum Chordata; class Hyperoartia; order Petromyzontiformes; family Petromyzontidae; genus Petromyzon; species Petromyzon marinus. The sequence continues at coordinate 3,898,746 of NC_133740.1, read as the reverse complement.
TGGAGAGGGTTCAGGTATCACTTTGGAGAGGGATCAAGTATCACTTTGGAGCAGGTTCAGGTATCACTTTGGAGCGGGTTCAGGTATCACTTTTGGAGCGGGTTCAAGGATCACTTTGGAGAGGGTTCAGGTATCACTTTGAAGCGGGTTCAGGTACCACTTGGAGCGGGTTCAGGTATCACTTTGGAGCGGGTTCAGGTATCACTTTGGAGCGGGCTCAGGTACCACTTGGAGAGGGTTCAGGTATCACTTTGGAGAGGGTTCAGGTACCACTTGGAGAGGGTTCAGGTATCACTTTGGAGCGGGTTCAGGTATCACTTTGGAGCTGGCTCAGGTATCACTTTGGAGCAGGTTCAGGTATCACTTTGGAGCGGGTTCAGGTATCACTTTGGTCTGGCTCAGGTATCACTTTGGAGCGGGTTCAGGTATCACTTTGGAGCGGGTTTAGGTATCACTTTGGTCTGGCTCAGGTATCACTTTGGAGCGGGTTCAGGTATCACTTTGGAGCGGATTTAGGTATCACTTTGGAGCGGGTTCAGGTATCACTTTGGAGCGGGTTCAGGTATCACTTTGGAGCTGGCTCAGGTTTCACTTTGGAGCGGGTTCAGGTATCACTTTGGAGCGGGTTCAGGTATCACTTTGGAGCGGGTTCAGGTATTACGTTGGAGAGGGTTCAGGTATCACTTTGGAGAGGGTTCAGGTATCACTTTGGAGAGGGTTCAGGTATCACTTTGGAGAGGGTTCAGGTATCACTTTGGAGCGGGTTCAGGTATCACTTTGGAGCTGGCTCAGGTATCACTTTGGAGCGGGTTCAGGTATCACTTTGGAGCGGGTTTAGGTATCAATTTGGAGCGGGTTCAGGTATCACTTTGGAGCGGGTTCAGGTATCACTTTGGAGAGGGTTCAGGTATCACTTTGGAGAGGGTTCAGGTATCACTTTGGAGAGGGTTCAGGTATCACTTTGGAGAGGGTTCAGGTATCACTTTGGAGAGGGTTCAGGTATCACTTTGGAGCTGGCTCAGGTATCACTTTGGAGCGGGTTCAGGTATCACTTTGGAGAGGGTTCAGGTACCACTTTGGAGCGGGTTCAGGTATCACTTTTGAGCGGGTTCAGGTATCACTTTGGAGCGGGTTCAGGTATCACTTTGGAGCTGGCTCAGGTATCACTTTGGAGCAGGTTCAGGTATCACTTTGGAGCGGGTTCAGGTATCACTTTGGAGCTGGCTCAGGTATCACTTTGGAGCGGGTTCAGGTATCACTTTGTAGCGGGTTCAGGTATCACTTTGGAGCGGGTTCAGGTATTACTTTGGAGAGGGTTCAGGTATCACTTTGGAGAGGGTTCAGGTATCACTTTGGAGAGGGTTCAGGTATCACTTTGGAGAGGGCTCAGGTATCACTTTGGAGCGGGTTCAGGTATCACTTTGGAGCGGGTTTAGGTATCACTTTGGAGCAGGTTCAGGTATCACTTTCGAGCGGGTTCAGGTATCACTTTGGAGAGGGTTCAGGTATCACTTTGGAGAGGGATCAGGTATCACTTTGGAGCAGGTTCAGGTATCACTTTGGAGCGGGTTCAGGTATCACTTTTGGAGCGGGTTCAGGTATCACTTTGGAGAGGGTTCAGGTATCACTTTGAAGCGGGTTCAGGTACCACTTGGAGCGGGTTCAGGTATCACTTTGGAGCGGGTTCAGGTATCACTTTGGAGCGGGCTCAGGTACCACTTGGAGAGGGTTCAGGTATCACTTTGGAGAGGGTTCAGGTACCACTTGGAGAGGGTTCAGGTATCACTTTGGAGCGGGTTCAGGTATCACTTTGGAGCTGGCTCAGGTATCACTTTGGAGCAGGTTCAGGTATCACTTTGGAGCGGGTTCAGGTATCACTTTGGTCTGGCTCAGGTATCACTTTGGAGCAGGTTCAGGTATCACTTTGGAGCGGGTTTAGGTATCACTTTGGTCTGGCTCAGGTATCACTTTGGAGCGGGTTCAGGTATCACTTTGGAGCGGGTTTAGGTATCACTTTGGAGCGGGTTCAGGTATCACTTTGGAGCGGGTTCAGGTATCACTTTGGAGCGGGTTCAGGTACCACTTTGGAGCGGGTTCAGGTATCACTTTGGAGAGGGTTCAGGTATCACTTTGGAGCGGGTTCAGGTATCACTTTGGAGCGGGTTCAGGTATCACTTTGGAGAAGGTTCTGGTATCAATTTGGAGCAGGTTCATGTATCACTTTGGAGCGGGTTCAGGTATCACTTTGGAGCGGGTTCAGGTACCACTTTGGAGCAGGTTCAGGTATGACTTTGGAGCGGGCTCAGGTATCATTTGGAGAGGGTTCAGGTATCACTTTGGAGCGGGTTCAGGTATCACTTTGGAAAAGGTTCAGGTATCACTTTGGAGAGGGTTCACGTATCACTTTGGAGCAGGTTCAGGTATCACTTTGGAGCGGGTTCAGGTATCACTTTGGTCTGGCTCAGGTATCACTTTGGAGCAGGTTCAGGTATCACTTTGGAGCGGGTTTAGGTATCACTTTGGTCTGGCTCAGGTATCACTTTGGAGCGGGTTCAGGTATCACTTTGGAGCGGGTTTAGGTATCACTTTGGAGCGGGTTCAGGTATCACTTTGGAGCGGGTTCAGGTATCACTTTGGAGCGGGTTCAGGTACCACTTTGGAGCGGGTTCAGGTATCACTTTGGAGAGGGTTCAGGCATCACTTTGGAGCGGGTTCAGGTATCACTTTGGAGCGGGTTCAGGTATCACTTTGGAGAAGGTTCTGGTATCAATTTGGAGCAGGTTCATGTATCACTTTGGAGCGGGTTCAGGTATCACTTTGGAGCGGGTTCAGGTACCACTTTGGAGCAGGTTCAGGTATGACTTTGGAGCGGCCTCAGGTATCATTTGGAGAGGGTTCAGGTATCACTTTGGAGCGGGTTCAGGTATCACTTTGGAAAAGGTTCAGGTATCACTTTGGAGAGGGTTCACGTATCACTTTGGAGCAGGTTCAGGTATCACTTTGGTTCGGGTTCAGTTATCACTTCGGAGCGGGTTCAGGTACCACTTTGGAGCGGGTTCAGGTATCACTTTGGAGCGGGTTCAGGTATCACTTTGGAGCGGGTTCAGGTATCACTTTTGGAGCGGGTTCAGGTATCACTTTGGAGAGGGTTCAGGTATCACTTTGAAGCGGGTTCAGGTACCACTTGGAGCGGGTTCAGGTATCACTTTGGAGCGGGTTCAGGTATCACTTTGGAGCGGGCTCAGGTACCACTTGGAGAGGGTTCAGGTATCACTTCCGAGAGGGTTCAGGTACCACTTGGAGAGGGTTCAGGTATCACTTTGGAGCAGGTTCAGGTATCACTTTGGAGCGGGTTCAGGTATCACTTTGGTCTGGCTCAGGTATCACTTTGGAGCGGGTTCAGGTATCACTTTGGAGCGGGTTTAGGTATCACTTTGGTCTGGCTCAGGTATCACTTTGGAGCGGGTTCAGGTATCACTTTGGAGCGGATTTAGGTATCACTTTGGAGCGGGTTCAGGTATCACTTTGGAGCGGGTTCAGGTATCACTTTGGAGCTGGCTCAGGTTTCACTTTGGAGCGGGTTCAGGTATCACTTTGGAGCGGGTTCAGGTACCACTTTGGAGCGGGTTCAGGTATCACTTTGGAGAGGGTTCAGGTATCACTTTGGAGCGGGTTCAGGTATCACTTTGGAGCGGGTTCAGGTATCACTTTGGAACGGGCTCAGGTACCACTTGGAGAGGGTTCAGGTATCACTTCTGAGAGGGTTCAGTACCACTTGGAGAGGGTTCAGGTATCACTTTGGAGTGGGTTCAGGTATCACTTTGGAGCTGGCTCAGGTATCACTTTGGAGCAGGTTCAGGTATCACTTTGGAGCGGGTTCAGGTATCACTTTGGTCTGGCTCAGGTATCACTTTGGAGCGGGTTCAGGTATCACTTTGGAGCGGGTTTAGGTATCACTTTGGTCTGGCTCAGGTATCACTTTGGAGCGGGTTCAGGTATCACTTTGGAGCGGGTTTAGGTATCACTTTGGAGCGGGTTCAGGTATCACTTTGGAGCGGGTTCAGGTATCACTTTGGAGCGGGTTCAGGTACCACTTTGGAGCGGGTTCAGGTATCACTTTGGAGAGGGTTCAGGTATCACTTTGGAGCGGGTTCAGGTATCACTTTGGAGCGGGTTCAGGTATCACTTTGGAGAAGGTTCAGGTATCAATTTGGAGCAGGTTCATGTATCACTTTGGAGCGGGTTCAGGTATCACTTTGGAGCGGGTTCAGGTACCACTTTGGAGCAGGTTCAGGTATGACTTTGGAGCGGGCTCAGGTATCATTTGGAGAGGGTTCAGGTATCACTTTGGAGCGGGTTCAGGTATCACTTTGGAGAAGGTTCAGGTATCACTTTGGAGAGGGTTCACGTATCACTTTGGAGCAGGTTCAGGTATCACTTTGGAGCGGATTCAGTTATCACTTTGGAGCGGGTTCAGATACCACTTTGGAGCGGGTTCAGGTATCACTTTGGAGCGGGTTCAGGTATCACTTTGGAGCGGGTTCAGGTATCACTTTGGAGCGGGTTCAGGTACCACTTTGGAGCGGGTTCAGGTATCACTTTGGAGCGGGTTCAGGTATCACTTTGGAGAGGGTTCAGGTATCACTTTGGAGAGGGTTCAGGTATCACTTTGTAGCCGGTTCAAGATCATGGGTGGAGTTTTCACTCTTTCTGTGTTGCCGGGGGCCACCGGGAGCCCCCTTCCCCACCCTGTGGTGGTCATGTTTAGTGATGGTAGCATCACCACTGTGTACACGCACACGTGTGTACACACAGTGGTGATGCAAGACCACTGTGTGTACACACGTGTGTGCGTGTGTACACACAGTGGTGATGCTACCATCACTACGCACGCAGTAAAGACCACTGTGTGTACACACGTGTGTGCGTGTGTACACACAGTGGTGATGCTACCATCACTACGCACGCAGTAAAGACCACTGTGTGTACACGTGTGTGCGTGTACACACAGTGGTGATGCTACCATCACTACGCACGCAGTAAAGACCACTGTGTACACACGTGTGTGCGTGTGTACACACAGTGGTGATGCTACCATCACTACGCACGCAAGTAAAGACCACTGTGTGTACACACGTGTGTGCGTGTGTACACACATTGGTGATGCTACCATCACTACGCACGCAGTAAAGACCACTGTGTGTACACACGTGTGTATACACAGTGGTGATGCTACTATCACTACGCACGCAGTAAAGACCACTGTGTACACTTATGTGTGCGTGTACACATGTGTGTACACGCACACACGTGTGTACACAGTGGTGATGCAAGACCACTGTGTGTACACACGTGTGTGCGTGTGTACACACAGTGGTGATGCTACCATCACTACACACGCAAATAAAGACCACTGTGTGTACACACGTGTGTGCGTGTGTACACACATTGGTGATGCTACCATCACTACACACGCAAGTAAAGACCACTGTGTGTACACACGTGTGTGCGTGTGTACACACAGTGGTGATGCTACCATCACTACACAAGCAGTAAAGACCACTGTGTACACTTGTGTGTGCGTGTACACATGTGTGTACACACGCACACACGTGTGTACACAGTGGTGATGCAAGACCACTGTGTACACACGTGTGTGCGTGTGTACACACAGTGGTGATGCTACCATCACTACACACGCAGTAAACACCACTGTGTGTACACACGTGTGTGCGTGTGTACACACAGTGGTGATGCTACCATCACTACACACGCAAGTAAAGACCACTGCCCCCTCTCAACCCGAAGCCACCGACAATGTTAATCAAGGCAGTGACACGTGTCAGCGGAGTGCCTTGGGCCCCAATGATGTTTCCATGCGCATGTCGGTAATCGAGCACAGAGAAGCATCGGCCTAGGGGGGTGGGGTCACGTGTACGGCACCGACCGGTGCAGCGTCACGTGCACACACGGGGGCAGCAGCAGCAGCTGGGTCACGTGTGTGCTCATGGGGTCATTGAGAGGAGCTGGCCGTGTAATTGTTCACCTGTCGTGTATAGTAGTCGTGTCGTGTATAGTGTAGTGTATAGTGTAGTGGTGTATAGTGTAGTGTATAGTGTAGTGTATAGTGTAGTGTGTCGTGTATAGTAGTGTATAGTGTAGTGTATAGTAGTGTATAGTGTAGTGTATAGTAGTGTATAGTGTAGTGTATAGTGTAGTGTCGTGTATAGTAGTGTATAGTGTAGTGTATAGTAGTGTATAGTGTAGTGTATAGTAGTGCATAGTGTAGTGTATAGTAGTGTATAGTGGTGTAGCGTATAGTGACGTGTATGGTAGTGTATAGTGTAGTGTATAGTAGTGTATAGTGTAGTGTATAGTAGTGTATAGTGTAGTGTATAGTAGTGTATAGTGTAGTGTATAGTAGCGTATAGTGTATAGTGTAGTGTATAGTGTTGTGTGTAGTGTAGTGTATAGTGTAGTGTATAGTGTCGTGTATAGTAGTGTATAGTGTAGTGTATAGTGGTGTAGTGTATAGTGTAGTGTATAGTAGTGTATAGTAGTCGTGTCGTGTATAGTAGTGTATAGTGTAGTCTATAGTAGTGTAGTGTATAGTAGTGTATAGTGTAGTGTATAGTAGTGTATAGTGTAGTGTATAGTAGTGTAGTGTATAGTGTAGTGTATAGTGGTGTAGCGTATAGTGTAGTGTATAGTGTAGTATATAGTGTTGTGTGTAGTGTATAGTAGTGTATAGTAGTGTAGTGTATAGTGTAGTGCATAGTAGTGTGTAGTGTAGGGTATAGTAGTGTATAGTGTAGTGTATAGTGTAGTGTATAGTGTAGTGTCGTGTATAGTAGTGTATAGTGTAGTGTATAGTAGTTTATAGTGTAGTGGTGTAGCGTATAGTGTAGTGTATAGTGTAGTGTATAGTGTAGTGTATAGTGTAGTGTATAGTAGTGTATAGTGTGGTGTATAGTGTAGTGTAGAGTGTAGTGTATAGTGTAGTATATATTAGTGTAGTGTGTAGTGTATAGTAGTCGATAGTGTAGTGTATAGTAGTGTAGTGTATAATGTAGTGTATAGTGTAGTGTATAGTAGTGGTGTAGCGTATAGTGTAGTGTATAGTGTAGTGTATAGTGTAGTGTATAGTAGTGTATAGTGTAGTGTATAGTAGTGTATAGTGTGGTGTATAGTGTAGTGTAGAGTGTAGTGTAGAGTGTAGTGTATATTAGTGTAGTGTGTAGTGTATAGTAGTGTATAGTGTAGTGTATAGTAGTGTATAGTGTAGTGTAGTGTATAGTGTAGTGTATAGTGTAGTGTATAGTATGTATAGTGTAGTGTGTAGTGTATAGTAGTGTGTAGTGTAGTGTATAGTGTAGTGTATAGTGTAGTGTATAGTCGTGTATAGTGTGGTGTATAGTGGTGTAGTGTATAGTGTAGTGTGTAATGTAGTGTGTAGTGTAGTGTGTAGTGTAGTGTATAGTGTAGTATATAGTAGTGTATAGTAGTGTATAGTAGTGTGTAGTGTATAGTGTAGTGTATAGTATAGTGTGTAGTCTATAGTGTAGTGTCTAGTGTAGTGTATAGTGTAGTGTGTAGTGTAGTGTATAGTAGTGTATAGTGTAGTGTGTATTGTATGGTGTAGTGTAGTGTATAGTAGTGTATAGTGTAGTGTATAGTAGTAGTGTGGTGTGTAGTAGTGTAGTGTATTGTGTAGTGTATAGTGTAGTGTATAGTGTAGTGTATAGTGTAGTGTGTAGTGTATAGTGTAGTGTATAGTGTAGTGTATAGTGTAGTGTGTAGTATAGTGTAGTGTATAGTGTAGTGTATAGTAGTGTAGTGTATAGTAGTGTATAGTGTAGTGTATAGTAGTGTAGTGTATAGTGTAGTGTATAGTAGTGTAGTGTATAGTGTAGTGTATGGTAGTGTATAGTAGTGTATAGTGTATAGTCGTAGTGCAGTGTATAGTAGTGTATAGTGTAGTGTATAGTGTTGTGTGTAGTGTAGTGTATAGTGTCGTGTATAGTAGTGTATAGTGTAGTGTATAGTGGTGTAGTGTATAATGTAGTGTATAGTAGTGTATAGTAGTCGTGTCGTGTATAGTAGTGTATAGTGTAGTCTATAGTAGTGTAGTGTATAGTAGTGTATAGTGTAGTGTATAGTAGTGTATAGTGTAGTGTATAGTAGTGTAGTGTATAGTGTAGTGTATAGTGGTGTAGCGTATAGTGTAGTGTATAGTGTAGTATATAGTGTTGTGTGTAGTGTAGTGTATAGTAGTGTATAGTAGTGTAGTGTATAGTGTAGTGTATAGTAGTGTGTAGTGTAGGGTATAGTAGTGTATAGGGTAGTGTATAGTGTAGTGTATAGTGTAGTGTATAGTGTAGTGTCGTGTATAGTAGTGTATATTGTAGTGTATAGTAGTTTATAGTGTAGTGGTGTAGGGTATAGTGTAGTGTATAGTGTAGTGTATAGTGTAGTGTATAGTAGTGTATAGTGTAGTGTATAGTGTAGTGTAGAGTGTAGTGTATAGTGTAGTATATATTAGTGTAGTGTGTAGTGTATAGTAGTGTGTAGTGTAGTGTATAGTGTAGTGTATAGTGTGGTGTATAGTGGTGTAGTGTATAGTGTAGTGTGTAATGTAGTGTAGTGTGTAGTGTAGTGTATAGTGTAGTGTATAGTAGTGTATAGTAGTGTATAGTAGTGTGTAGTGTATAGTGTAGTGTATAGTATAGTGTGTAGTCTATAGTGTAGTGTCTAGTGTAGTGTATAGTGTAGTGTGTAGTGTAGTGTATAGTGTAGTGTGTATTGTATGGTGTAGTTTAGTGTATAGTAGTGTATAGTGTAGTGTATAGTAGTAGTGTGGTGTGTAGTAGTGTAGTGTATTGTGTAGTGTATAGTGTAGTGTAGTGTATAGTGTAGTGTATAGTGTAGTGTGTAGTGTATAGTGTAGTGTATAGTAGTGTATAGTGTAGTGTATAGTGTAGTGTGTAGTATAGTGTAGTGTATAGTGTAGTGTATAGTAGTGTAGTGTATAGTAGTGTATAGTGTAGTGTATAGTAGTGTAGTGTATAGTGTAGTGTATAGTAGTGTAGTGTATAGTGTAGTGTATGGTAGTGTATAGTAGTGTATAGTCGTAGTGCAGTGTATAGTAGTGTATAGTGTATAGTAATAGTGTAGTGTGTAGTGTAGTGTATAGTAGTGTATAGTGTATAGTCGTAGTGTAGTGTATAGTAGTGTATAGTGTATAGTAATAGTGTAGTGTATAGTGTAGTGTATGGTAGTGTATAGTGTATAGTCGTAGTGTAGTGTATAGTGTAGTGTATAGTGTTGTATATACTATAGTAGTGTAGTGTAGTATTAGGGGCCGTCCATAAATGACGTCACGCACCTAGGGGGGAGGGTTGATAAATATGATGTCACATCAAAATGCGCCACTTTAAATAAATATGGACAACACGTTCTACTGAATTAAATTGACTTTTAAATAAATGTTTTCTCCTACAACATCAGAGTGCAGCGCCACATAAATACCCACTACAATGACAACAATAGTTTAAAGCGATTTGAAACATGTTTTATTTTCAAAATGGAAATATGGTTTGGGAGGGGGGAGGCAGAGCTTTGTGACGTCATATTTGAGGGGGGGGGGTGGGGGGGTCTGACTTTTTGTGACGCCATGTGACGAGGAGGGGGTCCAAAATCGCGTGACGTCATTTATGGACTGCCCCAAAGCTCTACGGCAGATACCCACGTGTGAATGGGCGGTGCAAAGTGACCGAACCACCTGTGGTCTTCAAAATAATGCATTTGAACCCAGTGACCCCCAAGTTCGATTATCCGCCACAGCTAACATCAGTGGCGAGAGAAACAAATTCATTTCGGGGTGACTTTTGTGTCCAGTTTGTTGTCTTTCTCCCGCGCACCTCCGATTAGCCACGGTTGGCTCCGGACGGTGTGAAAGAAGTTCAACATACAAATAACACTACAATACACTATACTACTATACACTACACAATGCTATACACTACGATACACCATACTACTATACACTACACAACGCTATACACTACAATACACTATACTACTATACACTACACAATGCTATACACTACAATACACTATACTACTATACACTACACAATGCTATACACTACACTATACTACTATACACTACACAATGCTATACACTACAATACACTACACTACTATACACTACACAATGCTATACACTACAATACACTATACTACTATACACTACACAATGCTATACACCACGATACACTATACTACTATACACTACACAGTGCTATACACTACAATACACTATACTACTATACACTACACAAAGATATACACTACAATACACTATACTACTATACACTACACAATGCTATACACCACGATACACTATACTACTATACACTACATAATGCTGTACACTACAATACACTATACTACTATACACTACACAATGCTATACACTACAATACACTATACTACTATACAATACCCAAAGCTATACACTACAATACACTATACTACTATACACTACACAATGCTATACACTACAATACACTATACTACTATACACTACACAATGCTATACACTACAATACACTATACTACTATACACTACACAAAGCTATACACTACAATACACTATACTACTATACACTACACAATGCTATACACTACAATACACTATACTACTATACACTACACAATGCTATACACCACGATACACTATACTACTATACACTACAAAAAGCTATACACTATAATACACTATACTACTATACACTACACAATGCTATACACTACAATACACTACACTACTATACACTACACAATGCTATACACTACAATACACTATACTACTATACACTACACAATGCTATACACTACACTATACTACTATACACTACGCAATGCTATACACTACAATACACTATACTACTATACACTACACAAAGCTATACACTACAATATACTATACTACTATACACTACACAAAGCTATACACTACAATACACTATACTACTATACACTACACAATGCTATACACTACAATACACTATACTACTATACACTACACAATGCTATACAGTACAATACACTATACTACTATACAATACCCAAAGCTATACACTACAATACACTATACTACTATACACTACACAATGCTATACACTACAATACACTATACTACTATACACTACACAATGCTATACACTACAATACACTATACTACTATACACTACACAATCCTATACACTACAATACACTATACTACTATACACTACACAAAGCTATACACTACAATACACTATACTACTATACACTACACAATGCTATACACTACAATACACTATACTACTATACACTACACAATGCTATACACTACAATACACTATACTACTATACACTACACAATTCTATACACTACAATACACTATACCACTATACACTACACAAATATATACACTACAATACACTATACTACTATACACTACACAATGCTATACACTACAATACACTATACTACTATACACTACACAAAGCTGTACACTACAATACACTATACTACTATACACTACACAATGCTATACACTACAATACACTATACTACTATACACTACACAAAGCTATACACTACAATACACTATACTACTATACACTACACAATGCTATACACTACAATACACTATACTTCTATACACTACACAATGCTATACACTACAATACACTATACTACTATACACTACACAAAGCTATACACTACAATACACTATACTACTATACACTACACAAAGCTATACACTGCAAGGGTGGGGAGGTAGGGGCTGGGTGGGGGTGGGAGGGGTGGGGCTGGGTGGGGAGGGGCTGGTCACCCCGTGGTGCCCTTATAAAACTCAACGTTTAACCTACTCACGCCGGCTTGTGCCCGCCCTCACAGTAGGGCATATTTGCGGAATACACCACGTGGTGCCGCCGTTGACCCTGGCCATTGACCGAGAAACCCAACGAACCTACCAGCTCCCTCCGCAGGAATGTGTAACAACCCCCAAACTGCTGTCATGCAGCTGTGCATCATTTGTCCACCACCACAAACCACCACGAGAGGGCAGCAGACACGTGGTGGTGTTATGCATCTACAGCTGCAGAACGTGAAGAACCAGTGGCATCTACTTCTGCAGAACGTGAAGAACCAATGGCATCTACATCTGCAGAACGTGAAGAACCAGTGGCGTCTAAATCTGCAGAACATGAATAACCAGTGGACCTACATCTGCAGAACGTGAAGAACCAGTGGCATCTACATCTGCAGAATGTGAATAACCAGTGGCATCTACATCTGCAGAACGTGAAGAACCAGTGGCATCTACATTTGCACAACGCGAAGAACCACTGGCATCTACGTCAGCAGAACGTGAAGAGCTAGCGGCATCTACATCTGCAGAACGTGAAGAACTAGCGGCATCTACATCTGTAGAACGTGAAGAACCAGTGGCATCTATGTCAGCAGAACATGAAGAACCAGTGGCATCTACATCTGCAGAACGTGAAGAACTAGCGGCATCTACATCTGCAGAACGTGAAGAACCAGTGGCATCTATATCTGCAGAACGTGACGAACCAGTGGCATCTACATCTGCAGAACGTGAATAACCAGTGGCATCTACATCTGCAGAACGTGAAGAACCAGTGGCATCTACATCTGCGGAACGTGAAGAACCAGTGGCATCTACATCTGCAGAACGTGAAGAGCTAGCGGCATCTACATCTGCAGAACGTGAAGAACTAGCGGCATCTACATCTGTAGAACGTGAAGAACCAGTGGCATCTATGTCAGCAGAACATGAAGAACCAGTGGCATCTACATCTGCAGAACGTGAAGAACTAGCGGCATCTACATCTGCAGAACGTGAAGAACCAGTGGCATCTATATCTGCAGAACGTGACGAACCAGTGGCATCTACATCTGCAGAACGTGAATAACCAGTGGCATCTACATCTGCAGAACGTGAAGAACCAGTGGCATCTACATCTGCGGAACGTGAAGAACCAGTGGCATCTACATCTGCAGAACGTGAAGAGCTAGCGGCATCTACATCTGCAGAACGTGAAGAACTAGCGGCATCTACATTTGTAGAACGTGAAGAACCAGTGGCATCTATGTCAGCAGAACATGAAGAACCAGTGGCATCTACATCTGCAGAACGTGAAGAACTAGCGGCATCTACATCTGCAGAACGTGAAGAACCAGTGGCAACTACATCTACAGAACGTGAAGAACCAGTGGCATCTACATCTGCAGAACGTGACGAACCAGTGGCATCTACATCTGCAGAACGTGAATAACCAGTGGCATCTACATCTGCAGAACGTGAAGAACCAGTGGCATCTACATCTGCGGAACGTGAATAACCAGTGGCATCTACATCTGCAGAACGTGAAGAACTAGCGGCATCTACATCTGCAGAACGTGAAGAGCTAGCGGCATCTACACCTGCAGAACGTGAAGAGCTAGCGGCATCTACATCTGCAGAACGTGAAGAACCAATGGCATCTACGTCTGTAGAACATTTAGCACCAGTGGCATCGACATCTGTAGAGCGTGAAGAACCAGTGGCATCTACATCTGCAGAACGTGAAGAACCAGTGGCATCTACATCTGCAGAACGTGAAGAACTAGCGGCATCTACATCTGCAGAACGTGAAGAGCTAGCGGCATCTACATCTGCAGAACGTGAAAAACCAGTGGCATCTACACCTGCAGAACGTGAAGAGCTAGCGGCATCTACATCTGCAGAACGTGAAGAACCAATGGCATCTACGTCTGTAGAACATGAAGCACCAGTGGCATCGACATCTGTAGAGTGTGAAGAACCAGTGGTATCTACATTTGCAAAAAATTATACAACTTTTAAAGCCATTCCCCGTGGTTGGTGTAAATGCCGTATAACACGTTTGGAATCGACGGGAATGAAGTTGGGACTTATGAACAAATCGACTTACGAACACAGTCCTCTGGAACCTAACTCGTTCGTAAGTAGAAGAGCCCGTGTACAGCGACACCCCGTTGTGTGTCGGAGATGCGATCCTGAAAGATGCGACGACGAATATCGAAACGACGTAAATCAAAGTAACTTTCTCAAATTACCAATTCATACCGCACATAAGTAATATATATTATGCTCCGCAGTACGGTGCATTCCTTTATGGCGCGACACGAAGTGGTTCGTGTACAGGGAGGTGGAAGCGAAGGTTGAGAGGAGGCAGATCATTAAAGGATGGGCGATGCTGTCAGCGACGTGAGCGTGAGGAATTGAGACGCGTTCAACCCCAATGACGCTTTGAGAGCTGAACGGAGTGCAATAGAACTCACAAACAAACACCGCCACGTTGTCAAAAAAACCAACGCAGAAGATCCCCTGGGGGTTCGGTCTTCCACGAAGCTCCTCATGGTCCACCTCTAAACCGCATCATCCGCTGCGCAAACCACGGCAGCAGCAGATGCGGATACTTTGGTGGTGCACAAATGGAAAATGTAAAACTCTCCGGTAGTAGTGGTGTGCAACTGTGATCATCCAAAACAGACACCGTAGTTAGTACAAGGTGTAATTTCAGTTTTCAGTTTCATTTATTAGGTGTAGCCCTGTGAGCCATTCGGCTCTTGAATCGGGTGCAACCGCAACAAGCAAAAACACAAAAACAAAATTGATGCAATGCCCCGATCCACAAATACGAATGAGACATCACGGCGACGATGATGATGATGATAGACCACTACTCCGCTACTACTCCTGACGCGGTTGTTATCTGGGTTGACCACCTGAACGTGACGTTATAGCGGTCACTCTGCATTTAAATGTAGATCAGCGGGCACACGAAAGAAGATGTATTTTTATTCTTAGTTTTTTCGGTAAAGTCACGTTGAAGAGAAACAACAAAATAATAAAGTATATATAAAACAATAAAAAATTTTTTTTATTGTTTTTATTGTTTTATATATATATTATTTTGTTGTTTCTCTTCAACGTGACTTTACCGAAAAAACTAAGAATATGAATTACTGCAGTCACGAAAGCTTTAAATCAAAATTTAAGATGTATTTTGTTCCACTTCTTTACCCAGGAAAGTCTCACTCAAGACTATTTTCCAGGAGGGTCCTGTCAGGTTTTTGGCAGGAGGGAGCGATGTTACTGCTGTGTAATCCCAATTGAGTAAATTTGTCGGGAATTTATCAGTATTGGGATGTTTTGGCCAATACCAGTTACATACTCTTTGGTTCTATTGGGTAAAGTCACGTAGGTGAAAATAAAATGACAAAAAATCACGACGTTTCGGCCACAACACAAGCGGCCTTCATCAGGTGAAGGGACGAGACTGTCTGGAGGACAGCGCTGGAGTGGACGAAGCCACGCTTAGATCACGACTCAAACGCTAAATCTACAATAAATACCAGTTACAGTCAGTTTGACACGCAGTAGGCTTTAGCAACTAATATTAATAATACAGATTTTTGTGGGCTATATCGCGTAATTATAAATGTGTCATTAACTCGACATTACCCGACACAGCTAACCAGTAAGATTTGTCACGTAAACAAAACGTGCCAATTGGTTGCCAGTTCAGCACACCGGTGTGTTGGATAGTAAACCCACGACGTTTGGCCGGTAATTACATCCAGCTGTGCTGGGTGGTGGCGGGTTTAACAACACAGTTATACTCACGCGATGTAACCCAAAAAATAACTCTATTATGAAGCAGTTACACCGTGTGAGTGTGTTTGTGTGCTAGCCTAACCAGGAAAACCCAGAGAATCCCCTATGCGGAACAGCGGAGAGAGAATACAAACACGATCCTCTGATAATAATCGTGGCTAAGGACTGGTTTAGTTATCACTCGCCACTGATGGCTAGCTCGCTATTTCTAAGCTATTTTTTACCAGGTAAGGCCCGCTGAGTGATCTGGCCACAAATCATTGCTCAATGAAATGGCTTATCGCGTGGAAATGCATCGAAGCCAAATACTCTGAACGCGTGATGTCGATGCTAAATTTTGGAGGCAAAACCCGGAGGATCTGGAGAAAAATCCACGCGACTACGTAGAGGGAGTGAAAGAGACGCAAACTCCAAATATGAAGAAGCAGGCATCGTCAGGGTCGGGATCAAATCAACGACCCTGTATACCAGGCAAGGTAGTTACCATCTCCTGGCCACGGTGATGATGTTGAGAGAGAGACACTCAAACTCTAAATATATATACTCTTTGGTTCTTTCGGTAAAGTCGCGTAGGTATAAAATAAAATAAATCACGACGTTTCGGGCGCAACACAAGCGTCCATCATCAGGTGGGAAAGCCTTGGTGTGCTGCTGAGGCAGACTGTTTTTAAAAGGTTTGAAATGGGTGTAGCCCAAGGGTCATAAAGAAGTGAGCGGGGCTAGTGACGTTAATGTGAGAAATTAGCATGATGTTAATGTGAGAAATTAGCATGATGTTAATGTGAGAAATTAGCATGTAACTGTATAAATGTAATGTTTATTTTCTACCTACGTGACTTTACCGAAATAACCAAAGAGTATGGATTCCTGCCGTCACGAAAGCTTCAAATCAAGATTTAAATATATAGCAGGCAGCCAGTCGGGATCGAACTCACGACCTCCTGTATACCAGGCGACGTAGTTAACATCTCCTAGCCATTGCTGTGGCCATATTCATCACTGTACACACACACACTACGACATTCACACAACTCCCGCCATAATTTAAGCGTGAACCAGACCCACAGCCACTGCTAAATAAACTCTCTCTCTCTCTTTCTCTCTCTCTCTAATTGGCTATCGATCCCTGCGAGGGCTCAGAGGGCCGTCAAAGACATTCGGGGACGGATTTGGGTAACAGCCGCTCGTAAAATCCAATTGGTGCCATTTCCACCTCATTCCACAGTGTGTAAGAGTTGTTATTATTGTAATTACATTATTACTATTCTCTATGATGTAAAACAAATAAGAATAGGGTTTACCCCCCTCTGGCAGTAACACAGGAGCTGTTGTTAAGATGTTCAAACACCAGCTAAATACGCCTATCGCAACGAAATAAAGTCTGCATTAACCACACACAGCACTAAACATGCCCTGATGATAATAATAATGTTACACGCATTGTCTTTGAAGCTGATTGTCTTACACCGGAGACAGTAGCCTTCTTTCTAGCCTAGTTTCACCACCTGTGTGAGACCAGGGATCGCCAAAAGACGAACAGCACAATGGGAATGCAAGCATCGGAGCATTGACAGCTCGGGGTCTTGAGCAGCTATATCATGGGGTACCTTATATTCTTAGCTCTTTCGGTAAAGTCACGTTGAAGGGAAACAATAAAACAATAAAATATATATAAAACAATAAAAATTCTCACGACGTTTCGACCATAACACAAACGGTCGTCATCAGGTGTGTCGGTTCGCATAAATTAGTTTATTTTTAAACGGTGTATTTATTTATTTATAAAAAAACGTTTTGTGTTTAGATGTTCAAACACCAAGGAATCAAGGGGCCGTCCATAAATGACGTCACGCACGTATTTGGGGGGGGGGGGGCGGTCAGACATTTGTGACGATGTGCGACGAAGAGGGGAGGGGAGGGGGGGTGAGAAATGTGACGTCACATCAATAATCCGCACGTTCTACTTCATTAAATAGACGTTTTAATAACTGTTTTCTCCTACAACATCAGAGTGCAGCGCCACATTAAACACGCACTACAATGACAACGATAGTTTTAAAGCGATTTGAAGCACCTTTTATTTTGAAACGCCGTGTGACGAAGGGTGGGGGGTGGGGGGCGGGTCAAAAATCGTCCAAAATCGCGTGACGTCATTTATGGACTGCCTCCCAAGCAGTCTGCATTAACCACACGCAGCGCTTGTGGTGAACATGCAAACAAAAGTGCTCTGATTCTAATTTGTGTGCATTGGCTTTTAAACTGATTGGCCTACACCTCGTCTCTGCACTGCCAGTACTAAACCAGAGAACGCCGAAAGCCGAGCAATAATCCACGGACAACGAAACCCAATAGGTGCAGCTGCTCGACCCGGGCTATAAACTCTCTGGAATATTTGCTGGTTCACTCCAGGATGTTTCTGTTACGCGTTGTCGCTTTAAGATGTTCTCTCTGTGTTCAAATTTTGTTTGTTGCGGTTGCACCCGACTTAAGAGCCGCATGGCTCACAGGGCTATACCTAAATAAATGAAAACTTGAAAAAACTTGAAACCTTTCGTTGTCTTCGTGGCTGTTCGCCTTGTGGCGTCCTCCGATCTGACACTTTTAGGCGAGACGTAATGAAGCCCGGCACGAATCGAACGCGCTATTTCAAAAAAGGGGGCTCCTCTACTTACGAACCACTCGACTTTCCCACTTTCAGAGGTACGAACAAACCCGTCTTTATGGGGAAAAAAATAAGAATAGGCGTTTACCCTTTTTGGAAATAAAACAGGCGGTGTTAAGGCGTTCAAACACCAAATATAAACATTGATCAAGGAATTAAGCACAGATAAACCTTGGATTGCGAGCAATAATTCTTTCCGGAAACGTGTTTGTAATCCAAAGCACTCGTATATCAAAGCACTCGTGTATCGGTTGTGATCACGTGACGCTCTGCAGTACAAAGCGTAGACACGTGCTACTACTCGTATTGCAAGACCCCTCGCTCGTTTATCAAATTAATATTTATTTTAAAAATTTCAGCTCGTCTTGCAAAACGCTCGCAGGCCAAGTTACTCGCAATCCAAGGTTTCACTGTACTGCATTAGCCGCACTTAGTCGTGGTGAACATGCAAACAAATATGCTGTGATAACATCTAGTCATTGTCTTTGAAACTGAGTGGCTTACACCAAAAGATATCCTTATTTGGGGCCTCGTCTCACCAGTGTCAGACCACAGAACGACGCCAAAACGCGAACAGCACACGGACAACGCCACCATCAGGGCATTCGGAGCTGGGGGGGGGGGGTGAGCAGCTACGAAATGAGACCTTCTTCTCCAAGATCAAAGTATGAAAATATTAATAATCGGTTTTACCCTTTCTTGGCAATACAACGGGATGTGCTCAGCTGTTGAAGCACCAAATAGAAAACTTTTGCAAGGAATCAAGTACCGCATGGACCACGCACGGTATTTGTGGTGAATATGCAAACACGCATGTGTCGAATGCAGTAACTTGATTCCTTACAAAAGGCATCTACTGGGTGTTTTAACATCTTAACACATCCCGTTATATTGCCAAGAAGGGTAAAACCCTATTATTATTATTATCTTTCATACGAAGGATTGGTGTCCATACCTCGCTTGACAGCCAAGGGCGAGCGGTGTGAATTCCAACCTCCATATGGCGCGGGGTGGAGTCTATCCAAAGGGGCCGTCCATAAATGACGTCACGCACCTAGTGGGGGGGGGGGGGGGGGGTGAGACATTTGTGACGATGTGTGACGAGGGGGGCGGGGGGTTGAGAAATGTGACGTCACATCAAAATGCGCAACTTTAAATAAATATAGACAATTCGTTCTACTTAATTGAATAGACTTTTTAATAAATGTTTTCTCCTACAACATCAGAGTGTAGCGCCACATTAAGTACGCACTACAATGACAATAGTTTAACCCCCCCCCCCCTTCGTCACACGCCGTGGGGTCAAAAATCGTCCAAAATTCGCGTGACGTCATTTATGGACGGCCCCATAGGATAATCCGTGAATTGGCTGCCCCCCCAACCCCTGGAGCGAATCTCATTCGGTTGTATGACCCATCACCACGCGTCAGGGTCGGGATAGCACCCACGACCTCCTGTATACCAGGCGAGGTAGTTAACATCTCATAGCCACCGTTATGAAGATGATGAGAGAGACACAGACCTCCTGTAGACCAGGCGAGGTAGTTAACATCTCATAGCCACCGTGATCATGATGAGAGAGAGACGCAGACCTCCTGTATACCAGGCGAGGTAGCTAACATCTCATAGCCACCGTTATGAAGATGATGAGAGAGAGACACAGACCTCCTGTATACCAGGCGAGGTAGTTAACATCTCATAGCCACTGTGATGATGATGATGAGAGAGAGACACAGACCTCCTGTATACAAAGCGAGGTAGTTAACATCTCATAGCCACCGTGATGATGATGACGAGAGAGACACACAGACCTCCTGTATCAGAGGCGAGGTAGTTAACATCTCCTAGCCACCGTGATGATGATGATGATGAGAGAGAGACACAGACCTCCTGTATACCAGGCGAGGTAGTTAACATCTCATAGCAACCGTGATGATGATGAGAGACACAGACCTCCTGTATACCTGGCGAGGTAGTTAACATCTCATAGCCACAGTGATGATAATGAGAGAGAGACACAGACCTCCTGTATACCAGGCGAGGTAGTTAACATCTCATAGCCACCGTGATGATGATGGAGAGAGACACAGACCTCCTGTATACCAGGCAAGGTAGTTAACATCTCAAAGCCACCGTGATGATGATGAGAGAGAGACACAGACCACCTGTATACCAGGCGAGGTAGTTAACATCTCATAGCCACCGTGATGATGATGATGAGAGAGAGACACAGACCTCCTGTATACCAGGCGAGGTAGTTAACATCTCATAGCCACCGTGATGATGATGATGAGAGAGAGACACAGACCTCCTGTATACCAGGCGAGGTAGTTAACATCTCATAGCCACCGTGATGATGATGAGAGAGAGACACAGACCTCCTGTATACCAGCGAGGTAGTTAAAATCTCATAGCCACCGTGATGATGATGGAGAGAGACACAGACCTCCTGTATACCAGGCGAGGTAGTTAACATCTCATAGCCACCGTGATGATGATGAGAGAGACACAGACCTCCTGTATACCAGGCGAGGTAGTTAACATCTCATAGCCACCGTGATGATGATGGAGAGAGACACAGACCTCCTGTATACCAGGCGAGGTAGTTAACATCTCATAGCCACCGTGATGATGATGAGAGAGAGACACAGACCTCCTGCATACCAGGCGAGGTAGTAAAAATCTCATAGCCACCGTGATGATGATGGAGAGAGACACAGACCTCCTGTATACCAGGCGAGGTAGTTAACATCTCATAGCCACCGTGATGATGATGGAGAGAGACACAGACCTCCTATATACCAGGCGAGGTAGTAAACATCTCATAGCCACCGTGATGATCATGATGATGATGAGAGAGAGACACAGACTTCCTGTAGACCTCGCGAGGTAGTCAACATCTCATAGCCACCGTGATGATGATGAGAGAGAGACACAGACCTCCTGTATACCAGGCGAGGTAGTTATCATCTCATAGCCACCGTGATGATGATGAGAGAGAGACACAGACCTCCTGTATACCAGGCGAGGTAGTTAACAACTCATAGCCACCGTGATGATGATGAGAGAGAGACACAGACCTCCTGTATACCAAGCGAGGTAGTTAACATCTCATAGCCACCGTGATGATGATGAGAGAGACACGTACCTCCTGTATACCAGGCAAGGTAGTTAACATCTCATAGCCACCGTGATGATGATGAGAGAGAGACACTGACCTCCTGTATACCAGGCGAGGTAGTTAATATCTCATAGCCACCGTGATGATGATGAGAGAGACACAGACCTCCTGTATACCAGGCGAGGTAGTTAACATCTCATAGCCACCGTGATGATGATGATGAGAGAGAGACACAGACCTCCTGTATACCAGGCGAGGTAGTTAACATCTCATAGCCACCGTGATGATGACCTCCTGTAAAAAAATAAAACCAAAGCTCTGAAAAATCGCGCGGCGATCACGACGCTTAATGGCCCCGTCTCGCCCACCCGTCTGTCGCCCTCAATTATTAATTCGCTGCTGTCTGCTTGGGCTCAGCTCCAGGCGGCTAAACGGGGCAATCACCCCCCTCGCTCGCTGTCGTCCCTCGGGAGCTCCCCTCGTTGTACCCCCCACACGCCCTCGCTGCCAGGGTCTGGCCGACTCCCTGCTTCACCACGATCACCCTTGTTCCATAGAGTGAGTGTTGTGTGTTCTAGCCCTGTTCTACAGAGTGAGTGTGTGTTGTGTGTTCTAGCCCTGTTCCACAGAGTGAGTGAGTGTTGTGTGTTCTAGCCCTGTTCCACAGAGTGAGTGTTGTGTGTTCTAGCCCTGTTCTACAGAGTGAGTGAGTGTTGTGTGTTCTCGCCCTGTTCCACAGAGTGAGTGAGTGTTCTGTGTTCTAGCCCTGTTACACAGAGTGAGTGAGTGTTGTGTGTTCTAGCCCTGTTCCACAGAGTGAGTGAGTGTTGTGTGTTCTAGCCCTGTTACACAGAGTGAGTGAGTGTTGTGTGTTCTCGCCCTGTTCCACAGAGTGAGTGAGTGTTGTGTGTTCTAGCCCTGTTCTACAGAGTGAGTGTTGTGTGTTCTAGCCCTGTTCCACAGAGTGAGTGAGTGTTGTGTGTTTTAGCCCTGTTCCACAGAGTGAGTGTTGTGTGTTCTAGCCCTGTTCCACAGAGTGAGTGAGTGTTGTGTGTTCTAGCCCTGTTCCACAGAGTGAGTGTTGTGTGTTCTAGCCCTGTTCCACAGAGTGAGTGAGTGAGTGTTGTGTGTTCTAGCCCTGTTCTACAGAGTGAGTGAGTGTTGTGTGTTCTAGCCCTGTTCCACAGAGTGAGTGAGTGTTGTGTGTTTTAGCCCTGTTCCACAGAGTGAGTGAGTGAGTGTTGTGTGTTCAAGCCCTGTTCTACAGAGTGAGTGAGTGTTGTGTGTTCTAGCCCTGTTCTACAGAGTGAGTGTTGTGTGTTCCAGCCCTGTTCCACAGAGTGAGTGAGTGTTGTGTGTTCTAGCCCTGTTCCACAGAGTGAGTGAATGTTGTGTGTTCTAGCCCTGTTCCACAGAGTGAGTGTTGTGTGTTCTAGCCCTGTTCCACAGAGTGAGTGAGTGTTGTGTGTTCTAGCCCTGTTCCATAGAGTGAGTGTTGTGTGTTCTAGCCCTGTTCCACAGAGTGAGTGAGTGTTGTTTGTTCTAGCCCTGTTCCACAGAGTGAGTGAATGTTGTGTGTTCTAGCCCTGTTCCACAGAGTGAGTGTTGTGTGTTCTAGCCCTGTTCCACAGAGTGAGTGAGTGTTGTGTGTTCTAGCCCTGTTCCACAGAGTGAGTGTTGTGTGTTCTAGCCCTGTTCCACAGAGTGAGTGAGTGTTGTGTGTTCTAGCCCTGTTCCACAGAGTGAGTGAGTGTTGTTTGTTCTAGCCCTGTTCCACAGAGTGAGTGAGTGTTGTGTGTTCTAGCCCTGTTCCACAGAGTGAGTGTTGTGTGTTCTAGCCCTGTTCCACAGAGTGAGTGAGTGTTGTGTGTTCTAGCCCTGTTCCACAGAGTGAGTGTTGTGTGTTCTAGCCCTGTTCCACAGAGTGAGTGTGTGTTGTGTGTTCTAGCCCTGTTCCACAGAGTGAGTGTTGTGTGTTCTAGCCCTGTTCCACAGAGTGAGTGAGTGTTTTGTGTTCTAGCCCTGTTCCACAGAGTGAGTGAGTGTTGTGTGTTCTAGCCCTGTTCCACAGAGTGAGCGAGTGTTGTGTGTTCTAGCCCTGTTCTACAGAGTGAGTGTGAGTGGAGTTTGTGTGTTCTAGCCCTGTTCTACAAAGTGAGTGAGTGGAGTTTGTGTGTTCTAGCCCTGTTCTACAGAGTAAGTGAGTGTTGTGTGTTCTAGCCCTGTTCTACAGAGTGAGTGAGTGTTGTGTGTTCGAGCAATGTTCCACAGAGTGAGTGAGTGTTGTGTGTTCTAGTCCTGTTCTACAGAGTGAGTGAGTGTTGTGTGTTCTAGCCCTGTTCTACAGAGTGAGTGAGTGTTGTGTGTTCTAGCCCTGTTCTACAGAGTGAGTGAGTCTTGTGTGTTCTAGCCCTGTTCCACAGAGTGAGTGAGTGTTGTGTGTTCTAGCCCTGTTCCACAGAGTGAGTGTTGTGTGTTCTAGCCCTGTTCTACAGAGTGAGTGAGTGTTGTGTGTTCTAGCCCTGTTCTACAGAGGGAGTGAGTGTTGTGTGTTCTAGCCCTGTTCCACAGAGTGAGTGTTGTGTGTTCTAGCCCTGTTCCACAGAGTGAGTGAGTGAGTGTTGTGTGTTCTAGCCCTGTTCCATAGAGTGAGTGAGTGTTGTGTGTTCTAGCCCTGTTCTACAGTGAGTGTGTGTTGTGTGTTCTAGCCCTGTTCTACAGAGTGAGTGAGTGATGTGTGTTCTACCCCTGTTTTACAGAGTGAGTGAGTGGAGTTTGTGTGTTCTCGCCCTGTTCTACAGCGTGAGTGAGTGGAATTTGTGTGTTCTAGCCCTGTTCTACAGAGTGAGTGAGTGTGAGTTTGTGTGTTCTACCCCTGTTCTACAGAGTGAGTGAGTGGAATTTGTGTGTTCTAGCCCTGTTCGACAGAGTGAGTGAGTGTGAGTTTGTGTGCTCTAGCCCTTTTCTACAGTGAGTGGAGTTTGTGTGTTCTACCCCTGGTCTACAGAGTGAGTGAGTGGAGTTTGTTTGTTCTACCCCTGTTCTACAGAGTGAGTAGGTAGAGTTTGTGTGTTCACCCCTGTTCTACATAGTGAGTGAGTGGAGTTTGTGTGGTCTAGCCCTGTTCTACAGAGTGAGTGGAGTCTGTGTGTTCTACCCCTGTTTTACAGAGTGAGTGAGTGGAGTTTGTGTGTTCTAGCCCTGTTCTACAGCGTGAGTGAGTGGAGTTTGTGTGTTCTACTCCTGTTCTACAGAGTAAGTTAGTGGAGTTTGTGTGTTCTAGCCCTGTTCTACAGAGTGAGTGAGTGGAGTTTGTGTGTTCTAGCCCTGTTCTACAGAGTGAGTGAGTGGAGTTTGTGTGTTCTACCCCTGTTCTACACAGTGAGTGAGTGGAGTTTGTGTGTTCTACTCCTGTTCTACAGAGTGAGTGTGCGTGGAGTTTGTGTGTTCTAGCCCTGTTCTACAGAGTGAGTGGAGTTTGTGTGTTCTACTCCTATTCTACAGAGTGAGTGATTGGAGTTTGTGTGTTCTCCCCCTGTTCTACAGAGTGAGTGAGTGGAGTTTGTGTGTTCTAGGCCTGTTCTACATTGTGAGTGAGTGGAGTCTGTGTGTTCTATCCCTTTTCTACAGAGTGAGTGGAGTCTGTGTGTTCTACCCCTGTTCTACAGAGTGAGTGAGTGGAGTTTGTGTGTTCTACCCCTGTTCTACAGGGTGAGTTAGTGGAGTTTGTGTGTTCTAGCCCTGTTCTACAGAGTGAGTGAGTGGAGTCTGTGTGTTCTACCCCTGTTCTACATAGTGAGTGAGTGGAGTTTGTGTGTTCTAGCCCTGTTCTACAGAGTGAGTGAGTGGAGTTTGTGTGTTCTAGCCCTGTTCTACAGAGTGAGTGAGTGGAGTTTGTGTGTTCTACTCCTGTTCTACAGAGTGAGTTAGTGGAGTTTGTGTGTTCTACCCCTGTTCTACTGAGAGAGTGAGTGGAGTTTGTGTGTTCTAGCCCTGTTCTACAGAGTGAGTGAGTGGAATTTGTGTGTTCTAGCCCTGTTCGACAGAGTGAGTGAGTGTGAGTTTGTGTGCTCTAGCCCTTTTCTACAGTGAGTGGAGTTTGTGTGTTCTACCCCTGGTCTACAGAGTGAGTGAGTGGAGTTTGTTTGTTCTACCCCTGTTCTACAGAGTGAGTAGGTAGAGTTTGTGTGTTCACCCCTGTTCTACATAGTGAGTGAGTGGAGTTTGTGTGGTCTAGCCCTGTTCTACAGAGTGAGTGGAGTCTGTGTGTTCTACCCCTGTTTTACAGAGTGAGTGAGTGGAGTTTGTGTGTTCTAGCCCTGTTCTACAGCGTGAGTGAGTGGAGTTTGTGTGTTCTACTCCTTTTCTACAGAGTAAGTTAGTGGAGTTTGTGTGTTCTAGCCCTGTTCTACACAGTGAGTGAGTGGAGTTTATGTGTTCTACCCCTGTTCTACAGAGTGAGTGAGTGGAGTCTGTGTGTTCTAGCCCTGTTCTACAGAGTGAGTGAGTGGAGTTTGTGTGTTCTAGCCCTGTTCTACACAGTGAGTGAGTGGAGTTTATGTGTTCTACCCCTGTTCTACAGAGTGAGTGAGTGGAGTTTGTGTGTTCTAGCCCTGTTCTACAGAGTGAGTGAGTGGAGTTTGTGTGTTCTACCCCTGTTCTACAGAGTGAGTGAGTGGAGTTTGTGTGTTCTACCCCTGTTCTACACAGTGAGTGAGTGGAGTTTGTGTGTTCTACTCCTGTTCTACAGAGTGAGTGTGCGTGGAGTTTGTGTGTTCTAGCCCTGTTCTACAGAGTGAGTGGAGTCTGTGTGTTCTACTCCTATTCTACAGAGTGAGTGATTGGAGTTTGTGTGTTCTCCCCCTGTTCTACAGAGTGAGTGAGTGGAGTTTGTGTGTTCTAGGCCTGTTCTACATTGTGAGTGAGTGGAGTCTGTGTGTTCTATCCCTTTTCTACAGAGTGAGTGGAGTCTGTGTGTTCTACCCCTGTTTTACAGAGTGAGTGAGTGGAGTTTGTGTGTTCTACCCCTGTTCTACAGAGTGAGTGGAGTTTGTGTGTTCTACCCCTGTTCTACAGGGTGAGTTAGTGGAGTTTGTGTGTTCTAGCCCTGTTCTACAGAGTGAGTGAGTGGAGTTTGTGTGTTCTACTCCTGTTCTACAGAGTGAGTTAGTGGAGTTTGTGTGTTCTACCCCTGTTCTATAGAGTGAGTGGATTTCGATTTAAAGCTTTCGTGACTGCAATTATTCATCTTCTTTGGTTCTTTCGGTAAAGTCACGTAGAATGAGAATAAAATAATAAATTATTGTGTTATTTTATTTTATCAATTTATTATTTTATTCTCATTCTACGTGACTTTACCGAAAGAACCAAAGAAGATGAGTGAGTGGTGTTTGTGTGATCTACCCCTGTTCTACAGAGTGAGTGGAGTTTTCGTGATCTACCCCTGTTCTACAGAGTGAGTGAGTGGAGTTTGTGTGTTCTACTCCTGTTCTACAGAGTGAGTTAGTGGAGTTTGTGTGTTCTAGCCCTGTTCTACAGAGTGAGTGAGTGGAGTTTTCGTGATCTACCCCTGTTCTACAGAGTGAGTTAGTGGAGTTTGTGTGTTCTAGCCCTGTTCTACAGAGTGAGTTAGTGGAGTTTGTGTGTTCTAGCCCTGTTCTACAGAGTGAGTTAGTGGAGTTTGTGTGTTCTAGCCCTGTTCTACAGAGTGAGTGAGTGGAGTTTGTGTGTTCTAGCCCTGTTCTACAGAGTGAGTGAGTGGAGTTTGTGTGTTCTACCCCTGTTCTACAAAGTGAGTGAGTGGAGTTTGTGTGTTCTACCCCTGTTCTACAGAGTGAGTGAGTGGAGTTTGTGTGTTCTACCCCTGTTCTACAGAGTGAGTGTGAGTGGAGTTTGTGTGTTCTCCCCCTTTTCTACAGAGTGAGTGAGTGGAGTTTGTGTGTTCTAGCCCTGTTCTACAGAGTGAGTGAGTGGAGTTTGTGTGTTCTAGCCCTGTTCTACAGCGTGAGTGAGTGGAGTTTGTGTGTTCTACCCCTGTTCTACAGAGTGAGTGAGTGGAGTTTGTGTGTTCTACTCCTGTTCTACAGAGTGAGTGAGTGGAGTTTGTGTGTTCTCCCCCTGTTCTACAGAGTGAGTGAGTGGAGTTTGTGTGTTCTAGGCCTGTTCTACATTGTGAGTGAGTGGAGTCTGTGTGTTCTATCCCTGTTCTACAGAGTGAGTGAGTGGAGTTTGTGTGTTCTACCCCTTTTCTACAGAGTGAGTGAGTGGAGTTTGTGTGTTCTGCTCCTGTTCTACAGAGTGAGTGAGTGGAGTTTGTGTGTTCTACCCCTGTTCTACAGAGTGAGTGGAGTTTGTGTGTTCTACTCCTGTTCTACAGAGTGAGTGAGTGGAGTTTGTGTGTTCTACCCCTGTTCTACAGAGTGAGTGAGTGGAGTTTGTGTGTTCTAGCCCTGTTCTACACAGTGAGTGAGTGGAGTTTGTGTGTTCTACCCCTGTACTACAGAGTGAGTGAGTGGAGTTTGTGTACTCTAGCCCTGTTCTACAGAGTGAGTGAATGGAGTTTGTGTGTTCTACCCCTGTTCTACAGAGTGAGTGGAGTTTGTGTGTTCTAGCCCTGTTCTACAGAGTGAGTGAGTGGAGTTTGTGTGTTCTACCCCTGTTCTACAGAGTGAGTGAGTGGAGTTTGTGTGTTCTAGCCCTGTTCTACACAGTGAGTGAGTGGAGTTTGTGTGTTCTACCCCTGTACTACAGAGTGAGTGAGTGGAGTTTGTGTACTCTAGCCCTGTTCTACAGAGTGAGTGAATGGAGTTTGTGTGTTCTACCCCTGTTCTACAGAGTGAGTGGAGTTTGTGTGTTCTAGCCCTGTTCTACAGAGTGAGTGAGTGGAGTTTGTGTGTTCTACCCCTGTTTTACAGAGTGACGTCAAACAACGTCACCCCCTGTTAATAACATTACATTTGGAGAGGACTCTCCTTAAATAATTCTCAGTGAGATTTTTCTGGTTAACCAAGCACAATAATAACATAACAATTAAATAATAACATACGAATTAAATAATAATAATGACATACCAATTAAATAATAACATAATTAAACAATAATACAATTCCGAATCTCCATTTTCTCCGTGTCATAAGATATTCAAGAAAGCAAAACTCACCCCAAATGTGTAGCTGGTGTCAACAAAGTTTCAACAAATCTGGACACATAAAGACAAAGATTAATTTCCTTCGAAACTACAATACACTACGATACTAAATTGAAAACTAATTTCTTTAGAGCTGCTTGTTGTTGTGTTTCTTGTCCTTCCATCCGCACACTGTTAAGCACAGTTGGCTACATACGGTTCGAAACACGTTCAACATACACATTTCGCTACACACTACACTATACACTACACACACTACTATCCACTACACTGCACTATACACTACTTTACACTACAATACACTGTACACTACACTACTACAAACGACACTATACACTACTGATTAAGCTATACACTACAATACACTACACTATACACTACACACACTACTATCCACTACACTGCACTATACACTACTTTACACTACAATACACTGTACACTACACTACTACAAACGACACTATACACTACTGATTAAGCTATACACTACAATACACTACACTATATCTTCTTTGGTTCTTTCGGTAAAGTCACGTAGAATGAGAATAAAATAATAAATTGATAAAATAAAATAACACAATAATATTCTCACGACGTTTCGGCCACAACACAAGCGGCCTTCTACAATACACTGTACACTACACTACTACAAACGACACTAAACACCTGATGAAGGCCGCTTGTGTTGTGGCCGAAACGTCGTGAGAATATTATTGTGTTATTTTATTTTATCAATTTATTATTTTATTCTCATTCTACGTGACTTTACCGAAAGAACCAAAGAAGATGAATCATTGCAGTCACGAAAGCTTTAAATCGAAATTTACACTACACTATACACTACACACACTACTATCCACTACACTGCACTATACACTACTTTACACTACAATACACTGTACACTACACTACTACAAATGACACTATACACTACTGATTAAGCAATACACTACAATACACTACACTATACACTGCGCCGCGATGCTAAATTGAAAACTAATTTCTTTACAACTGCTTCTTGTGTTTAGGTTCTTGTCCTACCGCCCACACCCTCCGATTAGCACGGTTGGCTACGTACGGTGCGAACGAAGATGTGTATGTTTGAGACAAATATCCCCCATGCAGCCTTTTCTTGCCGTGGGTGTTCCACCTTTTGAGGATGTAATGGCAGAGATTAGGGATTAATAAAGTACAACCATAACCGCAATCATATAAACAGAAATCTATTTTATAGCAATATATTGGGGGGAACATTTTGAGCATATTTGAAAATTGGGGGGGGGGATGTGTCCCTCCTAATATTTGGGATGTATACCCCCCAATGTATATTATAATTACGGCCTTGGTGAGGGGTATGTGGGACATGCGTGAAGTTGTCAATGGGCATGGATTGGGGATAGGTGGGAGGGTGGTAGGGCAGAGGTCTCGTGGCTGATGGAGGCGCGCAGCAGTGGAGGGTTGGGGAAGAGATGTCGGAGCCGGGTCAGGAATTAGGGTCGGAGGAGGAAGATAACTGCGCCGCTAGGAGTAGGTTAGAGGCGGGCGAACATCGGTGGCGAATATGTCAGCCGGTCCCGAAGGCTCCCCCTAGGTCGACTCAACCTTAAAATTCGATTTTTGTTAGACGTTATGAGTTAACGTGCCGTGACAAGCCTGCACAGGTGTTTCCTGCTGGACATATGTGACCTACTGGACGTCTGTGACCTACTGGACATCTGTGACCTCCTAAATGTGTGTGAAAAAGAGCTTTATAGCTCCATCGGATTACTCCTGCACTCGAAATAAAATGTATGATTCTGACGTGCCCCAACAGTCTGTTCAAGCTCTTTGGTTCTCTCGGTAAAGTCACGTAGACAGAAATAAAATAAAACAATACTCATACCCTTGGTTCGTCTAGGTAAAGTCACGTAGGTAAAGAAAATAAAATAATTAAAAATATAAATTTATTAATTAAATCACGACGTTTCGATTGCAACACAACAAGAAAAGGTAAAAATAACAGAGCAATGTAATACAATACACGATTAGACATTATTGTAAAAAATAACTAAAAAGTCCATCTACTGTGTTAGTGAATTTTTTTATATTTTAGGCAGGAAATTATTTTCAAATTGAGATTTATTTTTTCTGGGGGTGACCCCCAGACCCCCTGGAGGATTTGGTCCTTCCCAATGTTGAATCCATGGCTACGGCCTTGCCCCCCCACTGCCTCTCATACACGCTGCACCAATCATACACCCTCACTCGCCATCACATTCCACCTTATTCTGCCTTAGCTATACCCCTGCCACATCAGCTCCATTGCCAGCCCCTGTCGCTCCATCCATTCCATCACCTTCCTCACTGAATCTGTTGCGCGTAGTCACTTTAAGATGTTTTTTCTTGTTCATGTTTTTGTTTGTTGCTGTTGCACCCGATTCAAGAGCCGAATGGCTCACAGGGCTCTACCTAATAAATGAAACTGAACTGAACTGAACGCCATCGGTTTACATCTTAAAGCGCCCTGCAAAGGGCGCTTTATGAATTCCAAATAGAATAAAATTGGCCGGGTGTGATAACCGTTGCGCAACAGCTCAGGCCGAAGACGACATCGTTATGTAATATCATTGGTATTATCTTGTGACATCCACACACTCAAACTGGTTTGTCTCCTGCCCCACGCCAAGGCATTTTCCATGTCACCGGCTCCAAGCCGAGCAAGTGATCGTCACTCGCCCACATTTGTGAGCGACCCATCGCAAATTCACTCGGTGCCAATGCGGCCATGCGGTGTCGGAGTGTGCTGTGTGTGTTCTGTGCGTGTGTGCGGTCGTGTACCCGTACGTGCTACTCGGCAAGGCAGCTGAGCTTCCTCACACACGGAGAGATACAAAGACTCCCCCGTATAGCCCTGAATAAACTTTTTAATAGGCAAGTGTTGTTAGCGAGCACCTATGACGGCCGGCACGGCACATGGGGGTGGCCAACACCACGCCCGGCCACCTTTGCCTCCCTAGTGGCGATGTTTGCCACGCACCGCACACTAAGGCACTCATTTGAGGCCGGGTCGACCTAGGGGAGGCCCAGCGCCAGATTCAGATAGTCGCTCTCACTGGGTGTTGGTGGCCGTGAGTGGGAGTCGAACTCGGGTCGCCAGCTTCGTAGCGCAGCGTTAACCGCAACACCACACCACGACCGCTCGGTACCCCGAGCTCAGATGCCCCTCCGTAGCTTCTCCAGCGTTGTGTTTACTTTGTTGTTATGCACGGTACGTGTCGTGTTTACTTTCTTATTATGTACGGTACGTGTCATGTTCACTTGGTTATTATCCACAGTACGTGTCGTAGACTTGATTTGAAGCTTTTGTGACTGCAGCAATTACTATTTGGTTCTATCGGTAAAGTCACGTAAAAAGAAAATAAATTTAATAATACAACACAGAGAGTCGGCTAACACAACAGTCAGCATCCTACCTCGTTGATTACGTTCTTCCAAGATTGGAAAATTTGAGAGAGAGAGACAAAACACAGACATGGAGACACATTGACAGACACACAAGCAGAGAGAGAGACACACAGAGAAATAACGACTCTGTGTCAAGGCCTTATATAAAGAGAAGAGGGGGTTGGGGCAGAGACCGGGGGGGGGGGGGGGGCAGAGAAATTAGCATGTCAATGAGAGCGGCGGAGGAGAGAAAATTGACCTTTAGGCAAAGAAAATTGGAACTTGACAAACCTGGTAAACTTTATAGAGAGAAATAGGAAGTTTGAGAAAATTAACTTAGTCAAATTTGGAAATGTAATGCAATGCAACAGTTAACGCTTTGCCTGGTTGTTGACGTTCTTCCAAAGATTGCTGATTTAGAAGTTAAGTGTGAGTTGTGTGGAAATCCTCACAACTCACACTTAACTTCTCAGACCGTGTTCGCGAACACAAGGCTAGACTTGAAACACGGCAGAACCACTATCTATGCAGTGGCTGATCATTGTTATAACGCAGTGGGCTCGCACGATATTGTTTTTTTTCCGAGACCAAGGTACTCTGCAAACCTTCGGGCTACCATCAAAGATTTGTCCATGAAGCCATCCAGATAAATAAACACAGAGACAATTTCAACCGAGAAGATGGGTATAAGCTGAGTGATCATTTGAAGGACGTTATTACCAACACCACGGGGGCGCCCCAAGGCCTGGTGAAGGGGGAAATAATGTCCGCCACCAACATTTCCTCCACCGCCAGTTGCACACTTTACTTTTCCCGATATCGAACTTGCCCTTACTGAACACCTCCGAATATCCCCGTAAGAGGGATCGAAACTAGGCCCGTTGCCCCACAGACAACTTAGGGTCTTCCCCACACAGCTGATATATCCACGCTTCATCAGCTTCCGCTGCCTGCACCAATCCGCCTACCACCGTCTCCCCGGTGGCACCGAGTGAGTCCCTCCCCGTCAACATTGCATGGGCCAGCACCGTTCCCGCCTGAACCACCACCGGTTCCACCCCAACATTGAGGACTTGCAAGAAATGGTTCCTGACCACCTCGCAACAGCGTCAGCGCACCCACCAATGTAAACCCCCGGGTCACTGCCTTAGATGGGGTAAGGAGGACACCCGCCTCCAGGTCAGATAGGTCCAACCGTCTGCGGTAGCGCAACGGGACCAAAACTTGCGTACTGGGCGGAATCTCTAAAGTTTCCTTGACAAGAGCCTGGACCGACAACCCCTGTTTCGTGCGCCGATGCGGGGAATTTAAGAAAAACAATTGTTGTCCCGACAGCATCTGAACACAACCCTGGTAAGTCAAAATCAGCAGGGGCATCCTGCTAAAAAATCCATGGTCAAAAGGCAGGGCACAGCCAATGTATTCAAAATTAATATCGGCCCTGATATCTCAATCTCCCCTAATCTGATGTGGGCGTTTATTTTACGCACAATTCACATACTTCCCCCGTTAGCCGCCATGCACGCATTAACCACCGGCATCACACGACGATTTGTAAAGGGTAATGTTTAAAAAATGACCTCCGATATGATAGTAGCCGAGGCACCCGTGTCAACAAAAACATGAACTTCCTCTCCTTGTACGCGCCCGACGATAACCGATGAGCCCGCCGCCGCTACCACTCGGCGTTGCCAGCTTTTGCCATTGCGTGCTCGAGTTTGGCCACCTCTGCATTGACCATGCCAGGCGGCTGTTGCCCTCGACTAGAGGGAGGGGGGTGGAATTTGTCTCCGAGAGACCCCATTTTCCCGATGCGTAATATGTTTCTAGCGGCCGAGTTTCCGGTGCATCGTGACTTGCCTGGGGGGGGGGGGGGGGGGGGCTGGGACGCAGCAGTCGACGAGGCGGTGGACGTGCGGGACCTCGTCGATGTCCGAGCGGCGGTTTGACATGTGTATGTATGTAAGTGTATGTATGTAAGTGTGTACAGAAGAGAATGAGGAGGCTTACCGCAGCCTTTGCTCGCAGGTTCGGAGAGCCGTGAGGCGCTGCAAGGATGGTTGGTAGTCGCGGGTTGCTGAGGAAATGGAGTCTGCCTCAATGGCCCGCGATCACAAATCGCTCTTTAATTACATCAAAAACATAACCTGCAGCATCACACCTAATGGTGACCAAATCTCCGACCCCCAGGAACAGGTTTGCAAATTTACTGAGCATTTCTGTGAGGTCCTGGGGGAGGGCAAATCCCTTGGCCTGGAAAACATCGTGGGACAAGGTGGGGATGACCCTGCTGAGGCTGCGGTGCCTCAAATATTGGAAGAAGTAGTCACCCCCTGTGAGTGGCTGGCTGAGGTGCCATCTGTTGAGGAAGGACTGAAGGCGATCCAGAGCCTGAGACCAGGAAAGGCACCGGGCAGAGATGATCTCCCAAGTGAAATGCTGAGGGAGGGTGCCGTTTGTGCACAGACTACCCTACATGACATGATAACAACAGTTTGGACCACTGGACGGTTTCCGCAGGATTGGAAAGATGCCCTGGTGGTCTCCCTCTTTAAGAAGGGGGACCGCATAGACTGTAACACCTACAGGGGCATCTCACTCCTCAGTTTGCCGGGAAAGGTCCTGGCAATGATTATTCAACATCGCCTTGCTAGGCACGCTGAGGAGAGGCTTGCTGAGCCCCAATGCGGTTTCAGGAAAGGACGGTTCTGCACAGATGCCATATTTTCTGTCCGTCTGCGACAGCAGAGGTGTAGGGAATTTCAACAAGACCTACATCTCTGCTTTATTGACCTGGTTAAGGCCTATGATACCATCAGTAGGCCTGGGCACTGGGTTGTTCTTTGTGCTTTCGGAGTCCCTGACCCGCTGCTCACGATCATTAAGGACCTTCATGATGGTAAGCAGGCCCGAGTAAAACTACATGGCCGGGAGTTGGAGCCATTTCCTGTTCACTTTGGGGTGCGACAGGGATGTCCTCTGGCTCCCACATTATTTAATATCTATTTCGACCACGTAGTTCGTGAAGCCTTCAATAGCTGTACAGGAGGAATTTCCATCTTGTACAGATACAATGGGAGGCTGGTCGATGCCCAGGTGCGGTCAGGGGATGGCTCCCTATTGCTAGACCATGTTAAGTATACCGATGATCGCGTAATTGCTGCTCACTCAGAGGAGGAGTTGGAGGCACTGCTGCTGAACCTGGATCTTACCACTAAGCACCTGCCTGGGTATTTTGTACCATTGGACACTCCACCCCCACAACTCCCAATCGGTAATGGGGCAGTTGTGGAGAGAGTGGAGAGTTTCCCATACCTGGGCAGTGTTCTCATGACCTGCTCCGGTTTGACAGCAGAGGTCTCACTCCGAATCAGTCGAGCGGCATTATCTTTTCATTGGTTGCGTAACGCTGTGTGGAAGCTACCTGATCTGTTGCTCCGCACGAAGCTTCAGGTCTTCTCGGCCACGGTCATTCCCTCCTTTATCTAAGCTAGTGAAACGTGAACCCCCCTAATGGAACATCTTCGCCGGTTAGAAACACTTAGGCTGGCCTGCCTACGATCCATCCTGGGTTTAACCAGGCTGGATTGTGTGAGGAGCTCACAATTCCTTGAAAGATCTGGACAAAGCCCCATCGGTGAGCTCCTCCGGCAGGCAAGGCTGCGTTGGCTGGGTCATGTAGCCCGCATGCCTAGCCACCGCATGCCTAAACAGGTTTTGTTCGGACGGATCGTGGGGGCTAAGCGGGCGCGGCACGGCTAGAGAGGAGATGGAGTGATGTGGTACAGGAGGATGTGGAGCTGAGTGGACTTGCCGATGACTGGTGCCAGCGGTGTCAAGATCGGCCTCTGTGAAGGAGGCTCGTGAAGGATGCTACTGGGTAGTTGGAGGCAGTCGCCCTCCAACAACAACGGAGGGGGGAGGAGCGACGCTCACAACAACGAGCGGAGCGCTGGGTGGCTAAAGCACAGCAAGTTGTAACAGTAGGGCGCACAGGTGGTGCATCGGCCAGTCATCTCAGTCAGTCGACCCGTGGCATCTGGGTCTGCCCCGTGACCTCCTGCCAGCGGGCATTCGACACTTAACGTGCCCTCAACGTGCACATGGCCTGGCACAAGCGTCGTGGTGACGTCACCGCCACTTAGTGGCAATGGCGGTTGTTGTTGTATGTGAGTATGTATGAGTGTGAGTGAGTGTGAGTGAATGTGAGTGTGTGTATGAGTGAGTGTGGGTGTGTATGAGTGAGTGAATATGAGTGAGTGTGAGTCTATTAAGGCTACAGGGATGATATTTGTCAGTGTGAGTGAGTGTGTGTATATGTGAGTGTGTGTATGAGTGAGTGTGAGTGTGTATGAGTGAGTGTGAGTGTGTGTAGTGAGTGAGTGTGTGTATGAGTGAGTGTGAGTGTGTGTATGAGTGAGTGTGAGTGTGTATGAGTGAGTGCGAGTGAATATGAGTGAGTGTAAGTAAATGTGAGTGTATGAGTGAGTGGAGCGTGCCACTAAGAGGTGGGGCCTTACCATCAGCCCCACCAAAACTAAGCACCCGCCTGGGTATTTTGTTCCATCGGACACTCCACCCCCACAATTCCCAATCGGTGATGGGGCATTTGTGGAGAGAGTGGAGAGTTTCCCATACATGGGCAGTGTGCTTATGACTGGCTCCAGTTTAACAGCAGAGGTCTCACTGCGAATCAGTCGAGCGGCAATATCTTTTCATCGGTTGCGTAACGCTGTGTGGAAGCTACCTGGTCTGTCGCTCCGCACTAAGCTTCAGGTCTTCTCGGCCACGGTCATTCCCTCCCTTCTCTACGCTTGCGAAACGTGGACCCCCCTAATGGAACATCTTCGCCGGTTAGACACATTTAGGCTGGCCTGCCTACGATCCATCCTGGGTTTAACCAGACTGGATTGTGTGAGGAGCTCACAAATCCTTGAAAGATCTGGGCAAGGTCCCATCGGTGAGCTCCTCCGGCGGGGAAGGCTGCGTTGGCTGGGTCATGTAGCCCGCATGCCCAGCCACCGCATGCCGAAACAGCTTTTGTTCGGCCGAATTTAGGGGGCTAAGCGGGCGCGGCACGGGCTAGAGAAGAGATGGAGTGACGTGGTACAGGAGGACGTGGAGCTGAGTGGACTTGCCGATGACTGGTACCAGCGGTGTCAAGATCGGCCTCTGTGGAGGAGGCTCGTGAAGGACGCTACTGGGCAGTTGGAGGCAGTTGCCCTCCAACAACAACGGAGGGCGGAGGAGCGACGCTCACAACAACGAGCGGAGCGCCGGGTGGCTTAAGCACAGCAGGTTGCCACAGTAGGGGGCACAGGTGGTGCATCAGCCAGTCATCTCAGTCAGTCGACCCGTGGCACCTCGGTCTGCCCCGTGACCTCCTGCCAGCGGGCGTTCGACACTTCACGTGGCCTCAGGGTGCACATAGCCTGGCACAAGCGTCGTGGTGACGTCACCGCCACTTAGTGGCGAATGGCGGTTGTTGAATATGAGTGAGTGTGAGTCTATTAAGGTTACAGGGAGGATCTTTGTCTTTGTCAGTGTGAGTGAGTGTGTGTATGAGTGAGTGTGTGTATGAGTGAGTGTGTGTGTATGAGTGAGTGTGAGTATGAGTGAGTGTGAGTGTGTGTATGAGTGAGTGTGAGTGTGTATGAGTGAGTGTGAGTATGAGTGAGTGTGAGTGAATATGAGTGTGAGTGAATGTGAGTGTATGAGTGAGTGTGAGTGTGTATGAGTGAGAGTGTATGAGTGAGTGTGTATGAGTCAGTGAATATGAGTGAGTGTGAGTCTATTAAGGCTACAGGGAGGATCTTTGTCTTTGTCAGTGTGAGTGTGTGTATATGTGAGTGTGTATATGTGAGTGTGTATATGTGAGTGTGTGTATATGTGAGTGTGTGTATGAGTGAGTGTGAGTGTGTATGAGTGAGTGTGAGTGTGTATGAGTGAGTGTGAGTGAATATGAGTGTGAGTGAATATGAGTGTATGAGTGAGTGTGTATGAGTGAGTGTGAGTGTGTGTATGAGTGAGTGTGTGTATGAGTGAGTGTGTGTATGAGTGAGTGCGAGTATGTCTGAGTGAGTGTGAGTGAGTATGAGTGAGTGTGAGTGTGTGTATGAGTGAGTGTGAGTGCATGAGTGAGTGTGAGTGTGTATGAGTGAGTGAATATGAGTGAGTGTGAGTGAATGTGAGTGTATGAGTGAGTGTGAGTGTGTATGAGTGAGTGAATATGAGTGAGTGTGAGTCTATTAAGGCTACAGAGAGGATATTTGTCTTTGTCAGTGTGAGTGTGTGTGTGTGTATATGTGAGTGTGTGTATGAGTGAGTGTGTGTATGAGTGAGTGTGAGTGTGTATGAGTGAGTGTGAGTGAATGTGAGTGCATGAGTGAGTATGTATGAGTGAGTGAATATGAGTGAGTGTGAGTCTATTAAGGCTACAGGGGGATCTTGGTCTTTGTCAGTGTGAGTATGAGTGAGTGTGAGTGTGTGTATGAGTGATTGTATGAGTGAGTGTGAGTGTGTATGAGTGAGTGTGTGTATGAGTGAGTGTGAGTGTGTATGAGTGAGTGTGAGTGTGTATGAGTGAGTGTGTGTATGAGTGAGTGTGTATGAGTGAGTGTGAGTGTGTATGAGTGAATGTGAGTGTATGAGTGAGTGTGTATGAGTGAGTGAATATGAGTGAGTGTGAGTCTATTAAGGCTACAGGGGGATCTTGGTCTTTGTCAGTGTGAGTATGAGTGAGTGTGAGTGTGTGTATGAGTGAGTGTGAGTGTGTATGAGTGATTGTGAGTGTATGAGTGAGTGTGAGTGTGTATGAGTGAGTGTGTGTATGAGTGAGTGTGTATGAGTGAGTGTGTGTATGAGTGAATGTGAGTGTATGAGTGAGTGTGTATGAGTGAGTGAATATGAGTGAGTGTGAGTCTATTAAGGCTACAGGGGGATCTTGGTCTTTGCTTACCCTCATTATTGTTTCGTTCCATTTTGCGTTTATCCGTTCGTCTCTCTCTACGCCCGGTTCACCTTGGGGGCTCTTTCTCTGCTGCGCACAGATAGTTGCAAGTATCCCATTGCGCTACCGCTATCCGCTGAGCCAGAAACGCGCCTAAAACGTGTTGATTTGTTATCTGGGCAGGATGACGCATGGACTGTATGTGTGTGTTTGTACGTTGAACTTCTTTCTCGCCGTACGTAGCCAACCGCGATGATCGGAGGTGTGGAGGGGGGAGGACAGCGAACTAAACATAACAACAAGCGGTTGTAAAGAGATTGGTTTCCAATCGAGTACTGTAGTGCATAGTGCAGTGTAGGGTATATTGTAGTGTTTAGTGTAGTGTATAACGGTGTGCAGTGTGTGCGGTGTAGTGCATAGTGCAGTATGTATGTTGAACTTCTTTCTCACCGTACGTTAGCCAACCGTGCTAACCGGAGGTGCGGGCGGTAAGAACAAACTTAACAACAACAACAACGACGAGCTCTAAAGAAATTACTTCGTCAATCTAGACGACCGTTTAAAAGTGCATTGCTCCACAGTAGCTTCCTGACACCAGAAGGGGCAGAGCGTTCCAGACGGCCGCAGAAGCGGCGCATCCGAAAGCTCCGCGCGGTTGACGACGTCGATGCTGCGGTGACCGCCAACCGTCTTTTGTTCGACGGTTTAGCCAACAGCTGCTGCTGCTGCTGCGAGGATGATAACTACCGGAGCAGCTCGCGTAACTGTGACCTCATTCCTTTTTTTTTCTATCCACGACTCGTGATCTCCCTCCCCTCCCTGTCGTCCTCCCCGCCACCAACAAACCCGGGAGTGGAACCCGGCAGGTTTGCGTGGCGACTGTGAGGCGTCAAACTCACGCCCGCCGCGAGGAATGCTGGCGCCGCAAATTCCTCATCACGTTGTTCACCATTGACCCCGCTCGTGCTCCTCCAGCTCTCCACCGTCCTGATGCCTGGGCCCCGCGGTCAAGTTGCCTCACTCCACGTTCGGGGTCCCAGAGGCGAAGTTGCAGGTGCGGGCTGGCAGGGTGGAGTGGCTGGCTGGGTGAGTGAGTGAGTGGGTGAGTGGCTGTGTGAGTGAGTGACTGGGTGAGAGGCTGGGTGAGTGGCTGGCTGGGTGAGTGAGTGACTGGGTGAGTGGCTGAGTGAGTGAGTGACTGGGTGAGTGGCTGGGTGAGTGAGTGACTGGGTGAGTGGCTGGGTGGAGTGGCTGGCTGGGTGAGTGAGTGACTGGGTGAGTGGCTGAGTGAGTGAGTGACTGGGTGAGTGGCTGGGTGGAGTGGCTGGCTGGGTGAGTGAGTGACTGGGTGAGTGGCTGGGTGAGTGAGTGACTGGGTGAGAGGCTGGGTGAGTGGCTGGCTGGGTGAGTGAGTGACTGGGTGAGTGGCTGAGTGAGTGAGTGACTGGGTGAGTGGCTGGGTGAGTGAGTGACTGGGTGAGTGGCTGGGTGGAGTGGCTGGCTGGGTGAGTGAGTGACTGGGTGAGTGGCTGAGTGAGTGAGTGACTGGGTGAGTGGCTGGGTGGAGTGGCTGGCTGGGTGAGTGAGTGACTGGGTGAGTGGCTGGGTGAGTGAGTGACTGGGTGAGTGGCTGGGTGGAGTGGCTGGCTGGGTGAGTGAGTGAGTGAGTGACTGGGTGAGTGGCTGGGTGAGTGAGTGAGTGACTGGGTGAGTGGCTGGGTGAGTGAGTGACTGGGTGAGTGGCTGGGTGAGTGAGTGACTGGGTGAGTGGCTGGGTGAGTGAGTGACTGGGTCAGTGGCTGGGTGGAGTGGCTGGCTGGGTGACTGAGTGAGTGACTGGGTGAGTGGCTGGGTGAGTGAGTGACTGGGTGAGTGGCTGGGTGGAGTGTCTGGCTGGGTGAGTGAGTGAGTGGCTGGGTGGAGTGGCTGGCTGGGTGAGTGAGTGACTGGGTGAGTGGCTGGGAGAGTGAGTGACTGGGTGAGTGGCTGGGTGAGTGGCTGGCTGGGTGACTGAGTGAGTGACTGGGTGAGTGGCTGGGTGAGTGAGTGACTGGGTGAGTGGCTGGGTGAGTGGCTGGCTGGGTGACTGAGTGAGTGGCTGGGTGGAGTGGCTGGCTGGGTGAGTGAGTGACTGGGTGAGTGGCTGGGTGAGTGAGTGACTGGGTGAGTGGCTGGGTGAGTGGCTGGCTGGGTGACTGAGTGAGTGGCTGGGTGGAGTGGCTGGCTGGGTGAGTGAGTGACTGGGTGAGTGGCTGGGTGAGTGAGTGACTGGGTGAGTGACTGGGTGAGTGGCTGGCTGGGTGACTGAGTGAGTGGCTGGGTGGAGTGGCTGGCTGGGTGAGTGAGTGACTGGGTGAGTGGCTGGGTGAGTGAGTGACTGGGTGAGTGACTGGGTGAGTGGCTGGGTGAGTGGCTGGCTGGGTGGAGTGGCTGGGTGAGTGGCTGGCTGGGTGGAGTGGCTGGCTGGGTAGAGTGGCTGGCTGGCAGGGTGGAGTGGCTGGCTGGGTGAGTGAGTGACTGGGTGAGTGGCTGGGTGAGTGAGTGAGTGACTGGGTGAGTGGCTGTGTGGAGTGGCTGGCTGGGTGACTGAGTGAGTGACTGGGTGAGTGGCTGGGTGAGTGAGTGACTGGGTGAGTGGCTGGGTGAGTGAGTGACTAGGTGAGTGGCTGGGTGGAGTGGCTGGCTGGGTGACTGAGTGAGTGGCTGGGTGGAGTGGCTGGCTGGGTGAGTGAGTGACTGGGTGAGTGGCTGGGTGAGTGAGTGAGTGACTGGGTGAGTGGCTGGGTGGAGTGGCTGGCTGGGTGACTGAGTGAGTGACTGGGTGAGTGGCTGGGTGAGTGAGTGACTGTGTGAGTGGCTGGGTGAGTGAGTGACTGGGTGAGTGGCTGGGTGGAGTGGCTGGCTGGGTGAGTGAGTGACTGGGTGAGTGGCTGGGTGAGTGAGTGACTGGGTGAGTGGCTGGCTGGATGGAATGGCTGGCTGTGTGAGTGACTGAGTGAGTGGCTGGGTGAGTGGCTGGCTGGGTGGAGTGGCTGGCTGGGTGAGTGAGTGACTGGGTGAGTGACTAGGTGAGTGGCTGCGTGAGTATCTGGCTGGGTGAGTGAGTGGCTAGCTGGCTCGATGGAGTGGCTGGTTGGGTGGAGTGGCTGGCTGGGTGAGTGACTAGGCGAGTGGTTGGGTGGAATGGCTGGCTGGGTGGAGTGGCTGGTTGGGTAAGTGACTGGGTGAGTGGCTGCGTGAGTGGCTGGCTGGCTCGGTGGAGTGGCTGGCTTGGTGAAGTGGCTGGCTGGGTGGAGTCACTGGCTGGGTGAAGTGGCTGGCTGGGTGAGTGACTAGGTGAGTGGCTGGGTGGAGTGGCTGGTTGGATAAGTGACTGGGTGAGTGGCTGCGTGAGTGGCTGACTGAGTGAGTGGCTGGCTGGCTCGGTGGAGTGGCTGGCTTGGTGAAGTGGCTGGCTGGGTGGAGTGGCTGGCTGGGTGGAGTGGCTGGTTTGGTGAGTTGCTGGGTGAGTGAGTGACTGGCTGGGTTAGTGGCTGGGTGGGTTACTGAGTGGCTGGGTGGACGAGTGGTTGACATGGTGAGTGGCAGGCTTGGTGTGTGGCTAAGTGGGTCACTGGGTGAGTGGCCAGATAAATGGCTAGGTGGGTGAGTGACTGTTTGAGTGGCTGGTTGGGTGAGTGGATAAGTGAGTGACTGGGTGGGCGAGTGGCTGGCTGTGAGTTTAGCTATGGGACGAAATTCACGCAAAGCAGAGAGAGAACGCACAACCTCAACACACAGAAAAGTGCCCGAGTCGGGATTCGAACCCAGACACGTTGCTGTGAACCACAAGTGTTACCAAGAT
This sequence comes from Petromyzon marinus, assembly GCF_048934315.1. Taxonomy (NCBI): domain Eukaryota; kingdom Metazoa; phylum Chordata; class Hyperoartia; order Petromyzontiformes; family Petromyzontidae; genus Petromyzon; species Petromyzon marinus. Next base: position 3,855,875 of record NC_133740.1, on the reverse strand, counting down.
GGTTGTGTAATGGTTTAGCAACTTCAACCTTAGGTGTTTATTAACTTTGCTGGGCGTGTGAAAATGTGTGGGTATGAGAGTTTGAATGTGTGTGTGTGTGTATTGGTGTGTGTCAGTGTGTGTGTGTTCGTTTGTGTCTGTCAGTGTGTGTGTGTCGGCGTATGTGTGTTAGTTTGTGTGTTAGTTTGTGTGTGTTTGTGTGTGTGTGTGTTTTAGTTTGCGTGTGAGTGCCAGTTTGCGTGTGTCAGTGTGTGTGTTAGTGGGGAGCGGTAGTGTAACGGTTAGCGCGCTGCGCTATGAACGTGGCGTCCCGGGTTCGATTCTCACTCACGGCCAACACCACCAGTGACGATTATCTGAACCGGCCCCAGGGCCTCCCCTAGGTCGACTCAGTCTCAAATGAGTACCTGGTGCGGTGTGGTGCTGGCCACCCACCCCTCTCGTGTGCTGTGCCAGCCTTCATAGGCGCTACTCGGTAAAAGCATTTGCCCCAACAATTTGTTAAAGGCTACACGGGGCATCTTTATCTTTTGTGTGTGTGATAGGTGTAGTGATCCAGGCAGTTGTTATGATGTCATGCAGGGCAGTCTGTGCACAAACGCCACCCTCCCTCAGCATTTCGCTCTGGAGCACATCTCTGCACGGTGCTTTTCCTGGTCTCAGACTCCGGATCGCCTTCAGTACTTCTTCAACAGATGTCACCTCAGCCAGCCACTCACAGGGGTGCCTTCTTCCAATATTTGAGGCACCGCAGCCTCAGCAGGGTCATCCCCACTTTGTCCCACGATGTTTTCCAGGCTGAGCGATTTCCCCTCCCCCAGGACCCCACAGAAATGCTTAGCAAATCTGCAAACCTGTTCCTGGGGGTCGGAGATTGGATCACCGTTCTTTCCCCTAATGGTGGCAGTAGGTGTGGCGCTGCAGGTTAATTTTTTTATGGAATTAAAGAGCGATTTGTGATTGCGGGCCATTGAGGCAGACTCCATCTCCTCAGCAACCCGTGACCACCAACCATCCTTGCAGCGCCTCACGGCTCTCCGAACCTCCGAGCGAAGGCTGCGGTAAGCCTCCTCATTCTCTGACGTGGGATGCTGTAGATGATGAGCGGAGCCTGTCGCTTTTTCTCAGACAGCCTGAACACCTCCTCTGTCAGTCAGGGTCACTGAGGAGGTCTGGACCGTGTACCCAAAGCAGCCATTCCAGCTGCATGAGGCACAGTCTTAAACCTCGCCCATTTCCCCTCGACATCAGTAGGAGAATTCGGGGACGATGCCAATCCCAGCCGCAAGCGATGATGACATTCTCGCTTGCAACTTTCATCAGCGAGCTGAGACCATGCCATTATGGGGTTGAATGGGGTCCTGGATGTACACCCAGCACCGAAGTGGAAGAATGGCAGGCGCATCTTACAGATGACAAGTCGATGGTCAGTCGGCAGATCAGCTCCACGGTAGGTCCTGGTGTCAAGGACATGGGCCCGCATCCGCTATTCCTTCACTATGTAGTCCAGCCAGAACAGCGAGTTGGTAATTACAAGCCCATGGGCTACACAAAAATCTCGCAACCTCCTGCCGTTGTTATTGAGCTGATCTGGCCCATGTCTTCCAATCACTCCAGAACAAGTGCTAGCATCATGACCAATACGGGCATTGAAGTCACCCAACAAGATGACTATATCCCGAGGGGCCACTTTAGCAAGCACCTGTGACAGGAGGTCATAGAAGGCATCTGACTCATCAGCCTTGCCTGCATCCCTCCACGGATGTTCGTCTTCGGTGGGGGCATAAGTAACCACGACCACCACTCCTCGCGTCTGGTTGATGGGAAGGTGAGCCCAAAGTAGCCTGGGGCTTACAGCTTTCCACACCTCACCGCCACGCTCCCACGCCCCCTTCATTATTTTGTTCAGAAGAAGAGCCACACCCTGTTGTTTGGCAGTCTCCTGCCCCGACTAGAGGACTGTCCACCCCTCATGGTGGCAGGAGCCAGAGCCGGTCCACCGGACCTCCTGAATACCACAGAGATCCAGGCGGTACCAGTCCAGCTCCTGACAGAGGGGTGACAGCCTCTCCTCCGCAGTGAACGTTTGAACATTCCACGAGGCCATCCGAAGTGGCTTTTTGTTGTTTCTGGAGGAGCCCCGAGGGTAAGGATTCAGTCTCCTGGCTCCGCCAAATGGGGTTTGGCCAGGAGACGTCATAGACGCCTGTCCCCCTGGGGCCTCTGGCACAAGCTTATTAATTAGATATTTTAATCGTAGTTTGGTGGTAATTAATTTAAGGTGGAGGGGTTACCGGCCCCTCGCACCCGTCGAGAGCCCCCCATTTGGCCGCTGTGGTGGTCACAAACGCCACGAGGGGATTGGCCAATCTAAATTGGACCTCCTGCCACGGCACTGCCCACCACAGCGTTGCCGTCCGGCACCACGAGGAGGTAGGGGGTTGTTTTCGCCGGACTCATACACACACACTCATACACTCACGCACACTCGTACACATACACTCATACACTCATACACACACAAAAAAGATCCCCCGTATAGCTTTAACAGGCTGTAGGGGCAAGTGCTGTTAGCGAGTACCTATGAAGGCCGGAACGGTACACGAGGGGGTGGGTGGCCAGCACCACGCCCGATCGCCTTTGTCTCCCCAGTGGCAATGTTTTTATCCACCGCACCAGGTACTCATTTGAGGCTGAGTCGACCTAGGGGAGGGCCAGGACCGGTTCAGATAATCGTCACTGGTGTTGGCCGTGAGCAGGAATCGAACCCGGCTCGTCAGGTTCATAGCGCAGCCCGCTAACCGCTACACTACCGCTCCCCACATTGACACACCGGTACACACGCACTCCCACGGGTCGTTACGTGTGAAGTGGGAATTAAAATAATAAAATATATAAATGAGAAACTGTGCGAATAACCAAAATAATATCCGTGCCTCCTGCAAAACCAAACGCGTCAACCGCAATTACGTGGCACTCGCCGTGTGCCCACAAAGATAAAGATCCCCGGTGTAGCCCGAGCAGACTGCCGGGGCAAGTGCTGCTAGCGAGCAGCAGTGTTGGTGATGTTAACGCAAAGCACCAGGTACTCAATTGAGGCTGAGTCGCCCTAAGTGAGGACCCATGACCGGCTCAGGCAATCGTCACCGGTGTTGGCCGTGAGCGGGAATCGAACCTAGGTGGCCAGGTTCGGAGTGTAACGCACTAACCGCGATACACCCGCTCCCCACACACACAAACACATGCACTCGCACTCACACACATGCACACACGCACACACACACACGAACATGCACACACGCACGCATAACTCACACACACTCACACGTCTGTCACCAAAAAAAACACCAGTTCCTATAGAACTGCTTGTGGTCATGTCGATTTGTCATCGCCTTGTCATCGGTACCAGTGACCGTATCCTACTGATGAGTCCTAATGATGCCCAAACCACACAGTGCTGTGTCTGCTGCTGCTGCTCGCTCTGTCTTGCTGTGCTCCCAGTTGTTCGCCCGACTTGATGGTGACTGAAACATCTGAATATTTACACTGCAGGAGGAATCCAATGAGCTATAAAGCGCTTTGTTCACAGATGTTCCAATAGGGGCTACGGGGTCAGACCGTGACAACAACAACAACAAAACACAATGCTCACAACACACCATAGGAGTGCAAAGTATAATGAAGGTAAACAAATCACTTAAAAACGTAGAGGCAAATTAAACTCAACTATGTTTTACGTTACATACGTATGTAGTGACTGTGATTGTCACTGTGTGGTGCTGGCCTTGCGAGGCCACGGCGGATAACGCGTTGGCATTACGTGTAGCACGCTTGCTGGGCGTAGTACCACCGGCCCTAGCGGGGCTTGGGTGGGCGCTGGTCAGCGCGGAGGCACCGCGAGCCGTGTGCGGTGCGAGCTCCCGGTGAGGGAGCGTCAGCCAGCCAGGGTTACGTTGGTGCACGATACGCCAGTTGACCTGCCGACACGTGACCGGATGATATTAGAGGGGGGGCACCCGTGGACGGGGGCCGCTGGGCGGTCACGTGGTATAAAAGAGCTCTCGGGAGCCTTCGGGAAAGAGCTGGAGAGATCTAGAAGGTGGGCGGGGCGAGGGGCGGAGCCGGCCCCAGCCCAGGCCGATATAACGGGGGCCCCCATGAGGGGCTCGGGGTTCTTCCTGTTGCTGGTGAAGAAGATCCACGTCGGGTAAAAGAAGCCTCTAGCCACGCGGTCCGGGACCCAGCTCGTGGTCCGGGCCGGGATAGCGAACCGTGTCTAGTTCTGCCGTAGCGTGGCTAGATGGGCATTCAACACCCAAGTGTAGGTCGTGATAGGTTATGTTGAGTTACTGAAATAAATAATGTTGCTCCCAAGACAACGTCTGCGACTCATTTGGACTCACTACACGTAGTGTATAATAGTGTAAAGTCTAGTGTATAGTGTAGTATGTTTGTATGTATGTTGGTGATGGTGGTAGTAGTAGGTAGTGGTCGTGGTAGTAGCAGTAGGTGCTGGTGGTAGTAGTAGGTGGTGGTGTTAGTAGTAGGTGGTGTTAGTAGTAGTAGGTGGTGGTGTTAGTAGTAGGTGGTGGTGTTAGTAGTAGGTGGTGTTAGTAGTAGTAGGTGGTGGTGTTAGTAGTAGGTGGTGGTGTTAGTAGTAGGTGGTGGTGTTAGTAGTAGGTGGTGGTGGTAGTAGTAGGTGGTGGTGGTGGTGGTGGTAGTAGTAGGTGGTGTTAGTAGTAGGTGGTGTTAGTAGTAGGTGGTGGTGTTAGTAGAAGGTGGTGGTAGTAGCAGTAGGTGGTGGTGGTGGTAGTAGTAGGTGGTGGTGTTAGTAGTAGGTGGTGGTAGTAGTAGGTGGTGGTGGTGGTAGTAGTAGGTGGTGGTGGTAGTAGTAGGTGGTGGTGGTAGTAGGTGGTGGTAGTAGTAGGTGGTGGTGGTAGTAGAAGGTGGTGGTAGTAGTAGGTGGTGGTGGTGGTAGTAGTAGGTGGTGGTGGTGGTAGTAGGTGGTGGTAGTAGTAGTAGGTGGTGGTGGTAGTAGTAGGTGGTGTTAGTAGTAGGTGGTGGTGTTAGTAGTAGGTGGTGTTAGTAGTAGGTGGTGGTGTTAGTAGTAGGTGGTGGTGGTGGTGGTAGTAGTAGGTGGTGGTAGTAGTAGTAGGTGGTGGTGGTGGTGTTAGTAGTAGGTGGTGGTAGTAGTAGTAGGTGGTGGTGGTAGTAGTAGGTGGTGGTGGTAGTTGTAGGTGGTGGTAGTAGCAGTAGGTGGTGGTGGTAGTAGTAGGTGATGGTGTTAGTAGTAGGTGGTGGTAGTAGTAGTAGGTGGTGGTGTTAGTAGTAGGTGGTAGTAGTAGTAGGTGGTGGTGGTAGTAGTAGGTGGTGGTGGTGGTGGTAGTAGTAGGTGGTGGTGTTAGTCGTAGTAGGTGGTGGTGTTAGTAGTAGGTGGTGGTGGTGGTAGTAGTAGTAGGTGGTGGTGGTAGTAGTAGGTGTGGGTGTTAGTAGTAGGTGGTGGTAGTAGCAGTAGGTGGTGGTGGTAGTAGTAGGTGGTGGTAGTAGCAGTAGGTGGTAGTAGTAGGTGGTGGTAGTAGTAGTAGGTGGTGGTGGTAGTAGGTGGTGGTGGTAGTAGTAGGTGGTGGTGGTGTTAGTAGTAATAGGTGGTGTTAGTAGTAGGTGGTGGTGTTAGTAGTAGGTGGTGGTGGTAGTAGTAGGTGGTGGTAGTAGCAGTAGGTTGTGGTGGTAGTAGTAGTAGGTGGTAGTGGTAGTAGTAGGTGGTGGTGGTAGTAGGTGGTGGTGGTAGTAGGTGGTGGTGGTGTTAGTGGTAGTAGGTGGTGGTGGTGTTAGTAGTAATAGGTGGTAGTGGTAGTAGTAGGTGGTGGTGTTAGTAGTAGGTGATGGTGGTAGTAGTAGTAGGTGGTAGTAGTAGTAGGTGGTGGTGGTGTTAGTAGTAATAGGTGGTGGTGGTAGTAGTAGGTGGTGATGGTGGTGGTAGTAATAGGTGGTGGTGGTAGCAGCAGTAGCAGCTACCATACCTCTTGGCACGAACACAGCACGACAAACCCGTCTCAGTTTGTGTTGAACTTCTTTCGCACCGTACGTACCCAACCGCGCGAATCGCAAACAGACATGTTCTGATGATAACAACGTTACACGCATTAGCTTTGAAACTGATTGGCCTACACTAGAGACAGTAGCCTTCGATTTAAAGCTTTCGTAACTGCAAGGATTCATCTTCTTTGGTTCCTTCGGTAAAGTCACGTAGAATGAGAATAAAATAATAAAATAAAACAATAAAATATTTCAGTTTTTTATATGTTTACTATATGATATTCATTATATAGTGTAGTGTATACCCAGTTACTGTTAATAGCTCAGCTTATTGAAGAATATATTGAGTACATTTATTATATTGATGTAATTTAGACTTGGGTTTTTTTCACATTGGTTTACTATATGATAGTCGAGTGATTACAGCCCCTTTGGCGTCCATGTACTAGGTGCCTCTGTAGATGTGTAGGCTTTGACTTTAACATAGCTATTTCTATGACCAGTCACAAGCTAATCCCTCAGTTATTTCAATGCTAAATTCTCCTGTTTGATTTGTACTAAGTGCCTCTGTGGATGTGTAGGCTTTGACTTTAACATAGCTATTTCTATGACCAGTCACAAGCTAATCACTCAGTTATTTCAATGCTAAATTCTCCTGTTTGATTTGTACTAAGTGCCACTGTGGATGTGTAGGCTTTGACTTTAACATAGCCATTTCTGTCACCAGTCACAAGCTAATCACTCAGCCATTTCAATGCTAAATTCTCCTGTTTGATTTGTACTAGGTGCCTCTGTGGATGTGTAGGCTTTGACTTTAACATAGCCATTTCTGTGACCAGTCAGAAGCTAATCACTCAGCTATTTCAATGCTAAATTCTCCTGTTTGATTTATACTAGGTGCCTCTGTTGATGTGTAGGCTTTGACTTTAACATAGCCATTTCTCTGACCAGTCACAAGCTAATCACTCAGCTATTTCAATGCTAAATTCTCCTGTTTGATTTGTACTAGGTGCCTTTGTGGATGTGAAGGCTTTGACTTTAACATAGCTATTTCTATGACCAGTCACAAGCTAATCACTCAGTTATTTCGATGCTAAATTCTCCTGTTTGATTTGTACTAAGTGCCACTGTGGATGAGTAGGCTTTGACTTTAACATAGCCATTTCTGTGACCAGTCACAAGCTAATCCCTCAACTGTTTCAATGCTAAATTCTCCTGTTTGATTTGTACTAGGTGCCTCTGTGGATGTGTAGGCTTTGACTTTAACAAAGCTATTTCTGTGACCAGTCACAAGCTAATCCCTCAAGTGTTTCAATGCTAAATTCTCCTGTTTGCTATGTAAACCCCTTTGTCAAGGTGCCTCACTTCTCTCAACCAGCTTAAAAGACGCTGCGAATCTTAACAACGTTCATTGAAGCTCTGTCGTCCCGACAGGTCTGTTCCTTTCACCTGAGGAAGGCCACTTGTGTTGTGGCCGAAACGTCGTGAGAATTTTATTGTTTTATTTTATTATTTTATTCTCATTCTACGTGACTTTACCGAAAGAACCCAAGAAGACGTTAGCCTTCTTTAATGCCTCGTCTCACCTCCAGTGTGAGGCCAGGGAACGCGCTCAGACGCGCTGCTTCTGCGGCCGTCTGGAACGCTCTTCCCCCTCAGATATGCGGTAGCCACCGAGAGCTGTGATGCCACTTTTAAATAATCGAGATTGACAAACTCATTTCTTTAGAACTGCTCGTTTTGTGTGTAGTTTGTTGTATTTTCTCCCGCCACACCTCCGATTCGCCACGGTCGGCTATGTACGGTGCGAAATAAGTTCAACGTGCATGCTACGCTCTACACTACACACACTGCACTACTTTCCACTACAATACACGATACACTACTATCCACTACAATACACTACACACTACACCACTATACTAAATTGAAAACTCAATTGTTTAGAACTACTTCCGATTTGCCACAGATGGCTACGTACGGAGCGAAAGCACTTCAACATACGTACACACACACACACGCGCGCGCGCATACCATACATTCGTCATGTGCACGGACGCGCCTGCTTTATTGAGGGCGACATTGGTCCGAAACATAAACAACGATCGATCGATCCCATCGAATTAACTGCGATTGGATGGATTCGGCGAGAGAGGGCGGCGGAGAGAACGCGGTCCCTTTAGACTCGACAGAGCCTCGTATCTCCCACACTCTCTCCCTGTGTGTCTACAACTCTCCCCCACTCTCTCCCTGTGTGGTACCACTCTCCTCCACTCTCCTTGTGTGTCCACCACTCTCCCCAACTCTCTCCCTGTGTGTCTACAACTCTCCCCCACTCTCTCCCTGTGTGTCTACCACTCTCCCCCACTCTCTCCCTGTGTGTCTACCACTCTCCCCCACTCTCTCCCTGTGTGTCTACCACTCTCCCCCACTCTCTCCCTGTGTGTCTACCACTCTCCCCTACTCTCTCCCTGTGTCTACCACTCTCCCCCACTCTCTCCCTGTGTGTCTACAACTCTCCCACTCTCTCCCTGTGTGTCTACCACTCTCCCCTACTCTCTCCCTGTGTGTACAACTCTCCCTCACTCTCCCTGTGTGTTCACCACTCTCCCCCCCTCTCTCCCTGTGTGTCTACCACTCTCCCCCACTCTCTCCCTGTGTGTCTACAACTCTCCCACTCTCTCCCTGTGTGTCCACCACTCTCCCCCACTCTCTCCCTGTGTGTTTACCACTCTCCCCCATTCTCCCACTCTCTCCCTGTGTGTCTACCACTCTCCCCCACTCTCTCCCTGTGTGTCTACCACTCTCCCCACTCTCTCCCTGTGTGTCTACCACTCTCCCCCACTCTCTCCCTGTGTGTCTAACACTCTCCCCCACTCTCTCCCTGTGTGTCTACCACTCTCCCCCACTCTCTCCCTGTGTGTCTACCACTCTCCCCCACTCTCCCACTCTCTCCCTGTGTGTCCACCACTCTCCCTGTGTGTCCACCACTCCCCCACTCTCTCCCTGTGTGTCTACCACTCTCCCCCACTCTCTCCCTGTGTGTTTACCACTCTCCCCCACTCTCTGTGTGTCTACCACTCTCTCCCACTCTCCCCCACTCTCTCCTTGTGTGTCCACCACTCTCTCCCACTCTCTCTCTCTGTGTGTCTACCACTCTCTCCCACTATCCCCCTGTGTGTCTACCACTCTCCCCCACTCTCTCCCTGTGTGTTTACCACTCTCCCCCACTCTCTGTGTGTCTACCACTCTTACTCTCCCCCACTCTCTCCTTGTGTGTCCACCACTCTCTCCCACTCTCTTGCTGTGTGTCTACCACTCTCCCACTCTCTCCCACTCTCTGTGTGTCTACCACTCTCCCACTCTCTCTCTGTGTGTCTACCACTCTCCCACTCTCTCCCACTCTCCCCCTGTGTGTCTACAACTCTCCCACTCTCCCCCTGTGTGTCTACCACTCTCCCACTCTCCCCCTGTGTGTCTACCACTCTCCCCCTGTGTGTCTACCACTCCCCCACTCTCTCCCTGTGAGTCTACCACTCTGCCCCCTCTCTCTCTCTGTGTGTATACCACTCTCCCCACTCTCTCTCTGTGTGTCTACCACTCTCCCTGTGTGTCTACCACTCTCCCACTCTCTCCATGTGTGTCTACCACTCTCCCCCACTCTCTCCCTGTGTGTCTACAACTCTCCCCCACTCTCTCCCTGTGTGTCTATAACTCTCCCCCACTCTCTCCCTGTGTCTACCACTCTCCCACTCTCTCCCTGTGTGTCTACCACTCTCCCACTCTCTCCCTGTGTGTCTACCACTCTCCCACTCTCTCCCTGTGTGTCTACCACTCTCCCACTCTCTCCCTGTGTGTCTACCACTCTCCCCCTCTCTCCGTGTGTGTCTACCATTCTCCCACTCTCTCTGTGTGTGTCTCCCACTCTCCCACTCTCTCCCTGTGTGTCTACCACTCTCCCTGTGTGTCTACAACTCTCCCCCACTCTCTCCCTGTGTGTCCACCACTCTCCCACACCATCTCCCTGTGTGTCTACCACTCTCCCTCACTCTCTCCCTGTGTGTCCACCACTTTCCCACTCTCTCCCTATGTGTCTACAACTCTCCCCCACTCTCCCCCACTCTCTCCCTGTGTGTCCACAACTCTCTCCCACTCTCTCGCTCTGCTGCCTCTCCATCCACCCCCTCGCTTCCCTTTTTTTGTGTCACTCCCCCCCCCCCCTCTTTGTCACTCTCTCCCCCATCTCCCTCTGCCGCTCTCCCCCTCCCTGTATCTATTATCTGTGTACCGACCACTCTCTCCCCTTTCTCAGTGGGTCTCTCACGGTGTATTTGGTCTGCATCTCTCCCTCTCTGTGCCACTCAGTCCCCTCTCTTTCTCTATCTCTGTATCTGCCGCTCGTCCCGACTCTCTCTGTGCCTTTCTCTCCGTATCTGACTTGCACTCTCCTTGTCTCCTCTGTCTCCTACTCTGCCTCTGTCACTCTCTCTGTAGATCTGCCTGCCCCTCTCTCTCTCTGTGCCACTCTCTCTACAAATCTGCCTCTGTGTGTGTGTGCCACTCTCTCTACAAATCTGCCTCTGTGTGTGTGTGCCACTCTCTCTACAAATCTGCCTCTCTGTGTGTGTGCCACTCTCTCTACAAATCTGCCTCTGTGTGTGTGCCACTCTCTCTACAAATCTGCCTCTGTGTGTGTGTGCCACTCTCTCTACAAATCTGCCTCTGAGTGTGTGCCACTCTCTCTACAAATCTGCCTCTGTGTGTGCCACTCTCTCTACAAATCTGCCTCTCTGTGTGTGTGTGCCACTCTCTCTACAAATCTGCCTCTCTGTGTGTGCCACTCTCTCTACAAATCTGCCTCTCTGTGTGTGTGCCACTCTCTCTACAAATCTGCCTCTGTGTGTGTGTGCCACTCTCTCTACAAATCTGCCTCTGTGTGTGTGCCACTCTCTCTACAAATCTGCCTCTCTGTGTGTGTGCCACTCTCTCTACAAATCTGCCTGTGTGTGTGTGCCACTCTCTCTACAAATCTGCCTCTGTGTGTGTGTGCCACTCTCTCTACAAATCTGCCTCTGTGTGTGTGCCACTCTCTCTACAGATCTGTGTGTGTGTGCCACTCTCTCTACAAATCTGCCTCTGTGTGTGTGTGCCACTCTCTCTACAAATCTGTGTGTGTGCCACTCTCTCTACAAATCTGCCTCTGTGTATGTGCCACTCTCTCTACAAATCTGCCTCTGTGTGTGTGCCACTCTCTCTACAAATCTGCCTCTCTGTGTGTGTGCCACTCTCTCTACAAATCTGCCTCTCTCTCTGTCTCTCCTCGTTCCCTCCCTCTCTGTGCCTGACCCTCACCCGACTGCCAACCCTTTTGTGTCATGAGCTCTTGCGAGGATCGCTGGATCATCCTGCGCGCGCGTGTGTGTGACTCTGTCTGTGTGTACCTATGCGTATGATTAGGTCGACTCAGCCTCAAAAGGGGAGACAAAGGCGGTCGGGCGTGGTGCTGGCCACCACTCCCTCGTGCGCCGTTCTGGCCTTGATAGGTGCTCGCTAACAGCACTTGCCCCAACAGTCTGTTAAGGCTATACGGGGGATCTTTGTATGGCTGTGTGCCAGTGTGTGTGTGTCTGTGTGACTGTGTCTTTGTTTGCCTGTGTGTGTGGGGAGCGGTAGTGTAGTGGTTGGCACGCTGTACAATTAAACCGGCGACCCGAATTAGATTCCCGCTCACGGCCAAGACCAGTGACGATCTGAACCGGTCCTGGGCCTCCCCAAGGTAGACTCAGCCTCAAATGAGTACCTGGTGCGGTGTGTAGTAAACATCGCCACTGGGGGAGACAAAGGCGGCCGGCGTGGTGCTGGCCACCCACCCCCCGTGCGCCGTGCCAGCCTTCATAGGTGCTCGCTAACAGCACTTTTCCCAACAGTTTGGTAAGGCTATACGGGGATCTTTGTGTGACTTTGTGTGTGTGACTTTGTGTGTGTGTGACTACGTCTGTGTGTGTGACTACGTCTCTGTGTGTGATGTGTGTGTGACTACGCCTGTGTGTGTGTGACTGTCTGTGTGTGACTGTGTCTGTGTGTGTGTGACTGTGTCTGTGTGTGTGTGACTGTGTCTGTGTGTGTGACTACGTCTGTGTGTGACTGTGTGTGTGTGACTGTGTCTGTGTGTGTGTGACTGTGTCTGTGTGACTGTGTCTGTGTGTGTGACTACATCTGTGTGTGTGTGACTACATCTCTGTGTGTGACTGTGTGTGTGTGACTGTGTCTGTGTGTGACTACATCTGTGTGTGTGTGACTACGTCTCTGTGTGACTATGTCTGTGTGTGTGTGACTATGTCTGTGTGTGTGTGACTGTGTGTGACTGCGTCTGTGTGTGTGTGTGTGACTGTGTCTGTGTGTGTGACTACGTCTGTGTGTGTGACTGTGTGTGTGTGACTGTGTCTGTGTGTGACTACATCTGTGTGTGTGACTACGTCTCTGTGTGTGACTGTGTCTGTGTGTGTGACTACGCCTGTGTGTGTGTGACTGTCTGTGTGTGACTACGTCTGTGTGTGTGACTGTGTGTGTGTGACTTCGTCTGTGTGTGACTACGTCTGTGTGTGTGACTGTGTGTGTGTGACTGTGTCTGTGTGTGTGACTGTGTGTGTGTGTGACTGTGTGTGTGTGACTGTGTCTGTGTGTGACTACGTCTGTGTGTGTGACTGTGTGTGTGTGACTGTGTGTGTGTGACTACGCCTGTGTGTGTGACTGTGTGTGTGTGACTGTGTGTGTGTGACTACGCCTGTGTGTGTGACTGTGTGTGTGTGACTTCGTCTGTGTGTGTGTGACTGTGTGTGTGTGACTACGTCTGTGTGTGTGACTGTGTCTGTGTGTGACTACGTCTGTGTGTGTGACTGTGTGTGTGACTACGTCTGTGTGACTGTGTCTGTGTGTGGCTACGTCTGTGTGTGTGTGACTGTGTCTGTGTGTGACTTCGTCTGTGTGTGTGACTGTGTCTGTGTGTGACTTCGTCTGTGTGTGTGTGTGACTGTGTCTGTGTGTGACTACGTCTGTGTGTGTGACTATGTGTGTGACTACGTCTGTGTGTGTGACTGTGTGTGTGTGTGACTGTGTGTGTGACTGTGTGTGTGACTGTGTGTGTGTGACTGTGTGTGTGTGACTTCGTCTGTGTGTGTGACTGTGTCTGTGTGTGACTACGTCTGTGTGTGTGACTGTGTGTGTGTGACTTCGTCTGTGTGTGTGTGACTGTGTCTGTGTGTGGCTACGTCTGTGTGTGTGTGACTGTCTGTGTGTCTGACTGTGTGTGTGTGACTACGTCTGTGTGTGTGACTGTGTGTGTGTGTGACTGTGTGACTGTGTGTGTGTGTGACTGTGTGTGTGTGACTGTGTGTGTGTGACTGTGTGTGTGTGACTGTGTGTGTGTGTGACTGTGTGACTGTGTGTGTGTGACTGTGTGACTGTGTGTGTGACTGTGTGTGATTCTGTCTCTCCGAGTCTCCGCCCTCTCTGGCTCCCTCCTCCTCCTCTTTGTGTCTCTCCCCTCCCCCTCTCGCTTCTTCTCCACTCCTTCCATCACCGCCCTCCCTCTCTCCCCCTCCTCTCCACCACCCTCCCACCCCCTGTCTCTCTCTCCCTCCCCCTCTCCCTTTCTCCTCCACCACCTCCCACTCTGACACCCTCCCTGTCCCTCTCCCTCCTCTCCACCACCCTCCCACTCCCTGTGTCTCTCTCCCTCCTCTCCACCACCCTCCCACTCTGACACCCTCTCTGTGTCTCTCTCCTTCCTCTCCCTTTCTCCTCCACCACCTCCCACTCTGACACCCTCTCTGTCTCTCTCTCCCTCCCCCTCTCCCCCCCTCTCTCCCTCCCCCTCTCCCTCTCCCCCCCTCTCTCCCTCCCCCTCTCCCCCCCCCTCTCCCTCCCCCTCTACCTCCCCCCCCTCTCTCTCCCTCCCCCTGTACCTCCCCCTCTCCCCCACCTCATCCCCTTCCTCTCTCGGTGTGACCGGCGGCGTCACACACAGAGAGGCGGAAGACTCCTGAGGCGTGGCGCTGGCAGCAGCCCTTGGGGTGAGCGCAGGCAGGTGAGCGTGTGGACAGGTGAGCGTGTGGACAGGTGAGCGTGTGGACAGGTGAGCGTGTGGACAGGTGAGCGTGTGGACAGGTGAGCGTGTGGACAGGTGAGCGTGTGGACAGGTGAGCGTGTGGACAGGTGAGCGTGTGGACAGGTGAGCGTGTGGGCAGGCGAGCGTGTGTACGTGTGGGTAGGTGAGCGTGTGTACGTGTGGGCAGGTGAACGTGCGGGCAGGTGAGCGTACGGGCAGGCGAGCGTGCGGATGGCTGCCCAGGTGTGTCGCTAACTTGCACTGATTGGTCGCGGTTTGTAATCCGGCACTTTGTCGACAGTGATGGTTGTTGGATTGCACACAGATTTTCTGAAACTCCCTTCCCGTCGGGGTCGAGAAGCCAGTACATTCCGTGTAGTGTATAGTGTAGTGTGTGTAGTGTATAGTGTAGTGTATATTGTAGTGTGTGTATTGTGTATCATGTATATATTGTAGTAACAATGTAGTGTGTGTAGTGCCTATAGTGTAGTGAGTGTAGTGTATAGTGTAGTGTGTGTAATGTACAGTGTAGTGTATAGTAGTGTAGTATGTATATATGTTGAACTTATTTCGCACCGTATGTAGCCAACCATGGATAATCAGGAGGTGCGGGGAAGGGCTACAAACTAAACACAAAAAACATTTATAAAAAAAAACGTGTTTTCAACTTAGTATAAACATATTCAACTTAGTATCAAATATTCATTGCATCAATTCGCGTGCAATTTGTAAGGGCGCGGTGACACGGACGTATTTCATTTTAATAAGGTTATAATCCCTTGTTCATCGTGACGTCCTTTTTACTTTGATGTCTCAGTAGCGTTACTGAGACCACGTGACGTGATGAGGGTTCTGCCTTTGTAGTGAGGGTTGGGAGTTGACGCCGAGGAGGGGGGGAGGAGGCGCCTCTGCCCCCCCCCATGTGGAGTGACGTCACCTGCTCATGATTATTAATGAGTGGGGGGAGTGTCCATTTGGAGGACGTCACCTGCTCATGCATATTAATGAGGGGGGCTGTTCGAATTGGAGTGACGTCTGTGTAGTGAATTGTAGTCTATAGGAGTGTGTGGGGAGCGGTGGTGTAGCGGTTAGCGCTACGCTGCGCTACGGACCCGGCGACCCGAGTTCGATTCCCGCTCACGGCCAACACCGTTGACGATTATCTGAACCGGTCCCGGGCCTCACTTAGGTCGACTCAGCCTCAAATTAGTACCTGGTGCGGTGTGTGAACATCGCCACTGGGGAGACAAAGGCGGTCGGGCTTGGTGCTGGCCACCCACCCCCTCGTGTACCGTTCCGGCCTTCATAGGTGCTCGCTCACAGCACTTGCCCCAACAGTCTGTTAAGGTTACACGGGGGATCTTTGCATAGTAGTGCATAGCGTAGTATGTATGTCACACTTGTTATCTTGCACCGTATGTAGCCAAACGCTCTAATCGGAGGTGCAGGGGAAGGAGGACAAACTAAACGCAACAACGAGCAGTTCTATCAGAGTGAGTTTGTCAGTCGAGATGATTTAAAAGTGCACAGCTCCCGTTGGCTTCCTGACATCGGAAGGAAGAGCGTTCCAGACGGCCGCAGAAGAGTGCCTGAAAGCGCGCGATGCGGTGACCACAAGTCTTTGTTCAATGGTCAGCCAAAAAGTGCCGCTAGCTGCGAGTTGGTGCGATGATTCATGCTGCTTGACGAGATCGTTATTGTCAAGCACTTTCTGTGTGATGAGTGTCACCTTGTTATCACCTATTCGCTCGGCAAACAGAAGCCAGTGCCACTCGGCGAGCAGCGGACGGACACGATGGGACCTTGCGGGACACGGTGGGACCTTGCGGGACACGGTGGGACCTTGCGGGACCCGTCACGCCGCACGTGGCCAGAGAATGTTGTACATGCTGCGGCCTGCTCATGTTTTTTGCCAGACGTCCCGTAGAGTAGCGAGCAGCGATGAAACCATCGAACCTTGACCTACGATACGACGCCACACGCCACCACCACCGTGTTGGCTATGTCACGACGCAGTCATGGCCGAATGTGTTGTAGAGCCCTAATAACCGTTTAAATCATTATCACGGAACACATTCCAATGTTTTAAAGCAGCACACGGTTGGCAAGGGCTACAGGCCCTCACAGCAACAAGAGCCCAAGTTCGACTCCACGCTTGGGTGCCTTTCTGCGTGTAGTTTGTATGCTCTCCCTCCCGTTTTGAAGAGAGTGAGTGTGGGTGTGTGTGTGGGAGCCCCAAAGTGCTTTCAGACTTGGATGGTCCTGCTCAGACGCCATCTTCTCTGTCATGCTACAGCAGAGGTGTCGGGAATTTCAACAGGACCTACACCTCTGCTTTATTGACCTGCCCAAGGCCTGTGATACCATCACTAGGTCTGGGCTCTGGGTTGTTCTTCCTGCTTTTGGAGTCCCTGGCCATCTGCTCACAACTTCTTAAGGACCTTCATGATGGTGGGCAGGCCCGGGTAAAGTTGCATGGCCGGGTGTGCTAGAGCCATTCCCAGTTCACATTGGGGTGCGACAGGGATGCTCTCTGGCTCCCACGTTACTTAATATCTTATTTGACCACCAAGTTCGAGAAGCTTTCCACGGATGTACCGTTGGAGGATCCATGTGGTACAGATACCATGGGAGGCTGATTGATGCCCGGGTGCGGTCAAGGGCTGGCTCTCTGTTGGTCAACCATGTTATGTATGCTGATGATCTGGCAATTACTGCCGACTCTTGAGGAGTTGGAGATGCTGCTGCTTAACCTGGAGCATGCTGCTAAGAGCTGGGGCCTTACCATCAACCCCACAAAAACAAAGCACCTGCCTGGGTATTTTGTCACCAAATGTCCCCTCTCCTCAACTCCCCATGAGTGATGGGGCTATTGTGGGGAGAGCGGAGAAGTTTCCCATATCCGAGCACCGTGCTTATGACCAGTCTCACTCCGAATCAGTCGAGCGGTATTATCTTTTCATCGGCTGCGTAACGCTGCCGTGTGGAAGCTACCTGGTCTCTTCCTCTATACAAAGCTCATGGTCTTCTCGGCCACGGTTATTCCCTCCCTTTTCTATGCTTGCAAGACGTTGAATCATCTATAGAGTCTAGAATGAACATCTGCGCCGGTTAGAAACATTCAGGCTGGCCTGCCTACGATCTTTCCTGGGCTTGACCAGGCTGCATTGTTTGAGTTCACAGACCGTTGAAATATCTGGACGCAGTCCCATCATCAGTGAGCTCCTCCGGCAGGCGAGGCTGCGCTGGCTGGGTCACGTAGCCCGCATGCCCAGCCACCGCATGCCCCAAAGCACGGGCTCAGAGAAGAAGAGATGGAGTCGATGTGGTTCAGAAGGATGTGGAGTGGTAATCACCAGGGCGGCCTGCTGGATTCGAACCAAGAGCATCTGTAACGAGCGGCGACTGCTTGGCTATGCCACCGGTCAATCCTGACACGTTGTACTATACACGCTCTGTGACTCATGCTGATGCACGAATTACAAAGATCCCCCGTATAGCCTTAACAGACTGTGCTGTTAGTGAGTAGCAGTGCCTATGAAGGCCGGCACGGCACACGAGGGTGCGGGTGGCCAGCAGCGCACCCGGCCGCCTTTGTCTCCCCAGTGGCGATGTTTACTACACATAGCACCAGGTACTCTTTTGGGGCTGAGTCGACCTAGGGGGAGGCCCAGGACCGGTTCGGATATTCATCACTGATGTTTGCCGTGAGCGGGAATCAGACTCGGGTTGCCACTGCTCTGCTGACGCACGCACACACATATGCACACATACATACATACACATTACCCGCCATTCGCTACTAAGTGACGGTGACGTCACCACGGCACCTGTGCCAGGCTAGGTGCACGTTGAGGCCACGTGTAGTGTCGAAGGTTCGCTGACAGGAGGTCACGGGACAGACCCAGCAGGTGCCATGGGTTGACTGACTGAGATGACCGGTGAATGCACCACCAGCTGTACCCCCCTACTGTGCCAACTTACTGCGTTTTAGCCGCCCGGCGCTCCGCTCGTTGTTGTGAGCATCGCTCCTCTGCCCTCCGTTGTTGCTGGAGGGCGACTGCCTTTAATTGCCCAGTAGCAGCGTCCTTCACGAGCCTCTTCCACAGAGGCCGATCTTGACACCGCTGATACCCGTCATCGACAAGAACACTCAGCCCCACATTCTCTTGTACCACATCAGCTCCATCTCTTCTCTAGCCCGTGCCGTGCCCGTTTGGCCCCTCACTCTCCGGCCAAGCAGAAGCTGCTTCGGCATGCGGTGACACACACACACACATGCGTCACGTGCGCATGCAACCATACGAGCATCACAGACGCGCACAGGAGTGGGGGTTGGGAGGAGAAGGCCGGGTTGGGTCAGAGGTCAGAGACAGAATCTGTATGTCGACTGCGGGAGGCGGAATCTGATGAGCTATGAAGCTCTTTGTCACAGATCTCCAGTATGGGGTACTGGGTCAGTACGTTACGTCAACAAACAATGCAACAACACGACAGGAGTGCAAATTATAGGAACGACAGTGTATAGCAGTGTATAGTAGTATATAGTGTATTGTATAGTAGTGTATAGTGTAGTGTATAGTGTAGTGTATAGTAGTATATAGTGTAGTGTATAGTAGTGTATAGTAGTATATAGTGTAATGTATAGTAGTGTATAGTGTAGTGTATAGTGTAGTGTATAGTAGTATATAGTGTAGTGTATAGTAGTATATAGTGTATTGTATAGTAGTGTATAGTAGTATATAGTGTAGTGTATAGTAGTGTGTAGTGTAGTGTATAGTAGTGTGTAGTGTAGTGTATAGTAGTGTATAGTGTAGTGTATAGTAGTGTATATTGTGTTGTATAGTAGTATATAGTGTAGTGTATAGTAGTATATATTGTGTTGTATAGTAGTATATAGTGTAGTGTATAGTAGTGTATAGTGTAGTGTATAGCAGTGTATAGTAGTATATAGTGTAGTGTATAGTAGTGTATAGTAGTATATAGTGTATTGTATAGTAGTGTATAGTAGTGTATAGTGTAGTGTATAGTAGTATATAGTGTAGTGTATAGCAGTGTATAGTAGTATATATTGTGTTGTATAGTAGTGTATAGTAGTATATAGTGTATTGTATAGTAGTGTATAGTGTAGTGTATAGTATTGTATAGTAGTGTATAGTGTATTGTATAGTAGTGTATAGCAGTGTATAGTAGTGTATAGTATATTGTATAGTATAGTAGTGTATAGTGTAGTGTATAGCGTAGTGTATAGTAGTGTATAGTGTATTGTATAGTAGTGTATAGTGTAGTGTACAGCAGTGTAGAGTAGTATATAGTGTATTGTATAGTAGTGTGTAGTGTAGTGTATAGTGTAGTGTATAGTAGTGTATATTGTGTTGTATAGTAGTATATAGTGTAGTGTATAGTAGTATATATTGTGTTGTATATAGTGTAGTGTATAGTAGTGTATAGTGTAGTGTATAGCAGTGTATAGTAGTATATAGTGTAGTGTATAGTAGTGTATAGTGTAGTGTATAGCAGTGTATAGTGGAGTGTTTAGTAGTGTATAGTAGTATATAGTAGTGTATAGTGTAGTGTATAGTAGTGTATAGTGTAGTGTATAGCAGTGTATAGTAGTATATAGTGTAGTGTATAGTAGTATGTAGTGTATTGTATAGTAGTGTAGTGTATAGTGTGTATAGTAGTATATAGTGGAGTGTATAGTAGTATATAGTGTATTGTATAGTAGTGTAGTGTATAGTGTGTATAGTAGTATATAGTGGAGTGTATAGTAGTATATAGTGTATTGTATAGTAGTGTATAGTGTAGTGTATAGTGTAGTGTATAGTGTAGTGTATAGTAGTGTATAGTGTAGTGTATAGCAGTGTATAGTAGGATATAGTGTAGTGTATAGTAGTGTATAGTAGTGTATAGTGTAGTGTATAGTAGTGTATAGTAGTGTATAGTGTAGTGTATAGTAGTGTATAGTGTAGTGTATAGCAGAGTATAGTAGTATATAGTGTAGTGTATAGTAGCATATAGTGTATTGTATAGTAGTGTATAGTGTAGTGTATAGTGTAGTGTATAGTAGTATATAGTGTACTGTATAGTAGTATATAGTGTATTGTATAGTAGTGTATAGTGTAGTGTACAGTATTGTATAGTAGTGTATAGTGTATTGTATAGCAGTGTATAGTAGTATATAGTGTATTGTATAGTAGTGTATAGTGTAGTGTATAGCAGTGTATAGTGTAGTGTATAGTAGTGTATAGTGTAGTGTATAACAGTGTATAGTAGTATATAGTGTAGTGTATAGTAGTGTATAGTGTAGTGTATAGTAGTGTATAGTGTAGTGTATAGCAGTGTATAGTAGTATATAGTGTAGTGTATAGTAGTATATAGTGTATTGTATAGTAGTGTATAGTGTAGTGTATAGTATTGTATAGTGTATTGTATAGTAGTGTATAGCAGTGTATAGCAGTGTATAGTAGTGTATAGTAGTGTATAGTGTATTGTATAGTATAGTAGTGTATAGTGTAGTGTATAGCGTAGTGTATAGTAGTATATAGTGTATTGTATAGTAGTGTATGGTGTAGTGTATAGTGTAGTGTAAAGTAGTATATAGTGTATTGTTTAGTAGTGTATAGTAGTATATAGTGTATTGTATTGAAGTGTATAGTAGTGTAGTGTATAGTGTAGTGTATAGTAGTGTATAGTGTATTGTATAGTAGTGTATAGTGTAGTGTATAGTATTGTATAGTAGTGTGTAGTGTAGTGTATAGTGCTGTGTATAGTAGTATATAGTGTAGTGTATTGTAGTGTATAGTGTAGTGTATAGCAGTGTATAGTGTAGTGTATAGTAGTGTATAGTGTAGTGTATTGTATAGTATTGTATAGTGTAGTGTATAGTAGTGTATAGTAGTATATAGTGCATTGTATAGTAGTATATAGTGCAGTGTATAGTGTAGTGTATAGTAGTGTAGAGTGCATTGTATAGCAGTGTATAGTGTATTGTATAGCAGTGTATAGCAGTGTATAGTAGTGTATAGGGAGTGTATAGTGTATTGTATAGTTTAGTAGTGTATAGTGTAGTGTATAGTGTAGTGTATAGTAGTATATAGTGTATTGTATAGTAGTGTATAGTGTAGTGTATAGTGTATAGTAGTATATAGTGTATTGTATAGTAGTGTATAGTAGTATATAGTGTATTGTATAGAAGTGTATAGTAGTGTATAGTGTAGTGTATAGTAGTGTATAGTGTATTGTATAGTAGTGTATAGTGTAGTGTATGGTAGTGTATAGTAGTGTATAGTGTAGTGTATAGTAGTATATAGTGTATTGTATAGTAGTATATAGTGTATTGTATAGGAGTGTATAGTGTATTGTATAGAAGTGTATAGTGTAGTGTATAGTAGTGTATAGTAGTATATAGTGTATTGTATAGTAGTGTATAGATTTAAAGCTTTCGTCACTGCTAGGATCCATACTCTTTGGTTCTATTGGGTAAAGTCACGTAGGTGAAAATAAAATAACACCTGATGAAGGCCTCTTGTGTTGTGGCCGAAACGTCGTGATTTTTTGTTATTTTATTTTCACTTACGTGACTTTACCCAATAGAACCAAAGAGTATAGTAGTGTATAGTTTATTGCAGTGTATAGTGTAGTGTATAGTAGTATATAGTGTATTGTATAGTAGTATATAGTGTATTGTATAGTAGTGTATAGTGTAGGGTATAGTGTAGTGTATTGTGTAGTGTATAGAGTAGTGTATAGTAGTGTATAGTAGTATATAGTGTATTGCATAGTAGTGTGTAGTGTATTGTGTAGTGTATAGTGTAGTGTATTGTGTAGTGTATAGTAGTGTATCGTAGTGTATAGTGTATTGTAGTGTATAGTGTAGTGTATCGTCGTGTATAGCGTAGTGTATTGTATTGTGTAGTGTACAGTGTAGTGTATAGTGTAGTGTATAGTAGTGTATAGTGTATTATATAGAAGTGTATAGTGTATTGTAGAGTATAGTGTAGTGTATTGTAGTGTATAGTAGTATACAGTGTAGTGTATAGTAGTATATAGTGTAGTGTATGTAGTATATAGTGTATTCTATAGTAGTGTATAGTGTATTGTTTAGTGTAGTGTATAGTAGTGTATAGTGTATTTTATAGTAGTGTATTGTATAGTAGTGTAAAGTGTAGTGTATAGTAGTATATAGTGTATTGTATAGTAGTGTATAGTAGTGTATAGTGTAGTGTATAGTAGTGTATAGTAGTATATAGTGTATTGTATAGTATTATATAGTGTAGTGTATAGTAGTATATAGTGTAGTATATAGTGGTGTATAGTGTAGTGTATAGTGGTGTATAGTGTAGTGTATAGTAGTATATAGTGTATTGTATAGTAGTATATAGTGTAGTGTATAGTAGTGTATAGTCTAGTGTCTAGTAGTGTATAGTGTAGTGTATAATGTATTGTAAAGTGTATAGTGTATGTATAGTAGTGTATAGTGTGTTGTGTATAGTAGTATATAGTGTATTGTGTAGTAGTGTATCGTGTAGTGTATAGTAGTGTATAGTGTCGTGTATAATAGTGTATAGTGCAGTGTTTAATTTATTGTAAAGTGTATAGTATAGTGTATAATGTGTTGTAGTGTATTGTGTAGTATGTAACTATGTATATATGTTGAACTTCTTTCGCACCGTAACGTAACCAACCGTGCTCATCGGAGGGGTGGGAGAAGGACAAGGAACTGAACACAAAGCGTTTCCATAGAAATACGTTTTCAATTTAGAATAGTTGTTTAGTATATAATGTAGTGTATTGAAGTGTATAGTGTAGTGTGTAGTGTATAGTGTAGTGTGTGTAGTGTATAGTGTAGTGAGTGTAGTGTATAGTCTAGTGAGTGTAGTGTGTAGTATAGTGTATAGTGTAGTGCGTGTAGTGTATAGTGTAGTGTGTATAGTGTAGTGCGTGTAGTGTATAGTGTAGTGTGTATAGTGTAGTGCGTGTAGAGTATAGTGTAGTGCGTGTAGTGTATAGTGTAGTGCGTGTAGTGTATAGTGTAGTGTGTATAGTGTAGTGGGTGTAGTGTTTAGTGTAGTGTATAGTGTAGTGCGTATAGTGTAGTGCGTGTAGTGTATAGTGTAGTACGTGTAGTGTATAGTGTAGTGCATGTAGTGTATAGTGTAGTGTATAGTGTAGTGCGTGTAGTGTAGTTTATAGTGTAGTGTATAGTGTAGTGTAGTGCGTATAGTGTATAGTGTAGTGTGTAGTGTGTGTAGTGTGTGTCGTGTGTGTAGTGTATAGTGTAGTGTGTGTAGTGTATAGTGTAGTGTATAGTGTAGTGAGTGTAGTGTATAGTGTAGTGAGTGTAGTGTGTAGTATAGTGTATAGTGTAGTGCGTGTAGTGTATAGTGTAGTGTGTATAGTGTAGTGTATAGTGTAGTGTGTATAGTGTAGTGTATAGTGTAGTGTGTATAGTGTAGTGCGTGTAGTGTATAGTGTAGTGCGTGTAGTATATAGTGTATTGTGTATAGTGTAGTGCGTGTAGTGTTTAGTGTAGTGTATAGTGTAGTGCGTGTAGTGTATAGTGTAGTGTGTATAGTGTAGTGCGTATAGTGTATAGTGTAGTACGTGTAGTGTATAGTGTAGTGCGTTTCGTGTATAGTGTAGTGCATGTAGTGTATAGTGTAGTGTATAGTGTAGTGCGTGTAGTGTAGTTTATAGTGTAGTGTATAGTGTAGTGTATAGTGTAGTGCGTGTAGTGTATAGTGTAGTGCGTGTAGTGTATAGTGTAGTGAGTGTAGTGTGTAGTATAGTGTATAGTGTAGTGTGGCGTATAGTGGAGTGTACTAGTACAGCACTAACCCGATGTGTGTGTGTTGGAGAGTAAACTCACTACAACATTCACAATTATAGTGTAGTGTATAGTGTGGTGTATAGTGGAGTGTACTAGTACAGCACTAACCCGATGTGTGTGTGTGTGTTGGAGAGTAAACCCACTACAACATTCACAATTCGAGTAACCGTGAAGTTTTGCCGGTGGTTACAACAACAACAACCACAACAACAACAACCAGCAGACTCATCAGGCGACAGCCACACACAGTTGTGGAGAAATCCTCTTGCTGCTTAGGTGTTAAATCGAGCAAGCGGTGAACGTGATGTCGTCAATTGTGCGCCAATCAGGTGCGAAGAGCAGAGGGAGGAGGGTCCAAATGGAGTCATTTGAACGGTCAATGGACACGTGGTATTTGTTCACCCACTCACTCTTACTGGACATACGGAACGTGGTGTGCATTATGTTCATCGAACAGATTGCCGAGGGTATGCAACACCATATTATCGGCTGCTCACAGTTTGTGCCGAGCAAAGGCCGCATCGGACAGAGAGATTGAGTCCTTGTCCGTACACATCCGGCAGTTCACCGGCTGATGAGACCCGGCACGTCGAGAGACGGCTTTTGCTTGCGTTCGAATGAATGTCGCTGAAGCTTTGCGCTCCCCAATGGAGGCGGCGTGGCTGATGGGACGCGCAAAATATTCTTTGAATTGTTGGCGTGGCGAGACGGAGACGTGAAGGAGACTTTGCTTGCCTTGTCGAGACTTACGCAGAGTCACAGAACCTGTTCACCTCCTGTCTCACTCTCTCACACAAAGGCAAAGACCCCCCGCTTAGCCTCGGCAGACTGTTGGGGCAAGTGCTGTTCGCGGGCAGCACCTACGAAAGCACACGAGGGGGTGGGTGGTCAGCATCACGCCCGACAGCCTTTGTCTCCCCAGTGGCGATGTGTTTACACACCGCGCCAGGTACTCATTTGAGGCTGAGTCTACCTAGGAGAAGCCCAGGACCTGTTCAGATAATCGTCACCGGCGTTGGTCGTGAGTGGGAATCGAACTTGGGCGGCCAGGTTCGTAGCGCAGCGCGCTGACCGCTACACTACCGCTCCCACACACACATAGACACACACACAGACACACACACACACACATACTCCCTCTCCCACACACACACATACTCTCTCACACACACACACTCTCTCTTTCTCACACACACACACTCTCTCTCACACACACATAGACAAAGATAAACAAAGATTCCCCGTGTAGCCTTAACAGACTGTTGGGGCAAGTGCTGTTAGCGAGCACCTATGAAGGCCAGAACGGTACACGAGGGGGTGGGTGGCCAGCACCACGCCCGACCGCCTTTGTCTCCCTAGTGACGATGTTTACACACCGCACCAGGTACTCATTTGAGGCTGAGTCGACCTAGACATAGACACACACATAGACACACACACCTACTCTCTCTCCCACACACACACACCTACTCTCTCCCACACACACATCTATTCTCTCTCTCACTCACACCTACTCACACACACATACACTCTCTCTCACACACACTCTCTCACTCACACACACACTCTCTCTCTCACTCACACACACTCTCTCTCACTCACACACACTCTCCCACTCTCACACACACATACTCTCTCCCACACACACATCTATTCTCTCTCTCACACACACACCTACTCACACACACATACTCTCTCTCTCACACGCACTCTCTCTCTCACACACACTCACTCACACACACACATACTCTCTCCCACACACACACATACTCTCCCTCTCACACACACTCTCACACACACACATACTCTCTCTCTCACACACTCTCTCACTCACACACACACATACTCTTACACACACACACCTACTCACACACACACACTCTCTCTCACACACTTACTCTCTCTCTCTCACACACACACACATACCTACTCTCTCACACAACAAGAACAACAACCGCCATTCATTCGCCACTAAGTGGCGGTGACGTCACCACGACGCTTGTGCCAGGCTAGGTGGACCTTGAGGCCACGTGAAGTGTCGAACGCCCGCTGGCAGGAGGTCACGGGGCAGACCCAGGTGCCACGGGTCGACTGACTGAGATGACTGAGATGACTGGCTGATGCACCACCTGTGCCCCCTACGGTGCCAACTTGCTGTGCTTTAGCCACCCGGCGCTACGCTCGTTGTTGTGAGCGTCGCTCCTCTGCCCTCCGTTGTTGTTGGAGGACGACTGCCTCCAACTGCCCAATAGTAGCGACCTTCACGAGCCTCCTCCACAGAGGCCGATCTTGACACCGCTGGTACCAGTCATCGGCAAGTCCACTCAGCTCCACATCCTCCTGTACCACATCACTCCATCTCTTCTCTAGCCCGTGTCGTGCCCGTTTAGCCCCCTCTATGTGGCCAAACAGAAGCTGCTTGGGCACGTGGTGGCTGGGGATGTGGGCGACGTGACCCAGCCAACGCAGCCTTGCCTGCCGGAGGAGCTCACTGATAGGAATGTGTCCAGATCTTTCAAGGATTTGTGAGCTCCTCGCACAATACAGAATGGTTTAACCCAGGATGGGTCGTAGACATGCCAGCCTAAATGTTTATAACCGGCGCAGATGTTCCATTAGAGGGATCCACTTTTCAAAAGGATATAGAAGGGAGGGCATGACTGTGGCCAAGAAGACCCGAAGCTTCGTGCGTAGCAACAGACCGGATAGCTTCCACACAGCATTGTGCAGCCGATAACAAGATAATGCCACCCGGACTGATTCGGTGTGAGACTTCTGCTGTCAAACCGGAGCTGGTCATAAGCACACTTGCCCAGGTATGGGAAACTCTCCACTCTCTCCACAATCGGGGGTGGAGATTTTGGTTGCACAAAATACCCAGGCAGGTGCTTCGTTTTGGTGGGGCTGATGGGAAGGCCCCACCTCTTAGTGGCACACTCCAAGTTCAGCAGCAGCGCCTGCAACACCTCTTGAGTGAGCAGCAATCACCAGATCATCGGCATACATAACGTGGTTGACCAATAGGGAGCCATCCCTCGACCGCACCCGGGCATCGATCAGCCTCACATTGCATTTGATTGAAATTCCTCCGATACACCCATGAACGCTTCTCGAACGACGTGGTCAAAGATGATGTTTAATAATGTTGGAGCTAGAGGACATCCCTGTCGCACCCCAAGGTGAACAGGAATTGGCTCCGACTCCTGGCCACGTATCTTTACCCGGGCCTACGCTCACACACATACCTACTCACTCACACCAACACACTTACTGTATTTGCTCTCGAAATCTCTAACACACACACACCTACTCTCTAACACACACACACACATACATATTCTGTCTCACACACATACACTCCCACCCACCATTTAACTCTCTCACACACACACACACATACCTACACGTACCTACTCTCTCTCACAAGCACACACACACCCATACATATTCTGTCTCACACACACCTACACCCACCCAACGCCTCACTCTCTCTAACACACACACACTCATACATACGCTGTCACTCACACCCACACCCTCCCACCCACCATTTAACTCTCTCACACACACATACCTACACATACCAACTCTCTCTCACAAGCACACACACACACCTACTCTCTAACACACACACTCATACATACGCTGTCACCCACACCCTCCCACCCACCATCCCACTCTCTCTCACACCAGACAAAAACACAAGAAAGATCGCCCTGGGTCGCCTTTAACAGACTGTTGGAGCAAGTGATGATAGCGAGTAGCAGCACCTATGAAGGCCACCACTGTGGGACACGAGGGGGTGGGTGGCCAGCGCCACGCCCGGCCGCATTTGTATCCTCCACTGGCGATGTTTTACACGTCACGGCAAGGAGAGGCCCAGGACCGGTTCAGAGAATAGTGACTGGTGTTGGCCGTGAGCGGGAATCGGCTCGGGTCGTCGGGTTAAAGCGCAGCGAAGCGCTAACCGCTACACTACCAATCCCTACACACAACAACAACAACAACAATCGCCATTCGCTACTAAGTGGCGGTGATGTCACCACGACGCTTGTGCCAGGCTATGTGCACGTTGAGGCCACGTGAAGTGTCGAATGCCCACTGGCGGGAGGTCACGGTGCAGACCCAGGTGCCCCGGGTTGACTGACTGTGATGACTGGCTGATGCACCACCTGTGCCCCCTACTGTGCAAACTTGCTGTGCTTTAGCCACCCAGCGCTCCGCTCGTTGTTGTGAGCGTCACTCCTCCGCCCTCCATTGTTGTTGGAGGGCGACTGCCTCCAACTGCCCAGTAGCGTCCTTCACGAGCCTTCTCCACAGAGGTTAATCTTGAAACCGCTGGTACCAGTCATCGGTAAGTCCACTCAGCTCCACATCCTCCTGTACTACATCACTCCATCTCTTCTATAGCCTGTGCTATGCCCATTTAGCTCCCTCTATCTGGCCGGCCGAACAAAAGCTGTTTAAGCATGCGGTGGCTGGGCATGCGGACTACATGACCCAGCCAACGCAGCCTTGCCTGCCGGAGGAGCTCACCGATGGGACTTTGTCCAGATGTTTCAAGGATTTATGAGCTCCTCACACAATACAGCCTGGTTAAACCCAGGATGGATCGTAGGCAGGCCAGCCGAAATGTTTCTAACCAGGGCTGATGTTCCATTGGAGGAGTCCACGTTTCGCAAGCGTAGAGAAGGGAGGGAATGACTGTGGGCGAGAAGACCTGAAGCTTCGAGTGGAGCGAAAGACCAGGTAGCTTCCACACAGCGTTACGCAACCAATGAAAAGATAATGCTGCTCGACTGATTCGGATTAAGACCTCTGCTGTAAACCGGAGCCGGTCATGAGCACACTGCCCAGGTATGGGAAACTCTCCACTCTCACAACTGCCCTATCACCAGTTGTGGGGGTGGAGTGTCCGATGGTTCAAAATACCCAGGGAGGTGCTTAGTTTTGGTGGGGCTGATGGGAAGGCCCCACCTCTTAGTGGCCAGCCCCAGATTCAGCAGCAGCGCCTCCAACTTCTCATGTGAGTGAGCAGCAATTACCAGATCATTGGCATACATAACATGGTTGAGCAATAGGGAGCCATCCCTTGTCTGCACGCGGGCATCGATCAGTCTCCCATTGTATCTGTACCAGATGGAAATGCCTCTGGTACAGCTATTGAAGGCTTCACGAACTACGTGATCGAAATGGATGTTAAATAATGTGGGAGCCAGAGGACATTCCTGTCGCACCCCAAGGTGAACAGGGGATGGCTCCGACTCCCGACCACGTAGTTTTACCCGGGGCTCGCTCAACATAATGAAGGTCCTTAATGATCGTGAGTAGAGGGTCAGGGACTCCGAAAGCACGAAGAACAACCCAGATCCCATGCCTACTGATGGCATCATAGGCCTTGACCAGGTCAATAAAGCAGAGATGTAGGTCTTGTTGGAATTCACTACACCTCTGCTGTAGCAGACGGACAGAAAATATGACATCTGTGCAGGACCGCCCTTTCCTGAAACCGCATTGGGGCTCTGCAAGCCTCTCCTCAGCATGCCTGGCAAGGCGATGTTGAATAATCCTTGCCAGGACCTTTCCTGGCACACTGAGGAGTGAGATGCCCCTGTAGTTGTTACAGTCTGTGTGGTCCCCCTTCTTAAAGAGGAGGACCACCAGGGCATCTTTCCAATCCTGCGGAACCCGTCCAATGGTCCAGACTATTGTTATAATGTGATGTAGGGCTGTTTGTGCACAAACGCCACCCTTGTCTCAGACTCTGGATCGCATTCAGTATTTCCTCAACAGATGGCACCTCGGCAAGCCACTTGGAGGGCGTGACTTCTTCCAATACTTGAGGCACTGCAGCCTCAGCAGGGTCATCCCCACTTTGTCCCATGATGTATTCTAGGCTGAGGGAATTCACCTCCCCCAGGACCTCACAGAAATGCTCAGCAAATCTGGAAACCTGTTCCTGGGGGTCGGAGATTGAATCACCGTTCTTTCGCCTGATTATAGTAATAGGTGTGATGGTGCAGGTTACTTTTTTGATGGCGTTAAAGAGCGATTTGTAATCACGGGCCATTGAGGCAGAATCCATCTCCTCAGCAACCCGTGACCACCACCCATCCTTGCTGCGCCTCACGGCTCTCCAAACCTCCGAGCGAAGGCTGCGGTAAGCCTCCTCATCTCTGATGTGGGATGCTGTAGACGATGAGAGTGGGCCTGTCGTTTTTTCTCAGCCAGCCTGAACGCCTCTTCTGTCAGCCAGGGTCTCTGGGGGGTCTGGACTGTGTACCCAAAGCAGTTGCCCATTTCCCCTCGATATCAGGAGGAGTGGGGGATGATGCCAACCCTAACCGCAAGCTATTATTAAATTATCGCTTGCAACTTTCATCAGCTAGCTGAGACCAGGCCGCAATGAGTTTGAATGGGGTCCTGGGTGTACACCCACCGCCGGAGTGGAAGAATGGCAGGCGCATCTTACAGATGACAAGTCGATGGCCAGTTTGCAGATCAGCTCCACGGTAGGTCCTGGTGTCAAGGACATGGGCCCGCATCCGCTGTTCCATCACTATGTAGTCCAGCAGATGTTCTTGCTTGGACCCGGCATGCATCCATGATATTGTGTGGATGCGCCAATGCCAGAACAGTGTGTTGGTAATTACAAGCCCATGTGCTGCACAAAATATATTGCAGTCTTCAGCTGATCTGGCCCATGCCTTCCAATCACTCCAGACCAGGTGCCAGCATCATGACCAAGTCAGCCATCGAAGTCATCCAACAAGATAACTCTATCCCGAGAAGCCACTTTAGCTAGCACCTCCTGAATACCACAGAGATCCAGGCGATACTGGTCCAGCTCCCGACAGAGGAGTGGCAGCCTCTCCTCCGCAGTGAGCATTCTAACATTCCACGTGGCCACCCGTAGTGGCTTTTTGTTGTTTCTGGAGGAGCCCTGAGGATAAGGATTCAGTCTCCTGGCTCTGCCAAATGGGGTTTGGCCAGGAGACGTCATAGATACCTGTCCCCCCGGGGCCTCCGGCACAAGCTTAATTACATTTTAAAATTGTAATTTCGTGGTAATTAATTGAAAGGTGGAGGGGTTACCAGCCCCTCGCAGCCGTCCAGAGCCCCCATTGGCCGCTGTGGTGGTCACAAACGCCATGAGGGGATTGGCCAATCTAAATTGGCCCTCCTGCCACGGCACTGCCCACCACAGCGTTGCCGCCCGGCACCACGAGGAGGTAGGGGGTTGTTTTTGCCGGACACACTCACACCCACACTCTCTCACACACACACACACGTACAAACACGTACACACACACTCACACCCACACTCTCTCTCACACACACACTCACACCCACACTCTCTCTCACACACACACGTACACACACGTACACACACACTCACACCCACACCCTCTCACACACACACGAACACACACGTACACACACGTACACACACTCACACCCACACTCTCTCTCTCATACACACACAAACACACACATACACACACACCCACACTCTCTCACACACACACACGAACACACACGTACACACACACTCACACCAACACTCTCTCACACACATACGAACACACACGTACACACACACGAACACGTGTTCACAAGCCTATGACCCACAATGTGTCTGATCTCGTCAGACCTCTGAAGCTTAGCAGGTGGTTAGCCTGGACAGCGCTTGGACGGGTTAGGGTCCTCATGATCAACGTCGGTATCATCACCATCGCTCCGCTCACTCGCCCACCAGGTGCCTCCTTATAACTCTGCTACCGCTACTACAATGGTTAATGTTCCCATGAACTCAATGCATTTGTTGTGTCGTAGAACCACACGGAGACAGAACTTCTTGTAAGGGCTTTCGCCATTTATTAACACGTTTAAACACTCAGGCTCACACCAGGGGTAGGTGTTCTCTATACTCGGTCCTTCACATGGTTCCCCGAGCTCTACTCGTCCTAACCTCGGCTATCCCTTGGGCTCTCTCACTCGGGCCGGGGCGGGGGTTCATCCAACGCCGCCCGGCCGAGGAGAGAAGAACCCCACTCACTCTCGGACGATTCTCACAGACTCCTTGGAGCCCTTCTCTCGGCTATCCCTTGGGCTCTCCCACTGGTCCACCCCGGACGGGGGTTCAGCCAACGCCGTCCGGTCACGAGCGGTAGAGACCTCCTGCGACCGATCCACACTCTGGGCTCCCACAACGACGCCGCCTTCGTCACGGGGTCCCCCTTAAGTACCCCTTGGGTGGCTCCTCCCCTTCACTCGGACCCGCCCCTGTTCCCGAAGGTATCCCCTTACAGTACCCATGACATGACGTCATCACACTACTCCTCGACACATTGATTAGTCCGGCCGTGCTGAGGACTCGGACCTATCAGAATGTGTCATCTCACCCTAATCCCAATATCACCGCCATTCGCCACTAAGTGACAGTGACGTCCCCACGACGCCCGTACCAGGCTAGGTGCACTTTGAGGCTATCACGTGAAGTGTTGAAGGCTCGCTGACAGGAGGTCCCGGGACAGACCCTGCAGGTGCCGTGGGTCGACCGATTGAGATGACCGGGAGATGCACCACCAGCTGTACCCCCTACTGCCAGGCTAGGTGCAGGAGGTCTCGGGACAGACCCTGCAGGTGCCATGGGTTGATTGAGATGACTGGTAGATGCACACCAGATGTGCCCCCTATTGTGCCAACTGGCCGCTTTATAGCCGCCCAGAGTTCCGCTGTTGTTGTGAGCGTCGCAACTGCCCAGTAGCATCCTTCACGATGCTCCTCCACAGTGGCCGATATTTACACCACTGGTACCAGTCGTTGGCAATTCCTCTCAGCTCCATTTCATCCCATACCGCATCACTCCGTCGCTTCTCTAGGCCACGCCAGTTTAGTGCTATCCGTCCAAACAGAAGCTGCTTGGCCATGCGGTGGTTGGGCATATGGGCTTCCTTACCCAGCCAACGCAGCCTTTCCTGCCAGAGGAGCTCACCACCCTTCAGGTCACAACAGTAACACACTCGCCCATCCAATCACTCACCCTCCCAACAACACACTCATTCACACAACAACACACTCACTCACACAACAATACACTCACTCACACAACAA
Source organism: Petromyzon marinus (assembly GCF_048934315.1). NCBI lineage: Eukaryota > Metazoa > Chordata > Hyperoartia > Petromyzontiformes > Petromyzontidae > Petromyzon > Petromyzon marinus. Next base: position 3,822,783 of record NC_133740.1, on the reverse strand, counting down.
CACACTCACACAACAACACACTCACTCACACAACAATACACTCACTCACACAACAACACACTCACACAACAACACACTCACCCATCCAATCACTCACCCTCCCAATGAATAACCCAACCACTCACTCACATCACTGCTGGTTACAATAACAACACACTCACTCAATCACCCACTTACTCACACACTCTCCCCTATCGCTCACACACTCACTCACTCATCCGCACACCGGCTCATGCACCACCCTGCAGGGCACAACAACCACCATTCGTGGCGGTGACATCCCCACAGCGCTTGTACCAGGCTATGTGCACTTTAGAACCACGTGAAGTGTCGAATGTTCGCTGGCAGGAGGTCACGGGACAGACCCAGGTGCCATGGGTTAACTAATTGAGACGACTGGCCACTGGACCAGCTGTGCTCCCTACTGTGCCAACTTGCTGTGGTTTAGCCGCCTGGCGATCGGCTCGTTGTTGTGAGCGTCGCTCCTCACAACACACTCACCCACTCACTGAACCACCACACTGCAGATCACAACAGCAACACACTCACCCATCCAATGACTCACCCTCCCAATGACTCACCCAGTCACTCACCCACTCACAACGCTGCAGGTCAAAATAACAACACACTCACTCAATCACCCATTCACTCACACAACAACACACTCACTCACATAACAACACACAAAAAACACACTCATTCACACAACAACACACTCACTCACACAACAACACACTCACACAACAACACACTCACACAACAACACACTCACACAACAACACACAAACAACACACTCACTCACACAACAACACACTCACTCACACAACAACACACTCACTCAATCACTCACTCACACAACAACACACTCACTCACCCACTCACTCACACAACAACACACTCACTCAAACAACAACACTCACAAATAACACACTCGCACAACAACACACTCACACAACAACACACTCACACAACAACACACTCACACAACAACACACTCACTCAATCACCCACTCACTCACACAACAACACACTCACACACCAACACACTCACTTAATCACCCACTCACTCACACAACAACACACTCACTCACACAACAACACACTCACACAACAACACACTCACTCACACAACAACACACTCACTCACACAACAACACACTCACAAACAACACACTCACAAACAACACACTCACTTACACAACAACACACTCACACAACGACACACTCACAAACAACACACTCACTCACACAACAACACACTCGCACAACAACGCACTCACTCACACAACAACACACTAACACAACAACACACTCACATAACAACTCACTCACACAACAACACACTCACACAACAACACACTCACACAACACACTCACAAACAACACACTCACTCACAACAACACACTCACACAACAACACACTCACTCAATCACCCACTCACTCACACAACAACACACTCACTCACACAACAACACACTCACTCACACAACAACACACTCAATCACCCACTCACTCACACAACAACACACTCACACAACAATACACTCACTCACACAACAACACACTCAATCACCCACTCACTCACACAACAACACACTCACACCAACACACTCACACAACAACACACTTACTCAATCACCCATTCACTCACACAACAACACACTCACTCACACAACAACACACTCACACAACAACACACTCAATCACCCACTCACTCACACAACAACACACTCACACAACAACATACTCACTCAATCACCTGTTCACTCACACAACAATACACTCACTCACACAACAACACACTCACACAACAACACACTCACACAAAAACACACTCAATCACCCACTCACTCACGCAACAACACACTCACACAACAACACACTCACACAACAACACACTCACACAACAACACACTCACACAACAACACACTCACTCACACAACAACACACTCACACAAAAACACACTCACTCAATCACCCACTCATTCATACAACAACACACTCACACAACAACACACTCACACAACAACACACTCACTCACACAACAACACACTCACACAAAAACACACTCACTCAATAACCCACTCATTCATACAACAACACACTCACACAACAACACACTCACACAACAACACACTCACACAACAACACACTCACACAAAAACACACTCAATCACCCACTCACTCACACAACAACACACTCACACAAAAACACACTCAATCACCCACTCACTCACTCTCCGCTATCACGCACTCACCCACTCACGCATCCGTATACTCAACCACCAAACTGCAGGTCACAACAAAAAGACACTCACCCACCCATTCACTCACCCACTCACTCACAACACTGCAGGTCACAACAACAATACACTCACCCACTCATCCACACACTCAAACACTCAGTCAAACACTCACTCATCCATGCACTGACTCACTCACAACACTGCAGGTCACAACAACATACTCACCCACTCATCCACACACTCAAACACTCACTCAAACACTCACTCATCCATGCACTCACTCACAACATTGCAGGTCACAACCACACACTCACCCACACACTCATACACTCACTCATCCATGCACTCACTCACTCACAACATTGAAGGTCACAACCACACACTCGCACACTCACTCACACTCACTCATACACCCACATGCCCACCCACCCACTCACCACACTGTAGGTCACAACAACCACACACTCGCACACTAACACCCACTCTCCCCTATCGCTCGCTCACCCACTCACGCATCGGCACACTCACTCAACCACAACACTGCAGGTCACAACAACAACAAACTCACCCACACACTGAACCCCCGACGCACCGGCCAACCACTATATCCGCTCGGCCTTCACGACGGTAACCACGAGGCAGTGGTGACTGAACAAACCACAGTCCTTGAACTTTAGACCCCCGTCGCCGGCTGCGATTGTGAGTCACGGCCGAAGGGGCCCTTTGTCGAGTCGCTTCGAGGCCTCTTTTTATTTCATAATGCAGTTTTTTTTTTTGGGGGGGGGGGGTTAGATCACGTAAATATGTGTCGTTAGACCCGCCACCACCCGACATAGCCAATTAATGAGGGTTGTGTCACGAAAACAGAACGTGCCGTTTCGTTGCTAGTACAGCACACCAGTTGTGTGTGGGTGAGCAAATCCACAACATTTACAATCCGAGCACTATTTTTTTCGATTTAAAGCTTCCGTGACTGCAGGGATTCTTCTTCTTGGTTCTTGTGTTGTGGCCGAAACGTCGTGAGAATGTTATTATTTTATCCTTTTATTATTTTATTTCCATTCAATCTGAGTACTGTTACACTGACTAGCCTATTTTTCTTGGCTTGTTGGTGAAAGCTATCCAGAGTTTATCGAAGCTGCTTATTGTTTATTGTTTGTATAACTCCGTGGCTTCGCAAAGGGTGCGATATTTTTTCGTCTCTGCAATGAGAAACCATTTTAATTATTTTTTTTTTATGTCGCAGCCACACAGTGGTGTGGCAGAAAGCGTCTTTGCAAATCCTGGCTCCGGGTTGGCATCTCTGTCGGCGTGCCAGGCGGGGCGGGCAGAGGGGGGGAGTTCTTCACATTCCTCTCGCAGTGTCCCGTCAGGAGGGTGCGCGTTCACCACCACTCCTCGTCGTCACGTTCACCACCACTCCTTGTCGTCACGTTCACCACCACTCCTCGTCGTCACGTTCACCACCACTCCTCGTCGCGTTCACCACCACTCCTCGTCGCGTTCACCACCACTCCTCGTCGCATTCACCACCACTCCTCGCGTTCACCACTCATCGTCGCGTTCACCACTCCTCGCGTTCACCACTCATCATCGCGTTCACCACTCATCATCATGTTCACCACCACTCCTCGTCGTGTTCACCACCACTCCTCGCGTTCACCACTCGTCGCGTTCACCACTCCTCATTGCGTTCACCACTCCTCGTCGCGTTCACCACTCATCATCATGTTCACCACCACTCCTCGCGTTCACCACTCGTCGTCGTGTTCACCACTCATCATCACGTTCACCACTCCTCGTCGTGTTCACCACCACTCCTCATCGCGTTCACCACCGCTCCTCATCGCGTTCACCACTCATCACGTTCACCACTCATCATCGCGTTCACCACTCATCATCGCGTTCACCACTCCTCGCATTCACCACCACTCCTCATCATGTTCACCACCACTCCTCGCGTTCACCACTCCTCGCGTTCACCACTCCTCGTCGCGTTCACCACTCGTCGCGTTCACCACTCAGCGTGTTCACCACTCAGCGCGTTCACCACCACTCATCACGTTCACCACCACTCATCACGTTCACCACCACTCATCGCGTTCACCATCACTCAGCGCGTTCACCACCACTCATTACGTTCACCACCACTCATTACGTTCACCACCACTCATTACGTTCACAAACCACTCATTGCGTTCACCACCACTCATCGTCGCGTTCACCACCACTCATCGCGTTCACCACCACTCATCACGTTCACCACCACTCATTACGTTCACAAACCACTCATTGCGTTCACCACCACTCATTGCGTTCACCACCACTCATTGCGTTCACCACCACTCAGCGCGTTCACCAGTGGTGGTGGTGGTCGGGGATGATTCTCATTGTTCCGCTTGTTTAGCCCCGGCCGAGCGTTCACCCGAGGCTCTTTGTGCACTCGGCAGGCAGCGCCTGCTGCCGTGTGCTGTGTGGGATCCCGATCGAGCGGTGGCACAGCGGTTAGCGCTGCCCACGCTGCTAACCCGGCGGGGTGTAAAACATCGCCACTGAGGGGAGACAAAGGCGGCCGGGCGTGGTGCTGGCCACCCCACCCCATTGTCCGGCCTTCATAGGCGCTCGCTCGCAGCACTTGCCCCAACAGTCTGTTAAGGCTACACGGGGGACCTTTACCTGTGTGTGTGGCAGCTGCTACTCGCTAACAGCACTTGCCCCAACAGTCTGTTAAGGCTACACGGGGGACCTTTACCTGTGTGTGTGGCAGCTGCTACTCGCTAACAGCACTTGCCCCAACAGTCTGTTAAGGCTACACGGGGGACCTTTACCTGTGTGTGTGGCAGCTGCTACTCGCTAACAGCACTTGCCCCAACAGTCTGTTAAGGCTACACGGGGGACCTTTACCTGTGTGTGGTAGCTGCTACTCGCTAACAGCACTTGCCCCAACAGTCTGTTAAGGCTACACGGGGGACCTTTACCTGTGTGTGGCAGCTGCTACTCGCTAACAGCACTTGCCCCAACAGTCTGTTAAGGCTACACGGGGGACCTTTACCTGTGTGTGGCAGCTGCTACTCGCTAACAGCACTTGCCCCAACAGTCTGTTAAGGCTTTACGGGTGATCTTTGCCTTTGTTTGGTGGCTAGTGCACGGCACTACGAAGCTGGCGAGACGCAAGTTCGATTCCTGGTCGTGGACGACCTCAGTGACGAATATCTGAACCAGTCCTCGGCCTACTCTAGGTTGACTCGGCATCAAATGAGTAGCTGGCCCAATGTGTAAACATCGCCCCCAGGGAGACAAAGGCGGCCGGGCGCGGTGCTGGCCACCCACCCCCTCGTGTGCCGTGCCGGCCTTCGTAGACGCTCGCTAACAGCACTTGCCCCAACAAGTCTGCAGAGGCTATACGGGGGTTTTTTGTCTTCGTGTGATCCCAATTGAGAACTGTTGCAGATAATCTTCACCATTGGAATGTTTGCCCTATACCAGTTTCATTTAATCCCAATTGAGTCATTCTTTGTGGTGTCTTTTTAAACATCGGGATGTTTGGATAATATCAGTTACATTGCATGGGAAGTATGGAAGGAATCCCTTGCAATAATAGAGGTTTTTTTTGGGTTAGATCGCATAAATATACAAATGTGTCGTTCAACCCCCCACCACCCGACACAGCCAACTAGTAAGGGTTGTCAACAGAACATGCCAATTAGTCACGAGTACAGCACACCGGTGTGTTGGAGAGCCAAGCCTACGTGTTAAAATTACAACTAGCTTAATCAAATTTTAAATGTTGCGGGTTGGCTCTCCAACACACCGGTTAGTGCTGTACTAGTAAGGAATTGGCATGTTTTGTTTACCTAACAAACCTGACTAATTGGCTGTGTCGGGTGGTGGCGGGTTTAACAAAACATTTATATATTTACGCGATCTAACCCAAAAAAACCTGTATTATGGATGATATTGGTCGCGGTTAACCTACGTGTTAAACTCCCTTGCAATAATGTAACGATATTTGCCCAACTTCATTGCGATTGCGCTACCGCCTCCGTGAGATGATGGAATCCATTCGGAAACATCGCAAAGCAGCCCACGTCTTGGCGTTAGAGAATGCTCCCCCGGAAGCGGACATCACGGAGCTACATCCAAGATCCCTTCTTCAAGTGACGTCTGGTTCATTTGGTGTGAGGCAACACTCTCCCAGGGTCAGTGTCTCAGTGTCTTGAGACTACGTCTCAGGATTAGTGTTTGACCCAGGCACTCGTTCTGGGACCTGGCCTTAACTCAAACACTGAGCCCCCTGTGACAACTCGAGACACTGACCCTGAGACCAGTCTTAACTCGAGACACTGACCCTGAGTCCTGGTCTTAACTGAAGACACCGTACCTGAGACCCGGTCTTAACTGAAGACACTGATCTTGAGACCCGGTCTTAACTGAAGACACTGATCCTGATAGCCAGGCTCAACTGAAGATACCGTACCTGAGACCCAGTCTTAACTGAAGACACTGATCTTGAGACCCGGTCTTAACTGAAGGCACTGATCTTGAGACCTGGACTCAACTGAAGACACTGTACCTGAGACCCAGTCGTAATTGAAGATACTCACCTTGAGACCCGGTCTTAAGTGAAGACAATGATCTTGAGACCCGGTCTTAACTGAAGACACTGATCCTGAGACCCGGTCTTAATTGAAGATACTCACCTTGAGACCCGGTCTCAACTGAAGATACTGATCCTGAGACCCGGTCTTAACTGAAGACGCCGATCCTGAGACCTGGACTCCAGGAGCTGTTTAAATGGATGAATGTGTGTTTTTAAACTACATATCTTTCAGTTAATGATTATCGTGTCTAAACATTTCTCAGTATGTGTGTGTGGATGCCCGAGTGTCGTGGTTAGTGCACTGTACTATGAACCTGGCGACGCAAGTTTCATTATTGGTCACGGACAACATCAGTTGCAAATATCTGAATTAGTCCTGGGCCTCCCCTAGGTCGACGCAGCCCCCTCAAATGAGTACCTGGTGCGGTGTGTAAAAACATCGCCACTGGGGAAACAAAGGCTTCCGGGCATAGTGCGGGTCACCCACCCCATCGTCCGGCCTACATATGTGCTCGTGAGCAGCACTTGCCCCAATAGTCTATTAAGGCTATATGGGGGATCTTTGTCTTTGTTTGGTGATTAGTGCACGGTACTACGAACCTGGTGACACAAGTTCGATTCCTGGTCGTGGACAACATCAGTAACAAATATCCTAGCAAGTCCTGGGCCTACTCTAGGTTGACTCGGTCTTAAATGAGTAGCTGGCCCAGTGTATAAACATCGCCCCCAGGGAGACAAAGGCGGCCGGGCACGGTGCTGGCCACCCACCCCCTCGTGTCCCGAGCCGACCTTCGTCGATGCTCGCTAACAGCACTTGCCCCAACAAGTCTGCAAAGGCTATAAGGGGGATATTTGTCTTTGTGTGATCGCAATTGAGAAATGTGCAAGTAATGTTCACCATAGGAATGTTTGCCCTATTCCAGTTACATTTGTATGGGGTTTTTACTTTTGCTTTGCTCAGGTAGGAAATCTGAGAACCTGGAGGAAACCCAATGCAGAACAAGGGTAGAACACACAAACTCCACTCACTCACTCTGTAGAACAGGAGTAGAACACACAAACTCCACTCACTCACTCTGTAGAACAGGGGTAGAACACACAAACTCCACTCACTCTGTAGAACAGGAGTAGAACACACAAACTCCACTCACTCACTCTGTAGAACAGGGGTAGAGCACACAAACTCCACTCACTCACTCACTCTGTAGAACAGGGGTAGAACACAAACTCCACTCACTCACTCTGTAGAACAAGGGTAGAACACACAAACTCCACTGACTCACTCTGTAGAACAGGGGTAGAAAACACAAACTCCACTCACTCTGTAGAACAGGGCTAGAACACACAAACCCCACTCACTCACTCTGTGGAACAGGGGTAGAACTCACAAACTCTACTCACTCACTCTGTAGATCAGGGGTAGAACACACAAACTCCACTCACTCTGTAGAACAGGAGTAGAACACACAAACTCCATTCACTTAGTGGAACAGGGGTAGAACACACAAACTCCATTCACTCTGTAGAACAGGAGTAAAACACACAAACTACACTCACTCACTCTGTAGAACACGGGTAGAACACACAAACTCCACTCACTCACTTTGTAGAACAGGAGTAGAACACACAAACTCCACTCACTTTGTGGAACAGGGGTAGAACACACAAACTCTACTCACTCATTCTGTAGACAGATATTGTATTTGTCAACGTGTGTGAGTTTGTTCGTGTTCAGGCCCTGGGAGTGGTAGTGTCATGGTTAGAACTCTGCGCTACAAACCCGGCGAGCAGGGTTGAATTCCCGCTCATGGCCAACACCAGCGACAAAGATCTGAACCGGTTCTGGGCCTCCTCTAGGTCAACTCAGTCTCAAATGAGTACCTGGTGCGGTGTGTAAACATTGTCACTCAGGATACAAAGGTGGCCGGGCGTGGTGCTGGCCACCCACCACCTTGTGTACCATTCCGGCTTTCATAGGTGCTCGCTAACAGTACTTTCCCCAAAAAGTCTGTTCTTCACGGCTTTACGGGGGATCTCTGTCTTTGTCTTTGTTCAGGCCCTGAAGTTCGCATGAAGTTCCACCCGGGGGATCGCAGCTCACGGCTGCCATCATGTCAGGCTCTGGGACGCCGTCTGGACCGTGCTCTGGGCTGGTACTGCTCATTGTCTCGGCTGCAGCTGTGAATGGGCAGTTCCTACTGAGTGAGTTGATGCTCAGTCGAACAGCTGTGCTGTGCGAATGTCTGTGTGAAAGAGAGTGTTTGTGCGTGTGTGTGACTATCTCGCTGTGTGTCCGGCAAAAACAACCCCCCTACCTCTATGGTTGTACACTGGACGGTAACGCTGTGGTGAGCAATGCCATGGGGGGGGGGGGGGGGGAAGGCCGATTTTAACCAGTTGACCCCGTCATGGCTTTTGTAACCACCGCAGCAGTCAATTGGGAATCTGGATGGGCGCAAGGGGCTTGTAATCTCTCCACCTTCAATTAAATTACCGCTAAACTACGTGGACAAAATCTAACTAAACTTGTGCCGGAGGCCCGAGGGGGCCAGGCATCTGACGTCTCCTGGTCAAACCCCATTTGGTGGAGCCAGGAGACTGAACTCATACTCTCAGGGTTCCTCCAGAAATGGAAAAAAAACACTGCGAGTGGCCACGCGGAATGTTCGAAAGCTGCCTGTCCTCTGTCAGTAGCTGGACAGGTACTGCCAGGAGGTCCGGTGGACCGGTTCTGGCTCCAGTCACAATGAGGGGTGGACAGTCCTCTACTCGTGACAGCAGGCTGCTAAGCAACATGGAGTGGCTCTTCTTCTGACAAAACAATGAAGGAGGCGTGGGAACGTGGTGGTGAGGCGTGGGAAGCTGTAAGTCACATGCTACTGTGAGCCCGCCTCCCCATCAACGCACTTTGTGGAAGCGACCTCAGCTATCGTGCCATATGCAGTTCTGGGTCTGCTCGGCTACAGTTATGCCCTTCCTTTTCTATACTTGCGAAACTTGGACCCCTCTATAGGAACACCCTTGAGATATCTGGCCAGTCCCATCAGTGAGCTCCTCAAGAAGACGAGGCTGCGTTGGCTGGGGCATGTGAGTAGAATACTGAATTGTGCAGTCTGGAACCACCACACCTGTATCTCCCACACGTATTTTTGCCTCAGCCCGAGTGCCAACCAGTAGAACCTGAGATATTCCTGAATCAGACATCATTTAGTTTCCTGAAAACCACACGTGCACCAATCGCGCGCAACCTTTGATGTTACTGAGGCTCTCCATATCTAACGTTGACTTCACTGCGGTGTGCAATTGTGTATCATCAGCATGTCATGCGATGAGATGACATCACCGATCGTTAAGATGCATGTTGAAAATAGGAAAAGCCCAAGGATGGACCCTTGTGGTATGCCAACTAGTATAAGTAATGGCTGTTGATCACCAAGCTTGATGAACTGTGATCGATCATGTAGGTATGACTCAATCCACCCCAGTGCCGTACCTGATACACCAAACCTTGATGACCGTAGCCACCCGATGAGTATCTCACGGTCGATGGTGTTGAGAAATCGAGGTCAACCAACGCTATGATGCACCGGTCATCCATGATCTTGCCGAGGTCATCGGTGATCTCTAAGAGAGCCGTCTCAGTGCTGTGGATTTTTTGGTACGCCAACTGCAACAGGTTGAATCTGCCCGTCGCAGCGATATGGGGATGTAACCACTTGAGACACAAGGTGCTCTTTGACCCTTCAAATCGCACTCAGGTTTGAGATTGGGTGATAGTTTGCGGGGTCACTGGCTCGAGTGGCGTTACCTGCATAATTTTAAACCGGTCTGCAAAACAACCCCTCGCTGGATGAAATATTTGCCAGTTGGACAATCGGTGGCGAAAGCGCCGTCCGAGCATGATTTTAGATTCGCCATATGGATGCGGTCGAGCGGCGGTGTCTTTTTTTGTGCGGCCGTGTGATGAACATCGACACCTCCGGCTACGACTTTGGTGCCAAGGTCTCGAGTTTTGCAGTGGCTCCAGTTTGATCAAACTCGAATGGCAGACCGGGAGAATGCGTTGCCTTCAAGTTAGAAACTGCCGTCTTGAGCATCACGATTCTATTGGTGAAAAACATCGCACGAAGTGTGCACAGACCGGGTTGATTGCCGCTTAGTGGCTAATGGCGGCTGTTGTTGTTGTGTGTCTATGTCTCTATACCTCTCTCTCTTTATATATCTGTCTGTGTGTGTAGCTGTTAGCATGCTGCGCTACCAATCCAGTAACCCAAGTTCGATTCCCGCTCATGGCCACCACCAGCGAAAATTATGTGAACCGGTCCTGGGCCTCCCCTAGGTTGACTCAGTCCCAAATGAGTACCCGGTGTGATTTGTAAAAACTTCGCCACTGGGGATACAAAGGTGGCGGGGCATGGTCCTGTCCACCTCTCACCCCCTTGTGTGCCATGCCAGCCTTCGTAGGCAACACTCTCTATAAGCACTTTCCCCAACAGTTTGTTGAGGCTATACAGGGGGTCTTTGAGCTCAAGCTAGGGTAGCAGTATGGAACAGTATCATTGTTTTTTTTTTCGTATTTCCTACTCGGAAAAAAAAAATTGGACCATCATTTTGTGCAGTATCTTAAAAAGAAAATCGTACCGTACCACAACTTAGTACCTGATATTCGTTCCTTTGTCCTTTACAGGCTCGTGCCGGTATCCACTGGGTGTGCAGGATGGGCTCATCCCAGACGATGACATCACGGCCTCCAGCCAATGGTACTCTAGCACGGCCGCCAAGTACGGCAGGTGAGGCCACCGTGGGGGAAGTGTGGGCCGGTGGGACACCCTGAGCACTTATTTTTCTTTTTTCATATGGCATTGTGAAAAGCATCAGTTTTCTTAATGATCGTCATAAATTAATGCAAAAGTTCCTCATCCAGTCCAATGATGTGATTGATGCAGTGTGGATTTCAGCGATATCGCCAGGATGTGCATGGATGGAGCATTCTCATCGGTGATGTGCTCGATGGTTTGGACCTCTCCACAGTCGCAGTCGGGCGATTCTTTGATCTTCCATTTATGGAACGTGTACACGCATCTGCCGTGTTGTGTCTGAGCGTGGTTCAGCGTGGTCCATAGTCGTCGAGGAAGAGAGAATCCCGGTACTTCCATCGTCGGATGGTGAATGATGTTTTTTTTTTGCCACATCTATAGCTGCCCATGATTCAGACCACCGAGTGGTGGTGGCTTTATTTTCGGCTGCTCGAGCGGAGGCGCGTATCCAGGACAGTTTCCTCTATTTTAGCCTTAGGCGTGGGGGTTCCTGTAGATCTTGATGGAGCAGCAGCGTGAAGTTCTTCATTATCTTGTTGTACTCCCGTGTCGTCACATCATTGCGTCGGATGTTGGCCGGAGCAATATTCACCAGCACAGGAAGCCACGGGAGTGGAGTAGACTTTAGGGAACCGCTGATGATACCAAGCGCGTTGTTAATTTCGGCGTCGACAAGGTTCGTGTGAGGGCTTGCACCCCACAGCGTGGCACAGCACTCTGCAGTGGAGTCAACAAGGGCCTGCGTCGATATGTTCAATGTGCTGGCATCGCTTCCCCAGGTTATTTCTGCAAGTTTCTGAATAATATTCACTCGTGCTTTCGTTTTACCTTTAGTTTGTTTGAGGTAGTGATGGTAGTTAAGCGTCTAATCCAGGGTAACTCCTAGATACCGAGGATGTTTGTCATGCCTTAGCTTCCCCCCCGCAGAAGTCAACGTTCAATGTTTTCGAAGCTTGTCTGTTTTTCAGGTGAAAGGCGGAGACGACGCTCTTCGATGGGTTAGGCTTTAGGCGCCTTTTCTTGAAGGATTATTCCAAAGTCTTCAGATATTTTTCGAGGACTGCCTCAGTGTCCTCCAATTTCCGTGCTTGAGTTGTGAGTGCGATATCATCCGCATATGCGAACTCACGGCAAGATGTTACCGGAATGTCGCTAGTATAGAGATTGAACAGCACTGGTGCCAGAACTGATCCCTGCGGGAGTCCGTTCTTCAATCTTCGTGGCCTGCTGGCAGCTTCACCAAGGTGGACAGTGAACCATCGGTTGCTCAGCATTTTGGTGAATGGTCTGATCCTCATCCTGCCATTATTACCCGATGTCGCAAAACCTATCCTTACTTTTATTCATTTTGGATACTGGCAAAAAAAGTATCCCATAGATATAACTGCTCGACCCGTACTATAAAGTCTCTGATGCTTTCATTTGTACCGTTCGCCTTTTGGTGTTCTCTGGTCTAATACTGGTGAGACAAGGCCATAAAGAAGGCTGTCTCTGGTGTAGGGCAATCTGCTTCAAAGAGTGTGCATATATTTTGGCTTAAAACTTTGTTGACTGCAGGAATTCATGTTATTTGGTTCTTTCGGTAAAGTTACGCAGGTAGAACAATTATAATAAAAATTAAGTGAATAAAAATAAAAATGATAAAAATAAAAAAACAAAAATAATACAAAAACTAATGTAGACTGTAGTCTGGTTCTTAATCGGAGTGAGTGTACTGGCAATCTCTAATGTGGACTGTAGCTTGGTTATTCAGTTTAGTGAGTGTACTGGCAGTCTATAATGTAGACTATAGCAATGGTTATTAAGCTGGGTGAGTGTACTGGCAGTCTATAATGTAGATTGTAGCCTGGTTCTTAACCTCGGTGAGCATACTGGCAGACTATATGTAGACTGTAGCCTGGTTTTTAAGCTGGTGAGCATATTGGCAATCTATAATTTAGACTGTAGTAATGGTTATTTACTGAGTGAGCGTACTGGCAGTCTACAATGCAGACTGTAGCCTGGTTCTTAACACTCAGGTTAATAAGCAGGCTACTTGTTTCCTTTGCGAAAGGTTTCTATTTGCTGTATGAACATCTTAACACAACTCCTGTTTTATTTCCAGAAAGGGTAAAACCTTTTCTTATTTTTCATGGGCATGGGACACCTCGCAAGGAGTTGCCAATGACGGAGGCACTGTAGGAGAGTCAATTACGCGGCCAAACCCTCTGATTGAGGAATGTAATAACAGTAGTCGCCCGGTTAACGGTGACATCGGTTCGCGGTTTTTGCAGGTTAACGTTTCGCCTCCCAAAGGGACCCCTGTGGCTTTGACCCACGTTAACAATATTGACTAACGGTACCGTGTTTACGTTATGCACGCAGGCGCCAATTTCGGCCAATCCATGTGCTCGTCAGTGGGGCTGAGCTACGCCCTCAGCCAATCAGCGACGGCCATTCGTGAGCATCCCTACCTCAACTGGTTTTGTTCACATGGCGTCTTTTGTTGTGGCAGTGGAAACAGCCCCTCGAGTACAGACTCGGCGATTTTTTTTTTAACTCCTGTGTTTATTTCCACTGTAGGAGGAATCGGATGAGCTATAAAGCTCTTTTTTCACAGATGTCCAGTTGGGGCACGGGGTCCGAACGTACAACAACACACGATACAAAAAACACAACAACAAACAATACAAAAGCACGATAGTAGTGCAAAGTACAATAAAGGTAAACAAATCACCCAAGCACGTACAAATACAACACTGAACCAGACAGCATACCCAGGCAAAGCCCACTGGGGGTATTAACTTATTTTTCAAAGGCGACCTGGCGATCACAAATAATAATAACAGCAGGAGACAAATACTCTAAACGCGTGGTGATGCTGATTCTACATGTGGAGGGAAAAACCGGAGGACTCGGAGAAAAATAAAACCACATGACCACCACATGGAGAGCGAGACAGACAGGTCGTGGGTTCGGGATCGAACCCACTGTCTCCTGCATGCCAGGCGAGGTAGTTAACATATCCCAGCCGCTGCGGCGCCCCCAACCACAGCAGAGTAACGCCGAGTCTCAGTGGGGGGGCAGAGCGGGGGAGAGGAGCCACACAGCACTGACAGCCCCCTCATTGTCAACAACCCGGAGCAGCGGCGGCTTCTGACCATCCTCGTCTCCCGCTATCTACTTCTCGCCCTCATCCCCCCCCCCCTCTTCTCTCCCCACCGTGTCCCCGCTGCTGTCTCGGTGCCAGGCTGGAGGGCCATGGTGGTGATGGGGCCTGGTGTCCCGCCGGGCCCCTGCTGCCCGGCTCCGCCGAGTTCCTGCAGGTGACGCTGCCCGCGGCCCACGTGGTGGCCCTCGTGGCCACGCAGGGCCGCCACGCCGGCGGCCACGGCAACGAGTTCGCCTCCCACTACCGCCTGCAGTACAGCCGCGACGGGCAGCGTTGGAGTTTCTGGCACGACCGCCACGGCGAGGAGGTGAGGGACTCCTAAGGAGCCGCTGCCAGCAACTGGCAGCGGCCTTGAGGGCGAACCGCGTGACCGGCGCCCCTCACCCCCAAACCCCCGTGGGCAAGATCTAGGCCGAGGTGTTTTTTGGGTAAATTGGGAAAGATTTTGCCCCGATTTTCCGTTTCATGTTTTTTTGTGAGCGTATTTTTGTTGTTGTTTTAAACAGAGGCATCGTTTATTCGGTTTGTCCTTCCCTCCGTCTGTCCAACCAATACATTCTCAGAAATGTCGAGAAAAGCATTTTTATTCATATTCCCTCTGTACGCACGTGGGAATTGAAATAATGACATTGTAGTTATTTTATTTGTATTTCTTTCATTTGGATTTTTTCTCGAAGTTAGCTTCCCACTTAACATGGCGCCCTAGGCAACCGCCTTGTTCACCTATGTAGACGGGCCGCTCCTGAGCGCACCGCTAGCATCGCCACAGTCGCCCTCCTCCCTCCCCCCGTCACTCCCTTCCCACTCCCTTCCTTCCCACTGACTCCCTTTCCCACTCCCTCCCCTCTCCCTCCCTCCCCTATCCCTCCCTCCCCTATCCCTCCCTCCCCTCTCCCTCCCTATTCCCAATATCGGTCGCTTTTCTGCACGAGGAGTTTCAGTTTGTGCGCAGTACCAACAATAGGCACTGCATATTCTCAGATTAACACGACCCATTGTCATTCACATGACTACATGAACCCCCTCTGGTCTTCACACCTGATAGGCCTCCCAGTGGTACGACATCACCTCTACTCCCTCTATTTAAGACTGAGATCGGCTGTCGCCTGACGAAGCTGGTTGCTGTAATCACGAGCAAAACGTGACGGAACTCAAATTGTAAAATAATGATCATAATTCCATCTATAGAGCACTTTTCATCAAGGATCTCAAAGCGCTGTACAGGACATAGCAGCAGCAGACAACATATATTTTTATTATTTTATTGTTTCCCTTCTACGTGACTTTACCGAAAGAACCAAGAATATAACGTACAAATAATTATATTATAATTACATTTTAAGAATTAATTTACGAAATGAACGAAACGTGTAATAAGCGGATACGTATAAATTGGCTTTAATGCGCATTTTTGAAATGTCCACAGATTCAGAGGTCCTTCATATCTCGTGGAAGAGCGTTCCATAGCCTGGGGGCTACACGGGGAAATAGATCGGAGCAGAGAGAAGATCTGCACCCCCAGATCTTAGGGACCTTACGGGACGTATGGGTTTAGCATGTCAATGATGTAGGTTGGGGCAAGATGGTTCGCCGATTTGTAAGTTAACAATATGATTTTAAAATGGATTCTATGTGAAACTGGAAGCCAGTGCAGGGAGGCCAACATGGGCATAATATGATGTGAAGAAGAAGGTGTTCTGGTTAATACCTCAGCAGCCGCATTCTGAACACGCTGCAAATTTATCAGCACCTTCTTAGCCACGCCAGGGAGTAAGACACCGCAATAGTTTATGGGCGATGATATGAAGGCATGGAGCAGCTTTCCTGCATCTGAGGCAGAGAGAAGGGATCGGACACGGGAGATATTCCAAAGATGGAAAAATGAAGTCTTTGTAATCTTTTTTATATGAGCCTTGAAGGACAATGTGGGATCCCAGATGACTCCTACATTTGTGACTTCCTGTGCCAAACTGGTGATATGATCATCAATTGTAATGTTGAAGGATAAAGCTTTGTGAAGTTGGTGGTGTGACCCAATAAGCATCACCTCCGTTTTAACACGGTTCAATTGCAGGAAGTTTTATTGCAACCAACTTTTGATGTAAGCCAGTGCCGTAGTGAGCTTGGAAGCAGATGCATGGATGTGCAAGTACATTTAAGTGTCGTCTGCATAGCAATGAAACTTTAGGCCGAGATTTCGGAGCATATGACCCGATGGGACCATATAAATACGAAAGAAATCCCATAACGACGAGGCAGTGCGGCCTCGCAAACCAGCGACAATCCCACTGAATATCCACGTGTGAGGCTGGTTGCATGCTCCGATAAGCTGGTGGTGCGCCGACGAATGCCAGTGAGCGGGCTAGATGGCAGGCGATGGTGAGGCAGGCCGCAGGTCGCCCTGTCACGGGAAGCGGCCAGCGTGCGGTGGACCCCCACCCCCCCAATGGCTGCTCTGGGCCTTGGCGGTCCAGTAAGGCACCGCGACAACGCCAAGCGGCCACTACCACAGACCCGAGGAGGGAATGGCACACGGGCCGGTGGCGTCAGGCCGTAGACGGCAGCGATGCTATCCCAAGCATCCCAGCACGACAGAGAGGCGAGGCCCCACACAGGGGGTGCGAAAGGGCCGACAGCCACGGACGGGGCTGAGCAGGGCAGGCCGGGCTCCGGCGATTTACGTCGGACGGTGAGGCAGCACGCCGGCCAGCACTGGGTTGCGGACGTCACCCAAGGCCGGCCGACGACGGAGGGGCCGCGGCCACAGCCCGACAGCTGGCGGTGGAGTGCTACAGTGGCACCACCTCGCGAACAAGGCGGCCAGCGATGCATCACGACCGCAGCACGGGTAGCCGATGCCAGAGGGTGCTTTAGGCGACAATGCCGCGATTCACACAGGGTCACGCTGGCCGATTCTGGAGACACCTCAGTGGCAGCTTTTTTTACGCAACAAAAAATTCGGGCCCACAGTAGCGATAGCTGTTATAGCAGCACATTGACAGTGGCAATGGGAGAAGGCAAGGTGATGACAGTGGCAGTCAGTGGTGGTGGTGTCTCTGTGTGTACGTGCTTGTGATTGTGTAAATGTACTTGGGAGAGTATGACTTCATGTTTGTTTTTTGTTGTGAGTAAAGGTCTCTTATGCCTATGTGATGGTGTATGTAGCTCGACGCAGCCTCAAATGAGTACCTGGTTGCGGTGTGTAAACATCGCTACTAGGGAGACAAAGGCGGCTGGGCGTGGTTGCTGGCCATCCACCCCCTCGTGTGCCGTGCCGGCCTTCATAGGTGCTCGCTAACAGCACTTGGCCCAACAGTCTGTTAAGGCAATACGGGGGATCTTTATCTGGTATATCTGGTTTAAATGTGTTTGTACATAGGAATGTGGGATATACATGCGTATGTCATAACAATATAAAAATGTGTGTGTATACTGTATGAGTAATTATGAGTGTATGTATGTGTATGTGAATTCAGTGTGTGTGTGTGTGTGTCAGTATTTATGTGGGTTTACTCTCCAACACAGAACCGGTTAGTGCTGAAGTGGTAACCAATTGGCATGTTTTGTTGATAGACATCACTAATAGGCTGTGTCGGGTGTTGGCGGTGGGTTCAATGACACATTCATATTTACACGACCTAACCCAACCAAAAACACCTTTCTTATTCTAGATTTGAAGTTTTCGTGACTTAAGCAATCATCATCAGGTGTGCCAACCGCAGCAAGAAATATTTTTTTACTGAAGTGGGAGAGAAGCCAGAGTTACGTCAGTTAAATAACTCATGGAGAGGGAAGGGAGGGGGCGAATGGGGAGAGGGAGGACGAACGCTGCAGTCACGCTGAGAGCAAAGAGAGGGCTTCCTTCGGGTTATCTGATGTCCTCCCATGGCGAAAACGAACACCGCACACAAGGCGAACGCTGTTGGCCAAAACTGTTCCGACGTTGGAACGTCTTGGGATCACGCAGGAGTGGCAACGTCGCTCCCTCCGGCAAATGCCTGGCAGGACCCTCCCGAGAACGATTCTTAAGACTCATGGTGGCTTCTCTTGGGTAAACAAGCGGATGGCAAGAAATAAACAGCGAAAACTGGAATCCATTTCTTTTTTATTTGATCGGGTAAGGCCCTACTGAGCTGGGTAGCTCTTTTTCAGAAGCGACCTCGCAGTCTCAAATGATCGCAGCTCAACGAAGAGGCGGATGGTCATCATCATCACGTGGCGATGTACAGCAGCAGCCAAATTATGAGATAGAGATGCAGACTAACAAATATACAGCATCAGGGATCGTCACAGTCCGGGATGGAACCCACGTGGTCCTGCGTACCGGGCGAGGTAGTTAACATCTCGTCGCTACCCCCAGGTGCTGCAGGGCAACGTGGACACGAGTGGGGTGGTGGTGCGCGACCTCACGCCGCCGCTCATCGCTCGCCACGTGCGCTTTGTGCCGCTCGCGGACCGCTCCATGAGTGTGTGCATGCGCGTGGAGGCGGGTGGTGGTGCGCGACCTCACGCCGCCGCTCATCGCTCGCCACGTGCGCTTTGTGCCGCTCGCGGACCGCTCCATGAGTGTGTGCATGCGCGTGGAGGCGTTCGGCTGCCCGTGGGACGGTGGGTAACAACCCCCCCGCCCACCCCTCCCCTCCCCCCACCCCGACTTTCTTTCGCCCTCTGCCACCATCCATATTCACTATTCAACCGCCAGCTCCTCTGACTGCCGCCCCCTCTCACTATTCACTGCCGCCCCCCTTTCACCATTCACTGTCGCCACCCTCTCACTATTCACTTCCGTCCCCCTCTCACCATTCACTGCCACCCCCTCTCACCATTCACTGCCGCTCCTCTCACCATTCACTGCCACCCCCCTCTCACCATTCACTGCCACCCCTCTCACCATTCACTGCCGCCCCCCTCTCACCATTCACTGTCGCCCCCCTCTCACCATTCACTGCCGCCCCCCTTTCACCATTCACTGCCACCTCCTTTCACCATTCACTGCCGCCCCCCTCTCACCATTCACTGCCGCCCCCCTCTCACCATTCACTGCCGCCCCCCTCTCACCATTCACTGCCGCCCCCGTCTCACCATTCACTGCTGCCCCCCTCTCAGTATTCACTGCCACCCCCCTCTCACCATTCACTGCCGTCCCCCTTTCACCATTCACTGCCATCCCCCTCTCACCATTCACTGTCGCCCCTCTCTCACCATTCACTGCTGCCCCTCTCACCATTCACTGCCGCCCCCCTCTCACCATTCACTGCCACCCCCGTCTCACCATTCACTGCCGCCCCCTTTCACCATTCACTGCCACCCCCCTCTCACCATTCACTGCCGCCCCCTTTCACCATTCACTGCTGCCCCCCTCTCAGTATTCACTGCCACCCCCCTCTCACCATTCACTGCCGCCCCCCTCTCACCATTCACTGCCGCCCCTCTCACCATTCACTGCCGCCCCCCTCTCACCATTCACTGCCGCCCCTCTCACCATTCACTGCCGCCCCCCTCTCACCATTCACTGCCGCCCCCCTCTCACCATTCACTGCCGCCCCCCTCTCACCATTCACTGCCGCCCCCGTCTCACCATTCACTGCCGCCCCCTTTCACCATTCACTGCCACCCCCCTCTCACCATTCACTGCCGCCCCCTTTCACCATTCACTGCTGCCCCCCTCTCAGTATTCACTGCCACCCCCCTCTCACCATTCACTGCCGCCCCCGTCTCACCATTCACTGCTGCCCCCCTCTCAGTATTCACTGCCACCCCCCTCTCACCATTCACTGCCGTCCCCCTTTCACCATTCACTGCCATCCCCCTCTCACCATTCACTGTCGCCCCTCTCTCACCATTCACTGCTGCCCCTCTCACCATTCACTGCCGCCCCCCTCTCACCATTCACTGCCACCCCCGTCTCACCATTCACTGCCGCCCCCTTTCACCATTCACTGCCACCCCCCTCTCACCATTCACTGCCGCCCCCTTTCACCATTCACTGCTGCCCCCCTCTCAGTATTCACTGCCACCCCCCTCTCACCATTCACTGCCGCCCCCCTCTCACCATTCACTGCCGCCCCTCTCACCATTCACTGCCGCCCCCCTCTCACCATTCACTGCCGCCCCTCTCACCATTCACTGCCGCCCCCCTCTCACCATTCACTGCCGCCCCCCTCTCACCATTCACTGCCGCCCCCCTCTCACCATTCACTGCCGCCCCCGTCTCACCATTCACTGCCGCCCCCTTTCACCATTCACTGCCACCCCCCTCTCACCATTCACTGCCGCCCCCTTTCACCATTCACTGCTGCCCCCCTCTCAGTATTCACTGCCACCCCCCTCTCACCATTCACTGCCGCCCCCCTCTCACCATTCACTGCCGCCCCCCTCTCACCATTCACTGCCGCCCCCGTCTCACCATTCACTGCCGCCCCCTTTCACCATTCACTGCCACCCCCCTCTCACCATTCACTGCCGCCCCCTTTCACCATTCACTGCTGCCCCCCTCTCAGTATTCACTGCCACCCCCCTCTCACCATTCACTGCCGCCCCTCTCACCATTCACTGCCGCCCCCCTCTCACCATTCACTGCCGCCCCCCTCTCACCATTCACTGCCGCCCCCGTCTCACCATTCACTGCCGCCCCCTTTCACCATTCACTGCCACCCCCCTCTCACCATTCACTGCCGCCCCCTTTCACCATTCACTGCCGCCCCCTTTCACCATTCACTGCCACCCCCCTCTCACCATTCACTGCCATCCCCCTTTCACCATTCACTGCCGCCCCTCTCACCATTCACTGCCACCCCCCTCTCACCATTCACTGCCATCCCCCTTTCACCATTCACTGCCGCCCCTCTCACCATTCACTGCCACCCCTCTCTCGCTATTCACCGTCGCCCCCTCTCCCTAATTGCCCCTCCACAGAGGGGCTGACCTCCTACTCACTGCCCCGCGGTCATGTGATGAGCCGGGGGGCCGGGATTCCACCCCTGGCACTGGAGGACGACTCGTACGACGGCTACTCCACCAGGAGGTGGGTGGGTGCCACCACCGTGCCACCACCGCGCCACTACTACCGTGCCACCACTGTGCAACCACCACCCCACCATTGTGCAACCACCACCCCACCATTGTGCAACCACCGCCCCACCATTGTGCAACCACCACCCCACCATTGTGCAACCACCGCCCCACCACTGTGCAACCACCGTTGCGCAATCATCGCGCCACCACCACGCCACCGCGCCACCAATACGCCACCACCGCGCCACCACCAAGCCACCGTCTCAGTCGAGTCAGGGGGGCTGCAGGTGGCTAGGAGATGTTAACTACCTCGCCTGCTATACAGGAGTGCTGCGTGGGTTCAATCCCGACCCTGACGTTGCCTGATGCTGTGTATTTGGAGTTAGCGTGTCTCTCTGTCCGTGTTCGTGCGGATTTGTTCTCCGGGTCCTCCAGTTTTCCCTCCACAGTTAGAATCGACATCACGCGTTTAGAGGTATTTGGCTAATGCTATACATTTCCACGTGATGATGATGATGATATCATTTGTGATCGCCAGGGTCGCTTCTGAAACACAGAGCTACACAGCTCAGTGGGCCTAGTAAAATTAAAATAAATATTTCAAAATAGTTAAGTTGAGGATTGAGGCTTGTCCACACTCTTTGCTCACCCCAGCTACGTGTCGGGAGGGCTGGGTCAGCTGACGGACGGGATGTGGGGTGGCGACGACCTGGCCCTGACCTCCGACCCCCTGGTGCCCCCCGGCTACGACTACGTTGGCTGGAACAGCTCGACACTCCCCTACGTGGAGACGGAGTTCGTCTTCGACCGCTCACGCAACTTCTCCCTCATGCAGGTGGGGGCGGCATCGGTGGTGTCTGTGTGTATGTGTGTGTGTATGCTGATGATCTGGTGATTGCTGCTCACTCAGAGGAGGAAGCGCTGCAGCTGAACCTGAAGTGTGCCACTAAGAGGTGGCGTGTTACCATCAGCACCTGCCTGGGTATTTTGTGCCACCAAACACTCCACCCCCTCAGCTGCCCATTGATGATGGAGCATTAGTGTAGATAGTTGAAAGGTTCCCATACCTGAGCAGTGTGCTTATGACCAGCTGGTTTGATAGCCGAGGTCTCACTCTGAATCAGTCCTTGCGGCATTATCTTTTCATCGGCTGCGTAACGCTGTGTGAAAACTTCCTGGTCTGCCGCTCCACACGAAGCTTCAGGTCTTCTCGGCCACGGTCATGCCCTCCCTTCTCTATGCTTGTGAAACTTGGACCCCTCTAATAGAACATCTGCACCAGTTAGAAACATTCAGGCTATCCTGCCTACGATCCATCCTGGGTTTAACCAGGCTGGATTGTGTGAGGAGCTCACAAATCCAGGAAAGATCTGGACACATTCCCATTAGTTAGCTCCTCCAGAAAGCAAGGCTGCATTGGCTGGGTTATGTAGTCCACATGCCCAGCCACCGCATGCCTAAACAGCTTCTGTTTGGCCGCACAGAGTTGGCTTAACGGGCACGGCATTGGTTGGAAAAGAGATGGACTGATGGGATGTGGGAGGATATGGAGCTGAGTGGACTTGCCGATGACTGGTATCAGCAGTAACAAGTCAGCCTCTGTGGAGGAGGCTCATAAAGGACGCTACTGGGCAATTGGAGGCAGTCACCCTCCAACAACAACGGAGAGCAGAGGAGCGCCGGGTGGCTAAAATGCAGCAAGTTGGCACAATAGGGGGTACCGCTGGTGCATCGGCCAGTCATATCAGTCAGCCAACCCATGGCACCTGCTGGGTCTGTCCCATGACCTCCTGTCAGCCAGCCTTCGACACTTCACGTGGCCTAAAAGTGCACCTGGCCTGGCACAAGCGCCGTGGTGACATTGCTGCCACGTAATGGCAAATGGCGGTTGTTGTGTCTATGCGACTCAAATGAGTACCTGGTTGCGGTGTGTAAACATCGCCACTGGGGAGACAAAGGCGGCCGGGTGTGGTGCTGGCCACCCACCCCCTCGTGTGCCGTGCCGTCCTTCATAGGTGCTCGCTAACAGCACTTGCCCCTACAGTCTGTTAAAGGCTACACGAGGGATCTTGTTTTTGTTTGGTGATGGTGGTGGTGGTGGTGAAGATGGTGGTGGTGATGATGACTGAGGGAGACGGAGAGACTGAAGCGGTGGTGGTGGTGGTGGTGATGACAGCGAGACAGAGTGATGGTGGTGATGGCGGCGATAGTGATGGTGGTGATGGTGGTTATCGGCGGTGGTAGTGATGATGGTGATGGTGGTGATGACGGCGGTGGTAGTGATGATGGTGATGGTGGTGATGGCGGCGGTGGTAGTGATGATGGTAGTGATGGCAGCGGTAGTGATGGTGGTGATTGTGGCAGTAGTGATGGTGGTGATGGCGGCGGTAGTGATGATGGTGGTGATGGTGGTGATTGTGGCAGTAGTGATGGTGGTGATGACGGCGGTAGTGATGGTGGTAATGGCGGCGGTAGTGATGATGGTGATGATGGCGGCGGTAGTGATGGTGATGATGGCGGCGGTAGTGATGGTGGTGATGGCGGCGGTAGTGATGATGGTGGTGATGGCGGCGGTAGTGATGGTGGTGATGGCGGCGGTAGTGATGGTGGTGATGGCGGCGGTAGTGATGGTGGTGATGGCGGCGGTAGTGATGGTGGTGATGGCGGCGGTAGTGATGGTGGTGATGTTGGTGATGGTAGCGATGGTGGTGATGGCGGTCCCTGGCCTCCCCTTGGCAGACTCAGCCTCGAATGAGTACCTGGTGCAGTGTGAAAAACAATAGCATGGGGAAGACAATGTCGGCCTTAATAGGTGCTCGCTAACAGCTACACGGGGAGATGTCTTTGGTGGTGGGAGTGATGGTGATCTTGGTTGATGACTCCTTTCATTTGTGGTGGCCAGGTCGCTTCTGAAAAATAAGTGAACACCTCAGTGTGGTTAGCCCGGTAGGATGGGGGATGGTTTAGTGGTGTAGTTTTATAATTTGTTGACCTTGGTATTTTTCACTCCGATCGTGTTTGTTGCTGTAACGTTCTTACCCCGTGCCTCCTTGCTGGATATCTGTGGAGAAAGAGCTTCATAGCCCAGCATAAATGAATGTTCTGATTCTGATAAATGCAGAGCATCAACGACTACCATTTCACTTTCAGGTGGTCAAGCCCAGACATATGCGTTGGGAGTGGCAGAGTGGTGGTGTATCATCATCATCATCGCTGTGATGTCTCCTCGTGGTTATGACGATTATGATGATGATCACGATTAAATTTCTGCTACTGACAATGATAATCAGCTGTCATTGTCGTCGTCATCAACATTGTCATCGTCATTGTCATCATCGTCATTGTCATCATCGTCGTCATCATCATCATCGTCGTCATTGTCGTCATCATCATCGTCATTGTCATCGTCGTCGTCATCATCGTCATCATCGTCATCATAATCATCATCGTTGTCGTCATTGCCATCGTCATCATCATCATCGTCATTGTCATCATCATCATCGTCATTGTCATCGCCCTCGTTATCCGGGAGCCAGGTTCACTGCAGCAACCAGTTTGACCACGGGGCGAGGGAATTCCGGGAGGCTCGCTGCTTCTTCCGTCCGAGCGTGCACTCCGAGTGGGAGGACGACCCCGTGACCTACGCCGCTCGCAGCTGGGGACCCCGGGCTGGCACCCGGCCAGACCCCAAGGTAAGAGAATGTTAACTACCTCGCCCGGGATGCAGGAGGTCGTGGGTTCAATGCTGACCCGCACAACGCCTGCTGTATACTTGGAGTTGGCCTCTCTCGCTCTCATTCATTCACTGCTACCCTCTTTCATTCACTGCCGCCCCCTACTGATATTGCCACACTCGTTCGTTCATTGCTGCCTCCATTCATTCACTGCCGCCCCCCCATCATTCATTCATTCACTACCGCCCCCTATCACTGCCTCTTCCCTCCTTCATTCATTGCTGCCCCTATCACTGCCGCCCTTGTTCATTCGTTCACTGCCGCTCCCCTCCTGTTCATTCACTGCTCGCTTTTTCTGACACCAATCTCAATGGGGATTGAGGCAGCCGAGCGGGTAACGTGCGATGCTCATACTTGCTGGATCTTGTCCTAAAGACGCTTCTAGGTGTCCCGGGTAAACAAACGTACTAGCAGTGATAATAACAACAACAACAAGAGGGTGTTTCGATTGGTTAGTTTGTTGTCCTTCCTCCCGGCACCTCCAATTAGCACGGCTGGCTACGTACGGTGTGAAAGAAGTTCAACGTATATATACACACACACACGTACAACGTACATACAACATACACAGATGGCTGCATGTCATTGTCTCTCCCCGTCTGTCCAGGCTCGCTTCGTGCCTATGCCGCTGTTCGGCCGAACGGGCATTGCCATCAAATGCCGCTTCTACTTTGCCGACACGTGGCTTCTCATCAGCGAAGTCAGCTTCCAGTTCCGTAAGTTAACTTCTCCTGCTCCTCTCTCTGTCTCTGTCCATTAACCCCGACCTATGCTAGGCTTGCCAACTGTACAGGTTAACCAAGAACCGTAGCTGGCATCCCTGGGAAATCTGTCAGCCTACCTGAGAGTGACTGTCTGAGTGATCGTGTGAGTGACTGGGTGGGTGAGTGAGTGAATGGGTGAGTGACTGAGTGAGTAATTGAGTGATTGGGTGGGTTAGTGGGTGAGTCACTGGGTGTGTAAGTGTGTGAGTGGGTGAGTTATTGGGTGGGTGAGTGAATGGGTGAGTGACTGAGTGAGTGGGTGAGTGACTGAGTGGGTGAGTAAATGGGTGGGAAAGTGGGTGAGTGACTGGGAGGATGAGTGAGTGGATAGATGAGTGGGCGAGTGATTGGGTAGGTGAGTGACCGGGTGAGTGGATGGGTGTGTGGGTGACTGGGTGAGACAATTGAGTGAGTGGTTACGCGAGTTGTTGAGTCGGTGAGTGACTGGATTGTCGAATGGATGGGGGAGTGACTGGGTGGATATATGAGTGGATAGATGAGTGGGTGAGTAACTTGGTGAGTGAGTGGGTGAGTGAGTGAATGGGTTGGTGAGTGAGTGAGTGAGTGAATGGGTTGGTGGGTGAGTGAGTGGGTGAGTGAGTGAGTGACTGGTTTGGTGAGTGACTGGGTGAGTAACTGGGTGGGCGAGTGACTGAGTGAGTGTGGGAGGGTGT
The DNA here is from genome assembly GCF_048934315.1 of Petromyzon marinus. Lineage (NCBI taxonomy): Eukaryota > Metazoa > Chordata > Hyperoartia > Petromyzontiformes > Petromyzontidae > Petromyzon > Petromyzon marinus. The sequence continues at coordinate 3,795,779 of NC_133740.1, read as the reverse complement.
GGGCGTGCAATTGATGACGCACTCGAGGAAGGAGGAGGCTTATTGGGGAGGCATTCATCCAGCAGCGGATTGACCCTGGCCACCTGTGACAGCGCTCACCCCGTCCCCCAACCCCCCTCCACCCACCCTCCCCCCCCACCGTCCCCATCCACCCCCCCCCCTCCATCCCCGGATTCTCCGCTCAGAGCCAGGGCCGGATGGAAAATCGGAGGGCCCAGAGGCCCCCTCCAAGACGTCGGCCATCCCCAGGCAGCGCGGCCTTCCCGGGCCGGCTGCTCGCACCGTCGGAAAGACCACGGGGAAGGGGGTGACTTCGATGAGCTCAGCCACAACCTCGTCGTCGTCGTCATCGTCATCGTCTATACCGCCAGCAGCTACAGCCGCGGGTGAGACAAGATGCCGCCAGGGTCAGAACCAAAAAGTTGCAACGGATTCGGCAACTTTAAAATAAAAAAAGACACCGTGTGCGGATTAACAACTAATTTCCCTGGGAATCGCCCAGTCATTGTGTCTGCCGCTTGCCGAACGAGCACTCACCCACACACTCGGCATACATTTCATCGAGAGGCGTAGTAGTAGTAGTAGTAGCGCGGAGAACCGTAGCGGCTCTTCCGCCGCCGCTTGACGGTAGCCGACGCCACACGGCACTCCCGAATGGCCTTGTGGGGAAAACTCGGTGTGCCGATGAAAGTTATTTAATTTAAAAAAAATGTCTTGCTGTTCCGATCACGATGACGTACACGTGTACGTTCGCGAACGTCACCGCGCACGCACGCACGTCGTTGTGAACGGAATCGGAAGAAAAACCGACGGCGTACGCTCTGCCCTCCTCTCCCGTCCACCAGGGCCCCCCAGAGGAAGGGCCCTTGAGCCGGGGCCCCTGGAGACCCCTTCATCGGGGGGCACGGGGGCCCTGGTCGCGTCCCTGGTGGTCATAATCGTCGTCCTCATCGCCATCATCGCCCTCATGCTATGGAGGCAGCACTGGAAGAAGGTCCTGCGAATGGTGAGCGAGTGTGTGTGTATGTCTTTGTTGTTGTGTGTCTGTGTGTGTGTGCGTGTCTGTGTGTGCATGTGCCTGTATGTTTTTGTCTTTGTGTATGCCTGTGTGTGTCTGTGTGTGTGTGTGCGCGTGTGCATGTGTGCGTGCGTGTGTGTGTATGTGTGTGTGAGCGGTAGTGTAGCAATTAGCACGCTGACCCGAGTTCGATTCCCACACCATTGACGATTTTCTGAACCGGTCATGGGCCTTCCCTAGGTTGACTCAGCATCAAATGAGTACCTGGTCCAGTGTGTAAACATCAACACTGGGGAGACAAAGGCTGCCAGGCATGGTGCTGCCAACCCACCTCATGTGCCGTGTCAGCCTTAATAGGTGTTCAATTAACGGCACTTGCCCCAACAGTCTATTAAAAGCGTAGCGCCAGGCGGGTAAAATACATAAAATTGGAACAGTGGGAAGCACAGGTGGTGCAATGATTAGCGGCGTGCTAACCACTGCACCACCGCTCCCCACATAGCAAATTTCACTAGAAATGTAACAAGCATTGGGACAAAAACATTCCAATGCTGAGAAATTCCCTGCAACAAATCACTCAATTGGGACCGCACACACACGCACAGCAGCAACATCACTCCCGACTGCATGGGCAGCATGCTCCTGACCGAGAGTCTATTGTGTAATGTGTCGTGTATAGTGTAGTGTATAGTGTAGTGTATAGTGTAGTATTAATGTATGTTGAACTTATTTCGTACCATAGGTAGCCAACCGTGCTAATCAGAGGTGCCAGGGGGAAGGACAACAAACTACACACCACAAGAAGCAGTTCTAAAGGAACGAGTTTGTCAATGTGTAGTGGGTCCAACACGAGGAGAGACGGTTCTTTAGAGGCAACACGTTTATTACAAACTATGGGTACACAATACAAAGGGGCCACAGCCCCTCACACCCGATACCCTAAGGAGGTAGCCCCTCCAGACCAATCTGCCCTCACTCTGGTTATAGAGCTAACCCTACACTGGTTATGTTCTGAACCGGACCCTAGCCAGGGGGTCCGGGTTCTGCCCACTGGGCTCTTCTCTTCAGGTGGACGAGGACTGCCGGACCCGTTCAGAGGTCCGGCTTTTATACTCGCTCAAGAGTCTCTCTGCCCCTAGCCACACCTTCCTTCTGGAACTCTCTAGGGGGCCCTGGAACATGACGGCATCTCCCCAGCCCCCCTCTTGGGGTCTGGGGTCCCTGGCCGCCCAAGGGCCCGGACTCATCCCACCTAGCCTGTCTACCACCCCCTGTTGACACATGTCCGTTACTGCAGGTAAGGTTAATGGTGAATATACATACAGCCTAACAATGGCACTCCAAATGTAGATGGTGATTTAAAAGTGGCATCACAGCTCCCAGCGGCTTCCTAACATCGGAAGGGGAAGAGGCGTTCCAGACGGCCGCAAAAAGCCCCGCGCGATGACGAAGATGATGATGCGGTGACCAAATGCCGTCTTTTGTTCGACGGCCGAGCCAAAAGCCACCGCTGCTGCTGCTGCTGTTGTTGTTGCTGCTGCTGCTGTTATTGCTGCTGCTGTTATTGCTGCTGTTTCTGCTGCTGTTTCTGCTGCTGCTGTTGCTGCTGCTGCTGTTGCTGCTGATGCTGCTATTGCTGCTGCTGTTGATTCTGCTGCTGCTGTTGTTGCTGCTGTTGATTCTGCTGCTGCTGCTGTTGATTCTGCTGCTGCTGCTGTTGTTGCTGCTGCTGTTGCTGCTGCTGTTGCTACTGCTGTAGCTGCTACTGTTACTGCCGTTGCTGTTGCTGTTGTTGCTGCTGCTGTTGCTGCTGCTGCTGCTGCGAGGATGATGATGGGAGTGTCACATGACGATGACACTTTGCGCTCCTTGACGCGACCGGCGAGGGAATCCGGGGCTCATTCAAGCAGCTCCCGGCCGCCTCGTCTGTGCCCCCCTCTCCCAGGTCACCCATCGGCGTCTGAGCGACGACCTCGTCACCGTCTCGCTGTCGGGGCCGCATGACGCCGCCCTCATCGGGAACCCTCGCCCCAACGCCTACGAGGAGTCCGCCGAGGATGGGGGGCCGGCGGAGGGGCGGGCGGGGGGCTACTGCCGCGTGTCCCCCGCGGACCTCTCCTGGACCTCCTCCTCTGAGCGCCGCCTCCCTTCGCCGCTGGCACGACGAAAACTCCCGGAGCTCCCGCAGAGCGCGGAGGACGCGGCCGGTAATCGCGGGGCCGAGCTCGCACGCACGCACGCACGCATGTGCACACGCGCACACGCACATACGCACACATGCACACGCAAACACACGCACACACACGCACACACAACAACACCAACAACCACCATTCGCCAATACATGGCAGTGCTGTTACCACGATGCTTGTGCCAGGCTATGTGCACGTTAAGGCCACGTGAAGCGTCGAATGCCTGCTGGCAGGAAGTCACGGTGCAGACCCAGGTGCCATGGTCGACTGACTGAGATGACTGGCCAATGCACCACCTGTGTCCCGTGCAGTGCACTCAGCTCCACATCCTCTCTTCTCTAGGCCATGCCGCACCCATTTAGCCGCCTCTATCTGGCCGAAAATAAGCTGTTTAGGCATGCAGTGGCTGGGCATGGGGGCTACATGACCCAGCCAATGCAGCCTTGTCTGCCGGACGAGATCACCGATGGGACTTTGTCCAGATCTTTCAAGGATTTGTGAGCTCCTCACACAATTCAGCCTGGTTAAACCCAGAATGCATTGTAGGCAGGCCAGCCTGATTATTTCTAACTGGCGAAGATGTTCTATTTGGGGGGTTCATGTTTCACAAGCGTAGAGAAGGGAGGGCATGACCGTGGCCGAGAAGACCTGAAGCTTCGTGTGGAGCAACAGACCAGGTAGCTTCCACACAGCGTTACGCAACTGATGAAAAGATATTGCCACTCGACTGATTCGGCGTGAGGCCTCTGCTGTCAAACCGGAGCCTATCATGAAGACACTGCCCAGGTATGGGAAACTCTCCACTCTCTCCACAACTGCCCCATCGCCAATTGGGAGTTGTGGAGGTGGAGTATCTGATGGTAAAAAAATACCCAGGCAGGAGCTTAGTTTTGGTGGGGCTGATGGGAAGGCCCCACCTCTTAGTGGCAAGCTCCAGATTCAGCAGCAGCACCTCCAACTCCTCCTCTGAGTGAGCAGCAATTACCAGATCATCGGCATACTTAACATGGTTGAGCAATAGGGAGCCATCTCTTGACCGCACCCGGGCATCGATCAGCCTCCCATTGTATCTGTACCATATGGCAATGCCTCTGGTACAGCTATTGAAGGCTTCACGAACTACGTGATCGAAAGGATGTTAAATAATGTGGGAGCCAGAGGACATGCCTGTCGCACCCCAGGGCATGGCTCCCACTCCCGGCCAAGTAGTTTTACCCAGGCCCGCTCACCATAATGAAGGTCCTTAATGATCGTGAACAGAGGGTCAGGGACTCCGAAAGCACGAACAACAACCCAGAGCCCAGGCCTACTGACGGTATCATAGGCCTTGACCAGGTCAATAAAGCAGAGATGTAGGTCTTGTTGGAATTCCCTACACCTTTGCTGTAGCAGACGGACAGAAAATATGGCATCTGTGCAGGACTGCCCTTTCCTGAAACCGCATTGGGGATCCGCAAGCCTCTCCTCAGCGTGCCTGGCAAGGCAATGTTGAATAATCCTTGCCAGGACCTTTCCCAGCACACTGAGGAGTGAGATGCCCCTGTAGTGGTTACCGTCTGGGTGGTCCCCTTCTTAAAGAGGGGTGGACCACCAGGACATCCTTCCAATCCTGCGGAACCCGTCTAGTGGTCCAGACTGTTATTATGATGTCATGTAGGGCAGTCTGTGCACAGACGCCACCCTGCCTCAGCAATTGGCTTGGGAGATCATCTCTGCCCGGTGCCTTTCCTGGTCTCAGACTCTGGATCGCCTTCAGTACTTCCTCATGCACACACACTCATGCACACATGCACACACACACGCACACATGCACACACTCACGCACAGAGGGATCTCCACCCACCAAAGACTCTTTGTCTTTGATGGTGATGGTAGTGGTGGTGATGGTGGTGATAATAGTGGTAAAGGTGGTGATGGTGGTGGTATTAGTGGTGATCGTGGTGATGATGGTGATGACAGTGGTGGTGATGATGGTGGCAATGGTGGTAAAGGTGGTGGTAATAGTGGTGATGGTGGTGGTAATGGTATTGATGGTAGTGGTGGTGTTGATGTTAGTGATAATGATGATGTAATGATGGTGGTTATAATGGCTATAATGATGGTGGTGGTGATGGTGGAGCGGTCGTGCAGCGGTTAGAGCGCTGCGCTACAAACCCGGCGACCCAAGTGTGATTCCCCCTGATGGCCAAAACCGGTTACGATTTTCTGAACCGGTCCGGGGCCTCCCCTAGGTCGATTCAGCCTAAAATTATTACCTTGTGCAATGTGTAGTAAACATCGCCGCTGGGGAAACAAAGGCGGCCGGGCGTGGTGCTGGCCACCCACCCTCTCGGGTGCTGTGCCAGCCTTCATAGGTCCTGCTACGCGCTAACAGCACTTTGCCAAACAGTCTGTTAAGGCTATACGGGGGATCTTTGTCTTTAATTATGGTGTTGGTGATGGTGTCTGTCACACCTCCTACAGGCGGTGGTGATGGTGGTGATGGTGGTGATAGTGGTGATGGTGTCTGTCAACTCCTCCTACAGGCGGTGGTGACGGTGGTGATGGTGGTGATTGTGGTGATGGTGTCTGTCACACCTCCTACAGGTGGTGGTGATGGTGGTGATGGTGTCTGTCACTCATACAGGTGGTGGTGATGGTGGTGATGGTGGCTACGCTGAGCCTGACCTCACGAAGGCTGCCCCGCGGCACGGCCGTGGTGCCGGTGACGGTGGGGATGGTGCCGGCGATGATGGGGGTGATGTGTTTCCCCGCTCTGGCGCCCGTGTGCCGGCGCTGGACAGCGTGCCACCGTATGCCGAGGCCGTCATCGTTTCCACCGGAGGTGGTAGATAGAGATGCACACACGCACACGCACGCATACACACATGCACACACGCATACACGCACACACGTATACACGCACACACGCATACACGCACACACGCACACACACGCACGCATACACGCACACACGCGCATACAGGCACACACACGCACACGCACACACACACGCACACACGCACACACACATGCAACAACAACAACAACCGCCATTCGCCACTAAGTGGCGGTGACGTCACCACGACGCTTGTGCCAGGCCATGTGCACCTTGAGGCCACGTGAAGTGTCGAACGCCAGCTGGCAGGAGGTCACGGGGCAGACCCAGGTGCCACGGGTCGACTGACTGAGATGACTGTCTTATGCACCGCCTGTGCCCCCTACTGTGCCAACCTGCTGTGCTTTAGCCACCCGGTGCTCCGCTCGTTGTTGTGAGCGTCGCTCCTCCGCCCTCCGTTGTTGTTGGAGGGCGACTGCCTCCAACTGCCCAATAGCATCCTTCACGAGCCTCCTCCACAGAGGCCGATCTTGACACCGCTGGTACCAGTCATCGGCAAAGTCCACTTAGCTCCACGTCCTCCTATACCACATCACTCCATCTCTTCTCTAGCCCGTGCCGCACCCGTTTAGCCCCCTCGAACCGGCTGAACAAAAGGTGTTTCGGCATGCGGTGGCTGGGCATGCAGGCTACATGACCCAGCCAACGCAGCCTTGCCTGCTGGAGGAGCTCACCGATGGGACCGTGCCCAGATCTTTCAAGGATGTGTGAGCTCCTCACACAATCCAGCCTGGTTAAACCCAGGATGGATCGTAGGCAGGCCAGCCTAAATGTTTCTAACCGGCGAAGATGTTCCATTAGGGGGGTCCACGTTTCGCAAGCGTAGAGAAGGGAGGGAATGACCGTGGCCGAGAAGACCTGAAGCTTAGTGCGGAGCAACAGACCAGGTAGCTTCCACACAGTGTTACGCAACCGATGAAAAGATATTGCCGCTGGACTGATTCGGAGTGAGACCTCTGTTGTTAAACTGGAGCCGGTCATAAGCACACTGCCCAGGTATGGGAAACTCTCCACTCTCTCCACAACTGCCCCATCCCTGATTGGGAGTTGTGGGGGTGGAGTGTCCGATGGTACAAAATACCCAGGCAGGTGCTTAGTCTTGATGGGGCTGATGGTAAGGCCCCATCTCTTAGTAGCACGCTCCAGTCTCGGCAGCAGCGTATCCAACTCCTCCTCTGAATGAGCAGCTATTACCAAATCATCGGCATACATAACGTGGTTGAGCAATAGGGAGCCATCCCTTGACCGCACCCGGGCATCGATCAGCCTCCCATTATATCTGTACCATATGGAGATTCCCCCGGTACAGCTATTGAAGGCTTCACGAACTACGTGGTCAAAATAGATGTTAAATAATGTGGGAGCCAAAGGACATCCCTGTCGCACCCCAAGATGTACAGGGAATGGCTCTGACTCCCGGCCACGTAGTTTTACCCGGGCCCGCTCACCATCATGAAGGTCCTTAATGATCGTGAGCAGAGGGTCAGGTACTCCAAAAGCACGAAGAACAACCCAGAGCCCAGGCCTACTGATGGTGTCATAGGCCTTGACCAGGTCAATAAAGCAGAGATGTAGGTCTTGCTGGAATTCCCTACACCTCTGCTGTAGCAGACGGATAGAAAATATGGCATCTGTGCAGGACCGCCCTTTCCTGAAACCGCATTGGGGCTCCGCAAGCCTCTCCTCAGAGTGCCTGGCGAGGCAATGTTGAATAATCCTTGCCAGGACCTTTCCCGGCACACTGAGGAGTGAGATCCCCCTGTAGTTGTTACAGTCTGTGCGGTCCCCCTTCTTAAAGAGGGGGACCACCAGGGCATCCTTCCAATCCTGCGGAACCCGTCCAGTGGTCCAGACTGTTGTTATGATGTCATTTAGGGCAGTCTGTGCACACGCACACACGCACGCACGCATACAAGCACACACGTATACACACACACACACACGCATGCACGCACACACGCATACACACACACGCACACATACACGCACGCACACACGCACGCATACATGCACACACGGACACATACACGCACACACACGCACACGCACGCACACACACACGCGCACACACACACACATGCACACGCACATGCGCACACACACACATGCACACGCACACACACACACATGCACACGCACACACACACACATGCACACGCACATGCGCACACACATGCACATGCATGTACGCACCCACGCTCGCTCGCTCACGAACCCACCCAACCCTTCACTGTATGTATTTTTAACTTCTTTTGCACCGTATGTAGCCAACTATGCTAACCGGAGCTGCGAGGGAAGGACAACAAACTAAACACTCACACATTCACTCACCTATCCACTCTCTCATACACTCAACTACCCACTCACCTACCCACTCACCTACCACTCTCTTACACAATTAACCACTCACACATTCACTCACCTATCCACTCTCTCATACACTCAACTACCCACTCACCCACTCACCTACCCACTCACCTATCCACTTTCTTACACAATTAACCACTCACACATTCATTCACCTATCCACTCTCTCACCCACTCACCTATCCACTCTCTCATACACTCAACCACTCACTCACCCACTCTCTCATACACTCAACTACCCACTCACCCACTCACCTTCCCACCATCTCACTCACCCACTCACGTATCCACCCTCTCATACATTCAACCACTCACTCATCCACTCACCTACGCACTCACCTGTCCACTCTCTCACACAATCAACCACTCACTCACCCACTCACCTATCCACTCTCTCATACACTCAACTACCCACTCACCCACTCACCTACCCACTCACCTATCCACTCTCTTACACAATTAACCACTGACACATTCACTCACTTATCCACTCTCTCACCCACTCACCAATCCACTCTATAATACACTCAGCCACTCACTCACCCACTCACCTATCCACTCTCTCATACACTCAACTACCCACTCACCTACGCACTCACCTATCCACTCTCTTACACAATTAACCACTCACTCACCCACTCACCTATCCACTCTCTCATACACTCAACCATCCACTCACCCACTCACCTATCCACTCATACACTCAACTACCCACTCACCCAGTCACCCACTCACCTTCCCACCATCTCACTCATCCACTCACGTATCCACCCTCTCATGGACGCAACCACCCGCTCATCCAGTCACATATCCACCATTTCACTGACCCACTCACCTATCCACCCTCTCACACACTCAACTACCCACTCACCTACCCACCATCTCACTCCACTCTCTCACACACTCAACTACCCACTCCCCCACTCACCTACCCACCATCTCACTCCACTCTCTCACACACTCAACTACCCACTCACCTACCCACCATCTCACTCCACTCTCTCACACACTCAACTACCCACTCACCCACTCACCTACCCACCATCTCACTCCACTCTCTCACACACTCAACTACCCACTCACCCACTCACCTACCCACCATCTCACTCCACTCTCTCACACACTCAACTACCCACTCACCCACTCACCTACCCACCATCTCACTCCACTCTCTCACACACTCAACTACCCACTCACCTACCCACCATCTCACTCCACTATCTCACACACTCAACCACCCAGTAACCCACTCACCTTCCCACAATCTCAGTCCACTCTCTCACACACTCAACTACTCACTCACCTACCCACCATCTCACTCCACTCTCTCACCCACCCACCCAGTAACCCACTCACCTTCCCACAATCTCACTCCACTCTCTCACACACTCAACTACTCACTCACCTACCCACCATCTCACTCCACTCTCTCACCCACCCACCCAGTAACCCACTCACCTTCCCACAATCTCACTCCACTCTCTCACACACTCAACTACTCACTCACCTACCCACCATCTCACTCCACTCTCTCACCCACCCACCCACTCACCCACCCACTCGCTAACTCCCCCGCCCCCCTCCCCACAGTGACCCTGTCTGGTGCAGGGTGGGACGGGGTCTACGCGGTCCCCGTAGGGGGCAGCTGCGGCTCCCCCACCGAGTTCCCGCGCCACTGCCTCAAGTTCCGTGAGAAGCTGGGAGAGGGGCAGTTTGGGGAGGTGAGTTGCTGTGGTAGTCGTGAGGGTAGTAGTAGTGGTGGTAGTCGTGGTAGTAGTAGTAGTGGTAGTCGTGAGGGTAGTAGTAGTGGTGGTAGTAGTGGTATTAGTAGTATTGGTAGTAGTATTGGTAGTAGTGGTAGTAGTGATAGTAGTAGTGGTGGTAGTGATGGTAGTAGTAGTAGTGGTAATAGTAGTAGTGGCAGAAGGGATGGTAGTAGTAGTGGTAGTGGTGGTAGTAGTAGTAGTAGTGATGGTAGTAGTAGTGGTAGTAGTAGTGGTAGTAGTGATGGTAGTAGTAGTGGTAGTAGTAGTAGTGGTAGTAGTAGTGGTAGTCGTGATGGTAGTAGTAGTGGTAGTCGTGGTATTAGTAGTAGCGGTGGTAGTAGTAGTGGTAGCAGTGGTATTAGTAGTATTGGTAGTAGTAGTAGTGGTAGTAGTAGTGATGGTAGTAGTAGTGGTAGTCGTGGTATTAGTAGTAGTGGTAGTAGTAGTGGTGGTAGTAGTGGTAGTGGTGATGGTAGTAGTGGTAGTAGTGGTAGTAGTAGTAGTGGTAGTAGTAGTGGTAGTAGTAGTGGTAGTCGTGGTATTAGTAGAATTGGTAGTAGTAGTAGTGGTAGTAGTAGTGGTAGTAGTAGTGGTAGTAGTAGTAGTGGTAGTAGTAGTAGTGGTATTAGTAGTGGTAGTAGTAGTGGTGGTAGTAGTGATGGTAGTAGTAGTGATGGTAGTAGTAGTGGTAGTCGTGGTATTAGTAGTAGTGGTGGTAGTAGTGATGGTAGTAGTAGTGGTAGTCGTAGTGGTAGTAGTAGTAGTGGTAGTAGTGGTATTAGTAGTATTGGTAGTAGTAGTAGTGGTAGTAGTTGTAGTGGTGGTAGTGATGGTAGTAGTAGTGGTAGTCGTGGTATTAGTAGTAGTGGTGGTAGTAGTAGTAGTGATGGTAGTAGTAGTGGTAGTCGTGGTAGTAGTGGTATTTAGTAGTCGTGGTCATAGTGGTAGTTGGTAGTCGTGCTAGTAGTGGTAGTTGGTAGAAGTTGAAGTAGTGGTTGTTGGTAGTGGTAGTAGTGGTAGTAGTGGCAGTAGTAGTGGTAGTAGTAGTCGTGGTAGTAGTGGTAGTTGGTCCTCGTGCTAGTAGTGGTAGTTGGTAGTGGTGGTAGTAGTGGTAGTTGTGGTAGTAGTTGAAGTAGTGGTAGTTGTGGTAGTAGTTGAAGTAGTGGTGGTAGTCGTTCTAGTAGTGGTAGTCGTGGTAGTAGTGATAGTAGTAGTGGTAGTAGTAGTGGTAGTAGTGGTGGTTAGTAGTTGAAGTAGTAGTCGTTGGTAGTAGTTGAAGTAGTAGTAGTTGTGGTAGTAGTTGAAGTAGTGGTAGTTGTGGTAGTAGTTGAAGTAGTGGTAGTTGTGGTAGTAGTTGAAGTAATAGTGGTTGTGGTAGTAGTTGAAGTCGTGGTAGTTGTGGTAGTAGTTGAAGTAGTAGTAGTTGTGGTAGTAGTTGAAGTAGTAGTAGTGGCAGTAGTTGATGTAGTGGTAGTTGTGGTAGTAGTTGAAGTAGTAGTAGTTGTAGTAGTTGAAGTAGTAGTAGTTGTGGTAGTAGTTGAAGTAGTGGTAGTTGTGGTAGTAGTTGAAGTAGTGGTAGTTGTGGTAGTAGTTGTAGTAGTGGTAGTTGTGGTAGTAGTTGAAGTAGTGGTAGTTGTGGTAGTAGTGGTAGTAGTGGTAGTTGTGGTAGTAGTTGAAGTAGTGGTAGTTGTGGTAGTAGTTGAAGTAGTGGTAGTTGTGGTAGTAGTTGTAGTAGTGGTAGTTGTGGTAGTAGTTGAAGTAGTGGTAGTTGTGGTAGTAGTTGAAGTAGTGGTAGTTGAAGTAGTAGTAGTAGTTGTGGTAGTAGTTGAAGTAGTAGTAGTAGTTGTGGTAGTAGTTGAAGTAGTGGTAGTTGTGGTAGTAGTTGAAGTAGTGGTAGTTGTGGTAGTAGTTGAAGTAGTGGTAGTTGTGGTAGTAGTTGAAGTAGTGGTAGTTGTGGTAGTAGTTGAAGTAGTGGTAGTTGAAGTAGTAGTAGTAGTTGTGGTAGTAGTTGAAGTAGTGGTAGTTGTGGTAGTAGTTGAAGTAGTGGTAGTTGTGGTAGTAGTTGAAGTAGTGGTAGTTGTGGTAGTAGTTGAAGTAGTGGTAGTTGTGGTAGTAGTTGAAGTAGTGGTAGTTGTGGTAGTAGTTGAAGTAGTGGTAGTTGTGGTAGTAGTTGAAGTAGTGGTAGTTGTGGTAGTAGTTGAAGTAGTGGTAGTTGTGGTAGTAGTTGAAGTAGTGGTAGTTGTGGTAGTAGTTGAAGTAGTGGTAGTTGTGGTAGTAGTTGAAGTAGTGGTAGTTGTGGTAGTAGTTGAAGTAGTGGTAGTTGTGGTAGTAGTGGTAGTAGTGGTAGTTGTGGTAGTAGTTGAAGTAGTGGTAGTTGTGGTAGTAGTGAAGTTGTGGTAGTTGTGGTAGTAGTTGAAGTTGTAGGTAGTTGTGGTAGTAGTTGAAGTAGTGGTAGTTGTGGTAGTAGTTGAAGTTGTGGTAGTGTGGTAGTAGTTGTGTAGTGGTAGTTTGGTAGTAGTTGAGTAAGTGGCAGTTGTGGTAGTAGTTGAGTAGTGGTAGTTGTGGTAGTAGTTGAAGTAGTGGTAGTTGTGGTAGTAGTTGAAGTAGTGGTAGTTGTGGTAGTAGTTGAAGTAGTGGTAGTTGTGGTAGTAGTTGAAGTAGTGGTAGTTGTGGTAGTAGTTGAAGTAGTGGTAGTTGTGGTAGTAGTTGAAGTAGTGGTAGTTGTGGTAGTAGTTGAAGTAGTGGTAGTTGTGGTAGTAGTTAAGTAGTGGTAGTTGTGGGTATAGTGGTAGTAGTGGTTGTAGTGTTGTGGTAGTAGTTGAAGTAGTGGTAGTTGTGGTAGTAGTTGAAGTAGTGGTAGTAGTGGTAGTAGTTGAAGTAGTGGTAGTTGTGGTAGTAGTTGAAGTAGTGGTAGTTGTGGTAGTAGTTGAAGTAGTGGTAGTTGTGGTAGTAGTTGAAGTAGTGGTAGTTGTGGTAGTAGTTGTAGTAGTGGTAGTTGTGGTAGTAGTTGTAGTAGTGGTAGTTGTGGTAGTAGTTGTAGTAGTGGTAGTTGTGGTAGTAGTTGAAGTAGTGGTAGTTGTGGTAGTAGTTGTAGGTAGTGGTAGTTGTGGTAGTAGTTGAAGTAGTGGTAGTTGTGGTAGTAGTTGTAGTAGTGGTAGTTGTGGTAGTAGTTGAGTAGTGGTAGTTGTGGTAGTAGTTGAAGTAGTGGTAGTTGTGGTAGTGAGTGTGTGGTAGTTGTGGTACTAGTTGAAGTAGTGGTAGTTGTGGTAGTAGTTGAAGTAGTAGTAGTTGTGGTAGTAGTTGAAGTAGTGGTGTTGTGGTAGTAGTTGAAGTTGTGGTAGTTGTGGTAGTAGTTGAAGTAGTGGTAGTTGTGGAGTAGCTAGTAGTTGTGGTAGTAGTTGTAGTAGTGGTAGTTGTGGTAGTAGTTGTAGTAGTGGTAGTTGTGGTAGTAGTTGAAGTAGTAGTAGTTGTGGTAGTAGTTGAAGTAGTGGTAGTTGTGGTACTAGTTGAAGTAGTGGTAGTTGTGGTAGTAGTTGAAGTAGTGGTAGTTGTGGTACTAGTTGAAGTAGTAGTAGTTGTGGTAGTAGTTGAAGTAGTAGTAGTTGTGGTAGTAGTTAAAGTAGTGGTAGTTGTGGTAGTAGTTGAAGTAGTGGTAGTTGTGGTAGTAGTTGAAGTAGTGGTAGTTGTGGTAGTAGTTGTAGTAGTAGTTGTGGTAGTAGTTGAAGTAGTGGTAGTTGTGGTAGTAGTTGAAGTAGTGGTAGTTGTGGTAGTAGTTGAAGTTGTGGTAGTTGTGGTAGTAGTTGAAGTAGTGGTAGTTGTGGTACTAGTTGAAGTAGTGGTAGTTGTGGTAGTAGTTGAAGTAGTGGTAGTTGTGGTAGTAGTTGAAGTAGTGGTAGTTGTGGTAGTAGTTGAAGTAGTGGTAGTTGTGGTAGTAGTTGTAGTAGTGGTAGTTGTGGTAGTAGTTGAAGTAGTGGTAGTTGTGGTAGTAGTTGAAGTAGTGGTAGTTGTGGTAGTAGTTGTAGTAGTAGTTGTGGTAGTAGTTGAAGTAGTGGTAGTTGTGGTAGTAGTTGAAGTAGTGGTAGTTGTGGTAGTAGTTGAAGTTGTGGTAGTTGTGGTAGTAGTTGAAGTAGTGGTAGTTGTGGTAGTAGTTGAAGTAGTGGTAGTTGTGGTAGTAGTGGTAGTAGTGGTAGTTGTGGTAGTAGTTGAAGTAGTGGTAGTTGTGGTAGTAGTTGAAGAAGTGGTAGTTGTGGTAGTAGTGGTAGTAGTGGTAGTTGTGGTAGTAGTTGAAGTAGTGGTAGTTGTGGTAGTAGTTGAAGTAGTGGTAGTTGTGGTAGTAGTTGAAGTAGTGGTAGTTGTGGTAGTAGTTGAAGTAGTGGTAGTTGTGGTAGTAGTTGAAGTAGTGGTAGTTGTGGTAGTAGTGGTAGTAGTGGTAGTTGTGGTAGTAGTTGAAGTAGTGGTAGTAGTGGTAGTAGTTGAAGTAGTGGTAGTTGTGGTAGTAGTTGAAGTTGTGGTAGTTGTGGTAGTAGTTGAAGTTGTGGTAGTTGTGGTAGTAGTTGAAGTTGTGGTAGTTAGTAGTAGTTGAAGTAGTGGTAGTTGTGGTAGTAGTTGAAGTAGTGGTAGTTGTGGTAGTAGTTGAAGTAGTAGTAGTTGTGGTAGTAGTTGAAGTAGTGGTAGTTGTGGTAGTAGTTGAAGTAGTGGTAGTTGTGGTAGTAGTTGAAGAAGTGGTAGTTGTGGTAGTAGTTGAAGTAGTGGTAGATGTGGTAGTAGTTGAAGTAGTGGTAGTTGTGGTAGTAGTTGAAGTAGTGGTAGTTGTGGTACTAGTTGAAGTAGTAGTAGTTGTGGTAGTAGTTGAAGTAGTGGTAGTTGTGGTACTAGTTGAAGTAGTAGTAGTTGTGGTAGTAGTTGAAGTAGTAGTAGTTGTGGTAGTAGTTAAAGTAGTGGTAGTTGTGGTAGTAGTTGAAGTAGTGGTAGTTGTGGTAGTAGTTGAAGTAGTGGTAGTTGTGGTAGTAGTTGAAGTAGTGGTAGTTGTGGTAGTAGTTGAAGTAGTAGTAGTTTTGGTAGTAGTTGAAGTAGTGGTAGTTGTGGTAGTAGTTGAAGTAGTAGTAGTTGTGGTAGTAGTTGAAGTAGTGGTAGTTGAAGTAGTAGTAGTTTTGGTAGTAGTTGAAGTAGTAGTAGTTGTGGTAGTAGTTGAAGTAGTGGTAGTTGTAGTAGTAGTTGAAGTAGTGGTAGTTGTGGTAGTAGTTGAAGTAGTGGTAGTTGTGGTAGTAGTTGAAGTAGTGGTAGTTGTGGTAGTAGTTGAAGTAGTAGTAGTTGTGGTAGTAGTTGAAGTAGTGGTAGTTGTGGTAGTAGTTGAAGTAGTGGTAGTTGTGGTAGTAGTTGAAGTAGTGGTAGTTGTGGTAGTAGTTGAAGTAGTGGTAGTTGAAGTAGTAGTAGTTTTGGTAGTAGTTGAAGTAGTAGTAGTTGTGGTAGTAGTTGAAGTAGTGGTAGTTGTAGTAGTAGTTGAAGTAGTAGTAGTTGTAGTAGTAGTTGAAGTAAAAGTAGTTGTAGTAGTAGTTGAAGTAATAGTAGTTGTGGTAGTAGTGGTAGTAGTGGTAGTTGTGGTAGTAGTTGAAGTAGTGGTAGTTGTGGTAGTAGTTGAAGTAGTAGTAGTTGTGGTAGTAGTTGAAGTAGTCGTAGTTGTGGTAGTAGTTGAAGTAGTGGTAGTTGTGGTAGTACGTACGTATGACCTAATTGGTTCCTGGAAGGTGGCCGCGAGGGGGAGCCGTTGTAAGTCCAATCATCATCTCCCATAGGCTCAATGTTGTACATTGGGGTTCCGGTCCAGGAAACCCCGTGAAATACCGTAACAATACCAAAATTTACCACGAAAATAAATGAAAATAACACGAACAAACACTTAATGTGACTTAACATAACTTTTTTTACAAACATGTATTACACAAAAACAAACACATTTGAAAATCCTTAAGTGCTTTTACGCGCATTTCCACCTCTCAGACGTCGCAGCGAAAGGCACAACGTTTCAAACTTCATAGAAAGTTAACAAAAAAGTGACGAGCGTCGCCTGAGAGATGCCGCTGTTATCGCTCTCGATGCCGCTGCAGACTGTCCGGCTGGACTCGACATGCGCATACGGCGGAAGAGCAAAGCAGCGCCACCAGGCGGCGACATGTCGCCTGTACACTACACTATACACTACACTATACACTACACTATACACTACACTATACACAACTATACACTACACTACTATACCCTACACTACTATACACTACACTGCTATACACTACACTGCTATACACTACACTATACACTATACTACTATATCCTACACTACTATACACTACACACAACACTTCTATACACTACACTACACTATACACCACACTATACACTACTACTATACCCTACACTACTATACACTACACTGCTATACACTACACTATACACTACACTACTATACCGTACACTACTATACACTACACACAACACTTCTATACACACACCACTACTATACCCTACACTACTATACACTACACTGCTATACACTACACTGCTATACACTACACTGCTATACACTACACTATACACTACACTATACACTACACTACTATACCCTACACACCTATACACACAACACTTCTATACACTACACTATACACTACACTATACACTACACTATACACTACACTATACACTACACTACTATACCCTACACTACTATACACTACACTGCTATACACTACACTGCTATACACTACACTATACACTACACTATACACTACACTATACACTACACTACTATACCCTACACTACTATACACTACACACAACACTTCTATACACTATACACTACACTAGGAGTCTGCGCATGACATGCCCAGAATCCCAGTCCCTCGGTGGTGGCTGGTCGTAGTGGTTGTTTGTGGTTGTCGTGGTGGCTGTTTGTGGTGGTTGTAGTGGTTGTGGTGGTTGTAGTAGTGGTTGTAGTGGCTGTGGTGGCTGTGGCTGTGGTGGTTGTTGTGGTTGTGGCTGTGGTGGCTGTTTACGGTGGTTGTGGTGGTTGTAGTGGCTGTGGTTGTAGTGGCTGTGGTGGCTGTGGTTGTGGTGGTTGTAGTGGTGGTTGTAGTGGCTGTGGTTGTGGTGGTTGTAGTGGCTGTGGTTGTGGTGGTTGTAGTGGCTGTGGTTGTAGTGGCTGTGGTGGCTGTGGTTGTGGTGGTTGTAGGTCCACCTGTGTGAAGTGGAGGGCATGGACCCCGACACGAGCGCGGCTCTTGGGCTCTGTGCGTCCAATGGGAAGCCGGCGCTGGTCGCCGTCAAAACCCTGCGCCCCGACGCATCCCAGAATGCCAAGTAAGTGAGAGGGAGAGAATGAGAGTCGGAGAGAGTCGGAGAGAGAGGGAGGGAGTCGGAGAGACAGGGAGAGAGTCGGAGAGAGAGGGAGGGAGTCGGAGAGACAGGGAGAGAGTCGGAGAGAGAGGGAGGGAGTCGGAGAGACAGGGAGAGAATGAGAGAGAGAGAGAGTCGGAGAGAGAGGGAGTCGGAGAGAGAGGGAGAGAGAGGGAGAGAGTTGGAGAGAGAGGGAGGGAGTCGGAGAGAGAGGGAGGGAGTCGGAGAGACAGGGAGAGAATGAGAGAGAGAGAGAGTCGGAGAGAGAGGGAGTCGGAGAGAGAGGGAGAGAGTTGGAGAGAGAGGGAGGGAGTCGGAGAGAGAGGGAGGGAGTCGGAGAGACAGGGAGGGAGTCGGAGAGAGAGGGAGGGAGTCGGAGAGAGAGGGAGGGAGTCGGAGAGAGAGGGAGGGAGTCGGAGAGACAGGGAGGGAGTCGGAGAGACAGGGAGGGAGTCGGAGAGAGAGGGAGGGAGTCGGAGAGAGAGGGAGGGAGTCGGAGAGACAGGGAGGGAGTCGGAGAGAGAGGGAGGGAGTCGGAGAGAGAGGGAGAGAGTCGGAGAGAGAGGGAGGGAGTCGGAGAGAGAGGGAGGGAGTCGGAGAGACAGGGAGAGAGTCGGAGAGAGAGAGGGAGTCGGAGAGACAGGGAGGGAGTCGGAGAGGGAGAGAGAGAGAGGGGGTCGGAGAGAGAGTGAGAGAGTCGGAGAGAGAGGGAGGGAGTCGGAGAGAGAGGGAGGGAGTCGGAGAGAGAGGGAGGGAGTCGGAGAGAGAGGGAGGGAGTCGGAGAGAGAGGGAGGGAGTCGGGGAGAGAGGGAGGGAGTCGGAGAGAGAGGGAGGGAGTCGGAGAGAGAGGGAGGGAGTCGGAGAGACAGGGAGAGAGTCGGAGAGAGAGGGAGGGAGTCGGAGAGAGGGGGAGAGTGTCGGAGAGACAGGGAGGGAGTCGGAGAGAGAGGGAGAGAGTCGGAGAGAGAGGAAGAGAATGAGAGAGAGAGGGAGTCGGAGAGAGAGGGAGTCGGAGAGAGAGGGAGAGAATGAGAGAGAGAGAGAGGGAGGGAGTCGGAGAGTGTCGGAGAGAGATTGAGAGAGTCGGAGAGAGAGAGAGGGAGAGAGTCGGAGAGACAGGGAGAGAGTCGGAGAGACAGGGAGGGAGTCGGAGAGAGAGAGAGAGGGAGTCGGAGAGAGAGGGAGGGAGTCGGAGAGACAGGGAGAGAGTCGGAGAGACAGGGAGAGAGTCGGAGAGACAGGGAGAGTCGGAGAGAGAGGGAGGGAGTCGGAGAGAGAGGGAGGGAGTCGGAGAGAGAGGGAGAGAGTCGGAGAGACAGGGAGAGAGTCGGAGAGACAGGGAGAGTCGGAGAGAGAGGGAGGGAGTCGGAGAGAGAGGGAGGGAGTCGGAGAGAGAGGGAGAGAGTCGGAGAGAGAGGGAGAGAGTCGGAGAGAGAGGGAGGGAGTCGGAGAGACAGGGAGCGAGTCGGAAAGAGAGGGAGGGAGTCGGAGAGAGAGGGAGGGAGTCGCAGAGAGAGGGAGGGAGTCGGAGAGACAGGGAGAGAATGAGAGAGAGAGAGGGAGAGAATGAGAGAGAGAGAATGAGAGAGAGAGGGAGAGAATGAGAGAGAGAGGGAGAGAATGAGAGAGAGAGGGAGGGAATGAGAGAGAGGGAGAGAGTCGGAGAGAGAAGGAGGGAGTCGGAGAGAGAGAGGGAGAGAGTCGGAGAGAGAGAGGGAGGGAGTCGGAGAGAGAGGGAGAGAGTTGGAGAGAGAGGGAGGGAGTTGGAGAGAGACAGGGAGGGAGTCGGAGAGACGGGGAGGGAGTCGGAGAGAGACAGGGAGGGAGTCGGAGAGAGAGGGAGGGAGTCGGAGAGAGAGAGAGGGAGTCGGAGAGAGAGAGGGAGGGAGTCGGAGAGAGAGAGAGGGGGAGTCGGAGAGAGACAGGGAGGGAGTCGGAGAGAGAGAGGGAGGGAGTCGGAGAGAGAGGGAGAGAGTCGGAGAGACAGGGAGAGAGTCGGAGAGACAGGGAGAGTCGGAGAGAGAGGGAGGGAGTCGGAGAGAGAGGGAGGGAGTCGGAGAGAGAGGGAGAGAGTCGGAGAGAGAGGGAGAGAGTCGGAGAGAGAGGGAGTCGGAGAGAGAGGGAGGGAGTCGGAGAGACAGGGAGAGAGTCGGAAAGAGAGGGAGGGAGTCGGAGAGAGAGGGAGGGAGTCGCAGAGAGAGGGAGGGAGTCGGAGAGACAGGGAGAGAATGAGAGAGAGAGAGAGAGGGAGAGAATGAGAGAGAGAGAATGAGAGAGAGAGGGAGAGAATGAGAGAGAGAGGGAGAGAATGAGAGAGAGAGGGAGGGAATGAGAGAGAGGGAGAGAGTCGGAGAGAGAAGGAGGGAGTCGGAGAGAGAGAGGGAGAGAGTCGGAGAGAGAGAGGGAGGGAGTCGGAGAGAGAGGGAGAGAGTTGGAGAGAGAGGGAGGGAGTCGGAGAGAGACAGGGAGGGAGTCGGAGAGACAGGGAGGGAGTCGGAGAGAGTGGGAGGGAGTCGGAGAGAGACAGGGAGGGAGTCGGAGAGAGAGGGAGGGAGTCGGAGAGAGAGGGAGGGAGTCGGAGAGAGAGAGAGGGAGTCGGAGAGAGAGAGGGAGGGAGTCGGAGAGAGAGAGAGGGAGTCGGAGAGAGAGAGAGAGGGAGTCGGAGAGAGACAGGGAGGGAGTCGGAGAGAGAGTGGGAGGGAGTCGGAGAGAGAGGGAGAGAGTCGGAGAGAGAGGGAGAGAATGAGAGAGAGAGAGGGAGGGAGTCGGAGAGAGATTGAGAGAGTCGGAGAGAGAGAGAGGGAGAGAGTCGGAGAGACAGGGAGAGAGTCGGAGAGACAGGGAGGGAGTCGGAGAGAGAGAGAGAGGGAGTCGGAGAGAGAGGGAGAGAATGAGAGAGACAGGGAGAGAGAATGAGAGACGGGAGAGAGTCGTAGAGAGTGCATAGGTGCTCTAGCTGTCGCCTGGCGAGGCTGGTTGTTGTTGTAATAATTACCGGTGAAACGTCGCGGTAACTCGAATCGTAAATTTTGACTTCAAACTTTCGTGACTGCAGGAATTCACATTCGAATTGTAAATGTTGTAGTGGGTACACATAACCAGTTAGTGCTGTACTACTATACTGTACCATACACTACGCTATACACTACACTATCATTGTAAATGAAGCAATGGGTATACTCTCCCAACACACAACCGGTTAGTGCTGAACTTAGTAACGAATTGGCACGTTCTGTTTACATGATAAACCTTAATAGTGGGCTGTGTCGTTTGGTGGCAATTTTAACGACGCATCTATCTCTTTACGATCTAACCCAACAAAGCCTCTTTAATGCATAGGTGCTGCTCGCTAACAGCACTTGCCCCAACAGTCTCTTTAGGCTGTGCAGCGGAACCCTTGTCCTTTGTGCGTGAGAGATTAAGTGCGTGAGCTTGTGCTTAAGTGCCAGCGAGTATGTGCGAAGTGTTTGAGAGAGTGAGTGAAAGTGTGTGCCAGTGAGCGCCTCCGGCAGGCGAGGCCACGTTGGCTGGATCACGTAGTCCAGAGCCTGGCCACCGCATGCCCAAGCAGCTTCTGTTTGGCCACATAGAGGGAAGAAGAGATGGATTGATGCAGTACAGAAGGATGTGAAGCTGCGTGGATTTGCCATTGAATGTTACAAGTGGTGTCAAGATGGGCTCGTGAAGGACGCTGCTACTGGGAAGTTGGAGGCAGTCGCCCATAAGCAACAGCGGAGGGCAGAGGAGCAACGCTCACAACAACGAGCGGAGCGACGGGTGGCTAAAACACAGCAAGTTGGCACAGGAGTGGGCACAGGTGGTGCATCGGCCAGCCATCTCAATCAATCGACCCATGACACCTGGGTGTACCGTGACCTCCTGCCAGCAGCAGTGAGCCTTTGACACGTCACGTGATGGCCTCAAACTGCACCTAGCTTGGCACACGCGCCGTGGTGAGGTCGCCGCCACTTCGTGGCGAACGGCGTCAGTTGCCATTGTGTACTTGTGCGAGGAATGACGACGATGTTGACGATGACGACGATGCTGGCGACGTCACCACAGGAGCGACTTTCTCAAGGAGGTGAAGATCATGTCTCGGATGTGCGACCCCAACGTGATGCGGCTGATCGGCGCTTGCCTGGACGCGCCGCCACTCTGCATGGTCACCGACTACATGGAAGGGGGAGACCTCAACCAGTTCCTCTCCCGCCACCGGCTGGGGGAGCCGGGCACCCCACAACCCAACGGGACCCCTGCCACCCCCGCCACGGCGCCCCTGATCTGGTACGATGCGTGGCGCGGCGAACGCGCACGATGCGATTTTAATTCCGCCGCCGGATGACTCCGTCCGTCGCTCCGCCATCGCACTCCTCTTTGCCGTCACAACCATTACATTACACCATCAAGCCTCTCTATCTACCATCACACCACCATCACACCTGTGAACAACCGTCACACCACCACACCGACTCTCCTTACCATTTACACCTGTCCCTACCATCACACCTCTCTCTATCATCACACTATCACACCTGTCCCTATCATCAGACCATCACACCTGTCCCTACCATCACACCACCATCACACCTCTCTCTATCATTATACTATTACACCTCTAACCAACAATCACACCACTACAGCGACTCCCCTTACCATCCCCCGTGGTCACCCTCGTGGTCACCCTCGTGGTCACCCCCGTGGTCACCCTCGTGGTCACCCTCGTGGTCTTGGTCATCACCCTCGTGGTCACCCCCGTGTTCACCCTCGTGGTCACCCTCGTGGTCACCCCCGTGTTCACCCTCGTGGTCACCCTCGTGGTCACCCCCGTGGTCACCCCCATGGTCACCCTCGTGGTCACCCTCGTGGTCTTGGTCATCACCCTCGTGGTCACCCCCGTGGTCACCCTCGTGGTCACCCCCGTGGTCACCCCCATGGTCACCCTCGTGGTCACCCCCGTGTTCACCCTCGTGGTCACCCCCGTGGTCACCCCCATGGTCACCCTCGTGGTCACCCCCGTGGTCACCCTCGTGGTCTTGGTCATCACCCTCGTGGTCAACCCCATGGTCACCCCCGTGGTCACCCTCGTGGTCACCCCCGTGGTCACCCCCGTGGCCAGCCCCGTGGTCACCCTCGTGGCCACCCTCGTGGTCACCCTCGTGGTCACCCCCGTGGTCACCCTCGTGGTCACCCTCGTGGTCTTGGTCATCACCCTCGTGGTCACCCCCGTGGTCACCCCCGTGGTCACCCTCGTGGTCACCTTCGTGGTCACCTTCGTGGTCACCCCCGTGGTCACCCTCGTGGTCACCCTCGTGGTCACGCCCATGGTCACCCTCGTGGTCACCCTCGTGGTCACCCTCGTGGTCTTGGTCATCACCCTCGTGGTCACCCTCGTGGTCACCCTCGTGGTCACCCCCGTGGCCACCCTCGTGGTCACCCTCGTGGTCACCCTCGTGGTCACCCCCGTGATCACCCCCGTGATCACCCTCGTGGTCACCCTCGTGGTCACCCCCGTGATCCGTCGATCAAACAAATCCCTCGAGTGGCCGGTGTGCGGCAGCGAGAGCGGTTCACGTGAATGCCGTCGCAAGAGGTCACTCGTTTGAGGCAGCGGCCCTTCGGTGACGATGCGCTGTGGATGAATGAATGATGGAGCTGTGCACTTTTACATCGTCTACATTTAAAAAATAATTTCTTGAGGTCTGCTGCTTGTTGTAGTTTGTTTTGCTTCACCTGCACCTCCGATTAGCGCGGTTGGCTACGTACGGTGCGAAAGAGGTTCAACATGCATACACAATACGCATAGACTCAACACTACCAATAGACTCAACACTCTCTATAGACTCAACACTCTCCATAGAATCAACACTACCCATAGATTCAACGCTGCCCGTAGAAAGAAAATAAATGAAATAATAGAATACGACGTTTCGATTGCAACACAAGCAACCGTCATCAGGTAGAAATACATTTTGTCCTCCTGCCACTAAACAATTTTGTTTTCTCAAACTGCCGATGTCTCTCTCTAAAATGTACCAGGCTCTCATAGGTCCATTCGATCTTTCTCTTCCTCGGTCGCTTCGGGCTGGATTTCCACACAACTCTCTCTCAAATGTTCCGGTCTTGTTGGGTCTTTCATTGACATGCTCATTTCTCTGTTCCAGCAGCTGCCCCAGCAGACCCACCTCTCTCTCTGCCCCCCCCCCTCTCTATTTAAGGCCTCGACACAGAGCCATTGGGTCTCTGTGTGTCTATGTTGTGTGTCTCTCTCTGTGTGTCTCTGTGTTGTCTCTCTCTGCTTATGTGTCTGTCTGTGTCTCCGTGTTGTCTCTGTGTGTCTATGTTGTGTGTCTCTCTGTGTGTCTGTGTTGTCTCTCTGCTTGTGTGTCTGTCTGCGTGTCTCCGTGTCTGTGTTTTGTCTCTCTCGCAAATTTAGTTCTACCTGATGACGGTTAATTGTATTGCAATCAAAACGTCTTTTTATATTATTACATTTATTTATTTCTACGTGACTTTACCGAAAGAACCATGAAGTAATTCCTCCAGTCACGAAAGCGTCAAATCAAGTTTTTACTGCCCATAGACTCAGCACTGCCCATAGACTCAACACTGCCCCATAGACTCAACACTGCCCATAAACTTAAAACTGCCCATAGACTCAACACTGCCCATAGACTCAACACTACCCATAGACTCAACACTACCCATAAACTTAACACTGCCCATAAACTTAAAACTGCCCATAGACTCAACACTGCCCATAGACTCAACACTACCCATAGACTCAACACTACCCATAAACTTAACACTGCCCATAAACTTAACACTGCCCATAAACTTAACACTGCCCATAGACTCAACACTGCCCATAGACTCAACACTGCCCATAGACTCAACACTACCCCATAGACTCAACACTGCCCCATAGACTCAACACTGCCCATAAACTTAACACTGCCCATAGACTCAACACTGCCCATAAACTTAACACTGCCCATAAACTTAACACTGCCCATAGACTCAACACTGCCCATAGACTTAACACTGCCCATAGACTCAACACTGCCCATAGACTCAACACTACCCCATAGACTCAACACTGCCCCATAGACTCAACACTGCCCATAAACTTAACACTGCCCATAGACTCAACACTGCCCATAGACTCAACACTACCCATAGACTCAACACTGTACCATAGACTCAACACTGCCCATAGACTCAACACTGCCCATAAACTTAACACTGCCCATAGACTCAACACTGCCCATAGACTCAACACTGCCCATAGACTCAACACTGCACCATAGACTCAACACTGCCCGTAGACTCAACACTGCCCATAAACTTAACACTGCCCATAGACTCAACACTACCCATAAACTTAACACTGCCCATAAACTTAACACTGCCCATAAACTTAACACTGCCCATAGACTCAACACTGCCCCATAGACTCAACACTGCCCATAAACTTAAAACTGCCCATAGACTCAACACTGCCCATAGACTCAACACTACCCATAAACTTAACACTGCCCATAAACTTAACACTGCCCATAAACTTAACACTGCCCATAGACTCAGCACTGCCCATAGACTCAACACTGCACCTTCGATTTAGCACGGTTGGCTACGCACGGTGCAAAAGAAGTTCAACACACATACGCACCTGTCCCGATCATCGCACCACCATGACTCCTCTGCCCCCCCCCCCTTCGCCCACCATCACCCTCCCCCCCCCCCCCCCCCCCTTGTGCGTCTCTCCCGTGGTGACAGCGTGGAGCGGCTGCTGTGGGTGGCGGTGCAGGTGGCGTCCGGCATGCGTCACCTGGCCACCCTGGGCTATGTGCACCGAGACCTCGCCACGCGCAACTGCCTCGTGGGCACCGCCGCCGGCACGCTGAGCGTGCGCATCGCCGACTTCGGCATGAGCCGCAACCTCTACCGGGGCGACTACTACCGGGTGCAGGGCCGCGCCGTGCTGCCCATCCGCTGGCTCGCCTGGGAGAGCATCCTGCTGGTGAGAGGGGGCGAGCGTGAGAGAGAGGGCGTGAGAGAGAGGGTGAGAGAGAGGGTGAGAGAGAGAGGGTGAGAGAGAGAGCGTGAGGGTGAGAGAGAGTGTGAGAGAGAGAGAGGGAGAGAGGGCGTGAGAGAGAGGGTGAGAGAGAGAACGTGAGAGAGAGGGTGAGAGAGAGGGTGAGAGAGAGAGGGTGAGAGGGAGGGTGAGAGAGCGCGAGAGAGAGGGTGAGGGTGAGAGAGAGCGTGAGAGAGAGGGCGAGAGAGAGGGTGAGAGAGAGAGGGTGAGAGAGAGGGTGAGAGAGAGTGTGAGAGAGAGGGTGAGAGAGAGCGAGAGAGAGGGTGAGAGAGAGAGGGTGAGAGAGAGTGTGAGAGAGAGGGTGAGAGGGAGGGTGAGAGAGAGAGGGTGAGAGAGAGTGTGAGAGAGAGGGTGAGAGGGAGGGTGAGAGGGAGAGGGTGAGAGGGAGGGTGAGAGAGAGAGGGTGAGAGAGAGTGTGAGAGAGGAGGAGAGAGAGCGCGAGAGAGAGGGTGAGAGAGAGAGGGTGAGAGAGCGTAAGGGTGGAGAGGGGCGTGAGAGAGAGGGAGAGAGAGAGAGGGAGAGAGAGAGGGTGAGAGAGAGCGTGAGAGAGAGGGTGAGAGAGAGGGTGAGAGAGGGTGAGAGAGAGGGTGAGAGAGAGGGTGAGAGGGAGGGTGAGAGGGAGGGGTGAGAGGGAGGGTGAGAGAGAGAGGGTGAGAGAGAGGGTGAGAGAGAGGGTGAGAGAAGGTGCAAGAGAGAGGGTGAGAGAGAGGGTGAGAGAGAGGGTGAGAGAGGGTGAGAGAGAGGGTGAGAGGGAGCGTGAGAGGGAGCGTGAGAGGGAGCGTGAGAGAGAGGGTGAGAGAGAGCGAGAGAGAGGGTGAGAGAGAGGGTGAGAGAGAGGGTGAGAGAGAGGGTGAGAGAGAGGGTGAGAGAGAGCGTGAGAGAGAGGGTGAGAGAGAGGGTGAGAGAGAGGGTGAGAGCGAGGGTGAGAGCGAGGGTGAGAGCGAGGGTGAGAGCGAGGGTGAGAGCGAGGGTGAGAGAGGGCGAGAGCGAGGGCGAGAGAGAGGGCGAGAGAGAGGGCGAGAGAGGGCGAGAGAGAGGGCGAGAGAGAGGGCGAGAGAGCGCGAGAGAGAGCACGAGGGTGAGAGGAGAGAGGGAGAGAGGGAGGGTGAGAGAGAGGGTGAGAGAGAGGGTGAGAGGGAAGGAGAGAGGAGGGTGAGAGAGAGGGTGAGAGGGAGGGTGAGAGGGAGGGTGAGAGAGAGAGAGAGAGAGAGCGTGAGAGAGAGGGTGAGGGTGAGAGAGAGCGGGTGAGGGTGAGAGAGAGTGGTGAGGGTGAGAGAGGGTGAGAGAGAGGGTGAGAGAGAGGGTGAGAGAGAGTGTGAGAGAGGGTGAGAGAGCTGAGAGAGAGGGTGAGAGAGAGAGGGTGAGAGAGTGTGAGAGAGAGGGTGAGAGAGAGCGCGAGAGAGAGGGTGAGAGAGAGAGGGTGAGAGAGAGCGTAAGGGTGAGAGGGCGTGAGAGAGAGGGAGAGAGAGAGGGGGAGAGAGAGAGGGTGAGAGAGAGCGTGAGAGGGTGAGAGGGAGGGTGAGAGAGAGGGTGAGACAGAGGGTGAGAGAGAGGGTAGAGGAGGTGAGAGGGAGGGTGAGAGGGAGGGTGAGAGAGAGAGGGTGAGAGAGGGTGAGAGAGAGGGTGAGAGAATGCAAGAGAGAGGGTGAGAGAGAGAGGGTGAGAGAGAGGGTGAGAGAGAGGGTGAGAGAGAGGGAGAGAGAGGGTGAGAGAGAGGGTGAGAGAGAGGAGAGGGAGCGTGAGAGGGAGCGTGAGAGGGAGCGTGAGGGAGCGTGAGAGGGAGCGTGAGAGGGAGCGTGAGAGAGCGTGAGAGAGAATGGAGAGAGGGTGAGAGAGAGGGTGAGAGAGAGGGTGAGAGAGAGGGTGAGAGAGAGGGTGAGAGAGAGAGCGTGAGAGGGAGGGTGAGAGAGGAAGGAGAGAGAGGTGAGAGAGAGGGAGAGAGAGGTGAGAGAGAGGGTGAGAGAGGTGAGAGAGAGCGAGAGAGGCTTAGAGAGAGCATGAAAGAGAGCACGAGGTGAGAGAAGAGAGGGTGAGAGGGAGGGAGAGAGGGAGGGTGAGAGAGAGGGTGAGAGGGAGGGTGAGAGGGAGGGTGAGAGAGAGGGAGAGAGAGAGAGAGAGAGCGTGAGAGAGAGGGTGAGGGTGAGAGAGAGCGGGTGAGGGTGAGAGAGAGCGGGTGAGGGTGAGAGAGAGGGTGAGAGAGAGGGTGAGAGAGAGGGTGAGAGAGAGTGTGAGAGAGAGGGTGAGAGAGAGAGAGAGAGCGTGAGAGAGAGGGTGAGAGTGAGAGAGAGCGTGAGAGAGAGGGTGAGGGTGAGAGAGAGAGGGTGAGGGTGAGAGAGAGAGCGTGAGAGAGAGGGCGAGAGAGAGGGTGAGAGAGAGGGTGAGAGAGAGGGTGAGAGAGAGCGCGAGAGAGAGGGTGAGAGAGAGAGGGTGAGAGAGAGCGTAAGGGTGAGAGAGCGTGAGAGAGAGAGGGAGAGAGAGAGGGTGAGAGAGAGCGTGAGAGAGAGCGTGAGAGAGAGGGTGAGAGAGAGGGTGAGAGAGAGGGTGAGAGAGAGGGTGAGAGAGAGGGTGAGAGGGAGGGTGAGAGGGAGGGTGAGAGAGAGGGTGAGAGAGAAGGTGCAGAGAGAGGGTGAGAGAGAGAGGGTGAGAGAGAGGGTGAGAGAGAGGGTGAGAGAGAAGGTGCAAGAGAGAGGGTGAGAGAGAGAGGGTGAGAGAGAGGGTGAGAGAGAGGGTGAGAGAGAGGGTGAGAGAGAGGGTGAGAGGAGCGTGAGAGGGAGCGTGAGAGGGAGCGTGAGAGGGAGCGTGAGAGAGAGGGTGAGAGAGAGCGTGAGAGAGAGGGTGAGAGAGACGGAGAGAGGGGAGGGTGAGAGGGAGGGTGAGAGGGAGGGAGAGAGGGAGGGTGAGAGGGAGGGTGAGAGAGAGTGTGAGAGAGAGGGTGAGAGAGAGGGTGAGAGAGAGGGTGAGAGAGAGCGCAGAGAGAAGCGCGAGAGAGAGGGCGAGGGAGAGGGCGAGAGAGAGGGCGAGAGAGAGGGCGAGAGAGAGGGTGAGAGAGAGGAGAGAGGGAGGGTGAGAGAGAGGGTGAGAGGGAGGGTGAGAGAGAGGGTGAGAGGGAGGGAGAGAGAGGGAGGGTGAGAGAGAGGGTACGAGTGAGGGTGAGAGAGAGGGTGTGAGAGAGGGTGAGAGAGAGGGTGAGAGAGAGGGTGAGAGAGAGGGTGAGAGAGAGGGTGAGAGAGAGGGCGAGAGAGAGGGCGAGAGAGAGGGCGAGAGAGAGCGCGAGAGAGGGCGCGAGAGAGAGCACGAGGGTGAGAGAGAGGGTGAGAGAGAGGGAGAGAGGGAGGGTGAGAGAGAGGGTGAGAGAGACGGAGAGAGGGAGGGTGAGAGAGAGGGTGAGAGGGAGGGAGAGAGGGAGGGAGAGAGGGAGGGTGAGAGGGAGGGTGAGAGAGAGGGTGAGAGAGAGGGTGAGAGAGAGGGTGAGAGAGAGGGTGAGAGAGAGCGCGAGAGAGAGCGCGAGAGAGAGCGCGAGAGAGAGCGCGAGAGAGAGGGCGAGAGAGAGGGCGAGAGAGAGGGTGAGAGAGAGGGCGAGAGAGAGGGTGAGAGAGAGGGAGAGAGAGAGGGAGAGAGGGAGGGTGAGAGAGAGGGTGAGAGGGAGGGTGAGAGAGAGGGTGAGAGGGAGGGAGAGAGAGGGAGGGTGAGAGAGAGGGTACGAGTGAGGGTGAGAGAGAGGGTGAGAGAGAGGGTGAGAGAGAGGGTGAGAGAGAGGGTGAGAGAGAGGGTGAGAGAGAGGGTGAGAGAGAGGGTGAGAGAGAGGGTGAGAGGGAGGGTGAGAGAGAGGGTACGAGTGAGGGTGGAGAGAGGGTGAGAGGGAGGGTGAGAGGGAGGGTGAGAGAGAAGGTGAGAGAGAGGGCGAGAGAGAGGACGAGAGAGAGGGCGAGAGAGAGGGCGAGAGAGAGGGCGAGAGAGAGGGCGAGAGAGAGGGCGAGAGAGAGGGCGAGAGAGAGGGCGAGAGAGAGGGCGAGGGTGAGAGGGAGGGTGAGAGGGAGGGTGAGAGAGAGGGTGAGTGAGAGGGTGAGTGAGAGGGTGAGTGAGAGGGTGAGAGAGAGGGTGAGAGAGAGGGTGAGAGAGAGGGTGAGAGAGAGGGTGAGAGAGAGGGTGAGAGAGAGGGTGAGAGAGAGGGTGAGAGGGAGGGTGAGAGAGAGGGTGAGAGAGAGGGTGAGAGAGAGGGTGAGAGAGAGGGTGAGAGAGAGGGTGAGAGAGAGGGTGAGAGAGAGGGTGAGAGAGAGGGTGAGAGAGAGGGTGAGAGAGAGGGTGAGAGAGAGGGTGAGAGAGAGGGTGAGAGAGAGGGTGAGAGGGAGGGTGAGAGGGAGGGTGAGTGTACCTGGGAGAGCATCCTGCTGGTGAGAGGGGCAAGCGTGAGAGAGAGAGGGTACGAGTGAGGGTGAGAGAGAGGGTGAGAGAGAGGGTGAGAGAGAGGGTGAGAGAGAGGGTGAGAGAGAGGGTGAGAGAGAGGGTGAGAGAGAGGGTGAGAGAGAGGGTGTGACATGGAGATTGAGGGTGAGATGGAGAAGGTGAGAAAGGGTGAAAATGAGAGTGCCTCGGAGAGCATCCTGTCAATGAAAGACTGAGAGAGAGGGAGCCACAGATTCCTAGCCTCGTCCATCCTTAAATGCATTGTTCTCCTGTCACTATACAAGAACGTCCATATGTGGAACCTCTTTTTCACCGTACCTGGCCAACCGTGCCAATGTAACTATTCAGCGGCAAGTTGACAACCTCTGCGAGGAGCTCGAGATCGGTCAGAAGTCTAGAAAAAAACCTTTTTGTTATTTTACCAGGTGAGGCCCACTGAGCTACTGTGCACATATTTTTCAGCAGCGACCTGGCAAGCAACTGATAGCTCGGCGAAGTGGCTCATCATCATCATCGCGTGCACATTTATACCAGCTAGATACTCTAAACACGTGATGTCGATTGTAAATGTGGAGGGGAAACCCCCGAGGACCCAGAGATACAAATCCTACGCGACCAAATATAGAGGGGGCGTCAGGGTTGGGATCGAACCCCCGACCACCTGCATACCAGGCGAGGGAGATGACACCTCCTAGCCACTGTGGTGCCCTTTTAATAAATAAATAAAGTGGCATAAGTTCAAATTGCGTCATCAATTCCCAAGGTTTGTAAAGGAAGTAAAACGACAGCAACAAGTCCCAGACCACACCAAGACAACGCACGGTCCCTCAATCAAAAATTGGCAATTAAAATTTAACAATTTTGAGCAATTTTAATGCAAAATGTTTTATTGATTGTGCACTAAAATTGAACAAATAAACACAACTAATGTACGTTTTTTTTCATTGAGGGACCGTGTAGGATCATCCGGCAGCTGGTTTCAGTGACACAGATCATCTTCCTTCGGCAGCAAAAACAGCCCCAGACCACACCAAGACAACGCACGGTCCGTCAATTAAAAAAAATTGCACATTGAAATTATATTCTTTGGTTCTTTCGCTAAAGTCACGTAGGTGTAAAATAAAATAAAATTGAAATTGTTGAAATTTTTCAATCTTGGTGTGGCCTGGGACTGTGTTTTTCTGCCAACCGAAGACTGTGTCAGTGAAACCAATAAGCTGGATAATCCCCATGGAGTTGCATGCCAAAGAATGTGACTGTGGATAGAATCCTGAAGGAGGCCGAGCAGGTTAAAGCAGCTGATGAACAGGTGGGGTTTCAGCCAGGCCATGGCACGTCATCTCAGATCTCCATCCTCAAGGATCACAGTGGCCAACACCAGAGAAGTGTAGTAGCGGCGACTCTGCATGTGCTTTGTGGCCTTTGCTGAGGCCTCCAACTCAGTACACCAATCAATCAAAGTTTACCTAATAGTTTAGTAGTTTAAACTACTAAACTCACCAGGCCATGCAGGCGGCCCACTGGGAGAGCCAATGCCGGAGTTTGAATCACCGGCAGAGCAAGAAAGAAAGAAGGAATTCGACTCGGCACCGCTGATCCCCACCTCCACCTGGCACCACACGTGGCGCCCTCTCCCATGGACGATGCTGGAAGTGGCGCCTGCGTCCACCACATTTTGCTTGCTCAAACGCCCTTGCGAGACTGGGCAGCAACCGGCGTGCGTCGGTGCGGCTCCTCGCCTTGCGAAGGGAGGGCTCCACCAGGGCACTCTTTGTCCTCTAGTCACATCTTGTTCATCGTTCTCGGCAGGAAGTGGCCGTGAGAAAGGGGCCAGTTTTCTTTTTTAGATTTTGAAGTGAGGTGAGCTGCTCGCAAGAAGGCCGCAGGATCTCCAACTTGAGACGTGCGGACAACATTCAGTCCTTCTAGCAAAGCTCGACAGGGGGACTCCGGGAAAATGATTGACCATTTAGTCATGGCCGGGAAAGAATGCAACCCTGTTGTCAATATCGACACGAGACTCAAATCTTGTCCTTGAAGCGAGCTGCAAAGCGCGTCTGTGTGGAAGGCAAGAAAGTCTCCGTAACTTGGCTCAGCCACGATACCTTGCCGATCTCATCAAGGAGCATAAACCATTATCATGCAAACTCCGGCCGTCCTCGCAGCAGCAACAGTGGCTTTTGGCTCAGCCATCGAACAAAGACGGTGGTCACTGCATCGTGCACTTTCAAATGCGCTTCTGTGGCCGTCTGGAATGCTTTTCCTTTCCGATATTCGGAAGCTACTGGAGGTATGCACTTTTAAATCGTCATCTAAATTGAAAATTCATTTCCTTAGGACTGCTTTTGTGTGTGGTTTGTTGTCCTACCCCCGTACTTCCGATTAGCACGGTTGGCTACATATGGTGTGAAAGAAGTTCAATATACATACAGTTGGCTACTTATGGTGTGAAAGACGTTCAATATACATACAGTTGGCTACGTATGGTGCAAAAGACGTTAAACATGCATACATACATAATCACCACGACCACCATCAAAATTGTTGTTTCACTACCACCATCATCACAATCACCACCATCAGCAGCATTATCACCACCACTATCATCATCATCATCATCACCACCACCACCGTGAAGCTTTCCTGGGTAACTGGCATCATCATCATAGTTTTGTTTCTTCTCTGTGCCTCTCCCCCGCTCCTGCCCCTGTGATGTCGCTGCGCTGCAGGGCAAGTTCACCGGTGCGAGCGATGTGTGGGCGTTCGGCGTGACGCTGTGGGAGGTGTTCACGCTGTGCCGCACGCAGCCGTACTGCGGCATGACGGACGAGCAGGTGGTAGAGAACGCCGGGGAATTCTTTCGCAACCAGGGAAAACAGGTGACGGGCACGGCCGCAACCATGCGGAGTAACCGCGCGGAGCAACCACGTAGCACAACCACACGGTGCAACCACGTGGCACAACCACACAGCGCAACTACACAGCGCAACCACACGGCACAACCACGTGGCACAACCACACAGCGCATCCACATGGCATAACCACACAGCGTAACCATGTGGCACAACCACACAGCGTAACCACGTGGCACAACCACACAGCGTAACCACGTGGCATAACCACACAGCGTAACCACGTGGCACAACCACACAGCGTAACCACGCAGCACAACCGTACAATTGATTTTGGAGTGGTCCTTTACCTGGTCTCAGGCTCCAGATTACTCCTTGCACTTCATCAACAAATGGAAAATCAGCCGGCCACGAACAAGGGGTGACTATTTTCCCCAATATTTGAGGCACAGCAGCCCCAGCCGGGTGCAACCGCCACCCTGCCAACCCCATGATGTTATCTGACCTGTGGGGTTTCTCCTTTCCCGAGACCTCACAGAAACTCACACACAAAGACAAACATCCCCCGTATAGACATAGCAGACCGTTGAGGCAAGTCCTTTTAGGGAGTAGCACCTATGAAGGCCGGCACGGCACATGAGGCAGTCGGTGGCCAGCACCACACCCGACCGCCTTTGTCTCGGTACTCACTTGAGGTTGATTCGACCTAGAGGAGGCCCAAGACCAGTTCAGATGATCGCCACTGGTGTTGGCCATGAGCGGGAATCGACTCGGGTCACCAGGTTCATAGTACAGCGTGCCAACAACAACATTCCTGCTCCACACACACCAATACCCGCCATTCGCCACGAAGTGACAGTAACGTCACCATGGTGCTCGGTGCACTTTGAGGCCACGTGAAGTGTCGAAGGCTCACTGACGGGAGGTCTCGGGGCAGACCCAGATTGGCCAAATCTGGTGCCACCGCGTGCATAGCGGAAACACTGTACCGTTAGTCAACATTTTAACGTGAGGCGAAAACGTTAACCGCAAAAACCATAAACCGGTTACCTTTACAGGAGGGACTGCTGTCATTCTGATTCTGACCTGGACTAAGAATTACGGGTATTGTATCGACTTAGTCCATTCGATGATGACGACACTGACGCCCGTGCCTTTATTCTCGCATCGACATCTGCGTCGTGCGATCCTCTCACCTATCCCCCACCCTCCCCCAGGTGTTTCTGCCAGAGCCGGAGGCTTGTCCCGAGCGCGTCCGGGCACTGATGCTGCGCTGCTGGGTGCGTGACGCCGTCCAGCGTCCCGACTTTGGCGAGATTCATCGCGCGCTGAGTGCCGAACGGAACACGCACCTACGTGACACCGCCCCACCCCAGCCGAGCCGTCCATTGACCTCCATCGCCTGAAGACCAACGATGATGATAATACAACAATGATGATGATGATGATCATCATCATACAACAACGATGATGATGATGATAATACAACAACAATGATTTATGATAATACGACGATTATACAACAACAATTATGATAATACGACAGAATTACAACAATCTGCATTGATTTTGTAGGGGGGGGGGGGGGCAGAGGGGTTGCCGTATCATCACAGATCCTGAAATTCGTAGAACACCGCCGATGTCAGAAAATGTCCGTGCCTCCGTGGTGTGCCGTGGATTATGGGAGGGAAGAGCTGCGCAATGTCCATGAGTCCATGAAATGTTTTTTGGATTTCAGTGACTCAAATAGTCAGTGGATTACACGAGAAGTGCCGCACGTTACCCGCGACTAAAGTAATTCTCGATAAATGTTTGGATTTCGAGCAAAACTCTTTTTTGGACTTTGATATCGAAATATTCGAAAAAGAAATGGAATTTTATTATTTTCTTCCGTTTCACGAGTCACGTCAGTTAAAGCCAGTCCGCTGATACAACACCAAAAAGATAATGCTGGCGAACGACTTCACCGTCACAGATTTCCCTGCAGCTCTGAATTATCCCCCGTCCACTTCGACAGATCGCGGCTCTGCAGCCCGCGAAGTGTTTTCCACTCTGCTGTGGTGTACCACGGATTACAAAAGCAACAATAGAGATTAAGTCCATCGTCACGTGCCGTGCTTACCCTGTAATCTCCACATTTTTTCACAAATTTAATTCTTCCCATGATCCACGACATCACTAAGTCGGTGCTCATGTTTTCATGGATGATAAAACGATTGTCCCACCATAGAAGGACCAGATTCCACGTGCTGCGTTGATATGTTCCCCCAATATTCACGCGGATTATTTGATTTATTTTTCAACAACAACACTGTGATTAGATGGATGCTGTCACATGTGTTTTTTCACGTATATAATTCACATATCCCATAAGAAAACTGGAATTTTCTGTTCTCATTAGTATAAAAACTGCTTGGATATTAACTCGAAAGTTCACCTTTTTTGCCTCTTTAAAATGCCTAAAAATATTTTTAAGTATAGGCCGCAGTGTACACAGGAAGTTGTGGGTTTTATCCCGACCCTGATGCCTGCTGTATATTTGGAGTTTGCATCTTTCTTTCTCCCCGTGGTCGCGTGGATTTTTCTCCGGGCCCGCCGGTTTTTTCCCTCCACCTTTAGAAACGCGCGTTTAGAGTGTTTGGATTGCTATACATTTCCACACGATGATGATAAGCCACTTCGTTGTGATAGCCAGGGTCACGTCTGAAAAAAGAGCTACGACATAGCAGCTCAGTGGGACCTTACCTGGTAAAATGAAAATTATGTTTAAAAAATTGTTCTCAGATGCCGACCTCCCCCACCACCTCTGTCCACCCAGCGGTGTAAATGGGTTCACTACAGTCCACCGGCAGGTCTTTTTTCGTGGGGTTCAGTTTGTCTGGCTGGCATGGAAGAGTAGGCCAAATGCCCTCCAGTGGAGGTCCTTGTGCCTGAAGCAGTGTGAGAATGCAATTTGCAGGGCTGTGCCCCATTGCGTTTTCTTTTAGGCCGAGCACGTGCCCTCGCTTGCCTAGATCCCCTACCCTTCTGTGTGGAGCTGGTGTCCAGGCGATGGGGGAGGGCTGGGGCAGGGTCTCTCGGGCTCTGCTTATAGGCTGCCCTGTGTTAATCATTAGAGCTGAGGCCTTTATATGGCCATCATGCCTT
Organism: Petromyzon marinus; assembly: GCF_048934315.1. Classification (NCBI taxonomy): domain Eukaryota; kingdom Metazoa; phylum Chordata; class Hyperoartia; order Petromyzontiformes; family Petromyzontidae; genus Petromyzon; species Petromyzon marinus. The sequence continues at coordinate 3,759,671 of NC_133740.1, read as the reverse complement.
TTAATGGGCTAGGAACTTGAAAACTTTGTAAGACGAAAGTAGTTATGTTGCGGTGATTAGCACATTGAAGAATGTGATGTTACGTGCAGGAAGTTTGCACAGTTTAACTTCAGCTCATGGCTTCCCCTTTGACTAAGGGACATTTAGGTCAGACAGCCCTTCTTAACTTCGATTATGAATTCCTTATTCGACTAACCATCGAACAAAGACGGTCACGTCAACGCGCAGCGCTTTCAGACGCGATTCCGCGGCCGTCTGGAACGCTCTTCTGATATTTGGAAGCCACTGGAGCTATGCACTTTTAAATCATCTAGATTGAAAAACTCATATCTCTAGAACTGCTTTTTGTGTTTAGTTTGTTATCCTTCCCCGCCACACTTCAGATTAGCACGGTTGGCTATGTACAGTACAAAAGACGTTTAGCATACATACGTAGAATTCCTTCACTTGTTTATAGGTCTTTTCACCTAAGCCTGAGTTAGGGATGCCACCTGTCCTGATTTTTCCACAATCGTCCCCTTGTCTACGAATTAGGTTCTAGGTTGTTTTCTCGTCAAGGTGACAGCACCATAAGTAAGGGCTTCCCTTAATTTTACCCAACGATCCCTTTACCTGGCTCAGGTCTTTAACTTGTTTATTGAGCCTTAACGTGGCCATTTACCTGTGAACCCTGAACTTTGCCTTCCCTTAACTTGCACTGTGGTGCCCTTTAAAATAACTTCAGGCATCTTTTATCTTTGGTTTCCCAATGGCCTTCTAAGGGTTCATTAGCCTAAGATTCACATCGATTCTTTCTAGACTTGTTATTTTCATCTAAGGCTGCCTTCGCTTGAGGGCCCAATTACTGAACTCGGACTAACGTTCCTAACATATCAATACTGCCAGTGGTAGTGAACGCTGATTTTTTAATATACTGTATTGCCACGTCTTTCTTTCAGCTAAGTTAAGTGAGAGATATATTGCGACGAAAGCTGTAAATGTTTAAATCCACGTGCTGGTGCACACGTAAGAGAGCATTAATGTATTAACGTGGCTTTGTATTCGTTTCTGCTGGAAGCTACTGTCATTTTATATGCAATAGTCCCTCGGTTAACGGTGACTGTCGGTTAACTTTTTTTTTGCGGTTAACGTTACACCTACCATAGGGACCCCCATGGTTTAGACTGACCTTAACATGTTTACTAACGGTACCATGTTTATGTTATGCACGCGGTGGCGCCCATTTCAGCCAATCTGAGCACCCATAAGTGGGGCTGAGCCATGCCCTCAGCCAATCGTGTCATTCCTGTACTCGATTAACAGTTATTTCGGTTCGCTTGTGTTTTTTTCTTTCGTGGAATGTATTAAAACAAACCGTGAACTGAGGGACTGGTGTAATTTTAATGTTTCCAATCGCTGCTATAATGATAGAATTAGCGCTTGCCACCAGGCCAAGTTACACCATACGTAGGCATCGCAGGGTCTGCAGGGTGGCGCAGTGGTGACCCTTGTGCTTCACAGGAAGAAGGGCCTAGGTTACACATGCGGGTGCCTTTCCTCGTGTAGTTTGTTGTGTGTTCTCCCCTTGTTCTATTTTGGTCCCCCCCCCGGAATTACAATTGGGATTACACGTGGCAACTTTACCCCCCTACTGTGAAAACTTGGCAGGATTCTCCTAACATAAAAAATAATTTCGTGGGTAAATGAGCATTACAATAAACACAATTGCGCAGCCTGGAATGATCATGTCTCCTGTCGTCCTTCTCCCGCCCCTCCGGTTATCGCGGTTGGCTACGTACTGCGCGAAAGAAGCTGAATGTACACACATATATAGAGACCCATAGACTCACACAGAGACCCATACTTGATTGTTCTTTCCTCCGTGCCTCCGATTACCATGGTGCCAAAGAAGTTCAATGTTAATACGTATGTAGATTCCCACAGAGGCCCATAGACTCACACAAAGACCCATAAATTCACACAGAGACCCATAGTGTGTTGTCTTTCCATAGCACCTCCGATAAGCATGATTGTGTAGAATGCGAAAGAAGTTCAACATACATACTTACATAGACTCGCACATAAAACCATAAACTCGCACAGAGACCCACAGACTCGCACAGAGACCCATAGATTGTTATTCTTTCCCTACACCTCCGATTAGCGTGGTTGGCTATGTACGGTGCGAAAGAAGTTCAACATACACATGTAATGAGCGACTTCCGCGACACCTCGTGTAGAGGGTACTTCTTATTTTATTCATATACGGGCACAACACAGGCCAACCTTATCTCTCACTTGAGTACAACACTGGATGTTAGCGTCTCTACGGGTTACACACACGCACACGGCCGATCACTCGGCATAGTTCCACCATCTGCACTCGGCCACGCCGCTGAATGGCGGCATGCCGGGGAGGGTGATGGAAGATGCAAGAGATCTTCCACGACGGAGAGAGATGGCGGCGAGCAGCGATGGAGTTCGGACCCAAGACTCCACACATGAACCCCTGAGTCCTCCTCCGCCCCCTCTTATATCACCGCAAGCCTGGCTAGGCTCCGCCTCTGGCCACGCCCTGTCGTGGAATCTTCGAGCGGGTTCCCGGAGTATCCCGGCCAGGCCCGCCGATTACCTTTGGCCCAGATACCTCTCCCTTTCGGATTGGATGTTGTTTCAGCGGTGCCTGTTCCCGTGCTTCCCTTTTCTAACCAGCAGGTGTCATGTCATTGCACATGTAGTGTAATAGCGCCAGCTGGTGGACAGCAGCGGCAATTGTGGTGGATAGACAGTACACACGCCGGTGAGGGTGTGCACGGTGTATTGGCAGAGAGGAGGAACTAGGGTAAGGATCACGGAGGACCCCATCGGGAGGCCCCTGGAACCTGCAAGTGGGTTCGAGAAGGGAGGCGCCAGGCCGCGCTGGCAGCAGGGTGGAGCCAGGCCGTGCTGGTAGCATAAAAGGAGCTGAGAGCAGGAGCTCGAGGCTGCCGGTTCTGGGAGTGGACTCGTCTCGGCATTGCTGTCGTCTCGTCGCCATCGTCGCTGACCGTCTCCGCTAGATATCCCACTACCTCAGTCAGCGCCATCAGTGTTGTGTACAGGCTAGGCCAGACATGGGCAAAGTACGGCCCCCCGGTCCGTATATGGCCCGTTGGGCTTTTAAATCCGGCCTGCCGAACTTGTCCAAATATTACTATTATTAAATTAAATTTTACCTTTCTCCTGTAATGCCCCCATTTCCCCATTAGATGGCGCACTTTGACCGGGAGTTACGACATGTTTTTGTATTGTTCATGTTCGTGCAATTTGTTAAATTGCCTTGCAAATAAATGCTTTGCTACCTGTTAAAGGCCAAATCCTTTCATGTAATGATTTTTACATGTCATTTATATTAGTTCACACAAGCACTCCATCCATCTGTTCCTGGCCTGGCCCCTCTGTCAAATTTTAGAACCCATTGTGGCCCGCGAGTCAAAAAATGTGCCCACCCCTGGGCTAGGCTAAGCTGTGGAGAGTGTGTGGACGAGACCGTGGAAGTTGTTAATATAGGTGCCTCCTAGAAACTCTGTCTCTGAATCGTTGACACTACACATACATGGAGTCACACAGAGACCCACAGACTCACACAGATACCCATAGACTCACACAAGCCATAGTTTGTTGTCCTTCCCACGCACCTCCGATTAGCACGGTTGGCTACGGACGGTGCGAAAGAAGTTTAATGTACACGCACACACGTACATGTGACCACTAATCCGTATCTCGTCTCCAGCTGGTCGCCCACATATGTTGTCTATCTCTTTTTCATCATTTCTCTCGGGGTGTGGTTTCCTCTCCGTATCGGTGAATCACTGCTCTGGTGGCTCCCACACATCAACAGCTCTGTTGCCCCTCTCCCACTCAACCTCATCTGAGTGGAGCTGGAGCCAGGCCCTGAATCTCAGTGTACCTGAAACCAACACCACGCCAACGGTGGCTAGGAGCCGTTAACTCCCTCGCCTGGTATGCAGGAGGTTGTCGGTTCGATCCCCATTCTTACGCCTGCTGTTTTCTTTGGAGTTTGTGTGTCTCCCTTCTTGTGGTCGCGTGGATTTTTCTCCGGGTCCCTCCGGTTTTTTCCTCTACATTTAGAAACATCACGCGTTTAGAGTATTTGATGCTATAAATTTCCACATGATGATAAGCCACTTCGTTGAGCTATCATTTGTGATAGCCAAGTTCGCTTCTGAAAAAAAGAGCTATATAGCTGCTCAGTGGGCCTTACCTGGTAAAATAAAAATAAAAACATTTTTTATCGTTTTTAGTTTTAACTACCCTGGCCATCCTCGCAGCAGCGGCATTTGGCTAGCCATGGAACAAAGACGACTTCTTAATGCGCTTATGCAGCTCTCTGGAACGCTCTTCCTTCCAATAAAATGTTACAGTCACTGCAGCTAGCAGTGCCGGATGAAGCTAGTGTGGGGCCTGTAGCATATGTTATAAAGGGGCTCTAAATTTAAAAAAAACACGCGTAAATACTAAAACACACATTTTTTACTTGCATAGTAAAGTAATTGTATGTTTTAATTTGCTATACAGCCAGATAATGCGACAAATCGCTAACCTTAAACACCCAGCCGTTCATAAAAGTTAAAGGCGGAATGGTACTATAGTAATAGAGCAAGTGCAGAATCACTGAACCGGAATTGATAGTTTGAAAGCATTTAGCGCGGGGCCCTTGAAAATGCGAGGCCCGTAGCTGCTTTTGCTCCTAGGATAATCCAGCACTGGGAGCTAGTATTTAATAACGTACGATATCCAGGCAAGTGCTTTGTTCTTGCAGGACCGATGATAATGCCCCATCTCTTAGCATGCTCCAGGTTCAGCAGTATAGTCTGCAGTTCCTCATAGTGTACAGCATGTACCAGATCATCGGCATATAATAATGCAATTTACAACGCGCGCAAATTTGCGGACGTAATGGCCGCAAATTTGCCGCAACTCAGAGGTGCAGAGCCAAGCTCAGGCTCACTCGAAAGCGTGGTTGAAGAGGTGAGTTTTTAAGTGTCTCCTGAAGGAGACGATTGAGGTTATGCTGCGAATGTGCAGAGGGATGGCGTTCCAGACTTTTGGGGCAGCCACCAAGAAACGGCGCATAGACGTGACCGTCCTGGATCTTGGTATCAAGAGGAGTTCGTGAGTCGCACTGAAAGGTGTGCTGTGCTGCAAATCGTCAATAATGAAGAGAGATACGGGGGGCAGGCAGATGTGAAGGCATGGTGGCAGAGGCAGGCGATCTTGGCAATGGGTAGCCAGTGGAGGGCACGGAGAGAGGCAAGTGGGTCGAGACGGGGATGAGTGCGGCCAATGACGACGCGTGCCAGGTTGTTTTGAAGTCTTTGAAGTTTGTTGAGGTTGCCAGAGGAGGACCGGACTACGACGGAGTTGCTATAGTCGAGGCGAGACCCAACTATGCCGCATATAACATGGTTGACCAATCGGGAGCTATCCTTTGACCGCACCCGGGCATCGATCAGCCTCCCATTGTATTTGTACCAGGTGCAAATTTTTCCGGTACAGCCAATTATCAAAGAAGACGTTAAATAGTGCAGGAGCCAGAGGACATCTCTGTCGCACCCCAAGGTAAACAGGGAATGGCTCCGACTGAACTCACTTTCACACACTCTCATTCATTTGGTAGAAGGGAAACGGCAACAGTTTTTAAATGTGTTATAGTTGCACATTTCTTGGGCCTTGGGAAGGGCGATTTTTATTGTCGCTTATCAAGTCAAGGATACCATAGGTCGGGCGTTTGACTGCCGATTTGATGCCATTTCGTTGTGCTATCACACGTAGCAGGGGAGAGCGTGAGCAGGTTGTTAACTATATCACACTTCTCACGCCCTATCACTGGCACCCTCTCGCACACACTGCATAACGGGGAGAGAACATACACAAACGCCACACAGAAAGGCACCCGACTTGGAAATCGAACCCACGCCCTTCTTGCTATGAGCTACGAGCAGTCACCACTAGTACCACCCTTGCCACACGTGACTGCTCATGCAAAGGGGCCGTCCATAAATGACGTCACGCAATTTTGACTGATTTTTGCCCCCCCCCTCCCCCCTTCATCACACGGCGTCACAAAAAGTCAGACCCCCCTCAAATATGACGTCACAAAGCTCTGCCCCCCCCCCCCAAAATATAAATAAAACATGCTAAAAATCACATTAAACTATTTTCATTGTAGTGGGTATTTAATGTGGCGCTGAATTCTGATGTTGTAGGAGAAAACATTTATTAAAAAGGCGTTGGAAGGCTGAAATTTAGCATAAAATTCACTTGAAAATATTCAACGTCTAACTAAAACTGCAGCTGTTCAGAATATTATATTAAAATTATCTTATAATTATAAAAGATTAAAAGTAATTATAACTATAACAAAAATACTTGAAATTTTGTTGTAGAAGCAAAATGGAGAGTACAATTATAACAATCACATATTCATTCCACAGAATGAAAAGCCCTGGTAGAATCATTAAAATCAAAATGTTTAATAACAATCATTCAAATTTTTTTTTTATGCTTCTCCATTCTCCCATGGAGAAGCAAAATGCTCCTTCATGGAATCAATAAAAGGTGACAGACATTTAAATAATCAAATAGTCAATAATGAAAATGTATCAAAATTAGTGTTGTGAGAACAATTCTATTGTTTATATTTAGTTAAAGTTTCCCATTTTGATGTGACGTCACATTTCTCAAACCCCCCCTCATCACACATCGTCACAAATGTCTGACCCCCCTCCCTTCCCATAGGTGCGTGACGTCATTTATGGACGACCCCACATTTGCTTAAGATCGCGTCTCGTCCTTTCGTGATGGGTCTTTTTTTCCGGGGGCATTCCAGTCTTATATATATGAAGTGGTTGATTTCACTCGGACAACTATTGTCTTTCTCCCAACGCCACTTTATTGACGGTTCCCCGCATGTCCTCGATGCTCCACAGTTCCCTTGTTGCCACAGCTCGCTCGCCGTGCTTCGCTCGACTCGCTCGCCGCCTTTGTCTCTCCAAACTCCGCTTCTCCGTCAGCTCCGATGTCTCTGTGCTTCCCCCACTGCTGGCTGCTTCGTGTCTGCTCTCCGCTATCACCGTGCTCTCTCCACTGCTAACTGCTTCGTCTCTGCTCCCCGCTCTCCGCTATCTGTGCTCTCTCCACTGCTAACTGCTTCGTCTCTGTTCTCCGCTCTCCGCTACCACTGTGCTCTCTCCACTGCTAACTGCTTCGTCTCTGCTCTCTGCTCTCCGCTATCTGTGCTCTCTCCACTGCTAACTGCTTCATCTCTGCTCTCCGCTACCACTGTGCTCTCTCCACTGCTGGCTGCTTCTCTCTTCAGCTGCTCCACGTCTTGCCTCGTCCAGCCCCCGACTCCAACCCCTGTTTCTCCTCACGTCTCCCCAATTTATCCCCACTTCAAATTACACTCCAATTAATTAACCCGCGTCCCAACGACGCTCCGCGTGCCCGTGCACGTGTTACCTCGCCAGACTTCAAGACGCCACTCCAGCCCTGACAACAACACCAGCCAATCACACTCCAGCCCTGACAACAACACCACCCAATCACAGCCGTCCTTGGCCCAATCGTTACCTCATCGTCCCAATATGACCCCCTACTGTCCTGCTCCCACGCAATCTCACCAATTACCCCCATGTGCCTATTTATTCCACTTCATCTATATATACACACACGTGTATATGTGTGTTGTTTAAAATGGTCTTGTGAAGAATTAAACACATTTCACGGAATGTGTTGGTAACAGTGTGTAAGTGTAGTGGGTCCAACACGAGGAGAGACGATTCTTTAGAGGCAACACGTTTATTACAAACTATAGGTACATAACACAAAGGGGCCACAGCCCCTCACACCCGATACCCTAAGGAGGTAGCCCCTCCAGACTAATCTGCCCTTACTCTGGTTATAGAGCTAACCCTACACTGGTTATGTTCTCAACCCGACCCTAGCCAGGGGGTCCGGGTTCTGCCCACTGGGCTCTTCTCTTCAGGTCTTCAGGGTGGCTATTCGGGTCTTCAGGTGGACGAGGACTGCCGGACCCGTTCAGAGGTCCGGCTTTTATACTCGCTCAAGAGTCTCTCTGCCCCTAGCCACACCTTCCTTCTGGAACTTTCTAGGGGGTTCTGGAACATGACGGCATCTCCCCAGCCCCCCCCCCCCCCCTTGGGGTCTGGGGTCCATGGTGGCCCAAGGGCCCGGACTCATCACACCTAGCCTGTCTACCACCCCCTGTTTACACATGTCCGCTACTGCAGGTAAGGTTAATGGTGAATATACATACAGCCTAACAATGGCACTACATTATCCCCCCCTTGTAGCTTCCAGCCATCCTGGCTATCAATATAACAATTAAAAAACGTTAACAAACCATTGAAGAGAACGTTTGCCTCAATCAAACAACGAGAAAAGCAACAAAACGACTAGTCCCACATAAATACCCCAGCCCACTTGTACAAATATACACTATACACATATATACAAGGTGTCATATGTGCAACCGCACCCGCACAATCAATCAAGACAAAGATGCCGACCGACGGCAAGACAAAGGCGAGAATAACTATCAAACAAAAACTTACAGTCAGACGCGAGGGTAAATGTGCGGTGCGGAGGCCGTGAGAGTGTGGGTAGGTTCATGAAAATATTGAGTTTTTGAGCGAGTCCGCATTGCTGGTCCATCTGGAGGGGCAGAGGGTTGGAGTGGTGGGTCGGGAGGAACCAGATCAACATGGGGGATTGCCGGCAGGGTGGGTGAGTGCTCGTCCTCAGGAGCTGCCGGCATGGACGGCCGTGGCAATGTCACTCCTGCGTCACCTAAGGGTGCAATGAAATGGCTGGGCTGAGAGTCAGGCACCATGGACGCATGACCTGGCTTGTCGGACACATCACGCTCTCGGCCCCCGTGTAGTGTGGATGAAGTATGTGTGTCGACAAAGGACTTAAGACGCGACGGATGGACCGTACCAGTGCCGTTTACCGTGTTGAATTTTAACACATTGCGGCCTCTTGAGCCCGCCGCGCCGTTAATGACGCGGTGCTCTCTGATTGGTCCCTGCTGGGACCGGAAGTTGCGTGCGCCCCAGGATGCACCTGGCTTCCGGCAAAAGCTCCCCCTGGCTTGGCAGGAATTTCAAAATTTGGGCGGGATTTGTAGAGCCGGCGGCGGCAACGTCCGTTGCCTGATGCGCCGCTTCCCCCTCCCCTGCCGCAGCCTCCCCGCAGTGGATTTCCCCGAGGAAGGCTGTCTGCAGCCGAGGCTGTCGACCCCGTGGCTGCTGGTTCGTCTTCGTCCTCTTCCGGGCTCCTGGTACGATTCTTCCATCTTGTCTCCATGGCCACTTCTGATGCCAAATGTAGTGGGTCCAACGCGAGGAGAGACAATTCTTTAGAGGCAACACGTTTATTACAACTATGGGTACACAATACAAAGGAGTCATGGCCCCTCACACCCGATACCCTAAGGAGGTAGCCTCTCTGGACTAATGTGCCCCCACTCTGGTTTTGCACTAACCCTATACTGGTTATGTTCTGAACCGGATCATAGCCAGGGGTTCGGGTTCTGCCCACTGAACTCTTCTCTTCAGGGTGGCTCTTTAGGTCTTCAGGATGGCTTTTATACACGCTCCAGAGACTCTCCGCCCCTAGCCACACCTTCCTTCTGGAACTTTCTAGGGGGTCCTGGAACATGACGGCATCCCCCCAGCCCCCCCCCCCCCTTTGGGGTCTGGGGTCTCTGGTCGCCCAAGGGCCCGACTCATCCCACCTATTTTGTCTTACCACGCCCTGTTGACGCATGTCCGCTACTGCAGGTAAGGTTAATGGTGAATATACATACAACCTAACAATGGCACTACATTAGCATCAAAGGGCGGGGGTGGGGGGGACTGAATTGCCGGGAACGTTTTTGCCAGTATCAAAGCATGAACAAATAAAAATGGGTTGTGTGAAGATGTTCACTGCGAGTTATAAATGCCCTGATAGTGCATTGTCTTTACACTGTTTGCCTTTTGTTGGCGTTCTCTGGTCGGACACTGGTGAGACTAGGCCCTACAGAAGGTTGTCTCTCGTGTAGACCAATCAGTTTCAAAGACAATGCCTATATATTATCAGAGCATGTTTTTGTTTGCATGTTCATCACAAGTACGTGTGGTTAATGCAGACATGATTCCTTGCAAAATATTTTCATTTGGTGTTTGAACATCTTAACACATATTTTATTGCAAGAAAGGATAACACCTATTCCATTTTTTTTCATATATTGCAGTAAACCTGCGGCTCGGAGGTCAAAGATGCTGAGCTGCTGAAATCCTGCATTCCCTCTGGGTTTCAGCCCTAACTTTTACTGTAATTGCACCGGGGTTGTTCGTTGATGGTCTCACTTCAGTCACCGATTGCCCACACAGAGACCCATAGACTCACACAGAGACCCATTGACACACAGAGACCCATAGACTCACTCTGATCAATCGACTCACACAGAGATCCATCGACTCACACAGAGGCCCATATACTCACACAGAGACCCATAGACACAGATATCCATCGACTCACACAGAGACCCAGATTCACACAGAGACCTATAGACTCACGCAAAGATCCATAAACACATACATATGTACATCGACTCATAGAGACCCATAAACTCACTCAAGAGATCAACCGACTCACACAGAGATCCATCGACTCACACAGAGACCCATAGACTCACACAGAGACCTATAGACTCACGCAAAGATCCATAAACACATACATATGTACATCGACTCATAGAGACCCATAAACTCACTCAAGAGATCAACCGACTCACACAGAGATCCATCGACTCACACAGAGACCCATAGAATCACACAGAGCGCCAAAGACTCACACAGAGATCCATAGACTCACACAGAGATCCATAGACCCACACAGAGACCCATAGACTCACATAGATATCCATAGATTCACACAGAGACCCATAGACTCACACAGAGACCCATAGACTCACCCAGAGATCCATAGACTCACACAGAGACCCAAAGACTCACACAGAGACCCATAGACACACAGATACCTAAAATAAAATGTTAGCTATGTACAAGGGCCGACCCGACCTCCAGGCAGCAAGCACAATCTCACCCCTGTATGTGTGTCACCACCCACGAGCACAATAAGAGCCAGGATCAGCCAATGATCCATCCGGCATGCGAGTGTGACCATAACCAGACGGTGTAAGGACATACTCTTTGGTTCTATTGAGAGGAGACCTGATGGCTCATTGGGGCATTCTGTCTACAGGAAACCCACCCAAACAAATTCCTACTTGAAACCTGATTCCCACCACCACCCAGCCCAAAATAATTATCTCATCAAAACTTTATACCATAGGGCTCATTGCATTTCAGACCAACACCACCTGACCAGTGAATTAAAACATGTACACCTGGCCCTCAAAAGGAATGGTTACTCTGACCGTACCATCCGCCAAGCTGTTTCTCCCTCCATACAGAAACAACCACTTGATACTCCGGTCAAAACCATCACACTACCATATATAGCAGGCGTTACTAAAAAGATTTCCAAAATTCTAAACAAACACAAGATCCAGGTCCGGTTCAATACAGTACACAAAATTCGTGATCTGATCCCATCCGTGAAGGATGTCATTCCTGACTTACAGTACCCCGGGGTTTACAAATTGAGTTGTACCTGCGGTGATTGCTATATCGGGGAGACAAAGCGACATGTCTCTGACCGAATTCGCGAGCACAAATCAGATTTGAAACACGGCAAAACGAATTCTTCTGCCGTGGCTGATCACTATTACAACGCTGTGGGTGATCACGATATAATTTTCTCCGATAGCAAGGTTTTTTGCAAACCCACGGGTTTTTATCAGAGATTTGTTCACGAGGCAATTCAGATCTACAAACACAGACACAATTGCAACCGAGAAGATGGTTTCAAATTAAGCAACCATTGGAAAGATGTTCTAAATGGAACTAAACATTAAACTAATTTCAATGGTACAGTATATTTTTTCAAGTAGTGGTACCCCAAACTTTCGCAGCTCTTATAAATTCCCTTTTCACACCATCAATAGGTAAACTCCCCCCCCCCCCGCGCCAAACGGCAAGTCCACCGGCACGTACACCACCTCTTTTCTAAAATCGGCCAATCAAATGCCAATTTTTATGCTAATTTCTTTGTCAGGACACCTTGTTTGCTCGCACACAGCTTAAAGGTCCGCGGTCTGAGCGTGGCCGTGTTTCACTCCAGCGCTGTCCTCGAGACAGCCTGATCCCTTCACCTGATGAAGGCCGCTTGTGTTGTGGCCGAAACGTCGTGATTTTTGTTGTTTAATTTTTTACCTACGCGACTTTACCGAATAGAACCAAAGAGTATGGATCATTGCAGTCACGAAAGCTTTAAATCTAGAAGGTGTAAGGACAATTTGCCGGCTGAAGGAGAGTCACTTAAAGCGGGCAGTTTTTGAGCGAGTCCTCATCGCCGGACCCCCAGGCAGGGTGAGGGTGGGCTTCACGGGGGTCCCAGGGACAGTTAGAAGATGGCCTAACGAGCGCAGCCCCTCCCGAGAAGAAGAAGGGAGTCCAGCAAGAGGAGTGGATGACGCCCGCTCCTCTCTCCTCAATCAACATCCGGTCAGTGCAACCAGCTGCTCCAAGGGCTCTAGATGCTGGGATCCTGTTGACGGAGAACCAGAAATCCCCTGAGGGACAGCCTCCATAAACACACACCCCAGCTCATCGGGCGCACCCAACACACAGCCCCTGGGTAGTGGAGATGAAGGGATCCCGTCCGGCGGAAAAAATGGTTTCAGTCGCGACGGATGCACAAACCAGTGCCTGCGACCGAACTGGATGCATACACTTTGTGGACATGTTATCTCTATAATTTCCACCTAGCCTCACCAACGCTTATACAATTTGGGGGACGCACCTACTGGAACTTCAGGGCAGTGAAGCGAAGCCATATCACCTGGTGACCATTTAGTTCCAGATTCCTGGAGCCCAACTAGACGTTGGTTTGCAGTTTGCTGCAAGGCCGAATTCCCTCGAGAAGCTTCCCTTGCTTCTGATAACCACTTGAGGGTAAGGCGTGTGGGGCTAGGCATTTTATTATTACTCTGCTCCAGGTTCAATTGAACCTCAATTGGTGGATCCTGCTCCCTCCCGTACATAAGAAGAAATGGCAAGAAGCTGGTGGAGGCGTGAGGGGCCAATCTGTACGCCGTGAGAACATCTGGAACGTGCGGGTCACAGTTCAGACTAGTCCTCATTGACCTGCTGACATAGCATGGATGTCAGGGTCCTGTGCAGACGTTCCACCATGCCGTCAGTCTGTGCGTGATAGGGCGAGGTGTGAACCTTTTTAGCACCCAACAGATCGCATACCTCCTTCAGTAATTTAGAAGAAAATGTTTTGCCTTGGTCCATAAAAAAGTGTTCCCCCTTATCCCAAACGTAACCATCAGTAATCGTCGCAGCCAACTGGTCCGGCACCGGCCAGGCCATTGGCCACCGAGATAGACACTCGACACCTACCAACAAATATTTATTACCCCGCAGGGTGGTAGGAAATGGGCCGAGCACGTCGAGCGCGATGAGTTCGTTCACACGGGACACGCTGATCGATTTTAGAAGGGGACAAGCCATTTTTGGCGGAGGTTTCCGACGAGCGCAATCCATGCATTCTTTTCAAATATTATGGACATCTCCTGCCATCCCGAGCCAACAGAAGTTAAGGGCAACTGCCAGAACCTCGACAACAAATCAAGGGAGGAGAAGAAACGCGTCCCTGACAAAGCATCCAAAGAGTCATCCATCTGTGGGATCGGGTACGCGTCAGCCAAGGAGACTTTGTTGAGTTTGCGGAAATCGACACAAAACCTCAGACTCGCATCCTGCTTTTTAATAAGCACAATGCGGGCCCCCCACAGACTGATTGATGGGGAAATGATGTCAGCGGCCAACATCTCGTCGACCGCATGACGCACGTGGTCTTTCTCCTTTGGACTTAATCTGTATGGGTTTTTGGCGAATAGGGGCGGCATTCCCCGTATCAATGTGATGACATAACAGCGGTGTGCAGCCAATATCTTATTTAGTTTTTTAAAAACGTCTGAAAATTCCTTTATATGTGCACGCAACTCGAGCCTCTGTGCCTGGGATAAATCTGGGCTCTCAGACCAGAACGCATCAATTCATGACTCGTCACATTTTTCACCCTGCCCCACAGTCCCGCCATTTCCCCCCTCGCAACACGTGACCCAAAACAGTACCTGCTTGTATGACGGACGTCTCTGAACCGACGTTCAAAACCTGGATAAATGGTTGCTGGTTGTTTGCCACTAAAATCTGCACATACACTAAAGTTGGACCTCAAACCGCCTTGTTGGAGGGGACTAACAGCATCCCTCCAGCAGTCGTTTCCCGGTCGAATTGTTTCCGCAGACGCAAGGGGACGAGCATCTGTGCACCAGGGGGATTTTAACAATTTCTTTGGCCAGCACTTGGGCTGAGGCGTTAGCTGTGCCGGGGATGTGGAAGTCCCAATCAATCTATGATTCGCATACCTGGTGGCTTAACATAGAGGTGAGCGTCCGGTGGAGGCGCTCAACCATACCATCCGTCTGAGTATGATACAGCAAAGTGCGAATCTTATGTGTGCCAAGCAGGCTGCACACATTCCGCAAAAAGGTGGACGAAATGTGTTTCCCTTGATCGGTCAGCAGCCGTTTGGGAGCGCCCTTATCCAAGACGTAGTCGTGGAAAAAGTCCTCCTTGATGGCTGCTGCCGATTGGTTTGGGAGAGGCCAGGCCATGGCCCATTGGGTGAAATATTTAACCCCAACCAACAGGTACTTATTACTAAGCGGAGTAGCTGGAAATGGTCCCAAATATCCAACACGACAATTTCATTCACCCGGGAGACGCAAATGGATTGTAAAGACAGGCAAGGCGGTCTCGCGGGCAGCTTACGGTGAGCACATTCAGTGCAGCCTTGGAGGAGGTCAGCCACATCCCTCGCCATGCCCGGAAAAAAAACTCCAGTTGGAGAGTAGCGAGCGTTTTGGGGATGCCCAAATGAAGAAGGCGCTCGTGGGTGGCCCAAACAATTTTACCTCGCAAGGACGTGGGCACTACCAGTTTAAATGCTCGCGACCCACTATCCCACATCATGAGGAGGCCATCCCGTATGACGAACGAAATGGGCCCCCCCCCCCGACCCCCATTGCCAAAAAACTCCCTAGCGTGGTAGCGTAAGCCGAGGAGGGAGATGTCTTCCATTTGGAGACGTGCCCATTCGTCCGAACTTAGGCCCAACAGTGCGTCTTGTGCGACGGGCACGTGGGATGCCACCTGCCCGTCAACGACAGGACCCGCTGTGGCAGTGAGGGACAGAGGCGATCCCTGGTCAGGAGGCTTGCAATGCCCCGAACCCAAGAATCAAGCGCATTTCCCGACGAGAGGCAACCGCGACAAGCCGTCAGCATTACCATGCCGTATACTCTTCCGGTAGACAACCGTAAATGAATGATCATGGAGGACTTCCAGCCAGTGCGACAATTGGCCCGATGGCTGATCGACCTTCAAGGCATACTGGAGCGCTGCGTGGTCCAAACATACAGTAAAGTGTCTACTATATAGGTACGGCCGGTAATGCTGGACGAAGAAGACAATGGTGAGCAGTTCGCGACGGGTTACACAATAGCGCTGCTCCACGGGGGATAGTACCTGGCTGCCATAAGCCACGACATGCTCCACACCAAAATAATAAAAATCTAAAACAATAAAATTATCACGACGTTTCGACTGCAACACAAGCAATCATCATCAGGTGTGAAAACCACAACAAGAAAATTTGAAAAAATTGTCGGTTTTTTTTTACGTTAGCACCACGGATAGCGATTTGACAGTTTGTTCAGATGGACGAGTCCATCTATGTTCGGAAAAGAGGAGGGGGGAGACGAAAAATAATGGATGCGGTCTGAAAGCCACCTTAAGCGTGATCAATCAATTAAGACCCAAAATGGTGTATCAAATCCTTCCAATGATTGCTAAGCCAGAATCCATCTTCTTGGTTTAAATTGTCTCTGTGTTTGTATATGTGGAAAGCCTCATCAACGAATCTCTCATGGAAGCCAGATGGCTTGCAAAGAACCTCTGTCTTTGAGAAGTCAATGTCATGTGAACCTACTGAATTATAACAGTGATTCATCTTCTTTGGTTCTTTCGGTAAAGTCACGTAGAATGATAATAAAATAATAAATTGATAAAATAAAATAACACAATAATATTCTCACGACGTTTCGGCCACAACACAAGCGGCCTTCATCAGGTGAAGGGGGCGAGACTGTCTGGTAGGACAGCGCTGGAGTGAAAGAGCCACGTTCAGATACGGCCTTTTAAGCTGTGTGAGAGGAACAAAGCGCCTTGACAAAGGAATTAGCATATAATTTAGCATTGAAATGGCAGAATGATTAGCTTGTGACTGGTCACAGAAATAGCTATGTTAAAAGTTAAAGCATACACACCCGCAGAGGCACCCATTGTTAAAGGAATTAGCATAGAATTTAGCATTGAAATAGCTAACTTAAGGCATACACATCTTGACAATGGAATTAGCATAGAATTTAGCATTGAGATAGCTGAGTGATTAGCTTGTACCTGCTGCAGAAATAGAGCTTGTACCTGCTGCAGAAATAGCTACGTTAAAGTCAGAGCATAAACAATCACCGAGGCCCTTAGTACAAATCAAACAGGAGAATTTAGCATTGAAATAACTAGGCGAATCCAGCATTGAAACAACTGAGTGATTAGCTAGTGACTGGTCACAGAAATGACTACACATCTGAGCTATTCACAGTACTATATAGTGAACCAATAAAAACTAAAATATAAATTACCTTCATGTTATCAATAAACTCTATATTCTCCAATCAGTTAAGCTACCAACAATAAGTCGTTATATATCACAATGCTATATGGCGAAAAAATGGGTGGATTCTTACCCTCAAATTTCAGCACCACGGATAGCTACGGGCCCCGTTCAGACGGACGAGTTCGTCCATGGTCGGAACAGAGGAGGGGGAGAGAGACAGCTGCGAGGCCCTAGTATGCTCCATGTTGTAAAACTATACCATTAACCGTGGTGTGAGAGGTATTAAGAGGCAATGCTGGCGAAAGAGCTGTGGTCTGAAGGTCATCGTAAAAATACAATTAATTAAGAACAGAAATGATTTAAAACATCTTTCCAGTGGTTACTAAGCCTGAATCCATCTTCTCGGTTGAAATTGTCTCTGTGCTTGTATATGTGAATGGCCTCATGAACGAATCTCTCATGGTAGCCGGTTGGTTTGCAAAGAACCTCCGTCTTGGAGAAGTCAATGTCATGTGAGCCCACTGAATTATAACAGTGATCTGCCACGCCAGAGGAGTTCGTCCTACCGTGTTTCAAGTCTGCTTTGTGTTCGCGGATGCGGTCCGAGATATGTCTTTTGGTTTCTCCAATGTAGCTACTACCACAGAGGCACTTTAGTTTGTAAACGCCCGGGTACTGTATGTCTAGAACAGCATCTTTTACAGATGGAACTAAATCACGGATTTTATGTACTGTGTTGAATCGGACCTGGATCTTGTGTTTGTTCAGGATTTTGGAGATCTTTTTAGTGACCCCTGCAATGTAGGGTAAGGTGATGGTTTTGAGTGGCTCCACAAGAGGATCCTTCTTCATGACTGGAGTGATGGCTTTGCGGATTGTGTAGTCGGAGTAGCCATTAGCCCTGAGAGCCTGGTGTACGTGCTTGAGTTCACTGGTAATGTGTTCCTGGTCGGAAATGCATTGGGCTCTATGGTATAGAGTCTTGATGAGGGAGTTCTTCTGGGATGGATGGTGGTGGGAATCCGGTTTCAAGTAAGCATCTGTATGGGTAGCTTTCCTGTAGACAGAGTGGCTCATTGAACCATCATGTCTTCTTTTAATTAAGACATCCAAAAAGGGTAGTTTGCCATCTTTTTCAACCTCCATGGTAAATCTGATGGTTGGGTGTATGGAATTGATGTGGTCGCGGAATTGGTCTAGAGCAGGCTGGCCATGTGGCCAGATGACAAAGGTGTCATCAACGTACCTCTTCCATAAGGTCGGGCGTAGAGTGGCAGTCTGGATGGCGTCAGTTTCAAATTTTTCCATGAATACGTTGGCTACAACCGGAGATAGGGGGGAGCCCATTGGGGTGCCCTCAGTTTGTTTGTAGAAAGTTCCATTCCAGGTGAAGTAAGTGTTGGTTAAGCAATGTCTCACCAGGGGGGGTACATCAGTATGCAGTCCTTGATGAACCAGGTCTTCAATGATAGCGATGGTGTCAGGTACCGGGACTTTGGTGAACAAGGACACCACATCAAAACTGACAAGCAGGTCGTTTGGGGACAGGGAAATGCCTTTGATTGTCGATACCAGGTGAGTAGAATTTAGTACCGCAGAGGTGGTTTTTCCAGTGAAAGGTCGCAGTATATCAGCAAGAAAACGTGCCAGTTTGTAGGCGGGGGAGCTGATAGTAGAGACGATGGGACGAAGGGGTGTATCTTCTTTGTGTATCTTTGGAAGGCCATATAATCTTGGTGGTCTGGCAGCAGAGGGCTTCAACGAGAACTGTTTGATCTCATCAAAAACGCTAAGTTGCCACCCAGCAACATCAGCAAAGACGAACGTTTTGAATTATCTCAATTAAAAAATAGGGATGATATTGTCGTCCTCTCAGCCGACAAAGGCAATGCCACTGTCATCATGGACAAAACAGAATATAACAACAAAATTCAAGAACTACTCAACGATGGCAGCTACACAAAAATAAAATGAGATCCCACCAACAGCCTGGTCACCAAAACGAACAAAATAATCTCTGATTCAACAGCATTAATTGATGAGATCAAACAGTTCTCGTTGAAGCCCTCTGCTGCCAGACCACCAAGATTATATGGCCTTCCAAAGATACACAAAGAAGATACACCCCTTCGTCCCATCGTCTCTATTATCAGCTCCCCCACCTACAAACTGGCACGTTTTCTTGCTGATATACTGCGACCTTTCACTAGAAAAACCACCTCTGCGGTACTAAATTCTACTCACCTGGTATCGACAATCAAAGGCATTTCCCTGTCCCCAAACGACCTGCTTGTCAGTTTTGATGTGGTGTCCTTGTTCACCAAAGTCCCGGTACCTGACACCATCGCTATCATTGAAGACCTGGTTCATCAAGGACTGCATACTGATGTACCCCCCCTGGTGAGACATTGCTTAACCAACACTTACTTCACCTGGAATGGAACTTTCTACAAACAAACTGAGGGCACCCCAATGGGCTCCCCCCTATCTCCGGTTGCAGCCAACGTATTCATGGAAAAATTTGAAACTGACGCCATCCAGACTGCCACTCTACGCCCGACCTTATGGAAGAGGTACGTTGATGACACCTTTGTCATCTGGCCACATGGCCAGCCTGCTCTAGACCAATTCCGCGACCACATCAATTCCATACACCCAGCCATCAGATTTACCATGGAGGTCGAAAAAGATGGCAAACTACCCTTTTTGGATGTCTTAATTAAAAGAAGACATGATGGTTCAATGAGCCACTCTGTATACAGGAAAGCTAGCCATACAGATGCTTACTTGAAACCGGATTCCCACCACCATCCATCCCAGAAGAAATCCCTCATCAAGACTCTATACCATAGAGCCCAATGCATTTCCGACCAGGAACACATTACCAGTGAACTCAAGCACGTACACCAGGCTCTCAGGGCTAATGGCTACTCCGACTACACAATTCGCAAAGCCATCACTCCAGTCATGAAGAAGGATCCTCTTGTGGAGCCACTCAAAACCATCACCTTACCCTACATTGCAGGGGTCACTAAAAAGATCTCCAAAATCCTGAACAAACACAAGATCCAGGTCCGATTCAACACAGTACATAGAATCCGTGATTTAGTTCCATCTGTAAAAGATGCTGTTCCAGACATACAGTACCCGGGCGTTTACAAACTAAAGTGCCTCTGTGGTAGTAGCTACATTGGAGAAACCAAAAGACATATCTCGGACCGCATCCGCGAACACAAAGCAGACTTGAAACACGGTAGGACGAACTCCTCTGCCGTGGCAGATCACTGTTATAATTCAGTGGGCTCACATGACATTGACTTCTCCAAGACGGAGGTTCTTTGCAAACCAACCGGCTACCATGAGAGATTCGTTCATGAGGCCATTCACATATACAAGCACAGAGACAATTTCAACCGAGAAGATGGATTCAGGCTTAGTAACCACTGGAAAGATGTTTTAAATCATTTCTGTTCTTAATTAATTGTATTTTTACGATGACCTTCAGACCACAGCTCTTTCGCCAGCATTGCCTCTTAATACCTCTCACACCACGGTTAATGGTATAGTTTTACAACATGGAGCATACTAGGGCCTCGCAGCTGTCTCTCTCCCCCTCCTCTGTTCCGACCATGGACGAACTCGTCCGTCTGAACGGGGCCCGTAGCTATCCGTGGTGCTGAAATTTGAGGGTAAGAATCCACCCATTTTTTCGCCATATAGCATTGTGATATATAACGACTTATTGTTGGTAGCTTAGCTGATTGGAGAATATAGAGTTTATTGATAACATGAAGGTAATTTATATTTTAGTTTGTATTGGTTCACTATATAGTACTGTGAATAGCTCAGATGTGTAGTCATTTCTGTGACCAGTCACTAGCTAATCACTCAGTTGTTTCAATGCTGGATTCGCCTAGTTATTTCAATGCTAAATTCTCCTGTTTAATTTGTACTAAGGGCCTCGGTGATTGTGTATGCTCTGACTTTAACGTAGCTATTTCTGCAGCAGGTACAAGCTCTATTTCTGCAGCAGGTACAAGCTAATCACTCAGCTATCTCAATGCTAAATTCTATGCTAATTCCATTGTCAAGATGTGTATGCCTTAACTTAGCTATTTCAATGCTAAATTCTATGCTAATTCCTTTAACAATGGGTGCCTCTGCAGGTGTGTATGCTTTAACTTTTAACATAGCTATTTCTGTGACCAGTCACAAGCTAATCATTCAGCCATTTCAATGCTAAATTATATGCTAATTCCTTTGTCAAGGCGCTTTGTTCCTCTCACACAGCTTAAAAGGCCGTATCTGAACGTGGCTCTTTCACTCCAGCGCTGTCCTACCAGACAGTCTCGCCCCCTTCACCTGATGAAGGCCGCTTGAGTTGTGGCCGAAACGTCGTGAGAATATTATTGTGTTATTTTATTTTATCAATTTATTATTTTATTATCATTCTATGTGACTTTACCGAAAGAACCAAAGAAGATGAATCATTGCAGTCACGAAAGCTTTAAATCGAAATATAACAGTGATCTGCCACGGCCGAGGTGTTGATCCTACCGTGTTTCAGGTCTGCTTTGTGTTCACAAATGCGGTCCAAGACATGTCGTTTGGTTTCTCCAATGTAACGACTACCACAGAGGCAACTTAGTTTATAGACGCCAGGGTACTATATGTCCGGAATCACATATTTTACAGACGGAACCAGATCACGGATTTTATGTAATGTGTTGAATCGGACCTGGATCTTGTGTTTATTCAAGATTTTGGAGATCTTTTTGTGATCTCCGCAATGTAGGGTAAAGTGATGGTTTTGAAAGGCTCCTCAAGAGGGTCCTTCTTCATAGTTGGAGTGATAGCTTTGCGGATTGTGTAGTCGGAATAACCATTAGCCTTAAGAGCTTGGTGTATGTGCTTGAGTTCACTGGCTATGTGTTCCTGGTCGGATATGCATTGGGCTCTATGGTGCAGAGTTTTGATGAGGGAATTCTTCTGGGATGGATGGTGGTGGGAATCCGGTTTCAGGTAAGCATCCGCATGGGTAGCTTTCCTGTAGACAGAGTGGCTCATTGAACCATCAGGTCTCTTTTTAATTAGGACATCCAAAAAAGGCAGCTTGCCATCTTTTTCGACTTCCATGGTAAATCTGATCGCTGCGTATATGGAATTGATGTGGTCGAAGAATTGGTCTAGAGCAGGCCGGCCATGTGGCCAAATCACAAAAGTGTCATCCACGTACCTCTTCCATAAGGTTGGGCACAGAGTTGCAGTCTGGATGGCGTCAGTCTCAAATTTCTCGATGAAAATGTTGGCTACAACCGGAGATAGGGGGAGCCCATTGGGGTGCCCTCAGTTTGTTTGTAGAAAGTTCCATTCCAAGTGAAGTATGTATTGGTTAAGCAGTGTCTTACCAGAAAGGGTACCTCAGTGTTTAGTCCTTGATGAACCAAGTCTTCAATGATTGCGATGGTGTCAGGTACAGGAACTTTGGTGAATAAGGAAACTACGTCAAAACTGACAAGCAGGTCGTCTGGGGACAGGGAAATACCCTTGATTGTCGAAACCAGGTGAGTAGAATTTTGTACCGCGGATAAAAAAGAATATAACAACAAAATTCAAGAATTACTCAACGATGGCAGCTATACAAAAATAAAAAGAGATCCCACCAACAGCCTCGTCATGAAAACAAACAAAAGCATTTCTGATTCAACCGCATTAATTGATCAAACCAAACAGTTGTCGTTGAAACCTTCTGCTGCCAGGCCTCCAAGATTATACGGCTTACCAAAAATACATAAAGTAGATACACCCCTTCGTCCCATCGTCTCTACTATCAACTCCCGCACCTACAAACTGGCTCGTTTTCTGTCTGAAATCCTGCGACCTTTCACTGGAAAAACCACCTCTGTGGTACAAAATTCTACTCACCTGGTATCGACAATCAAGGGTATTTCCCTGTCCCCAGACGACCTGCTTGTCAGTTTTGATGTAGTTTCCTTATTCACCAAGGTTCCTGTACCGGACACCATCGCAATCATTGAAGACTTGGTTAATCAAGAACTAAACACTGAGGTACCCCCCCTGGTGAGACACTGTTTAACCAATACATACTTCACTTGGAATGAAACTTTCTACAAACAAACTGAGGGCACCCAAATGGGCTCCCCCCTATCTCCGGTTGTAGCCAACATTTTCATGGAGAAATTTGAGACTGACGGTATCCAGACTGCCACTCTGCGCCCAACCTTATGGAAGAGGTACGTGGATGACACTTTTGTCATCTTGCCACATGGCCGGCCTGCTCTAGATCAATTCTTCGACCACATCAATTCCATACACGCAGCGATCAGATTTACCATGGAAGTCGAAAAAGATGGCACGCTACCTTTTTTGGATGTCCTAATAAAAAAGAGACCTGATGGTTCAACGAGCCACTCTGTCTACAGGAAAGCTACCCATACGGATGCTTACCTGAAACCGGATTCCCACCACCATCCATCCCAGAAGAATTCCCTCATCAAAACTCTGCACCATAGAGCCCAATGCATATCCGACCAGGAACACATAGCCAGTGAACTCAAGCACGTACACCAAGCTCTTAAGGCTAATGGTTATTCCGACTACACAATCCGCAAAGCTATCACTCATACCATGAAGAAGGACCCTCTTGAGAATCCTTTTAAAACCATCACTTTACCCTACATTGCCGGGATCACAAAAAAGATCTCCAAAATCTTGAATAAACACAAGATCCAGGTCCGATTCAACACATTACATAAAATCCGTGATCTGGTTCCATCTGTAAAATATGTGATTCCGGACATACAGTACCCTGGCGTCTACAAACAAAGTTTCCTCTGTGGTAGTAGTGACATTGGAGAAACCAAACGACATGTCTCAGACCGCATTCGTGAACACAAAGCAGACCTGAAACACGGTAGGACCAACTCCTCGGCCGTGGCAGATCACTGTTATAATTCAGTAGGTTCACATGACATTAACTTCTCCAAGACAGAGGTTCTTTGCAAGTCATCTGGCTACCATGAGAGATTCGTTCATGAGGCTTTCCACATATACAAACACAGAGACAATTTAAACCAAGAAGATGGATTCTGGCTTAGCAATCATTGGAAGGATTTGATAAACCATTTCGGGTCTTAATTGATTGATCACGCTTAAGGTGGCTTTCAGACCGCATCCATTATTTTTCGTCTCCCCCCTCCTCTTTTCCGAACATAGATGGACTTGTCCATCTGAACAAACTGTCAAATCGCTATCCGTGATGCTAACGTTAAAAAAACGCCACTTTTTTCAAATTTTCTTGTTGTGGTTTTCACACCTGATGATGATTGCTTGTGTTGCAGTCGAAACGTCGTGAGAATTTTATTGTATTATATTTGTATTATTTTATTGTTTCCCTTCTACGTGACCTTACCGAAAGAACCAAGAATAAGAATCCCTGCAGTCACGAAAGCTTTAAATCAAAATATGCTCCATACCGTCAACCACCTGCGATAACACCCATCCTATGCCCGTCTTACTGGCGTCCATGTCCAAAATGAATGGCACGGAGAAGTCGGGATACCGCAAGGGAGGAGCATCGATCAGGGCCTTACAGATAGCATCAAACGAGGTCTGTTCTGCATCCCCCCAGTGGAATCTCATCCCTTTTCTGTAAATGCATGGAGGGGCTTAGCCATGGACGCGAACCTAGTAACAAACCGCCGATAATATGAGGCAAAGCCCACAAAACTGTGCACATCCCAACAGAGCTGGGGATGGGCCAAGAGTGGACGCAGTCTGTTTTTTCGAGGTCAGTAGCAATACCGGAGCGACTTATAATGTGGCCAAGATAACAAACGGAATCGCACATCAGGTGGCATTTTTGTAGTTTAAACTTCAAGTTTGCTGCTCGCATCATGAAGACCACCCTCAACCGTTCGAGATGCTCATCCTCTGATTTACCTCGACAATGAGATCGTCGAGGTAAATCAGGCAGGAATCCCACTGGAGCCCAGCGAGGACCAGCTCCATCAGGCGCTGGAACGTCGCTGGAGCTGAGTGAAATCCCATAGGAAGCCGATTAAACTCAAAGAGGCCTTACGGAGTGCGAAAGGCCATCTTCGGTTTTGAAGCATCATCAAGCAGCAATTGCCAAAAAACGGATAACAGGTCCAAGGTCGAAAAGTAGCATGTGCCCGCCAGGGCGTCGAGCGACTCATCCATGCGGGGGAGTGGATAAGCATCTGCCACCGAGACTTTATTAAGCTTCTGGAAACCAATGCAGAAGCGAAGGGTACTGTCATGTTTTTTAACAAAAACAATCGGCGCCCCCCACGGACTGGTGAATGACGAGATAATATCGGCTGCCAGCATGTCATTAACGGCTACCCGTACGGGCTCTTTCTCGGCTGGGCTTAAACGGAACGGATTTTGTCAGCAGCGTCACCCATGTCAATGTGGTGACTGAGTAGCTTGGTGCAGCCGATGTCAAATTTGCTCTTGCTAAAGACATTGGCGAAGTCCCGCAAGAGCGCACGCAATTTAAGATGTTGTGATGGCAGCAGGTTCGTACATCCCGAACAAAGCGCGTCAATTCACTTGGCATCAGAACGTGAATGCGGGGCGGGACAGGACACATCCCCTATGTGACCCACCAACGAGTCCCCCACAAGGGCCGGTGATGCGTGTGCAAGCACCGTACCTTGGGGAATAACAATGGTCCTTGACCCCGCATTCAGGAACTGAATGAAAGGCTCACTGTCTCCCGACATGAGCGTCTGCGCACCGACAAGATCTAACCCGCGCACGGCCGTGTTCGATGGACCCAGCAGAACGCCCCCAGCGAGTGCATCCGAGGCAAGAGGCTTCTGGAACTGGAGAGGGATGAGCATTTGACAGCCGGCCCGAACGCGAACCGTACGAGATGCCATTGCCTGAACTGTGGTAAACACTGCACGCAAGCGAGTGGGTGAGGGCAAGAAAGCCATGCGTCGGCCAGAGGGGAGCTCGATACACCCTTGGTCAATGAGAATTTGAATAGGCATTCTCGCCACGGAAAATGCCTTCAATGCCGGCAGGCAGTGCTGTACACTGGCCGGCAATGAAGACGTGGCTGCCGCTGGTCCGGGAGCCTCAGCGTCAGCCAAGATGTCGCCCGGTGGAAGCGGTCGCAGCGCTGATGACGCGGCCACCACGCGGCCGGCAGAAGTTCTTCCCGCCGTGGCGGGATTTTAAAAAAAATTGGCGGTAACGGCGACAGCAGCATCCATTGGATGCTGCGCCGTCTCCTCCAAATTGCCGCAGCAGCCTCGACCCGGTGAATGTCGCCCAGGATGGTGGCTGCGGCTTGGAGCAGCTCCGCAGGGCGGAGATGTGCCTCCTGCAGCGGGCTCCGTGGTGGCAGGGAAGCGGCGGGCGGCGAAGCAGGCGGCTGCTCAGCCGGCGGTACGATGCCGTCTTCGGGCGGAGTTGCCGCCCCTGCCCCCACATGGTCGCCGCCGTCGCTGTCCGGGTTGCAGGTACATGTCTTCCATGGTGTCTCCATGTCCACTTCCGACACCAAATGTAGTGGGTTTTATGGAAGTCGGAGACGAATCTTGGAGGCGACACTTTTATTCAACATAAACACCGGCAGTGCAGTCCCAGTCTCACACAAGGCAACGGCCCTTCTAACCACTGCCTGGGGAGGTACTGCCTCTGGGCTAGCGTGCCCAAAAAGGGGCTACAACTCTGGGTCCACCGGCTATGGGTGCCCTAGAGGAGGCTGCACTGACCCGACCCAGCCAAGGTGCGGGTTCTGACCACTGGCCCACTTAAACCCGGCCCTTACAAGGGCAGCGGGGCTAGGGGTCCCAGGTGTTGTACGCCCCTTTTTCCACAATTAATATCAATAAAATATTTGCCGATCTATTGTTTTTTTTTAAAGTGGCCGAAATAATTAATGAAAACACGCATACGGAGAATCTCCAGGTTGCCAAAGTACGATTTACCCTGACCTGCTGACATAATTTTGACAGTTCACAAACACGCCCAGGGTCAGAGGTCACAGACCGAGTGCAACGCACAGCAAACAGCAGGATTGACGTAAACGCAGAGCCCAGGGTCGCCGAGAGTTCACGTTAGCCGCAGACAAAGCCAAGCCAAACAGCTAAACCATTTACCCTGCATTGCTATTAAAGTAACGTGAAAGTTCAAAATTCAACAACAGGAGTAGGTTAAAATTATCGATCCTCACGCTCGCTCCAATTGGTAGACCAGGCTACGAGCTACATCAATGAACCATTGCCCATTTATTAATTCAATACTGAATGTTAATTAATTTTTAATAGTTTCTGCACAACCAGACCGAAGCATATGACAATCAGAATTTTTCCTAATTCAAAACGAATTCTCTAACCTCAGGACATAAGCAAATAATAATGAAGTGTTAACTCAAAGGTTAGAGAGAGAGAAAGAGCCTCCCGGTCGCCTTTGTCTTCCCACAGAGCGAGAGAGCGGACAGAAGCCAGGGTCAAGTAATTATTGCAGCCACCTGCGCTCACGGGAAGGCTGGGAATCCGTAGATAACACTCCCCCACCGCAGCTAGACGGATAACACACCACACGTGCAAGCAGAGATGGGGGGGGGGGGGGAATTCCTTGCTAACGAAGGCGTCAGCAGACATCAGCAAACAAATTAAGTTGGGGAGATTACAAGACATGGTCACACGGAACATAGGCACTAACACTATTCACCTTAAAATTATGATGCCCTTACCCGTTACCCGACCCCACAGACACGAAAATGAATAAAAACTGAGGAAGGGCCGTTGAATTTAAATATTTTAAAAAATGAAAAAAACAGAGCCAAGAAATAATTTCAGCCACCTACGCTCACGGGAAAGCTAGGACTCCGTAAACAACCTTGTTGAACATAACACAAATAATAATTGAGTGACGGTGAACCAAGGGCAACGGAGAGAAGGAGAGACGCCTTTGTCTTCCCGCAGCGCGAGAGAGCAAAGATAGCACCAGAAGGCAAGGAATTATCACAGGCTATCTGTGTTCAAGGGAGAGCTAAACCTAATGAACAACGTACACACCACACGTGTAAGCAGAGAGGAGGGGGTGAGGGGAGAGAGGCCTTGGAATGCGCGGCGTGTGTCAGCTGGACTCCAGGTGAGCAAGTTTTAAGTTAAAAAAATCACAATACATGGTTTCATACATAACATTAGTGTTAACGCTATTCACCGTAAACTATATTCCGCTTATATAACCTTGCAAACACCAAGGAATACGAATTCCGAAGATCAAGAGGCCTACCTCTTAACCTAGGATATCGGAAATAAAATGATATAATGATAGCACGAGAAGACGAAGTTAATAAAGGGACTGAGGAAGGGCCAGGATGACGGGGTGAGTCACGGCCTTGTCGAACATAAACTACATGATAATTGAGCGATGTTAAACCGGGGGCCAGGGAAAAGGAGAGTCTCCCAGCCGCCTTTGTCTTCCTGCAGCACATGATGGGAGTATGAATGCGCTCAAGAGAGCACCTTCGCTTGAAATAAAATCAAACACCACGATGGAAAACTAAAACAACAGACCTCGAGTCACATACAGAATCATAACTGTAAGACTATGATGGAATAAAATGTTAACTTTAAAAACCTTGAGCATTCCCTTGTGCATTGGGGAAGGTCACACAGGAGGGAATCTCGCCCTCCCTCCAGATTGTGCAACACAGACAGAGAGACGCCCTTGAGACGATTTGTAACATCTGTTGCTTTTTTTGAAAGAGGAGGCAACAGAACCATGCCGTAAATGACGCACACAAGGACACACATACGGACGGACGCACATACAGACACACACTCCAGACCACGACACACAGCTAAATCAAAAGAAGCTCCGCCTTGTGGGGAGGAGCCAAGAGGAGGGATTTTGGCATAAAATAGGACACTACAACATTGAAACCACGGCGCGCGCCACTTTGCCCCACTGTTGGCGCCACTGCGCGCCACTGTGCGCCACTTCGCGCCAGAGCGCGCTACCAGCGCCACAGCATGCCACTTCGCGACTCAACTCATCAGCAAGCAGACAAGACCAGCTTACCAGCTCAACCACCGTCGATGCAGAAGAAGTTTTTTACAGCTCGCCAGAACGGCGAGATTCGCTGTTTAGCGACAGGCTACACGGTGCGAGTTGCACCATCAAAAGTAGCATCGCAACGAACGTATCGCCAGCGCCCGATAGCGCAACTGGCAATCATCACGACAACGATACCACCATGCCAGCGACCAGCAGACAAGCGCCATCTGCTGACGACCATCACAACTGCAGCAGCGTGTCGGCTCGCCAACCTACGTCAGCCGAACCGAATCAACCACGGTGACAGAAGAATCGACTGATACATATGATGCGCACTGCCCCCCACCACACGACAAACCAGGCGTCTGTTTGACGCAAAGAATCAACTCCGAACACTGACTATTCAACACAATTTATATCCCTCAAACATACACGGGTTCTTAACCAAAAAGCCAATACTCAAGTCTGTAAACCATCAGTGGCCGTGAAGGCATCGCGGCAGACCGAGTGAACACTCCGTCGTTTATAAGTATATTCGTAATTTTCCTCCTTAATATTTAGTTTTGGGCTGTACTTCTAATCGCATAAATTACCAACCGATCCATCAATACGAATTAATCCTTGACACTTTCGCCACGGAGCTACACTCACGTGGGGGAATAGCGTATCCAACCGGCTTCCTTATCAGGCGATCTGGTCCACAATTAATTCAACGTTGGCCCAAGATAAGGATATCAGGGGAGAGAGCGCACCCCACTGCACACCTTCACTCTAAGCCATTTCGGTAATCATATAATCTGTCCAATGGATCTGTTGATATATTTGTGCCCTTGGGAATAATAACTGTTTTGATCGCCTTTTCGTATGAATATCGTCATATAATCTTTAAGTACCTTTCGTTACTGATCGCCGCACGTACTCGCGTACTCTACAGAATACTCAACTGTTCCATGACCCAATGTGCTAACAACGTGATAAGGGTTGCTTATGGATCTATGAATGAACGCGGTACTGTGTGTGCAAATTCCAGTATAATCTTTCATAATAGAGTATTAAGGTTTTTGTTTTGTTTTGTTTAGATGTTTTACGACTCTCTCTCACCAACTGCTCGCGTTACGTGGGGAATGAATCAATGTGCTGTTATCAAACTGAAAAATCGCAGTCGTGATGATACTCTGTTGATACTGTGTTGGAATTCTGAGCCGAGAGTTGTATCTTTTAGAGTTAAAGTTTAGTTAGAAATAAAATTGGTTAGCGCAGAAGTGTTGTGTGTTTCTTTCCTGAATTATGCATAAGAACTGATTCTGCGTTGAGATCTGAACTTGGTGACCTACATAAACACATTAATCCATACTCAATAAATGTCAAAGCGAGAATAATTGTATTACACTGATCGATAATACGAAGTTAACAGCGAAGCCGAGTTTAATTTGACATGTTCACAACAACTGCATAACGGCATACGATAATAATTGTATCATCCCGATTGATAACCGACCCTCGTCAACGAGGCGAGGCCTGATTATCATAAAGGCTGTCATTAACATACCACACCCACTCGCATAAATTAATACGATTATCTCTCGAATTAGCATAATTTATACACATACTTACACAAATTAACATAATTTCGGATAAATAATGCAAATTTCACATTTCATTTAATTTTTATTATTTTCATCAAATTTTCATCACCCACATATACAACACAGGGTACTAGCTAGCCGCTCTTCCGGGAAGGGTCTGGAGCCAGTCCAAGACAGCTTGGACTGGCCCCGTACCCTTCTCGGGGTCCGGCTTTTATACACAGCACCGGTGCGTCAGCCCCTGGCCCCGCCTACCTTCCAGAGAGTTCCAGAGGGGGCTCCGGGGGATCCCAGGACACCCCATAGCCCCCTCCTATTGGGCGGGGTCCCAGGGGATCCTAGAACACCCCGCAGCCTCCTCCTGCTTTGGGGCTAGGGATATAGCGACTGCCCCTGCTGGACCCTGACTGCCCCTGCAGGTAAGTGTACGCAGCCCATTGACATTGCTACATAAGTTGACGCTGAGTGGGAGGAGGCGCCTCGCTCCCCCCCCCCCCCATGTTCAGTGACGTCACCCGCTAATGGGGAGGTGTCCATTTGGAAGACGTCACCTCTTCATGATTATTAATGTGGGGGGCTGTTTGATGTGAAGTGACGTCACCTGCTCATGATTATTAATGAGGGGGGGAGGGTGCTATATGTGCAATGACGTCACCCACTCATGATTATTAATGAGGGGGGGTCCATGTGGAGGACGTCACCTCTTCATGATTATTAATGTGGGGGGCTGTTTGATGTGAAGTGACGTCACCTGCTCATGATTATTAATGAGGGGGGGTCCATGTGGAGGACGTCACCTGTTCATGAGTATTAATGAGGGGGGCTGGCCGACGTGGAGTGACGTCACGCGCGGGACACAGACATTTTTGGCTCATTATAGAAGTAAATTGCGCAAAAATGTGTTTTTTTATTATATTGTACACCACAGGTCAACATCTTCATTTGTGAAAGAAAGGAATTTGAGCAGAGGTTAGGAGAGATTGTGGAAGGTTTCGAGAGGAGAGGAGACATCAGGGTGCATGACGTGGCGTTAAGAACTGTTGGACAAAAACGTATCGCTCCAGGAAAAGATGTGTTGACCTCCGTTACATCTGTGTAAAGTTAAGTCGTCTGCTTATACTCTGTTCTCCTATAATGCCGCGAATTGGATATAGGCAACGCGATGAATGCACGAGAGAACGCATTTTTATACTGGTAGGAACGAAGATGTAAACTGAGTGTACCAGCCTGCAATAGATTAATGTGTCCGTCCGTCCATCCCCTTTCAATATTAACGAAGTGAAATCTCGTGCTGTTGGGGTGTAAAAATAAAATTGCGCAAAATTCCAATGTTCCTACCAGCCCACCCTGCAGGGACCTGTTTAACATGGATGTGAATTGGATATATCGCGATTGAGCGAACAGAACTAGGAATAAGGTGGTTGTAACAGCAGCTGCCTCGGCGTAGCATCATCACACAAGGAGGCATTGGGATGCTGCTGGGTGCGAATAGATGTGCCCTGAGTCTGTGTTCAGCCTGCTTATGCATCTCACGTGTTATCACAGGCTGTGCTTTATCCCCTATACTATATATATAATTTATTATAACGCGATTATTCCGTAATGCGGTGTTCTTCAGGAACGCTACTACTACCGCCACGTTATAGGAGAACAGACTGTATGACGCTCCCGGAGGCATAGAGCAGCAAATAACATTGGTGACTGGTACTGCACTGAAGAGTCCTAATGAAGATGAAACCAAATTTTGATTTAAAGCTTTCCTGACTGCAGTGATTCATATTCTTGGTTCTTTCGGTAAAGTGACATTGAAGGAAAACAATAAATTAATAAAAATATATATAATATGTAAAATGAAATATATATTTATTATATTATTGTTTCCCTTCAACGTGACTTTACCGAAAGAACCAAGAATAAGATGAAACCAGTCTACAGGAGTGTCGGTCTCATTGTTGCTTGTTGGGACGGCCACATTTTCTAAACTGTTTTGATTTGTAGGTGGTTCTAAACGACCACACGGCCACACATTCAGTGCTCTTGAGACGGTTGTTTGGACAGGGCTGAGAACTTTGTACATGCAATGTTGAATACCTTTGTGCGTTGCTAAATCGAAAGCGAGTCAGTTGGGTAAGACAACTTTACAAGCCACCTTTGGCCATGCGCATGCAAGGTCGAGGTTTTGTGAATGGCCCTGTCATGAAATGCCCTCTCATGGTTGTAACGAACACTCGATCTCTGGTTTCTGTTCAGCTATTCAGCTCCGAGTGCTCTTTTGAGTGTGTGATGTTGAGTGTGTGTGTGTAAGATCTTTGTTCAACAAGCAGGCTTTCGCGATCAATATTATCCATCATAGACGTGTTTTGGGTTCGATTGCGAACACAAATGTGTCATTAAACCGGCCAGCGCCCGACACAGGCATTTAGTAAGGTTTGTGACGTCAACGAAACATGCCAATTCGTTTCTAGTTCAGCACGCCACAACTGTGGCTGTCGCCTGATCATGCTGGTTGTTATTACCGGCAAAACGCCACGGTACTCGAAATGTAAATGTTGCAGTGAATTTACTCTCCAACACACAACCGGTCAGTGCTGAACTAGTAACAAATTGGCACGTTTTGTTTCCGTGACAAACCTTACTAATTGGCTGTGTCGGGTGGTGGTGGCGGGTTTAACGACAGATTTATATTTATAATATAAGAATTGTTTTGACCCTTTCTGGCAATAAAATAGGTGTTAAGATGTTAAAATACCAAATAGAAACCTTTCGCGCGGAATCATGTCTGCATTAACCACACATACTTGTGGTAAACATGTAAACAAAACATGCTCTGTTAGTAAATGCATTGTCTTTGAAACTTATTGGTTCACACCAGAGACAGCTTTCATTAGAGCCTAGGCTCAAAAAGTTATTCCTTGCAAAAGGTTTTTGTTTGGTGTTTTAACATCTTAACACTTGTTTTATTTCCAGAAAGGGTAAAAACAATTCTTATATTTTGATACTGACAATAAATGTCCCAAGATTTATATTTATGTGATTTAACCCAAATAACCTGTATGATGGATAAGAACTTTGTCTTTGTTTGCTTTTAGCGAGCACCTATTCAGGCCTACACGGCACACGAGGGCGTGGGTGATCAGAAAACAGCACTTGCTCCAACAGTCTATTAAAAGTTACATGGAAACAGGTCCCTGCAGGGTGGGCTGGTACGAACATTGGAATTTTCTTTTTTACACCCAACAGCACGAGATTTCACTTCGTTAAAGTATTGAAAGGGGACGGATGGACGGACACATTAATCTATTGCAGGCTGGTACACTCAGTTTACAACTTCGTTCCTACCAGTATAACTTTGTCTTTGTTGCATGTGAAAGTGAGTGTGCGTATTGCAATGTGTTCGTGGGGAGTGATGACGCAGTGGTTAGCGCACTGTGACGAATCCGGAGCCCCGAGTTCGACTCCCGCCAATTGCCAATGTTACTGACGAATGTCTGAACCTGTCATGGGCTTTCCCAAGGTTTACTGAGCCTTAAATGAGTACCTGGTGCGTGTGTAGCACAGGGTAGACAAAGGTGGTCGAGAGTGGTGCTGAGCATCCACCCTTCTCTTGTGCCGTGCCGGCCGTCATAGGTGCTCGCTAACAACACGTGCCCCAACAGTCTGCTAAGCCTTTAGGGATACATTTTTTTTATTTGTTTTGTGTGTGTACGGTATGCGTTTATGTTCATATGCGTGTGTCTTTGTAATTGTTGCTCTACCAACCCGGTAAATTGGGTTCAATTCCCAGCCACGGGTGCCATCAGTGGTGAATGATATCTGAAGCAGTCCTGAGCCTCTGCTTGGTCTACTCAGCCTTAAATGCTCGCTGACGCATTCGGTAAACATCACCATGCCAACAAAAGCGCCCGTGCGTGTAGCTGGACGCTCCCAACCCCCCTCTTATACCTTTGCTGCCTTCATAATAAACTATTTCGAAACTTTGATTTAAAGCTTTCGTGACTGCAGTAATTCATATTCTTAGTTATATATATTTTGTTATTTTGTTGTTTCTCTTCAACGTGACTTTACCGAAAAAACTAAGAATATTTCGAAACTGTTTTTTTCTTTTGCCAGGTAAGGCCCACTGAGATATATAGCTCTTTTTCAGAAGAGACCTGGCCACAAATGATACCTCAACAAAGTGACTTATCATTTGGAAATGTGTTGCAGTGAAATACTCTCAACGGATCTTTCTCAACCGGAGGACCCAGAGAAAAATCCACGCGACCACGGGGAGACACCGCAAACTCCTAATACACAGCAGCAGGCGTTAGGGTTGGGATCGAACTCACAACCTCCTGTATACCAAGCGAGGTAGTTAACATCTCCTAGCCACCGTGATGATGATGAGAGGGACGCAAACTCCTAATACACAGCAGCAGGCGTCAGGGTTGGGATCGAACCCACGACCTCCTGTATACCAAGCGAGGTAGTTAACATCTCATAGCCACCGTGATGATGATGAGAGAGACACCGCAAACTCCTAATACACAGCAGCAGGCGTCAGGGTTGGGATCGAACCCACGACCTCCTGCATACCAAGCGAGGTAGTTAACATCTCCTGGTCACCATGGATAGGCGCTTGCTTAGAGCACCTTGACCCCATGGTCTTTACGGGTAATCGTCTTCGAGACCTTTGTGTTGTCATTTTGCTGTTTGCGATCATCCATTATGATCTCGAGATAGCGTTGCTTGGAGAATGGGTGTAAACACTTTCAAGTAACACAACTTTCATACATTCCTCTCACAGTATGTTTTACAAATGGAATACATTCGTGCTGTGGGTTGCTGCCCGTTTGGCCTCTTTGTGCCTCTGGGCCTGTGCATAGCAACCGGGGTGTATTGTATTGGTAAATATTTTTTCTGTTGTCAAAGGAATATTGAAAAACGTGTCCAGTCATTTGGATCATATGAAAATGCGGTGATATTCTCAATCGCACTGCTGGATGAAGGCCTCCCAACGTGGGCCTCATTTGACCATACTTCCCCACGATGATCAGTGCGGAATTGTGTTGTTCCGCCCAGTGGCCATGACACTAATAGCTCAGTGGGCTTTACCTGGTGAGATGAAATATAATAGTTTCGTTTTATTTGTATATATATTTTAAGCGATTTGTTTACCTTTTATATACTTTGCACTCCTATAGTATTTTTGTTGTTGTTTGTTGTCACGTTCTGACCCCGTGCTCCTACTGGACATCTGTGAAAAAGCGCTTTATAGCTCGTCAGATTCCTCCAGCAGTATAAATACTGATTCTTATTTTGAACCTTTTGGCACTACACGTAGCCAACCGTGCTAATCGGAGGAGCGGTTAACACACACCGAATATTAAGACGCACCCAATAACGTTTACAAATCTGGTCACACACACAGGTTTCGGGTGCATCTTATAATCCGGTGTGTGCGTGTGTCTGTGTGAGACGAGATGCTGTGGGTGCGTCTTACTTTCCGGCGTGTTTTACAATCCGAGCCATCGAACAAAGACGGTAGTCACTGCAGCGGCGCTTTCAGGTGTGCCGCTTCTGTGGCCGTCTGGAACGCTCTTCCCTTCCCATATTTGGACGCCACTGGGAGCTATGATGCACTTTTAAATCATCATCATCTAGATTGACACACTCATATATTTAGAACTGATTTTTCCGTTTAATTTGTTGTCCTTCCTCCGCACACCTCCGTTTAGCACGGTTGGCTACGTACGGTGCGAAAGAAGTTCAACATCTATGCGTACATAGAGACGGTGACAGTAGAAGCTGCTGGGCGGATTACACGGCTCAGGGGGATGTCAATACAGCAGTGGACTGAGCATAGACTCCGGCTGGTGCTGCTGCCGAGTATAATGATTAGATTAACACACAGCAGGCTTTCACGACCAATATCATCCATAATATAGGTTTGTGTTTGTATATGTGGATAGCCTCATGAACGAATCTCTCATGGTAGCCAGATGGCTTGCAAAGAACCTCTGTCATGGAGAAGTCAATGTCATGTGAACCTATTGAATTATAACAGTGATCTGCCACGGCCGAGGTGTTGGTCCTACCGTGTTTCAGGTCTGCTTTTTGTTCACGAATGCGGTCCAAGAATGTCGTTTGGTTTCTCCAATGTAACTACTACCACAGAGGCAACTTAGCCAGGGTACTGTATGTCCGGAATCACATCTTTTACAGACGGAACCAGATCACGGATTTTATGTAATGTGTTCAATCGGACCTGGATCTTGTGTTCAGATTTACCATGGAAGTCGAAAAAGATGGCAAGCTACCTTTTTGAATGTCCTAATAAAAAAGAGACCTGATGGTTCAATGAGCCACTCTGTCTACAGGAAAGCTACCCATACGGATGCTTACCTGAAACCGAATTCCCACCACCATCCATCCCAGAAGAATTCCCTCATCAAGACTCTGCACCATAGAGCCCAATGCATATCCGACCAGGAACACAGAGCCAGTGAACTCAAGCACGTACACCAAGCTCTTAAGGCTAATGGTTATTCCGACTACACAATCCGCAAAGCTATCACTCCAACCATGAAGAAGGACCCTCTTGAGGATCCTTTCAAAATCATCACTTACCCTACATTGCGGGGATCACAAAAAAGATCTCCAAAATCTTGAATAAACACAAGATTCAGGTCCGATTCAACACATTACATAAAATCCGTGATCTGGTTCCATCTGTAAAAGATGTGATTCCGGACATACAGTACCCTGGCGTCTACAAACTAAGTTGCCTCTGTGGTAGTAGTTACATTGGAGAAACCAAACGACATGTCTCGGACCGCATTCGTGAACACAAAGCAGACCTGAAACACGGTAGGACCAACACCTCGGCCGTGGCAGATCACTGTTATAATTCAGTAGGTTCACATGACATTGACTTCTCCAAGACAGAGGTTCTTTGCAAGCCATCTGGCTACCACGAGAGATTCGTTCATGAGGCTATCCACATATACAAACACAGAGACAATTTCAACCGAGAAGATGGATTCTGGCTTAGCAATCATTGGAAGGATTTGATAAACCATTTCGGGTCTTAATTGATTGAACACGCTTAAGGTGGCTTTCAGACTGCATCCATTATTTTTCGTCTCCCCCCTCCTCTTTTCCGAACATAGATGGACTCGTCCATCTGAAGAAACTGTCAAATCGCTCTCCGTGGTGCTAACGGTAAAAAAACGCCACTTTTTTCAAATTTTCTTGCTGTGGTTTTCACACCTGATGATGATTGCTTGTGTTGCAGTCAAAACGTCGTGAGAATTTTATTGTTTTATATTATTATTTTATTGTTTGCCTTCTACGTGACTTTACCGAAAGAACCAAGAATATGAATCCCTACAGTCACGAAAGCTTTAAATCAAAACCCTTACTTGGTGACTGTGTGGGGTGGAGGCGGGTTTTAACGACACATTTATAATCTTGATTTGAAGCTTTCGTGACCCTCAAAGACCTCTATTATGGATATAATGATTAGAATCAGAATATTGTGTTTATACTGACGGAGGAATCCGATGAGCTATAAAGCTCTTTTTCACAGATGTCCAGTTAGGCGCACGGGGTCAGAACGTTACAACAACGAACAACACAGATTAAAAAAACACAATGGATAGAAGTGCAAAGTATAGGAAAGGTAGGCAAATTACTTTAAGAAAACATGTACAATTAAATTTTGATTTAAAGCTTGCGTGACTGCAGTAATTCGTATTCTTAGCTCTTTCGGTAAAGTCACGTTGAAGGGAAACAACAAAATAATAAAATATATAAAAAACAATAAAAATTCTCACGACGTTTCGACCATAACACAAACGGTCGTCATCAGGTGATGATCAGGTAATGACGACCGTTTGTGTTATGGTCGAAACGTCGTGAGAATTTTTATTGTTTTATATATATTTTATTATTTTGTTGTTTCCCTTCAACGTGACTTTACCGAAAGAGCTAAGAATATGTACAATTAAATCTAAACTATATATTTTTTTTTATCTTACCAGGCAAAGCCCACTGAAGGCTCAATCTATTTTAGCTTCTATTTCAGAAGCGACCTGGGCCACAATTAATTTCCTCATGCGGGCGGTGGTGAATTCATCTCGAAACCTGCATCCGAACATTCGCGACGAACCGTGACAACCAACGTCGCTACGGACGCTGGACTCCCACGTCGCTATGGTTACCCTACTCCTCCCCCGCAGCCGCGTTCCTCCGGACTCATGGTTGTTAGCAACGGTCGCCATGGCAATCAGGGGTAGGTTGGGCTAACAGCATCGGCATTTAGTTCATTTTTTGGCGTCCCCCCCGACTCCCCCCCCCCTCCAACGTTAATCCCCTAGCAACGCTCACCAAGGCAACGCATAAACATCCCCCCTCCCTGTACGAGCCTCTCGAGTGACTTTTGTCATCGTCTATCCGCCCTTGGGGCAATGTTTAATGGGTGTTGGGTGTCGCGCGTGTTGGGACGCGAGCAAATATTTGCCCCATTGGCGTTTTCCGAATTCACAGGGTGGGAGGGCGAGCGCGGCGAGCCTCGCCCAATGGGAGCGTGGCGATCGACGGTCACGTCACGGTAGTTTTTCTTTAACCAATGGGGTCGCGGGGATTCGGGTGAGAGGGTCCGTTTATAAAGAGGTGGCGGGCTTCACGGTGCCGGCCAGTTCAAGAGATTTCTGAGGTGCGGCTGCGCGGTCAAACAAAGTTAACTCATTCCAAGCATTCTTTTAAGCTAAAGTTACTCACCAAAATGCGCGAGATTGTGCACCTGCAGGCTGGCCAGTGCGGCAACCAGATCGGGGCGAAGGTCGGTAAACTGTTGTTTGTAAAACGGCATTTTTGTGTACACAGCGCACCGACTAATATCGCTGTTGCTCCTTGGTTGTGTGAGAATTGAAAGTGTGGATGGAGCTTTGCATTCTGAACCGCTGGCAGGGAACATAAATGTATTTTATTTAACCCGAGAGATTAAACTTAGATGGAAGAGGTGACGTGTGTGTGTGTAACGTCGCTGACAGTAAGCGCATTGTATAAAGTACATTTTAAGCACGGAACGTTTGTGTAGAAAAAAACGCAATTATGTATGTGCTAAGATGAAAAGTTATTCATATGGCTGGACAGAGATGGCAAAGCGGTATAAATAACACCTGCCAGTGCTGGCAAGTAACGTGATATTGCAACGACCCGAGGAATCGTCATTTTGCCAAATGAAGCCGATACATTTTAATTTAAAGCTTTCGTGACTGCAGTAATTCATATTCTTAGCTCTTTCGGTAAAGTCACGTTGAAGGGAAACAATAAAATAATTATATATATAAAACAACAATATATAAAACAATATTTTATTGTTTCCCTTCAACGTGACTTTACCGAAAGAGCTAAGAATATGAAGCCGATAAAGTTTACGCCGGCACAGCTTTTAACAGCGAATAATGCTCAAATAAAATCTGTTAACGGCTCGAATTGAAGGCGTGGTGTCGACTGCTCATTGCTACCGAATTGATATTTTAATCACCTGCTAAAAATAAAAGTCACGGCCTTTTTCGACCAGGGTGTATCGGAAGCGTTTGTTGGCTTTTTATTTGCTTAGAAAGTCACACCAATGAGTTGAGCGATTATTTGTGAAGTCTCGGAATTCGGCCTCCCAAGTGTCCATGGAGATCGTAAAAAAACACGAACTAAAAAAAAATACGCGAAATTGCAAATAATCGTAACAAAAATAATCACGTGAATTGTTTTATTACATTTTTGTCTATCTACGTGACTTTACCAAAAGAACCAAAGAATAAGAATATTATGAATAAAAGTAAAACCGTTTTTGAGTTAAATTTTGATTCAAAGCTTTCGTGACTGCAGGGATTCATAAAGTCACCACGTAGAAGGGAAACAATAAAAATAATAAAACAATAAAATTCTCACGACGTTTCGACTGCAACACAAGCAACCGTCATCAGGTGTGAAAACCACAACAATGTACAGCTTGGTCTGCATGTACAGCCTCCTAGGGGATACTTTGGGAGACGGCGGAGAGAGATTATATGGACAGTGGGTCAGTATTGGAAACACAAGCACAGCCATGTTCAAAATACCTTTTGGTAAACGTTAGAATTTTCTTTGTTATGGTCACCTAATTCCTGCCCCAAACCCAGCTCAATGGATCCACCACGAAGCAATTTAATTGATTGCTGCGACGATCATTGATTCATGCCAGCCATTCTGTCGTTCATTGGCTTCCTCATCAATAATGGATAGTTATTACCACGGCCATAGTTCTAATAAATTTCCTATCTTGATACCTCTGCTAATGTCAAGGACTCAATTCACTAGGTTGACCGTTACGTACATATTCTTAGTTTTTTCGGTAAAGTCACGTTGAAGGGAAACAACAAAATAATAAAATATATATAAAACAATAAAAAATTCTCATAAATTTATGCATAAATTTATGCAAACGAACACGCCTGAAGATGACCGTTTGAGTTATGGTCGAAACGTCGTGAGAATTTTTTATTTTATATATATTTTATTATTTTGTTGTTTCCCTTCAACGTGACTTTACCGAAAAAACTAAGAATATGAATTACTGCAGTCACGAAAGCTTTAAATCAAAACGTTACGTACATGTTATGTGTATCGTTTATTGTTAATTTTGAATCGCAGTTCCTTTGATTACTGTTGTTAGATTGTTTTTACAGCTTTATTTTGGTGATTTTGAAAACATGGTTAAGCCATTTTTCTTGCGGAAGTGCGGAGTTGGCCTGATAACTTTAATCTAAATTCATAATAAAGGTTTTTGGGTTAGATCGCGTTTATTTATAAATGTGTCGTAACCCTCCACCACCCAACACGGCCAATCAGCAAAAAAAAGTGTCACGTTGACAAAAGACAAATAATTCACTACTTTAGCCCACCGGTGTGTTGAAGAGTGAATTCACATTTACAGTTTGAGTACGACGTTTCGCTGGTAAATACATCCAGCATGGATTCTGGCGAATTGCCCGATGATGCTGGATGTATTTACCAGCGAAACGTCGTACTCAAACTGTAAATGTTGTGGATTCACTCTTCAACACACCGGTGGGCTAAAGTAGTGAATTATTTGTCTTTTGTCATCGTGACACTTTTTTTTGCTGATTGGCCGTGTCGGGTGGTGGAGGGTTACGACACATTTATAAATAAAAGCGATCTAACCCAAAAACCTTTATTATGAATAATATTGGTCGCGAAAGCCTACGTGTTTAATCTAAATTGTCTTATGGTTGTTATTGTTTGGCTTGCATCACGCTGGGATTTTTGTACACAACGTTGTAATACGGTGGGGATTTTTTTTTCTGGAAGATTTGCTGGTTTATCCAGGATGGTTCTGTTGCGTGTCGTCGCTTTAAGATGTTCTCTGTTCATATTTTGTTTGTTGCGGTTGCACCCGGCTCAAGAGCCGCATGGCTCACAGGGCTATACCTAATACATGAAAACTTGAAACCGAAAGAACTAAGAATACGTTTTTGAGTTGTTGCTGCTGCTAGCGTGGACGGTATCAGCCGTGACGAAGGGAGTGGGGGGGGGGGCGTCGGTCTCTGATTGGCTGGCAGCGCCCAGATTTCAGCGAGCCAATCGGGAGCGAGATGCGGCCCCGTTATGCAGTGAGCACGGCGGCGGCAGAGCACGGGCGGTAGCGGGAGATCCCCCCCCCTTCATCCCCTCCAGCCCCCCTTCACCCCCCTCCCCCGCTTCACCCCTCCCCTTCACCCCCCCCGCTGCATCCCTTCCTCCGCTTCACCCCCCCCTCGCCCCCACCACTTTCCCCCCTCTCCGCCCCCCGTTCCACCCCCCACTTCACATTCACCCCCCCCCCCCCCATTAAACCCTTCCGCTTCCCCTCCAGCCGCCCCGCCGTGGCCCGGGTGCCACCTCTGCGTCTCAGAGCGGCAAGCGTGGCAAGGCAGTACGGTAACAGTACGATCCTTTTTTTCGTATATGGGGCCGTCCATAAATGACGTCACGCAACTGGGGGGGGGGGGGTCAGACATTTGTGACGATGTGTGACGAGGGGAGTGGTTGAGAAATGTGACGTCACATCAAAATGCGCAACTTTAAATAAATATGGACAACACGTTCTACTGAATTAAATAGACTTTTTAATAAATGTTTTCTCCGAAAACATCGGAGTGCAGCGCCACATTAAATACGCACTACAATGACAACAATAGTTTAAAGCGATTTGAAGCATGTTTAATTTTTTTGGGGGGGGGCCAGAGCTTTGTGACGTCATATTTGAGGGGGTCTGACTTTGTGACGCCGTGTGACGATGGGGGAGGGGGTCAAAAATCGTCCACAAGCGCGTGACGTCATTTATGGACGGCCCCTATCGCACTTGAACCAAACATATCCCACCGTACCTTTGAAAAAAAATTTCGCACCGTACCAGTACGGTGAAGTTGCGCACCTTACTTAAATCGTACCGAAGGAAAAAAAGCTTAGAAAATCTGAATCGGAATGTTCATTTAGATGGAAGGAGGAATCCGATGAGCTATGAAGCTCTTTTTTCACGTGTCCAGTATGGGCACGGGGTCAGAATGTTACAACCACAAACAATACATAACAACTATAGACCAGCAGCGAGCCTTGACACTCCTCGTGCACCCGAGGTGATCATGGGCCTCCCCTAGGTCGACTCGACTTCAAATGAGTACCTGGTGCGGTGTGTAGTAAACATTGCGACTAGGGAGACAAAGGTGGCCGGGCGTGGTGTTGGCCACCCACCCCCTCGTGTGCCGTGCCGGCCTTTGTAGGTGCTCACTAACAGCACTTGCCCTAACAGTCTGTTTAGACTATACAGGGATCTTAGTCTTTGTACGTTCTCTTCTTGTGCCATATGGGTTTCCTCCGTGTCCTCCAGTTCCCTCCCATAGCTAAACACGCACACACACAAAGTGTCAATGATATTGGCCAAACATCCCAATGCTGAACAATGACCTACAAATGAGTAATTTGGGGTCACACAGCAGCAACATCGTCCCCCTACTGCGAAAAACTTGGCAAGGTCCTCCCGAAGAAGACTTGAGACCCCGTTAATCATTCCTGGGTAGGTGAGCAGAATTATAATAATTCATCCTGGAAGAGAAGCAAAGTTTGATTTGGTTTCATTGCAATGTTAATTGCATCATCTCATCGACGCAGAGTTTTCATGCCTTCACCCTGGATGGAAACAAATTAATCCATTGCTGGATGACACAGCAGTGGATCCGTCATCAGTTGTTGATAGGGCTGCCCCCTTTTTATGCCATGGCATCTCGGAGTACTTTTCCCGCGACGTGCAACTCGCATCACATCTCAAACACTGGAAAGGACACCCCCTGTGACAGCTGTCCCTGTGTGGCTTACGGTGACGCAAAAGCGGGGCATTTGTCTCCCAGTAGCTGTGTCATCCTCTGAGTCGTTTGCGCACAGTGTATTCATGAAGGAAAAGATGCGTATTGTGATTAATGCGTGTGAGCAGCTAAATGGCCATGTTGCAGCGGATGCAGCAACTACCCACAGCCACGGTCCGTATCGCCCATCCCCAGGCCACCCTGGGTTTTTTCCAGGACCTCATCCACTCGGCACCTGCTGAGGGGCGATTATATCCTGCAGCTCAGATTAAAGGGGGGAGGGGTTGGAGGGGGGCAGCACTCTGCTCTTGTGGGAAAATTTGTGGCAGGAGCTCTCCAGTGAGCTTGTGGCCACGCTCACCTTTGTTAAGGGGGGCTGCAGGCAAGTGCTGTGGTAGCATTTGCTCCTCGCAGCAGAGTTCCTTCTCCGTTTGCATGGTCACCCCCCCCCCCCCCGCCATGCTACAGTGTGCGGTGTTTGAGTGTTTGCGAGAGAGTGTGAGAGGAGTTTATGTTCTCCCCCCTCCTCTGAATGGGTTTCTTCCCATAGCTGAAAAAATGCATGGTTGGCTGCATACGATGCGAAAGAAGTTCAACATCCACATGCTCGCACTATGCGAAACAAGAGCACATATCTTCGCGATAGCGTTGCGCTTTCGGGAACGATTGCACCAATACCATATTTACTCATGGGCCACTCGTGATACCAGGCGTTTTGCGCCTTTCCTGATGGTGCCCGTTGCCACCTCTGCCTCTGCCCTGTCGCATAGTTCTGGGAGGTGATCAGCGACGAGCACGGGATTGACCCCACGGGCACGTACCATGGGGACAG
This sequence comes from Petromyzon marinus, assembly GCF_048934315.1. NCBI lineage: Eukaryota > Metazoa > Chordata > Hyperoartia > Petromyzontiformes > Petromyzontidae > Petromyzon > Petromyzon marinus. The sequence continues at coordinate 3,714,876 of NC_133740.1, read as the reverse complement.
CGACCTCCAGCTGGAGAGGATCAATGTCTACTACAACGAGGCGTCGGGTGAGTCTCCATACGGTAGCGATAGCAATGAATCGCTCTTCATGAACCGTGCTGGTGCCACAGAGTGGTAGCGCGGTGGTACACTCGTGCCTCACAGCAAGAAAGCGCCTATGTTCGATTCCTGACTCGGGTGCCTCTCTGTGGAGTTTGTGTCTTCTCTTGTGCTGCATGGGTTTCTTCAGGTTTCTCCAGTTTCCTCGCATACCAAATAAAACACGTACGGTGTAACTGCTATTGGCCACAACATGCTCACGCTCAAACATTTACCAACAAATGAATAATTTGGGCTTAAACCAAAAAAATAACTGCCTCCTGCTGTAAAACTCTTGAAAAAGGTTATTGGGCTTTCCTGGCTCAAGGTTTCCTGAATAATCAAAATAATAATAGTACATGCCCAGACATGCTGCTGGGCTGCATTGTGGCCAGAAGATGGTGGGTTCCACCTTTAACCAACCTACACTGACCGGCACAGTGAAGTATGGTCAAAGAATCCCCTTGACCAACAAGAGTGGGGGAAGCCTTCATTCGGCAAAGCTATGCTTTGTATTATCTTGTATTATCTTTAATCTGGAGGTTGTGGTTGATGGACCATTGGGAGATGGGAGTGGCAGTTTTTGCCACGAGGTGAGGGATGACTTCCTAGCCCTAGCAAATACATGTTGACAGTATATAGCAGTACAGCAAGTAGGTTAGTTGAACATGTAGAATTTCGCTACCAATATCCATAATAGAAGTGTTTTAGGTTAGATCACGTGACTATGTGTGTCGTTAAACCCGCCATCACCTGTCACAGCCAATTAGTAAGGTTTGTCATGTAAACAAAACATGCCAATTAGTTACTAGTTCAGCAACTCAGGCGCCTGATGAGGCTAGTTGTAATTACCGGCGATGGTAAATATTGTGGGTTTGTGACAACCTTACTAATTGGCTGTTGGGTGGTGGTGGGTTTAACAACACATGTATAACTAGGGGTTGTTCGGGGGTGCCTATGGCGCCCCTCACAACCATTTACGGCCTTCGGCCAGGAAAGTCACCCAAAAAAATTGCACACGAACGACGCATTCACGCAAGCACCCGATGCTTCGTTTTGAAGTTTTAAAATGAAGCATCTTTGAATTGTATTATGTTTTGAATTAGATAATTCTATTTCTTCCATAAAAGCCTATATCATTTTACATCTGGAAGACTTCATTGAAAACGACATTTCGGGTGAATTTTCTCTCGTCGTTAAGTAGATGGCCTTGCTTGGGGGGTTCGGTTCGATGCGGACTTTCACCTGTTTGGGATTACGGGATCTAGATAAGGCGACATAGAGCTGGCCGTGCGAGAAGACCACCGTCTGCAGATAAATTCCAACGTAATCAAACATCTGTTCCTGCGCCTCTGTCGTTCATTCAGGGGGCGTGTAGGTTTGCAGCTCCCCCTGCATGAAAACAACGGAAAGTGCAGCGTTCATCACAGATAAAGTTGTGTGCTTATATAAGAGTGATATGATAGCGTATGCGGGGATAATGGGACATTGTCGTCGTCGCAAAACATAGCAAAACAAATGGCAAAGTCGTGTCGTTGGGGGCCAAGTCGATTCTGGGAATCAACACCAAATCGATTCTGGGAATCAACACCGAATCGCCTCGTTCTCTCTCTCAAGCATTCATCATATATAGATAAAGTTGTGCGCTTATTTATATTTATGATATGATAGTGTATGCGGGGATAATAGGAAATTGTCGTCGTCGCAAAACGAATGGCAAAGTCGTGTCGGTGGGGGCCAAGTCGATCTTGGGAATCAACACCGAATCGATTTTGGGAATCAACACCGAATCGCCTCGTTCTCTCTCTCTCAAACGTTCATCATAGATAAAGTTGCGTGCTTATTTATAATTTATAAAGTGCCCTTAAACAATCATTCTTCGGGCACTGAGAACAATTGTTTACGCGCTCTAATCCAACCACCTATATTATGAGCAGGTAGGTTTCTGAGTAAACAGCATCCTCCTACAGACCCACATTTTAGCCTTGTCAGCTGCCTACTTGCTGTACCACCTCCTGCAGCCCACCACTGGCACAAGATTCCACGCACAGCCAAGGCACAGCAGGTGCGCTCGCCTCTAGATCGGGAGTGTAATCCGGATTAGTGTTCGGTCCGTCTGCTCCACCGTGGCCTTGGTCCTGTTGAAATCTCCACTGTACAGGATGGTCGGGGTGGCAGTACAGTGGTGACAGCTGCTCTTCATTCCGATATTAGGAAGCCACTGGGAGCTATGGCACATTTAAATAATCTAGATTGACAAACTAATTTCTTTAAAAACTGGTTTTTGGGTTTAGTTGGTTGTCTATACGCCACACCCCCAATAAGCATGGTTAAGTACGTACAGTGCGACTGAAGTTCAACATACACTATGCACTACACACACTGCACTGTACACTACAATATACTGTACTATACATTACCCCACTCTACTCGATTGAAAGGTAATTTCTTTAGAGCTTTTTGTGCTTAGTTTGTTGTCCTTACGCCACACCTCCGATTGGCTACGTATGGTGTAAAATAAGTTCAGGATACAGACATTCCCGACTTGGTTGCCTTTCTATGTGGAGTTTGTATGTCTTCCCTGTTCTGCGTAAGTTTGCTCCGGGTTCCCTGGTTTTCTCCTGAGGCTAAAAGAGCCCATACAATGTCACTGGTATTGACCTAACGTCCCAATTCTAAAATTTATCAATTGGGATTAAACACAGCAGCAACATTGCCCCCTACCCGGAAAACTTGGCAGGATCCTCCTGAAATCGTTTTGAGACACATTGTGGCTTTCCTGGGCAAACAAGTAGAATAATAATAACAATTACAACTCAGCTAATTGACCAGGTGCAATGGCCGCGGTACAATTCTTCACTTTAAGCCAGGCATTGGCTCGGAGGTGTGGGGGGGGGGTTGGTGGATCATGCTGGAATAGGAGGCCACGACTGTTGTGCCACTGTTGAGAAGAACCCCATCTTGTGCCGTGGTGGCGAGATGTTAACTACCTCGCTTGGTATACGGTAGGTCGTGAGTTCGATCCAGACCCTGACACCTGCTGTATATTTGGAGTTTGCGTGTCTCTCTGGCCGTGGTCACGTGGATTTCTCTCCGGGTCCTCTAGTTTTTCACTCCACATTTAGAATCATGTGTTTCGAGTATTTGGCTGCTGCTCTAAATTTCCACTTGGTAAGCCACTTCTTCATTAGACCTCCTTTGCCAGTTCCAAAATGTAATAATAGGGTTTTCCCCTTTTTTCTGGCAACAAAACTGAAACCTTTTTACAAGGATTCATGTCTGCATTAACCACAATACCTGCAGTCAAAATGCAAACAAAACACATACTATGATAATATATGCATTGTCCTTGAAACTGATTGGTCCACACCAAGAGACGGCTTTTTTTTGAGCCTCGACCCAATTGGTGCTCGACCAGATGACGCCAAAAGGCGTACAGCTCAAAGACAGTGCACTATCAAAGTAATGAGGGCTCGGAGTGAGCATCTACATTATTAGACCTCCTTTGCCAGTACCAAAATGTAATGATAGGGTTTTTCCACTTTTTTCTGGCAACAAAGCTGAAACTTTTTTACAATATCTAAGAGTGAGGCATAGAGCAAGAGACACACACAGAGTCAGAAATAACAGCTGACATAGGCAGGTAGGATGGAAACATCACAGTCAGTTACCTGGTTAATAGCGTCCTTCCAATGATTGCTCAGTTTGTACCTATCCTCGCGGTTGAAGTTGTGTCTGTGTTTTTGGCGTCATCTGGTCGAGCACCAATTGGGTTCGAGGCTCAAAAGAAACCCGTCCCTTCGTGTAGACCAATCAGTTTCAAGGACAATGCATATATTATCATAGAATGTTTTTTGTTTGCATTTTGACTGCAGGTATTGTGGTTAATGCAGACATGAATCCTTGTAAAAAGGTTTTATTTTTGTTGCCAGAAAAAAGGGGAAAAACCCTATTATAAGCCACTTCTTGTTGTGCTATCAATTTTGATAGTCAGGTCACTACTGAAAAAGAGCTACATAGCTCAGTGGGCCTCACCTGGTAAAATAAAAAAAAATTGTTTAGTCTATTGTTTCGTTTTTGTGTCTCTCTTTCTCGTGCAGGGGGAAAGTATGTGCCTCGCGCCATCCTTGTGGATCTTGAGCCTGGGACGATGGACTCGGTGAGATCCGGCCCCTTCGGACAGATATTCAGGCCAGACAACTTCGTCTTTGGTGAGTGAGCATGTCTGTGTATGAGTATAAGTGTGTGTGTTTGCTACCAGCAATTTCCCCAACAGTCTCTTACGGCTATATGGGGGGATCTTTGTGTGCGTGTGTTTGTTTCTACGAATGTGTATCTGTCTCCGTGTGTGTCCGGTTAGCTTTCATAGCCAAAATATGAAAAAAAACACGATGAATAATGGCTTTTGCCAAACATCCCAATGCTGAAAATGTACCTACATATTGCTCAATTAGGATCACACACACTGAAACTTTGAGACGTAGATATTATATTGGACTTATTGTTAGTCTAACACCTCCTGGACATCTGTGAAAAGAGCTTCATGGCTCATCGGATTTCTCCAGGAAATCCACCCTCTCTCATCTGTTCATCTTTCTCACCCTTCCCAACTATCGGCATGTCTGCTATACTGTCTGTCTCTGCCTGTCTCTGTATCCCTCTTTGCCTCCCTGTCTGGCTCCCTCCCTGCTTGACTGCCTGTCTCACTGACTCCTTGTCTATCCTATCCGTTATTGCTGACCATCCCAGGCCAGAGCGGTGCGGGTAACAACTGGGCCAAGGGCCACTACACGGAGGGAGCGGAGCTGGTGGACTCGGTGCTGGACGTGGTGCGCAAGGAGGCGGAGAGCTGCGACTGCCTGCAGGGCTTCCAGCTGACGCACTCGCTGGGCGGGGGCACCGGCTCGGGCATGGGCACCCTGCTCATCAGCAAGATCCGCGAGGAGTACCCCGACCGCATCATGAACACCTTCAGTGTGGTGCCTTCCCCCAAGGTAAGACGACTAGTACAATAGTACAAGTATTAGGACTATCGTACTATAGTACCGGTACTATAACCCTGACCGCATCATGAACACCTTCAGTGTGGTGTCCTCCAAGGTGAGGGGCACCAGGAGAGTATATTCAGAGGGCCGCGGGTTCCAGAGGGCCGCAGGTTCCAGAGGGCCGCGGGGCTAGCCATGATGGCAACACTGGTAATCACCCCGGCCGCATGATGAACACATTGAGTGTGGTGCTCTCAAGGTGAGGGTCACCAGGGGAATAGATGGAGGATGAGGAGACTACAGAAGTAGCCCTGATGCTCGACTTGACACGAGCACCAACACTGCCTCTCGCTCCTTGGCCGAGAGCTCCCGCATCCACAGACTTGTCCACCCACCCACCCACTCACCCGGACCCTCACCAAGCCCGCTCGCTCGTCCCCTCAATCTCCCACTCCATTCCCCCCCGCGCAGGTGTCGGACACGGTGGTGGAGCCGTACAACGCGACGCTGTCGGTGCACCAGCTGGTGGAGAACACGGACGAGACGTACTGCATCGACAACGAGGCCCTCTACGACATCTGCTTCCGCACCCTCAAGCTCACGACGCCCACGTACGGCGACCTGAACCACCTGGTGTCGGCCACCATGAGCGGCGTCACCACCTGCCTGCGCTTCCCGGGCCAGCTCAACGCCGACCTGCGCAAGCTCGCCGTCAACATGGTGCCCTTCCCGCGCCTGCACTTCTTCATGCCGGGCTTCGCGCCGCTCACCAGCCGCGGCTCGCAGCAGTACCGCGCGCTCACCGTGCCCGAGCTCACCCAGCAGATGTTCGACGCCAAGAACATGATGGCGGCGTGCGACCCGCGGCACGGCCGCTACCTCACGGTGGCCGCCATCTTCCGCGGCCGCATGTCCATGAAGGAGGTGGACGAGCAGATGCTGAACGTGCAGAACAAGAACAGCAGCTACTTCGTCGAGTGGATCCCCAACAACGTGAAGACGGCCGTGTGCGACATCCCGCCCCGCGGCCTCAAGATGTCGGCCACCTTCATCGGCAACAGCACGGCCATCCAGGTGAGATGAGGGCAGGGAGGAGGGGGACGAGGTGGGGGGACGAGGTGGGGGGACGAGGGAGGATGACGAAGGGGGGGACGGGGGGGGGGACCAGGGGGGGGAAAGGAGAGCAGCAAGGGAGAGTAGAGAAGGGAAGTGTAACAAGGTGGTGCAGTGCTGTCACTGTTAGGTTTGATTCCCGTATGGGACAACATTCTGCCAACATTCTCCCACCGTTTTGCATGCGTTTCCTCTTGGTTCATCTATTTTTTTCCCATATTGAAACAAAAAAAATTCAATGTAACTGGTATCGGCCAAACATCCCAGTGCTGAAATATTACCTGCAAATGACTCAATCGTCACATCACCTCCTACTGCAAAAACTTGGCAGGGCCCTCCTGAAAATCCGTCTTGAGACTCTGTAAGGCTCTCTTGAGGTGTATCGCCATGCCTCACTGTGTCTGACTGTCTTAATATATCTCCCCCTGTCTCCTGTCTCCCCATATATCACTGCTTCTATACAATACACTACTAGAATGGACACTACTTGAGCATATTGGCACTTCAAGACAGAGGAAAGTGGAAACGAATTATCAAATGTGCAGTGGACACACCTACTACGGGTTATCTGCCCATAGATCTTGATGATATTGATGATCACCATGCCTCACTGCGTTTCCTCTTCGTGTCCTGCAAAGTCCACGTGTCTGATTGTCTTCATGTCTCTCCGCGTGTCTCCCCGCATCTCCCCCCCCACCCCCACCCCCTTTTGCGTGTGCAGGAGCTGTTCAAGCGAATCTCCGAGCAGTTCACGGCCATGTTCCGCCGCAAAGCCTTCCTGCACTGGTACACGGGCGAGGGCATGGACGAGATGGAGTTCACCGAGGCGGAGAGCAACATGAACGACCTCGTCTCCGAGTACCAGCAGTACCAGGACGCCACGGCCGAGGAGGAGGGAGAGTTCGAGGAGGAGGGCGAGGAGGAGGCCGCCTGAGATGGGTGACGGCGACGACGCAGCCATGGCCAGCGCTCAACACCGCCCACATGGCTGCCAGCACTCGCACCTAGCATACGTACACACCTAGCGTACGTACACACACCTAGCATACGTACACACCTAGCGTACGTACACACACCTAGCGTACGTACACACACCTAGCATACGTACACACACCTAGCGTACGTACACACACCTAGCGTACGTACACACACCTAGCGTACGTACACACACCTAGCGTACGTACACACACCTAGCGTACGTACACACACCTAGCGTACGTACACACACCTAGCGTACGTACACACACCTAACGTACGTACACACACCTAGCGTACGTACACACACCTAGCGTACGTACACACACCTAGCGTACGTACACACACCTAGCGTACGTACACACACCTAGCGTACGTACACACACCTAGCGTACGTACACACACCTAGCGTACGTACACACACCTAGCGTACGTACACACACCTAGCATACGTACACACACCTAGCATACGTACACACCTCGCATATGTAGACACACCTAGCATACATACACACACCTAGCATACGTACACACACCTAGCATACGTACACAAGGCTGGCATACGTACACACACCTAGCATACGTACACATCTCGCATACGTACACATGGCTGGCATATATACACACACCTAGCATACGTACACACGGCTGGCATACGTACACACACCTAGCATACGTACACACGGCTGGCATACGTACACACGGCTGGCATACGTACACACGACTGGCATACGTACACACACCTAGTTTACGTACACACACTTAGCATATGTACACACACCAAGCATACGTACACACACCTAGCATACGTACACACCTAGCATACGTACACACACCTAGCATACGTACACACACCTAGCATACGTACACACACCTAGCATACGTACAAACCTCGCATACGTACACACGGCTGGCATACGTACACAAGGCTGGCATACGTACACACACCTAGCATACGTACACACACCTAGCATACGTACACACCTAGCATACATACACACCTATCATACGTACACACGGCTGGCATACGTACACACAGCTGGCATACGTACGCACAGCTGGCATATGTACTAGGTGTGTGTGTGTGTACATTCACCATCACCCACTCTCACCCACCTGCTTAATCACTGAATCTGTCACCCACTAGCTCACCTGATAGCTTAAGTCTGAGAGCTTATCATGCACACAGTGTACATTATTGTGTTGTTAAAGCCTGGACTTGATAGAAAACATCCCAGGTGGTTTTAATCCCCACACACACACAAGAATGGTGATGCACACTCGCTCGCACGCTCCAGTCGCACGCAACACCCCACTTACTTTGACCAAGCGGGCATCCTCACCCAGGATTCCCTGGGTGGTGACGTGGCTCGCCGGCAGCGCGTTTGGTGCAGAGGTTCACGTTTTAAAAACCAGCGGATGTGACAATCATAAAAGCAATGTGTCAACGCGCCGTCTGCTTCGCAGCGGACGTTAAAGATCCCGTGACATCGCTAGCAAGAGAAGGCCATTGTGTGGCCAATGTCATGGTCCAAATTTGAAGAAAAAAAAATGAACCTCAAATTATGAAAATTGGATTAACATGTAGTAGGCTTTCGCGACCAATATCTATGATACTAGTTTTTTTGGGTTAGATCGCGTAAATATAAATGTGTCGTTAAACCCGCCACCACCCGACACAGCCAATTAGTAAGGTTTGTCATGTTAACAGAATATGCCAATTCGTTACGAGTACAGCACTAACCGGTGTTGTAGAGCAAGTCCACAACATTTACAATCCGAGTATGACGTTTTGCCAATAATTACAACCGGCATCATCAGGCGATAGCCAGATTTGTGGAGGCATCCTCCATTGCCGGTTGGGCAGAGTCTGTATTAAATTAGAAGTGCACATAGCAATCACCCCCCCCCCCCCCCTGTTATGAACAATTGACAGGATCCACCCGTAAAAGTGAAACTCGGTGAGGCTTTTCCTGGATGAGCAAGTTTTAATAAACGACTACTCAATACATAGACACCTTGACCGCTTGTGGGATGCTCTCAGGCTACTGACGAGCTGTCATTCGCATCCAGCCGGTGAGGTGACCCAACCAACCATCTAAAGCCCCGACTTTTAAAATGTAGCCCTAACTCGAAAACTTGGGTCACGCATGTCCCCCACAGCCCCAGTGCGCCTCCATCCCTCTCACCCTCCTGATGAATGGGCAGAGCCTGTAACATGAAACTCCCATAGCCGTATAATCATTCATAATTTATTTTTTTCAAAACCCGCCAAAAAAATCCAGTGTTACATTGTCCTTTCATTCTTCCCTCTCACTCAGCGCCTCCACATCCCCCCCTCTCAGTTCTAATGAGGCTGCTGCCCACGGGAAGATTTAGAGGGCTTGGTGTTGCACAGTGAGTGGTCCCCCCACTGTATGAGAGACCATTGGTTGCTTGCCTGTCCAATCCATTGGCAGAGAAACCGACTCCATTCCCATTATTTTTATTTGGTGTTTTGCGAGATTCAGCCCGGATTTCATTAACGCCGACAAATTCCACGTATCATGTCAACTTCAGCTCGACCTTAAAATTATCTTAGCAATACCTGGTGTTGTTAACTTAGCAGGTTTGGTTTTGTAAAATGGCACTCGGCATCTAAAAATGCATTTGTAATTGCATAACAAGCATTAGCATTTGCCTGTTGGGAAAATAAGAGTTTGTGAAAAGTATCAACTTAAATTAGGCATTTGAACCAGCAAAGAAAACTATTTTGCCTCTGACAATCGAGACAATTGCTTTATATCATTTGCGAATTTGGAAAATGGAAGCCTGGGTTGATGTTCGTTTGTTCCCATTTAAAAATAAGTTATCATTCTCTGAACAGAGTTTATTCCATCAGTTGCTGTCTAAGCCCGATTTTTTTTCAAAATCGCTGTGCTCTTAAATAAAAAAAAAATTGTTAAACACATACCGAGGATGTCTTCTATTGAGTGAAATGATTGCGTTCGGGGAATTTTTTTAAAGTTATATTTCGTAATCTCCGGATTGATTACAAGATGCATATTTCCCCCTGTACAGTGAGGGAAAAAAGTATTTGATCCCCTGCTGATTTTGTACGTTTACCCACTGACAAATTATCAGTCTATAATTGTAATGGTAGGTTTATTTGAACAGTGAGAGACAGAATAACAAGAAAATCCAGAAAAACGCATGTCAAAAATGTTATAAATTGATTTGCATTTTAATGAGGGAAATAAGTATTTGACCCCCTCTCAATCAGAAAGATTTCTGGCTCCCAGGTGTCTTTTATACAGGTAACGAGCTGAGATTAGGAGCACACTCTTAAAGGGAGTGCTCCTAATCTCAGCTTGTTACCTGTATAAAAGACACCTGTCCACAGAAGCAATCAATCAGATTCCAAACTCTCCACCATGGCCAAGACCAAAGAGCTCTCCAAGGATATCAGGGACAAGATTGTAGACCTACTCAAGGCTGTAATGGGCTACGAGACCATTGCCAAGCAGCTTGGTGAGAAGGTGACAACAGTTGGTGCGATTATTCGCAAATGTAAGAGACACAAAAGAACTGTCAATCTCCCTCGGCCTGGGGCTCCATGCAAGATTTCACCTCGTGGAGTTGCAATGATCACGAGAACGGTGAGGAATCAACTCAGAACTACACGGGAGGATATTTTCAATGATCTCAAGGCAGCTGGGACCATAGTCACCAGGAAAACAATTGGTAGCACACTACGCCGTGAAGGACTGAAATCCTGCAGTGCCCGCAAGGTCCCCCTGCTCAAGAAAGCACATACATGCCCGTCTGAAGTTTGCCAATGAGCATCTGAATGATTCAGAGGACAACTGGGTGAAAGTGTTGTGGTCAGATGAGACCAAAATGGAGCTCTTTGGCATCAACTCAACTCGCCGTGTTTGGAGGAGGAGGAATGCTGCCTATGACCCCAAGAACACCATCCCCACCGTCAAACATGGAGGTGGAAACATGTTTTGGGGGTGTTTTTCTGCTAAGGGGACAGGACAACTTCACCGTATCAAAGGGACGATTGACGGGGCCATGTACCGCCAAATCTTGGGTGAGAACCTCCTTCCCTCAGCCAGGGCATTTAAAATGGGTCGTAGATTGGTATTCCAGCATGACAATGACCCAAAACACACGGCCAAAGCAACAAAGGAGTGGCTCAAGAAGAAGCACATCGTCCTGGAGTGGCCTAGCCAGTCTCCAGAGCTGAAGGTTCGATGCTGCCAAACGTCAGCCTCGAAACCTTAATGACTTGGAGAAGATCTGCAAAGAGGAGTGGGACAAAATCCCTCCTGAGATGTGTGCAACCCTGGTGGCCAACTACAAGAAACGTCTGACTTCTGTGATTGCCAACAAGGGTTTTGCCACCAAGTACTAAGTCATGTTTTGCAGAGGGGTCAAATACTTATTTCCCTCATTAAAATGCAAATCAATGTATAACATTTTTGACATGCGTTTTTTCTGGAGTTTTGTGTTGTTATTCTGTCTCTCACTGTTCAAATAAACCTACCATTAGGTTTATTTGAACAGTGGCAGGGTGGCGCAGTGGTATTTAAGATCATCTGAAACAGGAGGATTTCTCCACAACTGGCTGTCGCTGATGATGCTGGTTGTTATTACCGGCAAAACGCCACGGTGCTCGAAATGTAAATGTTGCAGTGAATTTACTCTCCAACACACAACCGGTCAGTGCTGAACTAGTAACAAATTGGCACGTTTTGTTTACCTGACAAACCTTACTAATAGGCTGTGTTGGGTGGTGGTGGTGGTGGCGGGTTTAACGACATTTATATTTACGCGATCGAACCCAAAAACACTTTTTTATGGATGGATAATATTGGACACGAAAGCCTACGACGTGTTAAACTGGTAACGCTCTTTGCCTCGCAGAAAAAAGGCGCCTGGGTTCGATTCCTGACTCGGGTGCTTTTCTTGCGCAGCATTTGCAAGTTGTTTTCTTCCCGCCTGTTCTATGTGTGGGTTTCCTCTGGGTTCTTGACTGTTCTACCATATTCTTAGTTTTTTCGGTAAAGTCACGTTGAAGAGAAACAACAAAATAACAAAATATATATAAAACAATAAAAAATTCTCACGACGTTTCGACCATAACTCAAACGGTCATCATCAGGTGTGTCGGTTTGCATAAATTTATTTTGAAAACGGCATATTTATTTATATATATAAAAATAACGTTTGCGTCACGCGCAACGATGGCAGTTTGCCAGGACTAGTCCATCTATTTTTTGAAAAGAGGAGGGGGGAGACGAAATTTGTTTTTATGTATGCTGTCTGAAAGGCACTGTAAGCGTGAACAATCAATCAAGAACTGAAATGATTTATCAAATCTTTCCAATGATTGCTAAGATAGAATCCATCTTCTCGGTTGAAATTGTCTCTGTGTTTGTATATGTGGATAGCCTCATGAACGAATCTCTCATGGAAGCCAGATGGCTTACAGAGAACCTCCGTCTTGGAAAAGTCAATGGCATGTGAGCCTACTGAATTAGAACAATGATCTGCTACGGCCGAGGTGTTGGTCCTACCGTGTTTAAGGTCTGCTTTATGTTCACGAATGCGGTCCGAGATATGGCGTTTGGTTTCTCCAATGTAACTACTACCACAGAGGCAACTTAGTTTGTAGACACCAGGGTATTGTATGTCCGGAATCACATCTTTTACAGACGGAACCAGATCACGGATTTTATGTAATGTGTTGAAACGGACCTGGATCTTGTGTTTATTCAAGATTTTGGAGATCTTTTTTGTGATCCCAGCAATGTAGGGTAAAGTGATGGTTTTGAAAGGCTCCTCAAGAGGGTTCTTCTTCATGGTTTGAGTGATAGCTTTGCGGATTGTATAGTCGGAGTAACCATTAGCCCTAAGAGCTTGGTGTACGTGCTTGAGTTCACTGCTTATGTGTTCCTGGTCGGATATGCATTGGGCTCTATGATACAGAGTCTTGATGAGAGAATTCTTCTGTGATGGATGGTGGTGGGAATCCGGTTTCAGATAAGCATCCGTATGGGTAGCTTTCCTGTAGACAGAGTGGCTCATTGAACCATCAGGTCTCTTTTTAATTAGGACATCCAAAAAAGGTATCTTGCCATCTATTTCGACTTCCATGGTAAATCTGATGGCTGGGTGTATGGAATTGATGTGGTCGAAGAATTTGTCTAGAGCAGGCCGGCCATGTGGCCAGATGACAAAAGTGTCATCCACGTACCTCTTCCATAAGGTTGGGCGCAGAGTGGCAGTCTGGATGGCGTCAGTCTCAAATTTCTCCATGAAAATGTTAGCTATAACTGGAGAAAGGGGGGAGCCCATTGGGGTGCCCTCAGTTTGTTTGTAGAAAGTTCCATTCCAAGTGAAGTATGTATTGGTTAAACAGTGTCTCACCAGGGGGGGTACCTCAGTGTTTAGTCCTTGATGAACCAAGTCTTCAATGATTGCAATGGTGTCAGGTACAGGAACCTTGGTGAATAAGGAAACTACATCAAAACTGACAAGCAGGTCGTCTGGGGACAGGGAAATACCCTTGATTGTTGATACCAGGTGAGTAGAATTTTGTACCGCAGAGGTGGTCTTTCCAGTGAAAGGACGCAGGATTTCAGACAAAAAACGAGCTAGTTTGTAGGTGGGGGAGCTGATAGTAGAGACTATGGGACGAAGAGGTGTATCAACTTTATGTATTTTTGGTAAGCCGTATAATCTTGGTGGCCTGGCAGCAGAAGGTTTCAACGAAAACTGTTTAGATTGATCAATTAATGCGGTTGAATCAGAAATTATTTTGTTGGTTTGTGTGACGAGGCTGTTGGTGGGATCTCTTTTTATTTTTGTATAACTACCATCGTCGAGTAATTCTTTAATTTTGTTGTTGTATTCTATTTTATCCATGATAACAGTAGCATTGCCTTTGTCAGCTGAGAGAACTACAATATCATTCCTCTTTTTTAATTTATATAATTCAAAACGCTCATCTTTGCTGAGGTTGCTAGCTGGCATCTTAGCGTTTTTGAGGGTTGCAGCGATTTCAGATCTTGCTACGTCTGCAGCGATGTGACCCAGGCCCCTGAGAGCAACGTCTACTTGGGCAATTATATCATTAACTGGTATGTGTTTAGGTGTGACTGCAAAGTTTAGACCTTTAGCTAAAACGGATTTCAGACCATCGGAAATAGAACTGTTACTGCGATTAATTACGACTTTATTAACGTCTAACTTTTTGGTGTGTGGGTCCGGTCTTTTGTTTAAGAGGAGGTTAAATTTGGAAATCAGGTTTTCCTTACATTTGGTCGACATAGTAGCAGCTGAAGAGGCAGTCATATTGTCTACATGTTCCCAATCCGATGTGGACATTATTGCCGTCAATGATAAGTGTGATTTGTAGAGTGTCTTGTCTAACTGATCTAGTTCTGTGCGTATAAGTCTGATTTTTTCTGAGATAAGAGCTAAGCTAGTTTTGAAAAGAATTCGTTTCGCATTAGAAGAAGTTACCACATCAATTCCATACACCCAGCCATCAGATTTACCATGGAAGTCGAAATAGATGGCAAGATACCTTTTTTGGATGTCCTAATTAAAAAGAGACCTGATGGTTCAATGAGCCACTCTGTCTACAGGAAAGCTACCCATACGGATGCTTATCTGAAACCGGATTCCCACCACCATCCATCACAGAAGAATTCTCTCATCAAGACTCTGTATCATAGAGCCCAATGCATATCCGACCAGGAACACATAAGCAGTGAACTCAAGCACGTACACCAAGCTCTTAGGGCTAATGGTTACTCCGACTATACAATCCGCAAAGCTATCACTCAAACCATGAAGAAGAACCCTCTTGAGGAGCCTTTCAAAACCATCACTTTACCCTACATTGCTGGGATCACAAAAAAGATCTCCAAAATCTTGAATAAACACAAGATCCAGGTCCGTTTCAACACATTACATAAAATCCGTGATCTGGTTCCGTCTGTAAAAGATGTGATTCCGGACATACAATACCCTGGTGTCTACAAACTAAGTTGCCTCTGTGGTAGTAGTTACATTGGAGAAACCAAACGCCATATCTCGGACCGCATTCGTGAACATAAAGCAGACCTTAAACACGGTAGGACCAACACCTCGGCCGTAGCAGATCATTGTTCTAATTCAGTAGGCTCACATGCCATTGACTTTTCCAAGACGGAGGTTCTCTGTAAGCCATCTGGCTTCCATGAGAGATTCGTTCATGAGGCTATCCACATATACAAACACAGAGACAATTTCAACCGAGAAGATGGATTCTATCTTAGCAATCATTGGAAAGATTTGATAAATCATTTCAGTTCTTGATTGATTGTTCACGCTTACAGTGCCTTTCAGACAGCATACATAAAAACAAATTTCGTCTCCCCCCTCCTCTTTTCAAAAAATAGATGGACTAGTCCTGGCAAACTGCCATCGTTGCGCGTGACGCAAACGTTATTTTTATATATATAAATAAATATGCCGTTTTCAAAATAAATTTATGCAAACCGACACACCTGATGATGACCGTTTGAGTTATGGTCGAAACGTCGTGAGAATTTTTTATTGTTTTATATATATTTTGTTATTTTGTTGTTTCTCTTCAACGTGACTTTACCGAAAAAACTAAGAATATGAATTACTGCAGTCACGAAAGCTTTAAATCAAAATGTTCTACCATAGTTAAGAAACACACAATGTAACTGCTTTGCTGAAAATGTACCTGCAAATTACTCAATTGGGATGACACACAGCAGCATTGTGCCCCCACCCCCCACCAAAAACGTAGGACCCTTAAGAGATAGAGTTTGGACTGGTCAGGCTTTTCAGTAAGCCAAGTTGGAATAATTATATATAGTTTAAGCACAGTTTTACGGATATGCGTGCCTTATAATCTGGCAGGCGAGTGTGCAAGTGACCGGATTTGTACAATTTTGTTGACACCGGGGACAAGTTTGGTACACTTCTTTCCAAAGAAATATGGTAAATATTGCCAAACAACCGTAACTGCTGATGAGACCCTAAATAAGTACGCTTCCGAATTCAACGTTAGTTTATGGGTCTGGTGTTAAGTGTAAGGGGGGGTCTAATATTCACCGTTGGGTTCGGAGCACAAGTCTTTAGTTCCAATGTTAATCTGTTGGGACTGGTGATAGCCGATGGATCCCAAGTAACCCTCTCGTTTCCATGTAAGCAGAGAAGATGGGTGAAGTGCATGTCTTGGGGTTAAATATTAGTAGGGTCGGTGCTCGCTACCATCGCCCGCTTCACCGACACAATCGCCACCATCGCCAGGGCCCGTCGGCACCACAGACAACCGCCGACGTTGGCATCGCGGAATGACGATTCTGCTGCGTTCCAGCACCATCCGGGGGTTTTGGGAGCGTCTCCCCGACATGCCATTGGTGCCAGGGCTTGTAACGGAATGCCTCGCGCTAGCCTTGATAAAAACAATTATACTGACTTGGAGAACAACGCTCCTTTGTTAGTGTACACACCCGTGTTTGAACAGAATTTGCCTTTATTATTAAATGAAGTACCGTTAGCGAGCACCTATTAAGGTTGGCACAATTCATAAGATGTAGCGTAGCCAGAACCATGCCCAGCTGCCTTTGCCGATGTTCACACTGAACGAGGTTATCAGTGGGTGGCTGTGGAGTGTTAACGAAAAAACGAAACAATTTTTTTATTTTTATTTTACCAGGCAAGGGCCCACTGAGCTGTGTAGCTATTTTTCAGAAGCGACCTGGCCATCACAAATGATAGCTCAACGAAGTGGCTTATCTCGTGGAAATTTATATCAGCCGAATACTCTTAAATGCATGATTTTCAACTGTGGAGGGAAAAACCCGGAGGACCTGGACAAAAATCCACGCGACCACGGACAGAGAGACATGCAAACTCCAAATATACAGGCGTCAGGGTTGGGATTAAACCCACGATCTCCTGTATACCAGGCGAGGCAGTTAACATTGCCTAGCCACCGTGGCGCCGAGAAGGGGCTTGGATTTTCTTCCTTTCTGTGTGGAGATTAAATGTTTTCCTCCTTGTTTGTATAGGTTTCCTCCGAGCTCTGGTTTCCTCTCATGCAAATATTGAAAAGTAAATAATGTATTGTTACTGGTGTTTGGCCAAACATCCCAGTGCTGAAAGATTACCTGAAAATTACTCAATTGGGAGGATGACATCAGCATCGCCTCCCTACTACTCTGACATGCGCACGTGACAGGAAGCCTCCTGAAAGTCTTGAGACTGTAAGGCTTTCATGGTATGCAGGAGGTCGTGGGTTCGATCCCGACCCTGATGCCTGCTGCTGTATATTTAGAGTTTGCATGTTCTCCCTGTGGTCGTGTGGAATTTTCTCCGGTTACTTCGGTTTTTCCTTTTTTACATTTAGAATCAACGTGCGTTTAGAGCATTTGGCTGCTATACATTTCCACGTGACGATAAGCCACTTCGTACAGCTGTAATTTGTGATCGCCAAGTCGCTTCTGAAAAAGAGCTGTACAGCTCAGTGGACCATACCTGGTCAAATAAAAACAGTTAAATTTAAACAAGCGTAATTATACTAATCATTTGGAAATAGAATAGTGAGTAATTTAGAGGCTGCTGGACGAAGGCCTCCTCTAGGTCGTCACCGGATGTATCGCTCTGGGGCCTGCAGGGATTTAAGAAACGCGCCCATTACTTCAACTGCCATGTGCCAGGAAAACAGAATCGGCAACGCGCTGGAGTTCAAGGTGCTGATCATCACATCAAGACAACGCAGAGTTCTTTTCCGCATTGATTTTTTTCATGAATAGTTATCTGTAGTGCTCTTGCCAATAACATCTGGTGAATCCTGACTGCCAATGATACCCAGAAGGTCGAATCCAGTCCATGCTGCTTGGTCATATTGGTCTGGAAATTCAAAAGGCTGATGGAATGAGTACTGCTTGTATATGTTATTACACCTATTAATAGGGGGCGATGTTGCTATGTCTAAACCCACTTGAATTATATGCTGGTGATATTTCAGCATTGGAATATTTTTTTTACCAATACCAGTGTAGTGGGTTCACGGGACACAGAGACGGTGTAGTAGAGGCAGCACTATTTATTTCAACTTGGCAGGGTTACACTGAGAAGGGGTAACGGCCCCTTCACCCGTATTCACACTGGGACACCCTCTAAGCTAACAGCCTAACTATTATACTCCCAGGTCCTCCGCTACAGGCGCTAGAGGAGGCTATCTGACCTGGCCCTGGTCATGGCACAGGTCACGGCACCCATCCAGACAGACCGGCCCTTAAAAGGACTTCGGCTCTGAGGTTCTGGGGCCGCACCACTGGCTTGCCCTGCCCTGTCCTCAAAATGACAGTGGGTCAGGGTAGTTCCAGGGTCTATCTAGCCGGCCTTCAGTCTTCACTGGTTCTTCGCTCTTGGCTCCCCAACACACTGCCCCGAGCTCTCTGGCTTCCCGCCTTTTATACCAATTCACCACCGAGGGGCGGGGCTGTGAGGGACCGAACATCCCCCCCGCAGCCCCCCCAGGTTGGTGGCTGTAGCGGACGTGTTTGTGGCCACCGCTATGTAACCGTGTGTTTCCTTCCCGCAACACCCCTACACCAGTTCCATTAAGTTCTTACTTTGCAGCGATGCGAAGAAACCGGATAACCCGGAGGAAACCCATTGATAACAGGGTGTAGCGCATACATTCGCAACAGCAAATGCTATTCACCACTAAGTGGTGGTCACGTTACCACAGCGCTTGTTTGAGGCTGGGTCTATTTTGAGGCCACGTGAATTGTGAAAGCCTCACTGGCAGGAGGGCAAGGGACAAATGCTGGTATTATGTGGTGACCGAGGTGACTTGGCAGATGCACCATCTGTACTCCCCACTGTGTCAACTTGCATTCTCTTTGTTCTGAGCATCGCTCCTCTGACCTTGGTTGCTGTTGGAGGACGGCAAACTGCCCAGCAGCATTCTTAGTGAGTCTCCTCCACAGATGCCAATGTTGACACCAGTCATTTTCAAGTTCTATCAGCTCCACATCCTCCTGTACCACATCACACCCACCTTTTCTCTATCCCGTGCTGTGGCTATTTAGCCCCCCTCTATCTGGCCAAATGGAAGCTGCTTGGGCATGCGGTGGCTGGGCAAGTAGGCTACGTGACCCAACCAACGCAGTCTTGGCTGCCGATGGAGCTCACTGATGGAACTGTGTCCAGATCTTTCAAGAATCTGTGAGCTTACACAATCCAGTTTCGTTAAACCCAGGAAGGATTGTAGGCGGTGAGCCTGAATGTGGCCTCCGTGATGGTGAGATGTTAACTGCCTAGTATACTGGAGGTTGTGGGTTAGATCTCGACCCTGACGCCTTTATATTTGGAGTTTGCGTGTCTCTCTCTCCCCGTGGTCGCGTGGATTTTTGTCCGAGTCCTTTAGTTTTTCCCTCTATATTAAGAATCAACATCTCGTGTTTTAGAGTATTTGGCTGCTATACATTTCCACATGATAAGCCACTTCATGGAGCTATCGTTTCTGGTCAGGCCACTTCTGATAAAGAGCTATATAGTTCAGTAAACCTGCCCTGGTAAAATAAAAAATAGTTTATAGTTTTTAAAGTAAAAAACAGGGGCAGATGTTCCTTTAAAGGGGTCCATGATTCACAAATATAGAGAAGATAGGGCGTTATTGGCTAAGAAACCCAAAGCTTTGCATGTATGTACATACGTATGTTGAACTTCTTTCACACCGTACTTAGCCAACCGTGCTAATCGGGAGGTACGGGGCAATAGGCCAGGTAGTGTCATGCCGCAGATAGGATAACAAGGCCAACCCCTAACGAATCCCGCAACAGGCATTATGGGTGGATGGATGCAAACACTAATCCCTTGTGTGTGAGGTATGTGATTTGGGTGTGGGGTGGGGGTGTTATGCTGGGGCGAGATTGACTCAGAGCTGCTCATTTAGCCGACGGCCTTCCCCCCACGCATCGCTCTGGGTCTCTGGGATGTGGAGTTTGGCCGAGTCTCCAGCCAAGAGGAGGGCCCGAGGGGTGGATGGGGAGTGTGAAGGAGTGTTTGCCCAATACAGGAAGAAGAAGAAGACACGGACGAGGACTTGGATGACGGGGAGCTCACGTCGCGTTTGGCGGCCGGGGCAAGGGAGCTGTGCGGCACGTCCCCCAGAGAAGTCCCGTTGGTGGAGATTAAGCGGTGTTGGGCGCACGGAAACTTTACCATTCATGCAAATTTTAAGTTTATGTCGCCACTGTGGCGAGATGTTAACTAATTTGCCTGGTATGCAAGACGCCTGCTGTATGTTTGGAGTTTGTGGCTCTCTCTCCCCGTGGTCGTGTGGATTTTTACTCAGGATCCTCCAGTTTTTCCCCTGCGCATTTAGAATCATGCGTGTTTAAATTATTTTGATGCCATACATTTTCACGTGATAAGCCACTTTGTTGAGCTATCATTTGTGGCCAGGTTGCTTCTGAAATATAAGGTAGTACCTCAGTGGGCTTTACCTGGTAAGAAAAAAAACATTTAGATTTACTTGTATGTATTTCTTAAGTTATTTGTTTACCTTTCCTATACTTTGCACTCCTATCGTGTTTTTGTATTGTTTGTTGTTGTAACTTACCCCATGCCCCTAATGGACATATGTGAAAAAGAGCTTTATAGCTAATCGGATTCCTCCAGTATAATATATTCTGATATCATAGGCCTTGAGTAGATGAATAAAGCAGAAATGTAGGTCTGGTTGAAATTCCTCACCTCTGCAGTAGCAGATGGACGGAGATTGGCGTCTGTGCAGGACAGCCATATCCTGAAACCACACCGGGCCTCCGCAAGCCTCTCCTTTGCGTGCCTGGCAAGGCAATGATGAATAATACTTGCCAGGACATTTCACGCTCACATTCGCACACACACACAAATTGGGAGAACGCAATCTCCGTGCTAGTGATGGCGATGCAGATGATGGTCTCTGTGGTGGTTGTTGTGATTGGCACAGTAAGGGGCACAGCTGGTGCATCTGCGAGTCATCTCAGTCAGTCAACCCATGGCACATGCTGGGTCTTCACCGTGACCTCCTGTCAGCGAGCCTTCGACACTTCACGTGACCTCAAAGTGCACCTCGCCTGGCACAGGCGCCGTGGTGATGTCACCGCCACTTAGTGGCGAACGGCTGGTGTTGTGTGATTCGGTCTTAAAATTAACGAACATTATAATTAATTATTTTCACAGACTCGTTGTTTAGGCTATGTTATTATCAATGATGAGACCTCACGTCTCAGGTTCATAGATCTCACCAGCAGGATGGACTCAGAATTGAGTTGCATCATACATGTGTAATGAGCGACTTCCGCAACACGTCGTGGAGAGGGTACTTCTATTATTCTTACACGGGCACAATGCAGGCCAACCTTATCTTTCTCACTCTGAGTACAACACTTAGATATTAGCGTCTCTACTGGCTACACACACAGGCCGATCAGCCGGCGTAGTTCCACCGTCCA
Organism: Petromyzon marinus; assembly: GCF_048934315.1. Classification (NCBI taxonomy): domain Eukaryota; kingdom Metazoa; phylum Chordata; class Hyperoartia; order Petromyzontiformes; family Petromyzontidae; genus Petromyzon; species Petromyzon marinus. The sequence continues at coordinate 3,693,194 of NC_133740.1, read as the reverse complement.
CACTCAGTTACGCCGCTGACTGGTGGTGTGACGAGGATGGTGATGGAAGCCAATAGGAGATCTTCCACGTGGCCGGACGACGGAGAGAGATGACGGAGAGAGATGACGGAGATGACGGTGAGCAGCGACGCAGTCCGGACCCAAGACTCCACACATGAACCCCGAGCCCTGGTCCGCCCCCACTTATATCTCCCCAGGCGTGGCTAGGCTCCGCCTCTGGCCACGCCCTATCGTGAAACCATCGAGCAGGTTTCCGGAGCATCTCGGCTAACCCCGCCTATTACCTTTCCCCCAGATACCTCTCCCTTTCAGATTGGATGTTGTCTTAGCGGTCCCCGTACCCGTGCTTCCCTTTTCCAGCCAGCAGGTGTCATCATGTCATTACACATAGAACTAGCACAAGGGAACCACTCCAGCACCAACACGCTAATACTCTGGGTATTCTTAATCATGTCAAAGTATCCGCCAGTATCTTAGAATAACATCCAGCACTGCAGCCGTTACAGAGATTCAACAATATCACATAAAAAAAACGTGCCTGACTGACATAATGTGAACATCACACGCGATATCGGCAAAATATCGGTGTTCGAGTTAGAATGAAATAGAGGCTCCGATAAAATATATAGTGAGATGATTCATTCAAGGGTGGAATTTGTGAGTTGGTGACGTAGGTATGGCAGAGGCCTGCCAGCATGGCCAGATCTCCTCCCTCAATGGAAACATACAGTCCATTCTCCTAGAACACCGCGCGTAGTTTTCATAACGCCAATTGGATATAACGTGATGCATGTGTTAGCGAACGCATTTTTTATAACGCGAATGCGAATTGGATATAACGTGATCGAGTGAACGTAACTACGTCGTGCTGCGAGTATGGATAAAGCGGTCATACGGCGGCTGCCTCGGTATAGCATCATCGTCATCGCACAATACATTGTGATACTGCTGGATACTTCTAGATGCTACCCACGCGCCCTCAGTCTTTGTTCAGCCTGCGTTACACATCTCATGGTGTTATCGTGGACTGTGCTTTACCCCCCTATATTATATATTACTTATTATAACACGATTTTCCCATAATGCGGAGTTTTTCATGAATGTGACTACTATTACAGCGTTATGGGAGAACAGACTGCCTCTGTGTGTGCAAGCAAGAGATGCCTGAGCGAGTCACCAGCCTCTCTTTCTGCTGCTACTGCTGCTGCAACACGAGAGGACCACAATTGTCCGGCCACTCTCTAGATGGCCGCTCTGGCCCTCGCCTGTGCTGATGGACGGCCGTTTGCAAGTCGTCTGCCCAGCACCAAAGTTGCCTTTCGGCGTTGTTCCCGGTGTCACACACACACACACCCACCCTTTCTTTCCGACTCACTTTTACTGAAATAGCTACGGATGTTTTTTTTTTTTAACCCCGTATACAATAACATGTTAGGCTATAACGATACTGTATATATGATTTGCGTTGCACCGTGTATTGGGTCTAGGGGAAGACAGTTCTCAGAGTGACTGTTAATAATACAAAGATTTAAAGGTTACAATACTCACAAATTACGTTGTCGTGCGTCTTTGCTTTTATGCCGGCCCCATCGGTTCTAAGATTTCCTCAAAGGAGTTGGTGAATCACGGTAACTTTACGCTGCTCTATTGATGTGATAGCCAGATGCGCGTTAATCGGGCTTGGTCCATGGTAGACCGCAGATAATTTTTAATGAATACATTTAAAAAAAAAATTCTAAACCATAATAGGTTAGATCACGTAAATATAAACGTGTCATTAAATCCGACACCGCCCGACACAGCCAATTAGTAAGGTCTGTGTCACGTAACCAAAACGTGGACAATTCGTTGCTAATGTAGTGTAATAGCGCCAGCTGGTGGGCAGCAGCGGTAACTGTGGTGGACAGACAGTACACACGCCAGTGGGGGTGTGCATGGTGTGTGGGCAGAGGGGAGGAACTGGGGTAAGGGTCATGGAGGACCCCGTCTGGAGGCCCCTGAAACCTGCTTGCAGGTTCGAGACGGGAGGGGCTGGGAGAATAAAAGGAGCCGATAGCGAGAGCTAGAGGCTGCCGGTTCTGGGAATGGACTCGTCTCGTCGTTGCTGTTGTCTCGTCGCCATAGTCGCTAAACGTCTCCGCTAGATATTGCACGATGAAGGATAGTAGTTGGCTATCTCAGTCAGCGCTGTCAGTGTTAGACGGCCAGTATTGTGTACAGGCTAAGCTGTGCTGTGGAAAGTGTGCGGACGAGAGTGTGAAAGTTTGAATTAAAGTGCCTCCTAGAAACTCTGTCTCTGAATTGTTGATACAGCACTAGTACAGCACTGAACATTTGTGTTGGAGAGTAAACCCACTACTACATTTACAATGCGAGTACCGTGATGTTTCGCCAGTAATTACAACAACCAGCCTCATCAGGCGACAGCCAGAATCGTTGAGAAATCTTCCTCTTGTTTTGGTCAAAAATATTTTTTATTTAAAAATGTTTTATCTTGTTGATTCGGGGGGGCCCCATGGTGGCCGACTGGGCCCCTCCTCTGCGTCACATAATGCCGCCACATACCCCCCGCCCCTCCCCCCCCCCCATAGTTTCACCATCCTCGTTGAGCCCACCAAACACGAAGTCGCCACCTATAGCTGTGAATAGCCGACGTCCACTTGACCTCATGGGTCACCTTTCCAACAATAATCGGGGTTTGCGCATGGGTCGGGGTAAAGCAATGTTGGGACGTCCCCAGCTGATGGAAGACATTCCCTGCCACGAAGAGTAAACTAGAGTTCTCTTGGAGGTGAATATAAAGGGAAAAGAGTACTTTTAATAGACAACTATTGCCGTGTTTAGTGTTGTTGTCCTTCCCCCAAAACTCCGATTAGCTATGGTTGGTCTACGTACAGTACCAAAGAAGTTCAACATGCGTACACACTTCACAATATCTCTGATTAGCATGGTTGACTACATACAGTGCGAAAGAAGTTCAACATATGTACACACGTCATAGTATTTCCAATTTGTACGGCTGGCTACATACGGTGCAAAAGAAGTTCAACATAAATAATACGCGTTTTTGCATTAGATCGCGTAAGTATATATGTGTCGTTAACCTGCCACCACCCGACACAGCCAATCAGTAAGGTTTGTCACGTAAACAAAACGTGCCAATTAGTTACTACTTCAGCACACCGGTGTGTTGGAGAGGAAACCCACAGCATTTACACTTGAGTACCGTGACATTTCGCTGGTGAATACAAGCTTCATCAGGCGATTTGCCAGAATTTGTGAAGAAGTCTTCCTGCTCGCGGTCTTAAATAGGGCAAGATTATGTCATCACTATGATGACATAGTGATGTTGGTTCCCCTCGTTCCATACGTTTTTCCCTTCCCCCCTCTCGGTGTGTGTACATATGTTTATCGCTTCAAGAGGGCTCTTGAAGGAAAGAGTGGCCAGGGAGGGGCCCGGGCACGCCGAGGCCCATATAAGCAGCCACCTCACAAGGTTCGGGCCTGCCCGTATCAAGAATGAAGATGCATCGTGAAGACGCCAAGAAGAGTCAAGCCTTTAGTCAGCAGACCTGGCAGTAGCCCACCTGGCTGGGTCACGCTAGAGTATCTGAGAAGTGTGTGTTAGCTCGAGTAAGTCGGTGGTCACCACCCTATGCGTAATGTAAGAGTTAACTGTTGTGTTCATTAATAAATAAGTGTTGCCTCCCAAGAAGTTGTGTGCGCCTAAATTCGATTCACTAAATATATAGTAGTGTATAGTAGTGTATAGTATACAGTAGTGTAGTTTATAGTGTAGTAGTGGATAAATCTTGACTTAAAGCTTTCGTGACTGCAGGAATTAATATTCTTTGGGTCTTTCGGTAAAGCCACGTAGATAAAAAAAAAAATAACAATATCGCGTTTCGATCACTTGTGTTGCGATCGAAACGTCGGGATATTGTGATTTTTTATTATATATTTTCTATCTACGTGGCTTTACCGAAAGACCCAAAGAAAATAGTAGTGTAGTGTATAGTAATGTAGTAGAGGTAGGAGTCAAGAGGAAAAAAATCACCCCAGCAGAATGTGTCATTGCGGAGTGCCGCATCGTGATGTCGGAGGTAGGGTGGCCACAGTTGCAACACTCGCAGGCAAGATGGTCTTGGGACTCCACGTATGTTCACCCCCTGTTCTGCATGAGTTTCCTCCAATCGCTATACAAAGACAAGGATTCCCCCCCATATAGCCTTAACAGCGAGTGAGGCAAGTTGGGCGAGTCTGGGTGAGTGAATGTGCGAGTGCTGTCCATGAGCAGCACCAATGAAGGCCGGCACACCAGGTACTCATTTGAGGCCGAGTTGAGGGGAGGCCAAGGACCGGTTCAGACAATCGTCGCTGGTATTGGCCGTGAGCAGGAATCGAACTCGGGTCGCTGGGTTGGTAGTTCAACGCGCTAACAGCCACAATGCCAGTTGCCCACACACTGTCATTGGTCAAAACATCCCAGTGCTGAAAATGTACCTTCAAATGCATCAATTGGGATCACACGCAGCAGCAGCATCACCTCTCCTGCAAATACCTTGGCAGCACCCTTTAAAAAAAAGTTGCGGCTCCGTAAAAAGCTTTCCAAGGAAAATAACAATTGCACACAATATGGTGGTATCTGTGCATGCAAATATACCCACGCATACAAAGATCCCCCGTACTGCCTTAAGACTGTTGGGGCAAGTGCTGTTAGCAAGCACTTATGAAGTCCAAAACAGCACACGAGGGGTTGGGTGGCCAGCACCACGCCCGGCTGCCTTTGTCTCTCAAGTGGCGGCGTTCACGACACACTGCACTAGGTACGAATTTGAGGCTGAGTCGACCTACGTCAGGCCCAGGATCAATTCAGATAATCGTCACTGGGGTTGGCCGTGAGCGGGAATTGAACTGGAGTCGCGGGTGTCCGTAGCGGAGCGTGCCAACCGCTGCAACTGCACACACACACACTCCCCCACACTCCACATCCTCACACAAACAAAATAAAATGTAGTGAAATTATGCAAAAGTTTAATTGATTTTTTTTCTTCCAAAAGTCACTTTCATGGTGGTGGGGGGGGGGGAGAAACCACGAAGCCCCCCCCACAGTTAAGCCCGAGCCGAGCTGCGACAGAGTACTGGTGTAACGAGCGCTCATCAACGAACGGACTATTGAGTTGACAGACGGAGCGAGCGAGTGAGGTAAGTTTGGCGAGTCTGGGTGGGTGAATGTGCGAGGCGTGTGCGCGTATATTGAACTGGGGGGGGGGGGGGGTGTACCCTAACATTATGATGCCAACTTGGCAGGGCCCTCTGGAAAAGGAGTCTTAAGACAGTGAGGTTTTTGCTGGGTAAATAAGTGTTTTCATGATAACAATGAGTGTGGCAGAAAATATGCGCGTCTACGTATATATGTGGGGCATAAAAACACGAAATGAACCGAATGAATTGGGTTATCATCTGGACGACAGATCTTATAGTGGCCTACTGCGGTACGGTATGTGTGTGTATGCACCGTATGTAGCCAACTGTGATAATCAGAGGTTGCTGGGGAAGGACAACAAACTAAAGACAAAAAGCAGTTCTAAATAAATGTTTTGAAAGTGCATAGCTCCAGTGGCTTCCTAATACCGCAAAGAAGAGCGTTCCAGACGGCCGTTGAAGCGCTTTTGAAAGCACACGATGCGGTGACCATCTCTGTTCCATGGTTAGCCAAAAGCCCCTGTGAGGGTGACCGGAGTTTGCGCGATGGTTCATGCTCCTTGACAAGGTCGGCGAGCTATTGTGGTTCATTTGTGGCAAGCACTTTTTGTGTAATGAGTGCGACCTTATAATGTATTCGTTCGGCAACCGGAGGCCAATGCAGGTGTGTATAGATTTCAAACTCATTTCTGCCGTGGCGGGTTTAACCACACATTTTTACGCGACCTAACCCTAAAAAAGCTATATTATGGATGATATTGGTCGCGAAAGCCGACGTGTTAAACTCATGTCTTTAGAATTGCTTTTTGTGTTTAGTTTTTGACCTCCCACGCACCTCCAATTAAGAGTGGTTGGCTACGTACAGTGCGAAATAAGTTTAACAGACATACATGTGTGCACATATGCCAACCGTGCGTACGTATGCCAGCCTTGTGTACGTATGCTAGGTGTGTGTACGTATGCTAGGTGTGTGTACGTATGCTAGGTGTGTGTACGTATGCTAGGTGTGTGTACGTATGCTAGGTGTGTGTACGTATGCTAGGTGTGTGTACGTATGCTAGGTGTGTGTACGTATGCTAGGTGTGTGTACGTATGCTAGGTGTGTGTACATATGCTAGGTGTGTACGTATGCTAGGTGTGTACGTATGCTAGGTGTGTACGTATGCTAGGTGTGTACGTATGCTAGGTGTGTGTACGTATGCTAGGTGTGTGTACGTATGCTAGGTGTGTGTACGTATGCTAGGTGTGTGTACGTATGCTAGGTGTGTGTACGTATGCTAGGTGTGTGTACGTATGCTAGGTGTGTGTACGTATGCTAGGTGTGTGTACGTATGCTAGGTGTGTGTACGTATGCTAGGTGTGTGTACGTATGCTAGGTGTGTGTACGTATGCTAGGTGTGTGTACGTATGCTAGGTGTGTGTACGTATGCGAGGTGTGTACGTATGCTAGGTGTGTGTACGTATGCTAGGTGTGTGTACGTATGCTAGGTGTGTGTACGTATGCTAGGTGTGTGTACGTACGCTAGGTGTGTGTACGTACGCTAGGTGTGTGTACGTATGCCAGCCGTGTGTACGTATGCGAGGTGTGTACGTATGCTAGGTGTGTGTACGTATGCTAGGTGTGTGTACGTATGCTAGGTGTGTGTACGTATGCTAGGTGTGTGTACGTATGCTAGGTGTGTGTACGTATGCTAGGTGTGTGTACGTATGCTAGGTGTGTGTACGTATGCTAGGTGCGTGTACGTACGCTAGGTGTGTGTACGTACGCTAGGCGTGTGTACGTACGCTAGGCGTGTGTACGTACGCTAGGCGTGTGTACGTACGCTAGGCGTGTGTACGTATGCTAGGTGCGTGTACGTACGCTAGGTGTGTGTACGTATGCTAGGTGTGTGTACGTACGCTAGGTGTGTGTACGTATGCTAGGTGTGTGTACGTATGCTAGGTGTGTGTACGTATGCTAGGTGTGTGTACGTATGCTAGGTGTGTGTACGTATGCTAGGTGTGTGTACGTATGCTAGGTGTGTGTACGTATGCTAGGTGTGTGTACGTATGCTAGGTGTGTGTACGTATGCTAGGTGTGTGTACGTATGCTAGGTGCGTGTACGTACGCTAGGTGTGTGTATGTACGCTAGGCGTGTGTACGTATGCTAGGTGCGTGTACGTACGCTAGGTGTGTGTACGTATGCTAGGTGTGTGTACGTACGCTAGGTGTGTGTACGTACGCTAGGTGTGTGTACGTATGCTAGGTGTGTGTACGTATGCTAGGTGTGTGTACGTATGCTAGGTGTGTGTACGTATGCTAGGTGCGAGTGCTGGCAGCCATGTGGGCGGTGTTGAGCGCTGGCCATGGCTGCGTCGTCGCCGTCACCCATCTCAGGCGGCCTCCTCCTCGCCCTCCTCCTCGAACTCTCCCTCCTCCTCGGCCGTGGCGTCCTGGTACTGCTGGTACTCGGAGACGAGGTCGTTCATGTTGCTCTCCGCCTCGGTGAACTCCATCTCGTCCATGCCCTCGCCCGTGTACCAGTGCAGGAAGGCCTTGCGGCGGAACATGGCCGTGAACTGCTCGGAGATTCGCTTGAACAGCTCCTGCACACGCAGGGGGGTGGGGGTGGGGGGGGAGATGCGGGGAGACACGGGGAGAGACATGAAGACAATCAGACACGGGGACTTTGCGGGACACGAAGAGGAAACGCAGTGAGGCATGGTGATCATCAATATCATCAAGATCTATGGGCAGATAACCCGTAGTAGGTGTGCCCACTGCACATTTGATAATTCGTTTCCACTTTCCTCTGTCTTGAAGTGTCAAAATGCTCAAGTAGTGTCCATTCTAGTAGTGTATTGTATAGAAGTGTAGTGGATAGTGCAGTATATATCATAGTGTATAATTGTGTAGTGTATAGTGTAGTGCATCATCATCACGATCCATGGACAGATAGCCCAGAGTTGCTAAGTCCACTGCACATTTTGTTATTTATTTCCACTTTCCTCTGTCTTGTCGTGCCGAAAAATGTCAGTAGTACCACATCTTTCTGCAACCGATCTCTTAATGTCGTCGTCAAACCATTCTGAGTCTGTTAGGTCTTCTCCTCTGTCCGGATCATTCCATGTTTCCGAACAACAGGACACTTGTGATTCTCCTTTTGATGTCCATACTACATCCGTGTGTGTGTCGAAATAGTGTCAGTTTCCTTCTCATCACTGCCTGCATCATCATCATCATCAGGTCGTCTTCTTCTTCTTCTACGTGTAACCTTCTCATTCTACGTTGGTCACTCTTTGGGTCCAGTTTAGACGCAGCAGCATCCTCCTGTGGCAGCGACACATTTCAAGTGGAAATCCATCTCAGCATAGCATCACCGAGTCTCAAGAGGGGGGCCCTGCCAAGTCTTTTCAGAGGAAGGTGATGTAGCTATTGAGTAATTTGCAGAGAATACTCCAGCACTGGGATGTTTGGCCGATAAGTTACATTGCGCTCGTTTCAATTTGGGAAGAAACCAAGATGAAACGCATGCAGAATGTGGAGACAACGTAACAACTCCACACAGAATGTCGCCCCATACACGAATCAAACCCAACAGTGACAGCACTGCACCACCCCTCTCTCCCCCCCCATATCTCCCTCCCTCCCCCTCCCCCATATCTCCCTCCCTCCCCCCCCATATCTCCCTCCCTCCCCCTCCCCCGTATCTCCCTCCCCCCGTATCTCCCTCCCCCCGTATCTCCCTCCCCCCGTATCTCCCTCCCCCCGTATCTCCCTCCCCCCGTATCTCCCTCCCCCCGTATCTCCCTCCCCCCGTATCTCCCTCCCCCCGTATCTCCCTCCCCCCGTATCTCCCTCCCCCCCCTCATCTCCCCCCCCCTCATCTCCCCCCCCTCATCTCCCCCCCCTCATCTCCCCCCCCTCATCTCCCTCCCCTCATCTCCCTCCCCTCATCTCCCTCCCCTCATCTCCCTCCTCCCTCCCCTCATCTCCCTTCCCCTCCCCTCATCTCCCTTCCCCTCCCCTCATCTCCCTTCCCCCTCCTCCCTGCCCTCATCTCACCTGGATGGCCGTGCTGTTGCCGATGAAGGTGGCCGACATCTTGAGGCCCCGGGGCGGGATGTCGCACACGGCCGTCTTCACGTTGTTGGGGATCCACTCGACGAAGTAGCTGCTGTTCTTGTTCTGCACGTTCAGCATCTGCTCGTCCACCTCCTTCATGGACATGCGGCCGCGGAAGATGGCGGCCACCGTGAGGTAGCGGCCGTGCCGCGGGTCGCACGCCGCCATCATGTTCTTGGCGTCGAACATCTGCTGGGTGAGCTCGGGCACGGTGAGCGCGCGGTACTGCTGCGAGCCGCGGCTGGTGAGCGGCGCGAAGCCCGGCATGAAGAAGTGCAGGCGCGGGAAGGGCACCATGTTGACGGCGAGCTTGCGCAGGTCGGCGTTGAGCTGGCCCGGGAAGCGCAGGCAGGTGGTGACGCCGCTCATGGTGGCCGACACCAGGTGGTTGAGGTCGCCGTACGTGGGCGTCGTGAGCTTGAGGGTGCGGAAGCAGATGTCGTAGAGAGCCTCGTTGTCGATGCAGTACGTCTCGTCCGTGTTCTCCACCAGCTGGTGCACCGACAGCGTCGCGTTGTACGGCTCCACCACCGTGTCCGACACCTGCGCGGGGGGGAATGGGGTGGGAGATTGAGGGGACGAGCGAGCGGGCTTGGTGAGGGTCCGGGTGAGTGGGTGGGTGGGTGGACAAGTCTGTGGATGCGGGAGCTCTCGGCCAAGGAGCGAGAGGCAGTGTTGGTGCTCGTGTCAAGTCGAGCATCAGGGCCACTTCTGTAGTCTCCTCATCCTCCATCTATTCCCCTGGTGCCCCTCACCTTGACAGCACCACACTCAATGTGTTCATCATGCGGCCGGGGTGATTACCAGTGTTGTCATCATGGCTAGTACTATAGTACCAGTGGTCTCACCTTGGGAGAGGGCACCACACTGAAGGTGTTCATGATGCGGTCGGGGTACTCCTCGCGGATCTTGCTGATGAGCAGAGTGCCCATGCCCGAGCCGGTGCCCCCGCCCAGCGAGTGCGTCAGCTGGAAGCCCTGCAGGCAGTCGCAGCTCTCCGCCTCCTTGCGCACCACGTCCAGCACCGAGTCCACCAGCTCCGCTCCCTCCGTGTAGTGGCCCTTGGCCCAGTTGTTACCCGCACCCGTGTGCCCTGGGATGCACGGGGACAGGAGAGGAGGGGGAGGCAGGAGTTCAGGTGAGGGGAGCAGTGTGTATATATACCTAAAAAAAAAAAATTCTGGCTGAGGGTTTCCTGCATAACGAAAATAATAATAGTAGAATAAACATGCCCAGACCTGCCGCTGGGTTGCATTGTGGCCGAGAGATTGTGGTTGCACGTTTAACCAACCTACACTGACTGGCACGGTGAAGTATGGTCAAACAATCCCCTTGAACAACAAGAATGGGGAAGCCTTTATCCAGCAAAGCTGTGCTTTGAACTATAAACTATTTTTTTTATTTTACTAGGTAAGACCCACTGAGCTATAAAGATACTTTTCAGAAGGGACCTGGCTATCACAAATTATAGCTCAACGAAGCAGCTTATGTGGAAATTTATAGCAGCCAAATATTTTAAATGCATGATGTTGATTCTAAATGTGGAAGGAAAACAGCAGGACCCGGAGAAAATCCACGGAACCATGGAGAGAGGGAGAGATGCAAACTCCAAATATACAACAGGCATCATCAGGGTCAGGATCAAACTCACGACCTCCTGCATATCAAGCAAGGTAGTTAAGAATCTCACCGAACACAAAGTTGTCTGGCCGGAACATTTGTCCCCGAGGTCCGGATCTCACAGCGTCCATTGTGCCGGGTTCCAGATCCACCATGATCGCCCGCGGCACGTACTTCCCTCCTGTACGGAGCCCGGAGGGGGGTGGGGATGGTGAGGGTGGGTGGGGATGGTGCAGCAGTGACGTGAGCACGGCATGGTAGGAGAGGAGATTCTACCACCTCCCGCCAGGGTCATTTTTTCATTGACAAAGTCAGTAATGGTAATATCTGTCAAAGTGTTTAATTGAAGTCTTTAATGATTCCTTGTCTTCATGCCTATCACCGTTGCCTATCACCGTTGCCTACCACCGTTTGCTATCCCCAGTGCCTCTCACCAGATGCCTCGTTGTAGTAGACGTTGATCCGCTCTAGCTGCGTGTCCGAGTCTCCCGCATAATCGCCCGTGGGGTCGATCCCATGCTCCTCACTGATCACCTCCCAGAACTGAGACGTGTGGGGGGAGACACAAGCACACAAACATGGAGACAAGAAGAGAGAGATATATATGGGGAGACGGGGGGAGTGTCTGTGAGCATAAGGGTCTATTGCGTGTCATTGGCAACGGGCGCTAGGATCTCGTGATGTTAACTACCTCAACTGGTATTATGCAGGCGGTCGTGGGTTCAATCCCAACCCTAACACCTGTAGATTTGGAGTGTGTATGGTTCTCCCCGTGGTCATGTGGATTTTTCTCCAGGTCCTCTGGTTTTTCCCTCCATATTTAGAATCAATGTGCATTGAGAGTATTTGGCTGCTACAGTGAGGGAAAAAAGTATTTGATCCCCTGCTGATTTTGTACGTTTGCCCACTAACAAAGAAATTATCAGTCTATAATTTTAATGGTAGGTTTATTTGAACAGTTAGAGACAGAATAACAACAACAAAATACAGAAAAACGCATGTCAAAAATGTTATAAATTGATTTGCATTTTCATGAGGGAAATAAGTATTTGACCCTCTCTCAATCAGAAAGATTTCTGGCTCCCAGGTGTCTTTTATACAGGTACGAGCTGAGATTAGGAGCACACTCTTAAAGGGAGTGCTCCTAATCTCAGCTTGTTACCTGTATAAAAGACACCTGTCCACAGAAGCAATCAATCAATCAGATTCCAAACTCTCCACCATGGCCAAGACCAAAGAGCTCTCCAAGGATGTCAGGGACAAGATTGTAGACCTACACAAGGCTGGAATGGGCTACAAGACCATTGCCAAGAAGCTTGGTGAGAAGGTGACAACAGTTGGTGCAATTATTCGCAAACGTAAGAGACAAAAGAACTGTCCATCTCCCTCGGCCTGGGGCTCCATGCAAGATCTCACCTCGTGGAGTTGCAATGATCATGAGAACGGTGAGGAATCAGCCCAGAACTACACGGGAGGATCTTGTCAATGATCTCAAGGCAGCTGGGACCATAGTCACCAAGAAAACAATTGGTAACACACTACGCCGTGAAGGACTGAAATCCTACAGCGCCCGCAAGGTCCCCCTGCTCAAGAAAGCACATATACATGCCCGTCTGAAGTTTGCCAATGAACATCTGAATGATTCATACAACTCGGTGAAAGTGTTGTGGTCAGATGAGACCAAAATGGAGCTCTTTGGTATCAACTCAACTCGTTGTGTTTGGAGGAGGAGGAATGCTGCCTATGACCCCAAGAACACCATCCCCACCGTCAAACATGGAGGTGGAAACATAATGCTTTGGGGGTGTTTTTCTGCTAAGGGGACAGGACAACTTCACCGCATCAAAGGGACGATGGACGGGGCCATGTACCGTCAAATATTGGGTGAGAACCTCCTTCCCTCAGCCAGGGCATTGAAAATGGGTCGTGGATGGGTATTCCAGCATGACAATGACCCAAAACACACGGCCAAGGCAACAAAGGAGTGGCTCAAGAAGAAGCACATTAAGATCCTGGAGTGGCCTAGCCAGTCTCAAGACCTTAATCCCATAGAAAATCTGTGGAGGGAGCTGAAAGTTCGAGTTGCCAAACGTCAGCCTCGAAATCTTAATGACTTGGAGAAGATCTGCAAAGAGTAGTGGTACAAAATCCCTCCTGAGATGTGTGCAAACCTGGTGGCCAACTATAAGAAACGTCTGACCTCTGTGATTGCTAACAAGGGTTTTGCCACCAAGTACTAAGTCATGTTTTGCAGAGGGGTCAAATACTTATTTCCCTCATTAAAATGCAAATCAATTTATAACATTTTTGACATGCGTGTTTCTGCATTTGTTTGTTGTTATTCTGTCTCTCACTGTTCAAACAAACCTACCATTAAAATTATAGACTGATCATTTCTTTGTCAGTGGGCAAACGTACAAAATCAGCAGGGGATCAAATACTTTTTTCCCTCACTGTATATATTTACAAGTGATAAGCAACTTCATTAGGGCTATCATTTGTGGAAAGTTCACATCTGAAAAAAAGCAATACAACTCAGTGGGCCTTACCTAGTAAAATACAATTTTTATTTTCGTTTCTAATTGTTATAGTGAAGGCTATCACGAAGGAAGAAGGCACTATGTTTTAAAAACACGGTGTGTAGTACTTTCACAGTCGGTGCAATAATGCTGCCGTTTATAATCTCAGCCAAGTAATCTGCAGTGCATTTTCTTTTTTAAACTTCACCAAATTTGGACCCTGACGCTGGCAAAATGGCTTCCTCATTGCGACATCAGGGGATCTTTAACGTCCATTGCAATGCATTTACTCTTTAGGTTAATACACCCGGCAGCTTTAACCAGGGCAGCCTGCCAGATGTGGACCATAAATCAAAACCAAGCTAAGCTATTATATTGTATTTTGCCAGGTAAGGCCCACTGAGCGATATAGCTCTTTATTCAGAAGCAACCTGGCCACAAATTATAGCACAATGTAGTGGGCTTATCATCATGTGGAAATTTATAGCAGCCAAATACTCTAATCGTGTGATGTCGATTCTAAACAGAGAGAAACCTGGAGGATCCGGAGAAAAACCACGTGACCACAGGAAGAACGTACACTCTCCATATAAACAGCAGGCATCGTTAGGATTAGGATCAGACCTACGACTTCCTTTATACCAGGCAAGGTAGTTAACATCTCTGCAATGACGAACACACTGCTACCAGGCCACATCAATGAGCTCAGGACAGACGAACCCATGAATTAATTCCCTTTTCCCATCCGCAGAAACAAAACGTTGTGTCTATTTAAACCGAATGTTTAGTTCCGTATATAATCAATCACAACACCAAATATTGTGAAGAATGAGTTTTTAAATATATCTACAGATTAAAACACGCGCATTAACAAGACGAGACAACGGCATAGTTTGTGAGATGAATGGTAATGAGACTAATGTTTTATATTTTTATTATTTTATTGTTTCCCTTCTACGTGACTTTACCGAAAGAACCAAGAATATCAATCCCTGCCGTCACGAAAGCTTTAAATAAAAAATTAAAACTAATAATGCCGTCTATTTATTCCAGGACAGCCTGTCCTAGTCTCAACTCTTTTTTCAGCAGGGTCCTGCCAAGTTTCCAGAGTAGCGGTGGCGATTTTGCTGCTGCGTGTGTGTGATCCCAATGAAGTAATTTGCAGGGAATCATTCAGTAGTGGGATGTTTGGCCGATACGAGTTACATCGCATGTGCGTGTTTGTTTAGTTGAGCAGCAACCTGGAGAACCCAGATGAAGCTCACGCAAAACAGGGGGTGAGGAGGGAGATACAAACTTCAGAGAAAGGTGCGCGAGTTGGGAATCGAACTCAGGCCCCCTTCTTGCTGCTAGTCGTGTCACCTGCTGTACTGCCTCCCCGTTGATGGAGTTCAGTAAAGCCGCTCTGGTCAGACCAAATCGCATCAACTCAAGTGTGAGTGAGGCACCCAAACTCTGGGGCTTATAACTTACTATAACAAAAACTATAAACATTTTTTTTTCTTTTACCAAGTAAGGCTCACTGAGGTGTATAGCACGTTTTCGAAAAGCAACCTGGTCGTCACAAATGATAGCTCAACGAAGTGGCTTATGCGGAAATTTATAATGGGCAAATACTCTAAACGCACGTTGATTCTAAATGTGGAAGGAAAAACTGGAGGATCCGGAGAAAAATCCACGCGACCACGGAGAGACAAGCACACTCCAAATATGCAGCAGGTGCCAGGGTTGTGATCGAACCCACGACCTCCTGTATACCAGACGAGGAAGTGAACATCTCCTAGCCACCGTGGTGCCCTTGAACCCGTACTCCCATAGACATTGACAAAGCCAATATCAACCTCGCCTGCCCTTTAACATTGTAATAAGTATAGTTGTGTTACTCCACTGCTGGATGACGAGACCCGCCCCTCCCCCCCATGTTGCATGGGGTGTTTTTTGGCCATAACGTGCCGATGGGTTGGTCAAAATGAGAAACAGAGAAGGGGGTAGGAGTAAATGTAATTTTGCTGCACTGCCTACAACGTGGTCCCAAAGCAGCAGCAGCAGCAGCCTATCGCTCCCGCCATGCCAGGCGCTCGCCCATCCAAGCACTATGCAGGGTTTTACCATCCTGCTTGGCTTCCAAGATTGGCCGCATTCCTGATGACTTTGGTCAAGGCCCATAAGTTCCCTTCTCTAGAGGAGCTCTCGAGAACAGCAGTCCGCAACCTTTTAGTTTGCACACTCATTTTCAACCTCCGAACATTTCGGGCACCAACACATGCTACTACTACTACTACGCGTAGTCATTTGAAATTGTACATTTCCTTGGGGAGGATGATATCATTATTGTTTAATCTTTTCCACGGGCCCGCTGTTAGTAGCCTCGCAGACCACCAAGGACCGCGGGCCACATGTTGGAAACCAACAGCAGCAGCGGTGGTTCTCAAGCGGGGGTACGCAGGACCCTGGGGGTACGTGGCAATGTCCCAAGGGGGTACCGTGAGGTGATTGTAAATGTGTGAAATTATATCGGACATGAGAACGTCATTGCGGAATAATCACGTACGAATCTGTCAATATAAAATAACTCCAATAACGTGTAAATCCACAAGGTAACCTAGAACGATATCAAATACCTTTTCTAATCTCATTGATCGTAAACAATGTGGTTTACAAGAGTAGCCATCAAGCGCAAACAAATTGCGTCATACGTCCGTTTAATTTTTGATTCGCTCGCAGTCACCAGATAATCAGGATACCTCAGAAAACAGACAATTGGTTAAAATACTAATGTTCATTATTCATGCATTTATTTCTCGGATCCATGTTGGGTCAGGCAAGGTGGTACTCGGTTGAAACAAGATTCAACAGTCGCCAAAAATGATTGAGAATAACCACCGATCTACAGGGTAGTGCAGATGTCTAGTAACTCCAATTATAATATAATAATGGCAATAAAACGGTTGTGTTAAGATGTAAAAAAACTGAAATCTTTTGCAAGGACTCATGTCTGCAATAACTACCGTACATATACTTGTGAACATGAAAACAAAAAACATGCTCTGGTAGTGTATGATGATGCATTGTCTTTGAAACTGACTGGTCCACACCAGAGACGGCGTTCTTTAGAGCCTTGTCTCAAACAGTTAAACCAGAGGACGGCAAAAGGAGAGCTCTTAACTACACTATACACTACACGACTATCCACTGCACTGAGCATGACATGCGCACACTCGCCGCCAAACGACTCGGCGTCGGTAGCTGGCATTAGGCGGTCGTAGATAGGAGTTTTGGTCATTACTGTGGGGGTCTTACTGATTAAGGCCGTAAAAGTGGGGGGGAGAGGGGGGGTCACAAGTCGAGCCATCACAAGTCGGAGGCCACCTGCAGTTAAAGCCACAATCCTGCCCATATTTGAGTATTGGGACATCTACCGAGCAGCTTCTGAATCTACCTTAGAACATCTCTCGTTCCATTCTGCTGTCCGTTTCTCCATTGACGTCCCCGACAGAATCCATCACTGTAACTTGTACATCAACTCCACTCTGTGCCCCCACTGGATATCCGGAGAGACCATCACTGCACTGTCTTCACCCTAAAGGTCCTGGGCACTGCGGTGGCTAGGAGATGTTAACTACCTTGCCTGATAAACAAGAGGTCGTGGGTTCAATCCCGACCCGGACGCCTGCTGTATATTTGGAGTTTGCGTCTCTCTTCCTGTGGTCATGTGGAATTTTTTCCAGGTCCTCCGGTTTTTCTCTCCACATGTGGAAACGTGTTTTAGCGTATTTGACTGCAATAAATGTCCACGTGATAAGCCACTTCGTTGAACTATCATTTGCGTCCATATCGCTTCTGAAAAAGAGCTATGCCACTCAGTGGTCATTACCTGGTAAAATACATATATTGTTTTGATTTAAAGCTTTCGTGACTGCAGTAATTCATATTCTAAGTTCTTTCGGTAAAGTCACGTTGAAGGGAAACAACAAAATAATAAAATATATATAAAACAATAAAAATTCTCACGACGTTTCGACCATAACACAAACGGTCGTCTTCAGGTGTGTCGGTTTGCACACACCTGAAGACGACCGTTTGTGTTATTGTTTTATATATATTTTATTATTTTGTTGTTTCCCTTCAACGTGACTTTACCGAAAGAACTAAGAATATACATATATAGTTTATAACAAATCTGCTAATTACCTCCCCCCTCCACCATAGCCTCAGAAGTGTCTCCATCTTCCTATATAAATACAATTCCATTTGCTAAAACGTTGGTATAAAGTATTTTCGCGTTGCTACTCTGCGTTTCTGGTATACTCGAATGCAGCTTTCCCACTAAACCAAAAAGCACGCAGCAGCATACAGTACTTGCACCTTGTAACGGTGTAAACGAGTGCCGGGGTGAGCCCAGATGATTGGGAATACATGAGGTAAGAGGGGGGGGGTGCACGGTTATGGGGGGGAAATCCCCCATCTCCGGAAGTCAATGCACTGCTAAGTCCGGTCTGGATTGGGGGTGTGACACGAATTGGCCAAATTTCGATTTAAAGCTTTCGTGACTGCAAGGATTCATCTTCTTTGGTTCTTTCGGTAAAGTCACGTAGAATGAGAATAAAATAATAAATTGATAAAATAAAATAACACAATAATATTCTCACGACGTTTCGGCCACAACACAAGCGGCCTTCATCAGGTGAAGGGACGAGACTGTCTGGTAGGACAGCACTGGAGTGAAAAAAAAATGAAGGCCGCTTGTGTTGTGGCCGAAACGTCGTGAGAATATTATTGTGTTATTTTATTTTATCAATTTATTATTTTATTCTCATTCTATGTGACTTTACCAAAATAACCAAAGAAGACGAATTGGCCAGTCAAGGCAGGCCAGCTGACGTGGGGCGAGGGGCAGTTGACGGGGCTGTGCGTGATTGATGGCAAGTGTTGACAACAAAAATCTGGTTTATAATGAATTTACGAGGTCCCGATTGGAGGACACTGCACGTGCTAAGTTGATTTGACAGGGGCTGAGGGACGAGAGACCGATGCCCTCCCCAGCAGCTGATTGGCTGCTGGGGAGGGCAGAGAGAGAGAGAGAGGCTGCCAGGGCGGGATTGAATTTGGGCATTTAGGTGAGTGCTAACCGCAGACGAAAGAGGCGGTAGGCGCGGCGTTCCCCGGGGGCGCTTGGCATTCACCGGGGGCCTAGGGGGGGGGCTCCCGCGAGGGGCCGGCTGTCGTGGTTTGCGTTCACCAGGGCCAAGAGGGGGCGGGGGGCTCCCGCAGGGGGGCCAGTTGCTGCGGGACGCCGATGTTATTGTGGGCGGTTCTGCAGTTGTGTGGGCTAGCTGGTGCACAGCGCGCTGCTGGTGAGCGGAGTCGCTGTGTGCGGTGCCCGGGACGGCTGTTGCAGAGTCGCTGTAAAGTGCTGTAAGCAAGTGCGAACCGGGAGCCGAGACACCCGTTGAATCGCTCAGAACACTCTTTGGAAGCTACACAACCAAGCCCCAAAAGACTGCAACTGCATTGAGTTGTCCGAAGTGCTGTTGATAGCGCCATACCAAGTTCCGAGACTGCAACTGCGTTGAGTTGCCCAGGGTGCTGTTGAAGATCTCGGCAAAGTCCGAGACTCCGGTTTTGTACCCTGGACTTCTGCTGCGCTGTTTCGTCGCCCAAGAGTGGATCGTGCGCGAGGGTTGGCACAAACAGTTGCCATGTTTTTTTTGTTCTGTAACTGTCGTGTCGCCACGGTGGTTCTGCTCTTGTCTACATGCAAGAGGCACTATGTGGGATGCGTTCGAGTTAAGAGTTTTTGAAGATTCGGTTATACTTGGTGTTCCGTAATTGTTGTTCGGGGGGGAGCGCTGTGTCGAGTATTAAGAGTCGGTTGTACTTGGTTTAGCACGGAGGCTTTCGCGACCAATATCACTAGTTGGCTGTCGGGTGGTGGCGGGTTTTAACGACACATTCATATATTTAGGCGCTCTAACCCAAGAAGCCTCTATTATGGATGTACTGTACTTGGTTGTTGTCCTTGTGCACAGTGCGTAAATAGTGCATAATGAACCAAGGCATCGCTAACAAATTGCAAATCTTAAGATTCTTTGTATTCTGCATCGAGTTATTGGTCATCTTTCTGTCAAAGTACGTTTAGAAGTCCGCATTGGTGCCCTATAATAGAGGGCATTGCATGGGAAAGAAAATGGAGCCAAACTCCTCTCTACCATATTAATTAAAAAAGATCAACCCTCACCATACCTGTTCCTATACCTTTTTTCCCAGGCAACTCTTGCTCCCAGATGTTTGAACTTTCGTTTATTGACCGTGAAATTCCTCGTTTGTTAAGATGTGCAACGTCCTTAGTGATCCCTCCCTGCTCGTGTCGTCCTCTGCAATGTTGACGACTTTTGATTTGTTACTGCCGTGTTCATACAGCAACAGGGAACCGTCCTTTGTACAATGGCTGGGGCAACTCTCTTAACCGGGGGATCACCATCCGTGTCATATAAATACACTGAATGTATCACACGGAGATCCATAGATTGAGTTGTGATAACCGGGTTGGTTCTAAAATTAATTATAGCCAGTTCATGCCCGTGGTCTGGTCACAAAAACCACGATCACGTTAAAAATCTGGCACTGCGCTTTTAATGGACAAATTCCATAGGATAAAAAAATATACCGATTTAACCGCTATGCGTGACCCAGGGGCGCTACTATAGAGGGGTGGGGGAGTATGTGGTGGCGTTATGCGACGCATAGAGAGTCGACCACAAAGGGGCACCTCTGAATCAACAAGATAAACAAGTAATGAAACAATATTTCCAAAATACACACACAGCGTAAAACATTTGCCGCTACCGAAGGTGTCACTGAACACCACCAGGATTGCTTTGCTAACAGACATGCGGCATAAACGCGAGAGGCAGCACAATATCTTAATTTGTGAATATTGTACATCTAATAGTGTCACTGTGATAACCGTCTTCTTTTAAACCCAATACACGGTGCAACTACAATAATATATACACACACGTTAAAGCCTACACATTATTGCACAGTATACGGATTAAAATAACACTATCCGTAACTATTTCAGTAAAAGTGAGACGGGAGAAAAGAGGGGGCACAGTCGGATCTTGCATAGCTCCCCATGTTGAAATCGGTCGTTGCGGTCCCTGGCTGTCGTATGGCAGGCAGGATGCTAATGAAGGTCGCTGGAAGGGATCCGAGGTAGCTCTGCGTTGTCCGCTTCCGTGGGGGTGCATCGTGAATGGACCCCAAGGGGTTCGCATCACGTGTGCCACAACGCCCCTAAAGTGCCCAACGCGAACACAACCGCTGGGGTGAGGTTTAAACAGCTACACACATGGGACAGAATTGAGTTGAAACCCAACGAAGTTAAACCCACGTCGATTTCGTTGTATTTTATCAGCAAGGCCCGACTTTCAGCGAGCCAGACCAGCACCCTTAGACCCACCTCCCAGTCAGGCTAGTCGATGTTTTACCTGATTACACCAACATTAAATTGTTATAATACTACTAGGAACATGTGACAAAAAAGAGCTTTATAGCTCATCGGATTCCCCCAGTATACACACTTTGGTGAAACTGAATGAACGTGGCTTACCTTGGAACCGATTTGATTGCCGCATTGCCCGGCTTGAATATGCACAATTTCACGCATGATTCAGCCTCGGGGCTCGGAACGTCGACCACAAACTTAAAATCTCAACGGTGCCAAAGTCACAGCCTCTCGCCGCTGCGACTGTGCCGGCTCTCCCTTATATAGCCACCGGCCCCGGATCCCTACGCGGCGTGATGCGGCCCGGACACGCCCGGGCCAAATTGCACATTCCCAGGCGAGCTCGGGGATGTTACCCTCCGCCCGGGCCCCCCCCCGCCCCCAACAATGTAAAAAAGTAATAAAATAATTAAATATACTTACGTTATTTTTTTAATATATAATAGCCGTTTGGTTAAGTTGATGTTCGCGAATACATAATCACGAGGATTATTGGTATGATTTAAATGAGGTCTTAGTTTGAGAAGTTAGCTTGTTTCTTTAGTTGTTTGAAGAGTCGTGTGTGTGTGTTAAGCGAGGGATTATTTTGCGCGTGTGTGTGAAGCTGATCTCAGCTGTTCAGTGTCTGGATTGAGCCCAACAGCTGTTACAGTGCTAGGAATGCGTGTGAGTGGGTTACCCAGTCTGGGTTCAGATGACTGTTAGATCGCCGCTCATATGCAACAGCCAGTGACGAATAATCTGAACCGGTCCTGGGCATCTCCTAGGTCGACTCAGCCTCAAATGAGTAACTGGTGTGGCGTGTAAACATCGCCACAGGTGCTCGCTAACAGCACTTGCCCCAACAGTCTGTTAAGGCTACACGGGGAATATTTGTCTTTGTGGAGAGTGGCAGCGCAGTGGTTAGCACGCTGCACTACGAACCCGGCCACCCGAGTTCGATTCCCGTTCACGAACACAAACACCAATGATGATTATCTGAACCGGTCCTGGGTCACCCCTAGGTCGACTCAGCCTCAAATAAGTACCTGGTGTGGTGTGTAAAAAACATCGCCACTGGAGAGACAAAGGCGGTCGGGCGTGGTGCTGGCCACCCACTCCCTCGTGTGCCGTGCCGGCCTTCATAGGTGCTGCTACCCACTAACGGCACTTGCCCTAACGGCTATGCGGGGGATCTTTGTCTTTGTGGACGGTGAGCGTGCGTGTGAGTCGTAGGGGTGAGTTGGGGGTCTGTGCGTCTCGTGCACAGGCGCGTCTCGCTTAGCGAGCGAGATGTGTTCCGCGAAAAATTGCTTAGCAAGTGAACGCTCGTTACACGATCGCCGTTTTCCCATTGACTCGCTCCCCCCGTGTTAAAAGCTGAGATCGAGGATTCAGCCCCAAAACGTTCTACTTCTGAACAACTTTATTTTGAATGTGAGAAATACAAATAACTGTATAATAATAAAAATGTAAGTAATAAAACGCAGGGCAGTAGCCATGGAGTCAACATTGGGAGGGACCAAATCTACCAGGGGGTCTGGGGATCCCTCCCCCCAGAAAAAAATCCAAATTTTAAAACAAATTTCATGCCTAAAATATCAAAAAGTTCACTAACACATGGGATGGACTTTTTATTTATTTTTCACAATAATGTCTAATAGTATTACATTGTAATAATAGGTTTTTTTCCCCTTTTCTGGCAACAAAACTGAAACCTTTTTTACAAGGATTCATGTTACTGCATTAACCACAATACCTGCAGTCAAAATGCAAACAAAAAATATACTATGATAATATATTGGCATTGTCCTTGAAACTGATTGGTCCACACCAAGGGACGGCTTTCTGTGATATCACCTCCTTACAGCCACATACTTGAAATCACTCACTCATTCTCCACTCAAAACACATAGCTCTCTCCGTCTCTTGTACATTCACACACACACCTTCAGTGGCGATGTTTTTACACACCGCACCAGGTACTCATTTGAGGCTGAGTCGACCTAGGGGTGACCCAGGACCGGTTCAGGTAATCGTTACTCGTGTTTGGTAGCCGTGAGCGGGAATCGAACTCTTGTCGCCGGGTCCGTAGCACCGCGGCGCTAACCTTTGCGCCACCGCTCCTCCCCACCACATCCACCCCCAATGGTATCGTGCCACCACCAGGCCCCTCCACCCGCCTGCCACCCACCCGCCCCTCCTCCGCATCTCACCCCCCAATCAGGCGCTGAACGCAGCACGGAGCAGCTGTCTCGGCAAACAGCTGCGAGACGTGCTGCGCCCTCTGCCGACACGGGACGCGTTTGCTCGACCGGTCTCCGCTCAGTGCGCGAACATTATTGTTGTGCTCGTTTTGCGAATAAAATTGGGTTTGAGAAATGTGACGTCACATAAAAATGCGCAACTTTAAATAAATATAGACAACACGTTCTGCTTAATTAAACATATTTTTTTATTCTAGATTTGAAGCTTTCGTGACTGCAAGGATCCATACACTTTGGTTCTATTCGGTAAAGTCACGTAGGTGAGAAATAAATAAATAAAAATCACGACGTTTCGGCCACAACACAAGCGGCCTTCATCAGGTGAAGGGACCAACCTGTCCAGCGGACAGCGTTGGAGTGAAGAAAGCCAAGCTGCTGGTCGCCTCCCTTTAAGCTGTGAGGGGGCAAACAGCAAACGCCCTGACAAAGGAAATGAGCATGAAACGCACCACTGACGAAGCTTGGAATTAGCACAAGATGATAATACACCACCCTGGGAGTTTGGAATACCACTACTAGAATAAATATACTGTACCACTGGAATTTAGATTTGAAGCTTTCGTGCCTGCAAGGATCCATACTCATTGGTTCTATTAGGTAAAGTCACGTAGGTAAAACATAAACAACAAAAATCACGACCTTGGAAGTTTGGAGTGCCACTATTTGAAATAAATATACTGTACCATTGAAATTAGTTTAATGTTTGGTTCGATTTAGAACATCTTTTCAATGGTTGCTTAATTTGAAACCATCTTCTCGGTTGAAATTGTGTCTGTGTTTGTAAATCTGAATTGCCTCGTGGACAAATCTCTGATGATAACCTGTCGGTTTGCAAAGGACATTGGTATCGGAGAAAATTATATCGTGATCACCCACAGCGTTGAAACAATGATCAGCTACGGCAGAAGAATTCGTTCTGCCGTGTTTCAAATCTGATTTGTGCTCGCGAATTCGGTCAGAGACATGTCGTTTCGTCTCCCCGATATAGCAATCACCACAAGTGCAGCTCAATTTGTAAACCCCGGGGTACTGTAAATCAGGAATGACATCCTTCACGGATGGGATCAGGTCACGGATTTTGTGTACTGTATTGAACCGGACCAGGATTTTGTGTTTGTTTAGAATTTTGGAGATCTTTTTAGTAACGCCTGCTATATATGGTAGTGTGATGGTTTTGACCGGAGTATCAAGTGGTTGTTTCTGTATGGAGGGAGAAACAGCTTGGCGGATGGTACGGTCAGAGTATCCGTTTCTCTTGAGGGCCAGATGTACGTGTTTTAATTCACTGGCCAGGTGGTGTTGGTCCGAAATGCAATGAGCCCTGTGGTATAACGTTTTGATGAGAGAATTCTTTTGAGTCGGGTGGTGGTGGGAATCAGGTTTCAAATAGGAATCTGTGTGGGTGGGTTTCCTGTAAATAGAATTTCCCAATGAGCCATCAGGTCTCCTCTCAAACAGAACATTCAAGAACGGCAACTTGCCATCTTTCTCCACTTCCATGGTGAATTTGATGGTGGGATGTCTGGAATTGATGTGGTGTAGGAAGAGGCTCAAAGCTGGGAGGCCATGTGGCCAAATGACGGAAGTGTCGTCTACATATCTCTTCCACAGGGAAGGTCTGAGGGTGAAAGTCTGGATGGCGTTTGATTCAAATTTCTCCATGAAAACATTGGCTATCACTGGTGATAAGAGAGAACCCATGGGGGCACCCTCATTTTGTTTGTAGAAGGTGCCATTCCAAGTAAAGTAGGTATTGGTGAGGCAGTGTCTAACCAGCGCAGGTGTATCGGGGTCTAGTCCATGTTGTACCAAATTTTCAATTATTTCAACGGTATCAGGTACTGGGACCTTGGTGAACAGAGAGACCACATCGAAGCTGACAAGGATATCGTCGGGGGACAGTACAACGCCTTTGACCATAGAGACCAATTGGGCTGAGCTAAGTACTGCTGAGGAGGTCTTACCAGTGAAAGGCAGCAAGGTATCTGACAGAAAACGTGCTAGCTTATAGGTAGGGGAGTTGATCGTGGATACGATGGGTCGTAGTGGGGTGCCTTCTTTATGAATCTTGGGGAGACCATAGAACCTACGGGGTCTTGCAGCAGAAGGATTTAGGGAGGGACGTTTAGGTGGTTCGATTAGGGAGGTCGAACTTGTGATGACAACCTCAGAGTGCAGCGGCACATTAAATACGCACTACAATGACAATAGTTTAAAGAGATTTGAAGCATGTGTTTTTTTTGGGGGGGGGGCAGAGCTTTGTGACGTCATATTTGAGGGGGGTCTGACTTTTTGTGACGCCGTGTGACTTGGGGGGGGGGTCTAAAATCGTCCAAAATCGCGTGACGCCTCCCCCAATGGGGAGACAAAGGCATCTGGGCGTGGTGCTGGCCACCTACCCTCTCATAGGTGCTCGCTAACAGCACTTGCCCCAACAGTCTGTTAAGGCTATATGGGGAATCTTTGTATGTGTGTGTGTCTGTGTGTCTTTGTCTTTGTGTGTATGTCTCTGTGTGTATGTGTGTGTGTCTGTGTGTACGTGTTTATGTGTGTGGCTATGTGTATGTGGCTGTGTGTATGTGTCTGTGTGTCTGTACGGTTTCAGGAAAGGGCGGTCCTGCACAGATGCCATATTTTATGTCTGTCTGCTACAGCAGAGGTGTAGGGAATTCCAGCAAGACCTACATCTCTGCTTTAATGACCTGGTCAAGGCCTATGATACCATCTGTAGACCTGGGCTCTGGGTTGTTATTCGTGCTTTCGGAGTCCCTGACCCTCTGCTCATGCTCATTAAGGGCCTTCATGATGGTGAGCGGGCCCGGGTAAAACTACGTGGTCAGGAGTCAGAGCTATTCCCTGTACACCTTGGGGTGCGACAGGGATGTCCTCTGGCTCCCACATTATTTAACATCTATTTTGACCACGTAGTTCGTGAAGCCTTCAATAGCTGTATCGGAGGAATTTCCATTTGGTACAGATATAATGGGAGGCTGATCGATGCCCGGGTGCGGTCAAGGGATGGCTCCCTATTGCTCAACCACGTTATGTATGTCGATGATCTGGTAATTGCTGCTCACTCAGAGGAGGAGTTGGAGGCGCTGCTGCTGAACCTGGAGCTTGCCACCAAGAGGTGGGGCCTTATTATCAGCCCCACCAAAACTAAGCACCTGCCTGGTTGTTTTATACCATCGGACACTCCACCCCCACAAACTCCCAATTGGTGATAGGGCAGTTGTGGAGAGAGTGGAGTGTTTCCCATACCTTGGCAGTGTGCTCATGACGGCTCCGGTTTAGCAGCAGAGGTCTCACTCCGAATCATTCGAGCGGCATTATCTTTTCATCGGTTGTGTAACGCTGTGTGGAAGCTACCTGGTCTGTCACTCCGCACGAAGCTTCAGGTCTTCTCGGCCATTGTCATCCCCTACCTTCTCTACGCTTGCGAAACGTGGACCCCTGTAATGGAACATCTTCGCCGGTTAGAAACATTTAGGCTGGCCTGCCTACGATCCATCCTGGGTTTAACCAGGCTGGATTGTGTGAGGAGCTCACAAATCCTTGAAATATGTGGACAACGTCCCATCGGTGAGCTCCTCCGGCAGGCAAGGCTGCGTTCGCTGGGTCATGTGGCCCGCATGCCCAGCCACCGCATGCCTAAACAGCTTTTGTTCTGCCGGATCGAGGGGGCTAAACGGGCGCGGCACGGGCTAGAGAAGAGATGGAGTGATGTGGTACAGGCAGACGTGGAGCTGAGTGGACTTGCCGATGACTGGTACCAGCGGTGTCAAGATCGGCCTCTGTGGAGGAGGCTCGTGAAGGACGCTACTGGGCAGTTGGAGGCAGTCGCCCTCCAACAACAACGGAGAGCGGAGGAGTGACGCTCACAACAATGAGCGGAGCGCCGGGTGGCTAAAGCACAGCAAGTTGACACAGTAGGGGGCACAGGTGGTTCATCAGCCAGTCATCTCAGTCAGTCGACCCGTGGCACCTGGGTCTGCCCCGTGACCTCCTGCCAGCGGGCGTTCGACACTTCACGTGGCCACAACGTGCACATAGCCTGGCACAAGCGTCGTGGTGACGTCAGCGCCACTTCGTGTCGATTGGCGGTTGCTGTTGTTGTTGTTGTGTGTGTGTGTGCAATTGTCGTGACTTATTGTGCCCCATCGGACAAGCAATCCAGCATCGGAACTCAAAAGGTAAATAAAAATAATCGATTTTTATTTATATTTCTGTTACTTTATTTTATGTGTGGTGCCACGACAACGAAGCCGCCTGCAACAGGGGTGCTGCGGCAGTGAAGCCACCCGGCTTCCGTCACAGCGTTTCCCCCGTCACCCTCCACATGAACACAAAACAAAGATCCCCCATATAGCCTTAACAGACTGTAGGGGCAAGTGCTGTTAGCGAGCACCTATGAAGGCCGGAACGGTACACGAGGGGGTGGGTGGCCAGCACCACGCCCGACCGCCTTTGTCTCCCTAGTGGCGATGTTTGCACACCGCACCAGGTACTCATTTGAGGCTGAGTCGACCTAGGGGAGGCCCGGGACCGGTTCAGATAATCGTCACTGGTGTTGGCCGTGAGCGGGAATCGAACCCGGGTCGCCAGGTTCATAGCGCAGCGCGCTAACCGCTACACTACCGCTCCCCACATCACCCTCCACATGAACACACACACATTCACACACACATACACACACACACTCACGTAGGGCCTCGTGGGGGGGTCACCTGCCCCTGAGTTTTCACCCGAGGGCCCCCCTCGTGGGGTGCTCCACGGTTTCTCAGGGCCGGGGAATTGGCAGCCCCCCCCACCCCAAGGCCGAATGGCACTGCGGCACCTTGGACCCTTTGAAAGGAATAGAAGACAGGGGGGCACGTAGGCTCTGAAGCTGGGGATAAAAAAGGGAGTGAAATTGTGAAACAAGGTCTCTTTGTGCTGGGGGTCAACTGGAGAGGGTGATCGAGGAGTTGTCAGCTCCCTGCCTCTTGAACGTCCGCGTGACGAGTCAAGAGGGCAGCCGAGTCCAGTTTTCCCAGCCAAAGCCACGTGCAGCCTCGCCTATCCGCGGCTCCCTACCCCTCGAAGTCGGAGCGTAAGTATAGAGAGAAGAGGTAAGTCTGAGGAGAAAATCCCGTAGAAGGGGAGTAGGGATAGACTAGGCAAATCGAGCCCTACACAGTAGAGAGATAGGTTAGATCTGTCCTGCTGGTCTACACTGACTCGGGTAGATTAACTCTAATTAAATAGAGAATCAAGTACCGGTAGACACTAATCCGTGTCGTGTGGTGTCTTGTGTTTACGCACGAGTGTGTATTTTTTCCCGCGCGTGTGCGCTCGTCGCGCCCGTGGTTTCTTTGTTTGTGCAAGGGTACGCAATGTCACCCACGTGTGCGCAATATCACCCACGTGTGCGCACTATCACCCACGTGTGCGCAATATCACCCACGTGTGCGCGATATCACCCACGTGTGCGCAATATCACCCACGTGTGCGCAATATCACCCACGTGTGCGCAATATCACCCACGTGTGCGCAATATCACCCACGTGTGCGCAATATCACCCACGTGTGCGCAATGTCACCCACGTGTGCGCGATATCACCCACGTGTGCGCGATATCACCCACGTGTGCGCGATATCACCCACGTGTGCGCGATATCACCCACGTGTGCGCGATATCACCCACGTGTGCGCAATATCACCCACGTGTGCGCAATATCACCCACGTGTGCGCAATATCACCCACGTGTGCGCGCTTCCCACGTGTGCGCGCTTCCCGCGGCACGTTAATCCGTGAGCCTGCGTATCGACATTTGAATCATGCTTATGCGAGGAGCAGCGGCGAGGGGGGGGGAGCAGGGGAGAGCGAGGGGTAGCAGCCCTAATAATTTGCCAGCAGGGGAGGGCGGTGGGTCACAGGAGAACGGGGAGGTGGGGGGGGGTAGCCTTCCTAACATATGTTCTATTAACTTATACAATAATTATTGCGGTATTACATGCACATGTTCAATATTTATTATTTATGAGTTTAACATTGCTTCCTTTTTTTGTCGAACCAAAACAATTTATAACACTGACCTATATGCATTTAAATACAGTACATATTTGTGTTCGAACATACGAACGGACCCGGGAATGTAATTCGTTCGTAAGTCGAGGATTGCCCTAACATAGAAACACAGAAGCTGGCACGCAGGCGAGGTGCTTAGCATAACCCGTGAATGCAATCATGAGCTGGCACTCCACAGCAGCCAGAGGGGTACCGCCATGGGGGTCCTCCAATCGGGACTGGTATGGCTCAGGGTCACCTCTTCACCTCCAGCTGTCCACTGTGCCATATGCCAGGGCTAATGGGGGGGGGGGGGTGGTGATCAGCCGAGTCCTTAGGTAGTGAGGGTGAGTCAGTGGCGTAAGGAGGGTGAGTCAGAGGCGTAGGGAGGGTGAGTCAGAGAGGGGCCTGACAACGGGGTGCCTCCCTCTCGTGTGAGCGGGAGCAGGTCACCATCCGTCCGGCCTCCAAGGCTGGAGACGATTCCGCACGCTTGGGCGGGAAGGGGATGCTCTTATTTCAGGAGATGGAGACGTGGACGAGGATTCACAGGCATGGACTGGCGACGACTGGGGTGGAGATGGAAGCTACCTCAGGCCAGTCCCCACCGCTCCGGCGAGTCCCCGACTAAACGATTATCCCACGCTGCTCGCGTAGGCTTTGCGTCGAGTGGCACTACGGGCAGAACTTGCTTGTGATGACATCATAAAGGGAAGTCTGCACACAATCGCCACTCTCTCAGCAGTTCGCTTGAGAGGTCATCTCTCCCCGACACTTTGCCTGGTTTCAAACTCCGGATCAATATTTGAGGCACAGTAGCACCAGCAGGGTCAAACCCACCTTGCCCTATCATGTTGTTTGAGCTGAGAGGTTTCCCCTCCACCAATACCACACAGAAATGCTCATCAGACCTGTGAACTTGTTCTTGGGGGTTGGAGATCGGATTACTGTTCTTTTCCATGCTCAGCAGACCTGTGAACTTGTTCTTGGGGGTTGGAGATCGGATTACTGTTCTTTTCCGTAAGGATGGTGATAGATGTGGTGCTGCATATTAGTTATTTGGTGTTAAAAAGTGATTTGTTATCGCGTGCTACTGAGACAGTTTCTATTTCCTCAACAATTTGTGACCACCACTCATTATTGCAGCGCCCCACGGCTTTCCAAACTTCCGAGTGAACCCTGCAGTAAGCCTCCTCGTTCTTGGACGTGGGATGTTGTAGACAGTGGGAATAGGCCTGCCGCTTAATTTAAACTAGCCGCAACACTTCCTCCGTTAACCAGGGTTTCTGCGAAGATCTGAACTGAGTACCCAATGCAGCCTTAGCAGCTTAATGAGTTACTGTCTTGAAACTCACCCATTCCCCCTTGGCGTCAGGAGTAGGGGAGGACGATGTCAACCCCAGTTGCAAGTGATGATGAATGTCCTGCTTGCAACCTTCATCAGCTAGACGAGACCAGGCTATTGTGCAAACCCACACACAAGTGGGTCCTTGATGGATGATTGCCACCACAGTGAGAGGATGGTAGGTGCATCTTACAGATAACAAACCAATGGTCAGTAGGTAGGTCCTCGTGTCAAGGACATGAGCCCACATTCGCTGTTCCATAACTAACCCTATCACTACACCAATCCCTACCATACCAATATCCATACCCCTACCACTACACCAACTCCTAATCCTATCACTAGACCAACCCCTACCACTATCCATACCCTTACCACTATACCAACCCTTAACCCTATCACTACCCCTACCACAACACCAACCCCTAACACTATCACTACACCAACCCCTACCACTACCCCAACCCCTCCTTAACCATTGTCACCTGTCCATTTAACTTAACTCTCACCATAACTACAGTGAGGGAAAAAAGTATTTGATCCCCTGCTGATTGTGTACGTTTGCCCACTGAAGAAGAAATGATCAGTCTATAATTTTAATGGTAGGTTTATTTGAACAGAGAGAGACAGAATAACAACACAAAAATCCAGAAAAACGCATGTCAAAATTTTTATAAATTGATTTGCATTTTAATGAGGGAAATAAGTATTTGACCCCCTCTCAATTAGAAAGATTTCTGGCTCCCAGGTGTCTTTTATACAGGTAACGAGCTGAGATTAGGAGCACACTCTTAAAGGGAGTGCTCTTAATCTCAGCTTGTTACCTGTATAACAGACACCTGTCCACAGAAGCAATCAATCAGATTCCAAACTCTCCACCATGGCCAAGACCAAAGAGCTCTCCAAGGATGTCAGGGACAAGATTGTAGACCTACACAAGGCTGGAATGGGCTACAAGACCATTGCTAAGCAGCTTGGTGAGAAGGTGACAACTGTTGGTGCGATTATTCACAAATGGAAGAAACACAAAAGAACTGTCAATCTCCCTCGGCCTGAAGCTCCATGCAAGATCTCACCTCGTGAAATTGCAATGATCATGAGAACGGTGAGGAATCAGCCCAGAATTACACGGGAGGATCTTGTCAATGATCTCAAGGCAGCTGGGACCATAGTCAACAAGAAAACAATTGGTAACACACTACGCCGTGAAGGACTGAAATCCTACAGCGCCCACAATGTCCCTCTGCTCAAGAAATCACATATACATGCCCGTCTGAAGTTTGCCAATGAACATCTGAATGATTCAGAGGACAACTGGGTGAAAGTGTTGTGGTCAGATGAGACCAAAATGGAGCTCGTTGGCATCAACTCAACTCGCCGTGTTTGGAGGAGGAGGAATGCTGCGTATGACCCCAAGAACACCATCCCCACCGTCAAACATGGAGGTGGAAACATTATGCTTAGGGGGTTTTTCTGCTCAGGGGACAGGACAACTTCACCGCATCAAAGGGACGTTGGACGGGGCCATGTACCGTCAAATCTTTGGTGAGAACCTCCTTCCCTCAGCCAGGGCATTGAAAATGGGTCGTGGATGGGTATTCCAGCATGACAATGACCCAAAACACATGGCCAAGGCAACAAAGGAGTGGCTCAAGAAGAAGCACATTAAGGTCCTGAAGTGGCCTAGCCAGTCTCCAGACCTTAATCCCATAGAAAATCTGTGGAGGGAACTGAAGGTTCGAGTTGCCAAACGTCAGCCTCGAAACCTTAATGACTTGGAGAAGATCTGCAAAGAGTGGGACAAAATCCCTCCTGAGATGTGTGCAAACCTGGTGGCCAACTACAAGAAACGTCTGACCTCTGTGATTGCCAACAAGGGTTTTGCCACCAAGTACTAAGTCATCTTTTGCAGAGGGGTCAAATACTTATTTCCCTCATTAAAATGCAAATCAATTTAGAAAATTTTTGACATGCGTTTTTCTGGATTTTTGTTGTTGTTATTCTGTCTCTCACTGTTCAAATAAACCTACCATTAAAATTATAGACTGATCATCTCTTTGTCAGTGGGCAAACGTACAAAATCAGCAGGGGATCAAATACTTTTTCCCCCCTCACTGTACACCGCCACTTTTAATAATCATAATCACACCCGTTATTTTAACCACCATCTTACGTACAATTTTAGAATTACTGTAAAGCACCTTGGATAAAGGTGGTGTCTACATCTACTAGGGCCGTTGTTGTTTTTCTGAGTTACCCGAGTTTGCCTTTATTGTTTAAAAAACGGCAGGAATGTATTGTATATTTTAGCAATTGCTATTTCTACATGTTAGGTATTTTATGTATTTATTTGTCTTTAATGATTTGCTTACCTTGCCTATACTTTGCACTCCGATGGTTTATATATTGGTTGTAACTTTGTGACCCACCCCTACTGGATATCTGTGATACGGACATCGATTCCATATCGATTCGTTGTATTTCGCAATTCCCTGCGGGGAAACCCGAGGTCGCGCGAGTCGATTCAACCACAACCTGCCCGAGAGGTATCGATCCGCAGATGTGCGATGTCAGGCTCAACGCTTAGAGAATCGATTCGTTCCTTGTTCGGCGATTCCGCTTCCACCTGAAACTTATTCTTGCGCGTGTTATACAGCTCGTTATTTTTCAATTTTTCGCGAATCTTAGCTTTTTTTTAACGTCGATTTTTTTTCGTAACCTAATCCGCAGGGTTTTTTTTGTCACGCCTTCGCACGCACCACAGTCGCCCGCGGGTCGTGGCGCTGTCCGGGTTTCCCTCGTTATCGAGGGGACCGAGGAGTGTAGGCCCAAGCCTCGGTGTTGTCTGGATTCTCCCCCGGGCAGGGGGCGCCCGAACCCGGCTGGGAGCGTGATTAGAATTCAAAGTGCAGATAACACTGTAACAATTTTTTTTGTTCCTGGGTAGTAAGTGTTAATTTCCTAATTGCTTATGCCTCAAAAGTACAGAAAATGTATATTATTCCCCACAAACTTTGCTTTTGTGACCAGGACATGTACCAGAACATTCCAGATAGATTCAGTGCTGAGTAAACGTGGAGTAACTTCTAGAACATTCTAGAACGTTCGAGTAATAATTTTATCAATTCAGGAGGCCTTAAGCCCACCAGTTCAGTTTAGTTCCAGCTGCCTAAGTGGATACATATTTGCATTTTTCTGAGATGGCATCAAGAGGCTGTAAGCATCCGGCAGACGCGTTTTGCTATGTCTGCGGCCAATTTATCAAGACAAGAGCGAAAAAGTATTCTGTGGAAGCATCTGCTAGGATGTGTGAGGCCTACAAAACATATTTCGGCATTCCTGTCGGGGATCAAGACAAACCCTGGGCACCTCATTTCACCTGCGAGCAATGCAAAAAAACTCTGGAAGGTAAGATGGACAATTGTTGCTCGGAATTTTATGTTATCAAATTTGTTTAATTTTTTAAAATTGTAAAAGTTTTTCATTTGAATTTTTTTTACAATTTTCAATGTTGTTGAAAACATCCATTATATATATGGAAAATGTTGCGAGAATCTCTTAAACAGTCATGGGTGAAATAAATGTATTTTTGTAGGATGGTACAGAGGGGAAAAGAGAGCCATGAAGTTCGCTATCCCAAGAATTTGGCGGGAACCCACTGACCACTCAAGCAACTGCTACTTCTGCATGGTGGACCCTTCCAAACGTCGGACTGGCAAGAATGCACCTGCCATCACGTATCCGGACCTTCCTTCATCCATCGCCCCGGTACCACACTGCCATGAGCTTCCTGTACCCACTCCTCCGGAAAGAGAGCGGCCGTCTTTAGAAGAGAGCAGCAAGTCAGAGAGCGAGGAAGACGTTGTAGATCCAGGTGACAATTTAAGAGGTGGAGCTGAGGAGAGAAACCCATACTACCCCAACCAAAAAGACCTTAACGACTTGATTAGAGATCTTGGTCTCAGTAAGTCCAATGCCGAGCTTTTGACATCTAGGCTCAAGCAGTGGAACTTGTTGGATTAAACGAAGCGTCACCAACCTTTTTGCAGCTTCTTCACCTGTCAAGATGGGCTCTGCTTCTGCCACAATGTGACCAATCTGTTCGAGGCAGTCGGAATCGCCTGTAACCAGAATGAGTGGCGCCTCTTCATTGACAGCTCATCCAGGAGCCTCAAAGCTGTGCTGCTCCATAATGGTTACAAGTACCCGTCTCTTCCCCTGGCTGACTCGGGGCACCTCAAAGAGGATTACAAAGGCATCAAGACCTTGCTGGACGCCTTAAAGTATGATGAGTATGACGGGGAGGTCATCGGAGACTTCAAAATGGTGGCATTCCTGATGGGTCTCCAAGGCGGATTTACCAAGTTTCCCTGCTATCTTTGGCTTTGGGACAGGAGGGACACCAAGGCGCACTACCACAGGCAGGGCTGGCCACAGCGGACCGAGTTCTCTGTGGGGAGGAACAACGTCAAGTGGGAGCCACTGGTGGACCTCCAGAAGGTGCTGATGCCACCACTCACACATCAAATTGGGCCTTATGAAACAATTTGTCAGAGCTGTAGATAAGGAGTCGTCAGCCTTCAAGTTCCTTCAAGACTTCTTCCCTAAGCTGTCTGAGGCAAAAGTCAAAGCCGGTGTCTTCGTCGGACCACAGATAAAGAAGATCATGGAGTGCATTGAATTCCCCAAGAAGCTCACTAGTAAGGAGAAAGTGGCTTGGAACAGTTTTGTCACAGTGGTTCGTGGCTTCCTGGGCAATCACAAGGTCAAACTATGGAGCTGATTGAGACTCTGGTGAAGAACTATGGCACAATGGGCTGTATGATGTCCCTCAAAGTCCATATCCTTGATGCTCATCTTGATAAATTCAAGGAGAACATGGGAGCGTACTCGGAGCAGCAAGGCGAGCACTTCCACCTGGATATACTGGACTTTGAACACCGCTACCAAGGACATGATGGGAGACTACATTTGGGGGCTGATTCGTGAAAGTGATTTACTGTACGGGGTTTTCAAAAATATGGTCTCGATTTGAAATCGCTATATCTCTGCAACCACGAACCGCCCATGAATGAAATTCTTACGTCTTGAAAGGGTGGGGCATAGCATTTCAAATGATTACCGCTTGATGCCTCTCCCAGCGCACAAACAGCCCCTAGCCTCAGTTATTCGCAAGATAGTGACCCCGCAACACAATGCGTTCTGCAGTTCAGCAAGACTGAATCCGTAATTGCGGTGCAGCGTGCGTTTCAATGGCGTTTTTGCATTGATCCGCCAATGTCAAAGAGCATTCGTCAATGGTACCGACATTTTGAGGAAACAGGCTGTTTATGTAAGGGTAAGAGCACAGGGCGACTTCGCACCTCAGAGGAAAACGTGAGAAGAGAGGCGTTTGGGCCGAATTAAACTATCGTCTCGATGTTGTCCGTACAGCAGGTGGAGGGCACATAGAGCATTTATAAAATGGTTAGTAAAACTTGATAACTCATTCAACCGTTTGCAACTTTTTGTGTAACTAACATGTTGCCATCGTGAAATATACTGCTTTGAAATTGGGTCAATCTTTTTCAAACACCCTGTATAATCGTAAATCTCGAAAAGCTACTCACTTCTAAATCTTTTGTTGTCATTTTGTATTACTTTAGTATAAATACATGTTAATTTTGATTGATATGTTGTTTTTTCTGACTTTATGTGAACAAAAGACAAATTCGCCCGTTTTCTCATTGAAGATAGGTACATTTCTAAATATCACTGTCCTGGTCACAAAAGCAAAGTTTGTGGGGAAAATAAGCAATTACGAAATAACAATTACTACCCAGGAACAAAAATTGTGTTACATAATGTAATTATATTTTATAGTGTACATTGACATCTGGCTTGATCGAGTATAGTATTCATAAGTTGTGTATTGTTACAATGTACAATCTACATTGGTATATACGACTATAATATGTAGTGCTTGTTAGTATATGCAGTTATAATATATGGTTTGGATACGTGTGGTTAGAATCCAAATTAGAGTGTGAATTGGAACATCAGGTGCGGAGTTAAACCAGACTGGGCTGTGTTAGGAGCTCGCAGAACCTTGAAAGAACTGGGCACAATCTAAGCATCAGGGAGCTATTCTGGCAGGCGAGGCTGAGTTGGCTGGGTCACATAGCCTGCATGCCCAGCCACCGCATGCCCAAGCAGCTTCTGTTTGGCCGGATAGAGGGGGGCTATACAGGCACGACATGGGCTGGAGAAGAAATGGAGCTGATGTGGAATGGGAGAAGGATGTTAAACTGAGTGGACTTGCTGCCAGCGGTGTCAAAATCGGCTTCTGGAGGAGGAGGCTCGTGAGGGACCTGGAGGCTACTTGTAAAGTTGGAGGCAGTCATTCTCCAGCAGAATATGCAGTTTAAAGTGAGTTTGACTTGTGATCACTTTTTCGCATTGAACAATGCAAAATACCGGTGTCATATTTGGCAAGTGGTCCTTTTTCAAAGCGCAGCACACAACGAGACTTGGAGCAAGTGCTGTTAGCGAGCAGCACCTATGTAGGCCGGCACGGTACACGAGGGGGTGGGGTGGTCAGCACCATGCCTGACTGCCTTTGTCTCCCCAGTGGCGATGTTTTTAAACACACCAGGTACTTATTTGAGGTTGAGTCGACCTAGAGGAGGCCCAGGACAAAGAGGCGGTTTATTGAATATGCAGTATGCATGTCACTCCTTATGATATTACATTTGTTCAGGATTACATTTTTGTTAAGTGCATTGTTTACCACTGGACAATGGCCCAATGTAGGCGGAATAATTAAACGAAACTAACAACGAGCAGAACACCGGTCAAAGTTGGAAGAGTGGGGAGCACAGGTGGTGCATCTGCCAGTCGTCTCGGTCAACCCCATGGCACCTGGGGTCTGTCCCGTGCCCTGCCCTCGAGCCTTCGACACTTCACGTGGCCCTCGCTGTGCACCTTGCCTAGCACAAGCACTGCTGTGACTCACACCTGTTGTTCAGCTCTTCTGGAGGTGAGGGTTGGTGGATCATCTATATATAAGGGAAATTTGTGAATATGTGTGTGTTCAAAATGTTTAGCGTACTTCCCGACATGCAACAAACTTGAAATTTGCCATGTGGGTAGCTTCCAGACTATACACAATGAAAAAGTATAAACAGACGTTTGTATTTGGGGGGGGGGGGGTGGGATGGGCAATAATGGATATATTTTGCACGGCAAGTGAGCGGTGACGTCACATCTGTGATGTCACATCTGTGATGTCACATCTGTGATGTCACATCTGTGATGTCACATCTGTGATGTCACATCTGTGATGTCACATCTGTGATGTCACATCTGTGATGTCACATCTGTGATGTCACATCTGTGATGTCACATCTGTGATGTCACATCTGTGATGTCACATCTGTGATGTCACATCTGTGATGTCACATCTGTGATGTCACATCTGTGATGTCACATCTGTGATGTCACATCTGTGATGTCACATCTGTGATGTCACATCTGTGATGTCACATCTGTGATGTCACATCTGTGATGTCACATCTGTGATGTCACCCGCATGCGGCAGCGTTACGCAGTGTGCCTGCTGACGTTACCCGCCCCACCCTCCGCGTAGGCCGTGTATCAATCCAAGACAATCCAAGTCCCAGGCGAAGCCGGGTAGTAAAGCTAGTACAATATAAAGCATAGATGTGAAACTCAACAAGATTTCCTGGAGAAGGCTGTACAGCAAAGTGTGGACTTTGTTGCATCTGTATGGAATTTTAATGTTGCCCCCTCGCGTATGTGTGGGATTTCTCTGTGCTCCGGTTTCCTGTCCCATGCATCAGCATGAATTGTCTGCAAGCAGCTCAATATGTGAGAGGATCGCAGAGCTTTGGCAATTGTTTGTGATGGCTTATTGGCTGGCTGGCCTGCCTTTCTGTTTGTGGTTTCCTGCACCTTTGAATCATTACAAAGAATCCGTGCACGTTACAAATGTGTTATTGTATGTGAGCGTTTGAGTAGAGAGTTTGTGATGCGTATGCATATCATCGTGCTATATTTCTTAAGGATCCCGCGCTCGGTCTCTGCAATATTGACGCTTTTTCTGCTGTGCTCATGCAACACGGATCTCCCTTGTAAAATAGAGTGTGCGGTGTGTCTTTCCCCGTGGTCGCGTGGATTTCCCTCCGGATCCTCCTGTATTTCCCTCCGGATCCTCCTGTATTTCCCTACACATTCAGAAACACGCGTTTAGAGTATTTGGCTGCTATAAATTTCCACGTGATGATAAGCCACTTTGTTGAGCTATCATTTGTGGCCAGGACACTTCTGAAAAAGAGCTATACAGCTCAGTGGGCCTTACCTGGTGAAATAAAAATAGTTCAGTTTCATTTTAAAATAGCTGGGAAACTGGCTAAACGGGATCATCCATGCAACAAATGAAAATAACCTAAACTATTGTATATGAGTATACTGTGTGTGTCATTGAGATTGTGTAAGGTTTATGCTTTCTCAATATTGCGTGACTATGCTCTGAGTGAGATTGTAATGTGTAGGCTTCGGTATTAGTGTGCTTTGAGTATTAGTATAGTGCAGATCACACACTATCATTGTGGGGCCAGTTCTCATGTGTGCTCGACAGTATCAACACTTGCCCTAAAAGTGCAGGTGACTTATTGGGTGATCTTTTTATTTTGTGTTTGTGTGTGCATGCATGTATGCCATATGTAGAGTTGTTCAATAAGCGATCAGTACTCGGGCAACATGCTCATCCTAGTCCTGATGTTAATAATTCACCAAATGAGACAGCATAGTCGATGGAGTCTGATGAAATCTCTTAACCATACCAACCGTTTGGGATGATATGGTAATGTATAAATCTTACGTCTGCCATTATTGTGTGCAAACGGCCTTCAGTCATGTATATAAAAAATGTGCACCCTGGTCATTTCACAGTTTTTCTGGGTGGCCCTGATCTAAAACATAACTATTAAGGAATGCGTCCACAATGGTCATGGCATTTTGGTATATTAGGGGCTATGCTACTGGCCACCTTGTAAGATATTCCATTGCTCCGAGTAAATACTGATTTCCATTCTTTGTTTTAGGTAAGGGTCCCAACTATGTCCGTTGTGATTGCTTCATTTACTCTTGATACTGAAATATATTTCAACGTAACCTGTCTGGGTTTTGGTGGTTGGTTTCTTTCTCTACATTTTTATTACACTGCAGCCCATTCTACATTTTTCTACATACCAGGCCATGAATAATATCTATTTAAGTGACCATATGTACGATGTACCCCCTGATACCCTGCATAAATATGGTTGTGTCCATGATACAACACACGTTTGTGCAGTACCTCCGGTAGAACAATGTCTACCTTTTGTCAATGGATCAATATACATGGTCACTCCCTGCCACTCCTCGTATCTCATGTGTCGAAAGTCGCTCTTAATGTTCCTATGTCTACATCTTGTTCTTGATAGTGAGCCCAATCTATCGATGGTAGTCCCAAATCACATGGTAAGGTCATCCCTTGCTGAATAGTTATTACCGTTGATGGCAGAGGTGAAGCAGATCGCACTCGTCCAGTAAAACATGCACATGGAGCCAGATGATCGTATGTGTCTACATTCGGTAATTTAGATAAGGCATCAACATTGGTACATTTTATTACTGCTCGATGAACTAGCATAAATTCCTGTAAATGCTCTACCCATCGAGTCATTTTACGAGAGTGCATACTCTAAACGGAGAGCATTCTGTAATGCTGCATGGTCTGTGCATACTAAGAATGGTCTACCATACAAATATCGTCTGAAAAGTAATAAAATGCACTAATGCTAATAATATATTTGGTTATGATGCGTAAATGTTCTGCTTCCACAGGCTACTAATTAATTACCTCCTTTTGAATTAGAAAACATTTATTTGGTTTAATTGAAGGTTCAACTCCCTCAAACTTTTAAAAAATGCCTGTTGTAATCGGATCAAATGTTCATACAATGTGACTAAAAATGATATCAAGACTCCGATAGAAGTCCAGTTAACACTCCTTTCAGCAGCAGGAGCATTATGCAACCCCATAGGCATAGCTTTAAATTCATATAAGCTGACTGGAGTCACAATTTAAATCAGCAACAACCACATCGATGACTTTTTGATAATAGGGAGCAAAATATGAGGGATTTTAATACAGAAATAAATGCTTTAAATGCGGTGGAAAAAGGGGCATTTGCCAGAGTTGTGCCCTTCACAAACGGCCCTAACAGCAACGATGACTCAAATGGGAACGGTTGAAGGGTGCACCATCACTGTATTACATCATTGCCTGTGAACATTGCAGTTTAACTAAGACTTGAGTCAGGTATATAGCACCTGCGTACTATATGCTCCCTCGCTATTTGTTTATTTACACCTGATGAAGATCGCTTGTGTTGCGGTCGAAACGTCGTGATTGATTGATTTTAACCTCACCTCGTTAAAGATTCCAAAAACGACACGCTTTAGCGGGCCTGGAACACACTCAAGTCTAGCTGCTCACATTTTTGAGTGGTACGCCTCGTAAACGCTGAGCAAACGAGCTATCGAGACCGCTCCTTCTCCCCGGGGTTGCACGAGCGTGAGACGTTCTCTTTGACCTCGCTTGAGGTCGGCAGCTTAGCCCAGCCCTCGTACCTGCCCAAGAAGTTCAACTGTACGTGCTCGCTCAAGTTCCACAAACTCAAGCACACGGGCGAGAAGCCATACATGTGCGACGAGTGCGGCAAGACGTTTCCCGCGCTCGGCCTACCTGTACGTTTTCGCTTGTGTGTTTAACTGTGTGTACCTTTGTTATTTTAAAGATGGCAGTTCTGCTGTGTATCCTACTTTTGTCCTTCCCAGCCATATCTAGTGCCACACTCAACTCTACCTCCGGAAACCCTCGTTATTTCTCGTCCGTACTTGATGCTCCATTTGCCACTACACCTGCTAGTGAAACAGCTTATAGCCACTTCTGCACTCCATCATTGTGTAGAGGAGTAGCCAATGACATTACGTCACGCTCACCCTCTGATGAGATGACGTCACGGGCGGTGACGTCATGCACAGGGAGCGGGGCGATGATGTCATGTCTCCCTGGGGTACTTAAGCTGGAGCCCGTGACGTGAGCGGGGTCGTCGCAATATATTGCGATAAAAAATAATTGCTATGCTATATAAATAAAAACAATTTGCTAAACCTTGGCCACAATATCTGGACTTGTCTTCGTATAAATCAATGCATAGATTTCTGTTTATATGATTGTGGTTATGGTTGTACTTTATCAATCCCTAATCTATGCCATTACATATAATGAAACAAGAAATGGTTAAAAAAAAATAAAACAGCAATGTAATACAATACACTATTAGACATTGTAAAAAAAAAAAAGTCCATCCTATGTGTTAGTGAATTTTTAAATATTTTAGGCAGGAAATTAGTTTTCAAATTTAGATTTTTTTTCTGGGTTGGGACCCCCCAGACACCCTGGAAGATTTGGTCCTCCCAATGTTGACTCCATGGCTACGGCCTTGGTGTGTCAAAAAATACGGCATGCAAAACATGCTTACTATTCCTCCACTCTCCTGGAATCACATGGCAACGCCAGGATGTTCTGTAAAACAGTAAAATGTATCGAAAAGGCATCTTCCCATCGCGCTTAAACGAAATGGGGAATATTTTTCAGAACCCCAAAAAAGCCGACAATTTTAACCTTAATTTTTGTGAAGCTGGTGACCTTTTTGATAATGTATTGGGAGTCACCCCTGCTTATGCAATTTCCTACACCCATGTCCAAATATTAAACGAATTTAGTTTGCAGCCTATACCACGAAAGTAATGTTCTGAAACAACTGTGCAACCTCAAAGGGTCCTCTACCGGAGCGGATAGTATACAAACCTGTAGGCCATATTTTCAACCTGTCCATCAAAGAAGCATCAGTACCTCTATAATTGAAATACAGTAAAACCTTGGATTTCAAGTAACTTGGTCTGCGAGGGTTTTGCAAGACGAGACATTTTTAAAAATGAATATTAATTTGAGAAACGAGCGAGGTCTTGCAATACGAGTAGTACGTATATGCTTTGTCTGCCGAGCATCATGTGATCACAACTGATATACGAGTGCTTTGATATACGAATGCTTTGGAATATAAACATGTTTCTGGAACGAATTATGCTCGCAATCCAAGGTTTTACTGTATTCCTATCTTCCTCCACTTCACAAAGGGGGCCCTAAAGATGATCCAAATAACTACAGACCTATCAATTTTGTCCCCGTTGATACAAATTTTAGAAACATTATTGAACTACCAAATTAGCAGTTTCCTGTCCCACAACAATCTCTTACATCGAAACCAATCTGGGTTCCGAAAAGAATGCAACACCACATCTGCTGCATTAAATTATCTGAATCACATTTACAGTAGCATTGATGATCACCAGTACTGTGCCAGTCTTTTTCTTGACTTGTCCAAAGCCTTTGATACAGTCGACCACAACACCCTGCTTTGTATAAGTTGCCTACGTTTCACCAAACACGCAGTAGAATGGTTAAAAAATTACCTATCTTCTCGCACCAAAACAGTATTTACAGATGGTTGGAGGTCAAACAGTGTTAAGATAACAAAAGGGGTTCCACAGGGTTCCATCCTCGGCCCCCTCTTGTTCTCTCTTTATGTCAATGACTTGGGCACTGACCTGAATCATTCCAGGGTAAATATGTTTGCAGATGACACGATACTGATTACTGCTGGATGCTCTCCGGATGACGTGATTGCTAAGCGCCAGGGTGATTTCAATAAACTACAACATCAGCTAGTTGCACTTAAACTAGTCCTGAATACCTCCAAAATCAAGGTGCTATGCTTCTTACCAGGACTAAAGCAGGAAGTTATTTTTACCCAATTACATTCCTTAAATCATCAAATAGAGCAAGTCAAGATCTATAGGTATCTTGGGGTCATTTCTAGATTTGAAACTTTCGTGACTGCAAGGATCCATACTATTTGGTTCTATTTGGTAAAGTCACGTAGGTAAAAAATAAAACAGCAAAATTAACGACGTTTCGGCCACAACACAAGCGGCCTTCATCAGGTGAAGGGACCAAACTGTCCAGCGGACAGCTTAGGAGTGAAGAAAGCCAAGCGCTGGTCGCCTTCTTTTAAGCTGTGAAGGGGTAAACAGTAAACGAAACCATCACACTACCATATATAGCAGGCGTTACTAAAAAGATCTCCAAAATTCTAAACAAACACAAGATCCTGGTCCGGTTGAATACAGTGCACAAAATCCGTGACCTGATCCCATCCGTGAAGGATGTCATTCTTGACTTATAGTACCCCGGGGTTTACAAATTGAGCTGCGCTTGTGGTGATTGCTATATCGGGGAGACGAAACGACATGTCTCTGACCGAATTCGCGAGCACAAATCAGATTTGAAACACGGCAGAACGAATTCTTCTG
Source organism: Petromyzon marinus (assembly GCF_048934315.1). Taxonomy (NCBI): domain Eukaryota; kingdom Metazoa; phylum Chordata; class Hyperoartia; order Petromyzontiformes; family Petromyzontidae; genus Petromyzon; species Petromyzon marinus. The sequence continues at coordinate 3,649,110 of NC_133740.1, read as the reverse complement.
CCGTAGCTGATCATTGTTACAACGCTGTGGGTGATCACGATATAATTTTCTCCGATAACAAGGTCCTTTGCAAACCGACAGGTTATCATCAGAGATTTGTCCACGAGGCAATTCAGATTTACAAACACAGACACAATTTCAACCGAGAAGATGGTTTCAAATTAAGCAACCATTGGAAAGATGTTCTAAATAGAACCAAACATTAAACTAATTTTCAATGGTACGGTATATTTATTCTAGTAGTGGCACTCCAAACTTCCAAGGTGGTGTATTATCATCTCATGCTAATTCCAAGCTCTGTCAGTAGTACGTTTTATGCTAATTTCCTTTGTCAAGGTGTTTACTGTTTACCCCCTCACAGCTTAAAAGGAGGCGACCAGCGCTTGGCTTTCTTCATTCCAACACTCTCCGCTGGACAGTTTGGTCCCTTCACCTGATGAAGGCTGCTTGTGTTGTGGCCGAAACGTCGTGATTTTTGTTGTTTTATTTTTTACCTACGTGACTTTACCGAATAGAACCAAAGAGTATCTTGGGGTCATTTATGATTAATAACTGAATTTTCAAGATCACATTGATTATTTGGTAAAAAGACAATATAAAAAATAGTTTTTCTGTATCGACACAAGCATTGCTCCCCCCCTATGTTCCGTTTGGAAATGATAAAAGCTACCATACTTCCTCTACTTGATTACTGTAACATTGTATATATCAGCCCTCAGTACTGTACTGAAGAAGCTTGACTCATTTTATCACTCGGTCTTAAGATTTGCATTGAACTTCCCCATATAGGACCCACCACTGCGATCTCTACATTGGGTCAAACTTAACATATCTTAATTATTGATGGTTTGTGCATCAGATATTATTTATTCACGATGTACTTACAAAAAATCAACAGACTACACCCCTACAGTGAAGGAAAAAAGTATTTGATCCCCTGCTGATTTTGTACGTTTGCCCATTGAGAAAGATATGATCAGTCTATAATTTTAATGGTAGGTTTATTTGAACAGTGAGACAGAATAACAACAACAAAATCCAGAAAAACGCATGTCAAAAATGTTATAAATTAATTTGCATATTAATGAGGGAAATACGTATTTGACCCCCTCTCAATCAGAAAGATTTCTGGTTCCCAGGTGTCTTTTATACAGGTAATGAGCTGAGATTAGGAGCACACTCTTAAAGGGAGTGCTCCTAATCTCAGCTTGTTACCTGTATAAAAGGCACCTGTCCATAGAAGCAATCAATCAGATTCCAAACTCTCCACCATGGCCAAGACCAAAGAGCTCTCCAAGGATGTTGGGGACAAGATTGTAGACCTACACAAGGCTGGAATGGGCTACAAGACCATTGCCAAGCAGCTTGGTGAGAAGGTGACAAAAGTTGGTGCGATTTTTCGCAAATGGAAGAAACACAAAAGAACTGTCAATCTCCCTCGGCCTGGGGCTCCATGCAAGATCTCACCTCGTGGATTTGCAATGATCATGAGGACGGTGAGGAATCAGCCCAGAACTACACGAGAGGATCTTGTCAATGATCTCAAGGCAGCTGGGACCATAGTCACCAAGAAAACAATTGGTAACACACTACGCCGTGAAGGACTGAAATCCTGCTGCGCCCACAAGGGCCCCCTGCACATAAGGATGTGGGGCTGATTGGACTTACCAATAACTGATACCAGCAGTGCCAAGATTGGCTTCTGTAGAGGAGATTCGTGAAGGACGCTACTGGGGAGGCAGTCGCTCTCCAGCAACATCGGAGGGCAGAGGAGCAGAGTGCCGGGTGGCTTAAATACAGAAAGTTACTACAGTGGGGAGCACAGTAGGTGCATCTGTCAGTTATCTCAGTCAGTCAACCCATGCAACCTGGGTCTATTCTGTGATCTCTTGCCAGCGGGACTTCAACAATTCACGTGGTCTCAAAGTGCACCTGGCCTGGCACAGGCGTCGTGGTGACGTCACTGCCACTTAGTGGTGAACAGTGGTTGTTGTCGAGAGAGATGGACTGGTACTGCCTGGACCTCTGTGAAATACTGGAGGTTTGGTGGATCGGTCCTAGCTCCAGTCACCTTGAGCGGTGGACAGTTCTCCACTTGGGGGGGGGGGGAGGGAAAGTGTCAAACAACAGGGAGCTGCTCATCTTCTGAACAAACGAATGAAGGGGAGAATGGGGAGCGTGGCAGTGAGGTGTGGGAAGCTGTACGTTCTAGGCTACTGTGGGCTCGCTTCCCCATCAACGAGAGGTGGGGAATGGTGGTTGGTGCTTTCTTGGGCCGCCCGGCTGTTGCTGTTATGGCAGGCGCTCGTGGCTGTTGCCATGGGCCGGCTTCTGCTGCTGCTGCTGGGAGCAGCCCGAGTGCCACCGTTAGCGGCCACAGTTTCAGTTTCATTTATAGGGTAGAGCCCTGTGAGCCATGCGACACTTGACTCGGGTGCAACCGCAACAAAAAAAAAACATGAACAAAGAACATCTTAAAGTGACTACACGCAACAGAAAAATCCAGGAAAAAACAGCAAAGTCTTCCAGAAAAAAAACACCGTATATCAACGCTGTGTACAAAAATCCCAGTGGGATGCAAGTCAAACAATAACCATAAGACAATTTAAATTAAAGTTATCAGGCTAACTCTGTACTTCAACAAACAAACATGGCTAAACCATACGTTTTCGAAATCACCAAAATAAAGCTATAAAAACATTGTAACAGTGATCATAGGAACTGTGATTCAAATTTAACAATAAACGATATACATAACATGTACGACCAAGCTTTGCAGCCATAGGTGGCAGCATGAGTCACTCCATAACAGTAGGAGTATCAGCAGGAGTATCAAAACATTTAAATGCACCTTTAAAGATCAGCACACGATAATCAAATCTCAAGATCAAAATTTTCAGCGGTCATCCAGAGCGATGCATTTGATTTCAGGCCACTCTGCATAGCAGTGGCAGCTACAGTGAGGGAAAAAGTATTTGATCCCCTGCTGATTTTGTACGTTTGCTCACTGACAAAGAAATGATCAGTCTATAATTTTAATGGTAGGTTTATTTGAACAGTGAGAGACAGAATAACAACAAAAAAATCCAGAAAAACGCATGTCAAAAAAGTTTTAAATTGATTTGAATTTTAATGAGGGAAATAAGTATTTGACCCCCTCTCAATCAGAAAGATTTCTAGCTCCCAGGTGTCTTTTATACAGGTAACGAGCTGAGATTAGGAGCACACTCTTAAAGGGAGTGCTCCTAATCTCAGCTTGTTACCTGTATAAAAGACACCTGTCCACAGAAGCAATCAATCAGATTCCAAACTCTCCACCATGGCCAAGACCAAAGAGCTCTCCAAGGTGCGATTATTCGCAAATGGAAGAAACACAAAAGAACTGTCAATCTCCCTCGGCCTGGGGCTCCATGCAAGATCTCACCTCGTGGATTTGCAAAGAACGGTGAGGAATCAGCCCAGAACTACACGAGAGGATCTTGTCAATGATCTCAAGGCAGCTGGGACCATAGTCACCAAGAAAACAATTAGTAACACACTACGCCGTGAAGGAATAAAATCCTGCAGCGCCCGCAAGGTCCTCCTGCTCAAGAAAGCACATATACATGCCAGTCTGAAGTTTGCCAATGAACATCTGAATGATTCAGAGGACAACTGGGTGAAAGTGTTGTGGTCAGATGAGACCAAAATGGAGCTCTTTAGTATCAACTCAACTCGCCGTGTTTGGAGGAGGAGGAATGCTGCCTATGACCCCAAGAACACCATCCCACGGTCTAACATGGAGGTGGAAACATGCTTTGGGAGTGTTTTTCTGCGAAGGGGACAGGACAACTTCACCGCATCAAAGGGACGATGGACGGGGCCATGTACCGTCAAATCTTGGGTGAGAACCTCCTTCCCTCAGCCATGGCATTGAAAATGGATCTTGGGTGGGTTTTCTAGCATGACAATGACCCAAAACACACGGCCAAGGCAACAAAGGAGTGGCTCAAGAAGAAGCACATTAAGGTCATGGAGTGACCTAGCCAGTCTCGAGACCTTAATCCCATAGAAAATCTGTGGAGGGAGCTGGAGGTTCGAGTTGCCAAACGTCAGCCTCGAAATCTTAATGACTTGGAGAATATCTATTTAAAGCTTTCGTGACTGCAAGGATTCATCTTCTTTGGTTCTTTCGGTAAAGTCATGTAGAATGAGAATAAAATCATAAAATAAAACAATAAAATTCTCACAACAAGTGGCCTCTTGTGTTGTGGCCGAAACGTCGTGAGAATTTTATTGTTTTATTGTATTATTTTATTCTCATTCTTCGTGATTTTAACGAAAGAACCAAAGAAGTTGGAGAAGATCTGCAAAGAGGAGTGGGACAAAATCCCTCCTGAGATGTGTGCAAACCTGGTGGCCAACTAAAAGAAACGTCTGACCTCTGTGATTGCCAACAAGGGTTTTGCCACCAAGTACTAAGTCATGTTTTGCAGAGGGGTCAAATACTTATTTCCCTCATTAAAATGCCAATCAATTTATAACATTTTTGACATGCGTTTTTCTGGATTTTTGTTGTTGTTATTGTCTCTCACTGTTCAAATAAACCTACCATTAAAATTATAGACTGATAATTTCTTTGTCAGTGGGCAAACGTACAATATCATGCAGGGGATCAAATACTTTTTTCCCTCACTGTAGCTACCACTGCTATGCAGAGTGGCCTGAAATCAAATGCATCGCTCTGAGACAACACAAAGACACAGACTTAATATCTCCCCGTAGAGGTGATTCAAACTAGATTTGGTGCTTTCGTGACCACAGGAGATACTCTTTGTTTTTTTCGGTAAAGTCACGTAGAATAAGACGTAAAAAAATAACAATAGTATTCGACGTTTCCATTGCAACACAAGCAATCATCATCAGGTACAGAAGAGCTAAATTTAAGAGAGAGAGGAAACACATAACCGCAGATATATATACAGACACCTAAGTAGAGGGAATTAACACTGATACACCAGGGGATACAGAGAGAGACGGAGGAGCACACTAAATCAAACAGGGTTTAGCAAAATTTGTAAACTATATAAAGCAACACAGAAGGTCGGTCAGAACACAATTAACACATGGTCTGGTTGATTACGTTATTTCAAAGATTTCTAAATTGTAAGTTAAGTGTGAAATTTAAGAGAGTGATAGAATACAGATCGCAGACACATATATAGATGGAGGAGCACGCTAAATCGAGCAAGGTTTAGTAAAATTTGGGAACAATATAATGCAACACAGCAGGTCGGTCAACACACAATTAATGCATGGTCTGGTTGATTACGTTATTTCAAAGATTGCTAAATTATAAGTTAAGTGTGAAATTTATAGACAAGTGTGAATTTATAGACATCTAAGCAGAACGAGTTAGCACAGAGACATATGGGGAAAGACACGCACACAGTGAAGCAGCCTCTCTGTGCCGAGGCCTTAAATAGACAGAGACGGCGGGGCTGGGACTGAGAGACAATGGGATACAAATTAGCATGAAGAAAGTATACATCAAAGGACGGCGCGGGGGGGGGGGGGGATACAGGTTGTCAAGCACATAGGGGCTGTGGAGGAAGTCGCAGCACACACTCGGAGACAGAAAGGCACACATACAGGCAGAGACAGCACAATGTTGTATACGGCCCTTTTTTCCACAATTAATATCCAAAAGAATATTTTCCGATATATACATATAGATTTTTTAAAAGGACAAAACCAAATTTGGATTTAAAGCTTTCGTGACTGCAGTAATTCATATTCTTAGCTCTTTCGGTAAAGTCACGTTGAAGGGAAACAATAAAATAATAAAATATATATAAAACAATAAAAATTCTCACAAAATATGGAACGCTTCACGAATGACACGCAAATTCGTTAAGCGTTACATATTTTTGTGAGAATTTTTATTGTTTTATATATATTTTATTATTTTATTGTTTCCCTTCAACGTGACTTTACCGAAAGAGCTAAGAATATGACAAAACCAAAATTAATTAATAGAACAGCCAGGCACACCAGAAAGCCAGATGTCGATCATAAACAGGCCATATATATAAAGAAATGAAACTCTCAAGGCGAGGATGTTAACAGCTATCCGCAAAAATCTCCAGATGAACAAGAGTTTGATGGGCCCCTTAGGAAAGGTCCCTCCAAGGTCAGAACACCAAGAGAGTAGACACGGAGACGCCAACAGGGTAAATCGTATACATATTTTTTTTCTTATTTGCCAGTAAAACGACGGGTAAAAAAATTAAAAGGCAACAACAAGAATAAGATAAAATTAGCGATCCTCACGCTCACTCCAATTAAGACCAGGCCACCAGATACATCAGTGGATCATTATCCAATTATGAATTCGATATCAAATGATTTTCACCTCTTAATACTCTTACTGTTAAATCACAAACTTGGGGGCAAAAATACAGTCACATCAAAGGTTTTCGAGAAGGAATGAGGCAAACGGGCAAACTTACGAAATAATTTAAACAATATCCCAAGCAACCCCGACCACCTTTGTCTCTCTCGCAGCGCGGAGAAGCAGGAACCACACCTTATCACAAGGGGCCATCTGGAGCTAGCCAGACGGGTAAATGAGAAAACACACACAACAGCCAGCGAACACGTTTTTAAGTTAGAGAAGTGGCTAAACATCAGTCACACAAAATTAAGAATAACGTGTTCACCTTACACGACACTCCATCTATATATGTGTCTGCGATCTGTATTCTATCACTCTCTTAAATTTCACACTTATCTTACAATTTAGCAATCTTTGAAATAACGTAATCAACCAGACCATGCGTTAATTGTGTTTTGACTGACCGTCTGTGTTGCTTTATATAGTTTCCAAATTTTGCTAAACCCTGTTTGATAGTGTGCTCCTCCGTCTCTCTCTGTATCCCCTGGTGTATCGGTGTTAATTCCCTCTACTTAGGTGTCTGTATATATTTATCTGCGGTTATGTGTTTACTCTCTCTCTTAAATTTAGCTCTTCTGTACCTGATGATTGCTTGTATTGCAATCGAAACGTCGTATACTATTATGTGATTTAATTAAGTCTTATTTCTACGTGACTTTACCGAAAAAAAACAAAGAGTAAAGTGACAACAGTTGGTGCGATTATTCGCAAATGGAAGAAACACAAAAGAACTGTCAATCTCCCTCGGCCTGGGGCTCCATGCAAGATCTCACCTTGTGGAGTTGGAATGATCATGAGAACGGTGAGGAATCAGCCCAGAACTCCACGGGAGGATCTTGTCAATGATCTCAAGGCAGCTGGAACCATAGTCACCAAGAAAACAATTGGTAACACACTACGCCATGAAGGACTGAAATCCTGCTGCGCCCGCAAGGTCTGCCTGCTCAAGAAAGCATATATACATGCCCGTCTGAAGTTTGCCAATGAACATCTGAATGATTCAGAGGACAACTGGGTGAAAGTGTTGTGGTCAGATGAGACCAAAATGGAGCTCTTTGGCATCAACTCAACTCGCCATGTTTGGAGGAGGAATGCTGCCTATAACCCCAAGAACACCATCCCCACCGTCAAACATGGAGGTGGAAACATTATGCTTTGTGGGTGTTTTTTCTGCTAAGGGGACAGGAGAACTTCACCACATCAAAGGGACGATGGACGGGGCCATGTACCGTCAAATCTTGGGTGAGAACCTCCTTCCCTCAGCCAGGGCATTGAAAATGGGTCGTGGATGGGTATTCCAGCATGACAATGACCCAAAACAAACGGCCAAGGCAACAAGAAGAAGCACATTAAGGTCCTGGAGTTGCCTATCCAGTCTCCAGACCTTAATCCCATAGAAAATATGTGGAGGGAGCTGAAGGTTCGAGTTGCCAAACGTCAGCCTCGAAACCTTAATGACTTGGAGAAGATCTGCAAATAGGAGTGGGACAAAATCCCTCCTAAGATGTGTGCAAACCTGGTGGCCAACTACAAGAAACGTCTGACCTCTGTGATTGCCAAAAAGGGTTTTTGCCACCAAGTACTAAGTCATGTTTTGCAGAGGGGTCAAATACTTATTTCCCTCATTAAAATGCAAATCAATTTCGAAAATTTTTGACATGCGTTTTTCTGGATTTTTGTTGTTGTTATTCTGTCTCTCACTGTTCAAATTAACCTACCATTAAAATTATAGACTGATCATATCTTCGTCAGTGGCCAAACGTACAAAATCAGCAGGGGATCAAATACTGTTTTCCCTCACTGTACATGCCCGTCTGAAGTTTGCCAATGAACATCTGAATGATTCAGAGGACAACTGGGTGAAAGTTGTGGTCAGATGAGACCAAAATGGGGCTCTTTGGCGTCAACTCAACTCGCCGTGTTTGGAGGAGGAGGAATGCTGCCTATGACCCCAAGAACACCATCCCCACCGTTAAACATGGAGGTGGAAACATTATGCTTTGGGGGTGTTTTTCTGCTAATGGGACAGGACAACTTCACCGCATCAAAGGGACGATGAACGGTGCCATGTACCGTCAAATCTTGGGTGAGAACTTCCTTCCCTTAGCCAGGGCATTGAAAATGGGTGGTGGATGGGTATTCCAGCATGACAATGACCCAAAACACACAGCCAAGGCAACAAAGGAGTGGCTCAAAAAGAAGCACATTAAGGTCCTGGAGTTGCCTAGCCGCTAATCGATGTGGCGCTGCAGGTTACTTTTTTGATAGAATTAAAGAGCGATTTGTGATCGCAGGCCATTGAGGCAGACTCCATCTCCTCAGCAACCCGCGACCACCACCCATCATTGCAACGCCTCACGGCTCTCCGAACCTCCGAGCGAAGGCTGCGGTAAGCCTTCTCATTCTCCGACGTGGGATGCTGTAGCCGATGAGAGTGGGCCTGTCGCTTTTACTCAGCCAGCTTGAACACCTCCTCTGTCAGCCAGGGTCTCTGGGGAGGTCTGGACCGCGTACCCAAAGCAGCCATTGAAGCTGCATGAGTCACAGTCCTAAACCTCGCCCATTTCCCCTCGACATCAGGAGGAGTGGGGGACGATGCCAACCCCAGCCACAAGCGATGATTAAATTCTCATTTGCAACTTTCATCAGCTAGCTGAGGCCATGCGACTAAGGGTTTGAATGGGGTCCTGGGTGTACACCCACCACTGGAGTGGAAGAATGGCAGGCGCATCTTCCAGATGACAAGTCGATGGTCAGTGGGCACATCAGCTCCACGGTAGGTCCTGGTGTCAAGGACATGGGCCCGCATCCGCTGTTCCGTCACTATGTAGTCCAGCAGATGTTCTTGCTTGGACCTGGCATGCATCCATGATGTTGTGTGGATGCGCCGATGCCGGAACAGTGTATTGGTAATTACAAACCCATGGGCTGCAGAAAAATCTAGCAGTGTCCTGTCGTTGTTATTGAGCTGATCTGGCCCACACCTTCCAATCACTCCAGACCAGGTGCCAGCATCATGACCAACTCGGGCATTGAAGTCACCCAACAAGTTGACTCTATCCTGACGGGCCACTTTAGCTAGCACCTGTGACAGGTCATAGAAGTAATCTGACTCATCGGCCTTGCCTGCATCTCTCCACGGATGTTCGTCTTCAGTGGGGGCATAAGTAACCACGACCACCACTCCTCGCCTCTGGTTGATAGAAAGGCGAGTCCAATGTAGCCTGGGGCTTACAAATTTCCACACCTCACCAACACGCTCCCACGCCTCCTTAATTATTTTGTTCAGAAGACGAGCCACTCCCTGTTGTTTGGCAGTCTCCTGCCCCGAGAAGTGGACTGGTCCATCCCTCATGGTGGCAGGAGCCAGAGCCGGCCCACCGGACCTCCTGAATACCACAAAGATCCAGGCGGTACCGGTCCAGCTCCTGACAGAAGAGCAGCCTCTCCTCCGCAGTGAGCTTTCAAACATTCGACGTGGCCACACGTAGTGGTTTTTTTGTTGTTTCTGGAGGATCCCCGAGGGTAAGGATTCAGGTTCCTGGCTCCGCCAAATGGGGCATGGCCAGGAGACATTATAGACGCCTGTCCCCCCGGGGCCTCCGGCACAAGCTTATTAATGAAAAATTTCCGTCGTGGTTTAGCGGTAATTAATTGAGGGTGGAGGGGTTACCAGCTCCTCGCCATGAGGGGAAAGGCCAATCGGAATTGGCATTCCCGCCACAGCACTGCCTACGGCAGCGTTGCCCGGCCAGCACCACGAGGAGGTAGGGTGTTGTTTTTCCGGACACACACATACAGACACACATGCTTACAGATACACGCATACATACACACTTCTCACAGACGTAGGCAAACACACACATGCTCACAGACATACGCACACATGCTCAAATACTCACAGATGTATGTGTGGGGGCTACCGTCCCCCGCCATCACTGAATTGTCGGGGCCGCTGCCCACCGACTCCCCCATTCCACTCACACCGCTACCCCCCGGCAGCCCTGTCAGGTCCAGACTAATGACCCCTAACGTCTCGCCCCCCTGTACCTCTGCCTGGGATGTCGACCGCGTTTGCATAGTTTAATTAGCGGCTCGTACGCTTCGCGCTTGCGATGCGTTACACTGTGCAACGGCGGGGTGGGGCTGTAAGCGCGCTCGCCAGTAAATCTACGTACCGCCCGTAAACAAACAGGCGCGGCGCGTGTTTCCCTCCCACCCGCGCTCCACGCGTGCCAATAATAACAAACACGCCCCTACCCTCCGCCCGTAACCAGACCAATCGCACGCGAGGGGGTTGGAGCCGGGGGACGGGCGGGCGGGGTTTCTGCCGTGCGCGTTCCGCTGATTGGGGACGCTCGCTTGGCTCTGAGTTAAAGGTCCCGCTCAAACAGTCACGCGAATACGCGCGGGCTCGGCGCTCTAACTCGCTATCTCGCGACCAGACACGTGTGCGGGTGCGTGACCGCGGCACCGCCACCCAGGTACGCGATCGCTAAGCACTATTGTGGGCAATCGTGCGGGCACGTAAACACCCCACGCTTCGTCTCGAGGTGCACAGCTGCGCATACACGTAGACACCCAGTGCACACTGCCCTCCACTTCACACTCCCAAAATACCACGCAACACAGTTTTATCCCCCCACTAGCGAATTTTATTTACCTGTGATGGTATGGTCAGTGGACGCTAATCTATCCCTCGGAGGTCTTCGAGTCGATTTCCCCTACCGCTCGCCCCGCTCTCTATCCTGGATTTAAAACGGCTGAACTTATGCCTCTCTCACTCGTACTTACTTCTCCCCGATGTACTGACCGCTGGAAGGGAATGAGACGGCGAGCCTGCCGATGCTGGAGTACGTCTCACGGACATCTCGGATGGCTGACTCTCCTGCTCCCGGGACCGCGATGATCTTGAACAAGAAGAACCCCCCTGCTACCCCAATCCCCCTCCTTTTATCCTACCTACAACAAAGGAATTTTTGCTCTTTCCGACCCTTGGCCTCCCGTCCAATCAGGGGCTTGGATTCTCCCGCCCTATCGATGCCCGGATCCCAGCTCGGGTGACGTCGCCGCAGTGATCTCACCAACGTCCGCTCTCTGTTCTCCCGCTACCAGTCCACTGACCCGTGCTTGTGCGTGTGTGGCTCCACTCGCGGTGGCTCGATGGCCCTTGTCGTGACCATGCAACTTTAATATTAGGTCACGGCGCCGCAGTGCATGTCAGCTACAGGGGGAAGATCGCCCAATTTCCCGGCCGCAGGAAACCATGAAGTTCGATCCCACTGGGGACTTCTGGACAAAAACCTATCAGCCGGGTGACCTCCCCTCCTGGCTCTACGTGGGGCGTGTGTACGTTCGTGTGGGGGGGGGGGGGGGTGAGGGTGCGCAGCGTCGGCGTCGACATCCTCCGGTGGCGGCTCTGCGGCGGTGGGCACGACCTCGGCAGAGCGGCCCTGCTGCAGCGGCCTCACGACTGTGCAGGGGCCAAAACGCGGACGTCTGAGAAGGCACCGGCTCCGGGAGAGTGGTGGGAAATCCGCGGCATCGGTGATGGCGCCATGGCAGTGGGCGCGGTTCCGCTGGAGCGGCTCCGCTGCGGCAGCACCACACAGCCCCCCGAGGTGCCAGTCCCCGTCCCGGGTTGACTGGAGCACCTCGCCTGGGTTGCCCCTACAAGGTAGCGCCGCGGGGTCCGCGGGACTCGCCCGGCTCTCGTGGCTGGTCTCGGCGGTGGTGACTCCGTCTCTCGGGGTTCCGGCGGCGGTCTCCTTCTCCACTCCAATGGTTCCTTCCGGCCCTGGGTACCTGTGGGTTTGGAGACAAACTCGGGGGCGGTAGGGTTCAGGGGGTGTCGTCCTCGTCTCTCCTGGCTTGGGCCGGGACCCCCTGGCGCCCGGGACCCCGTGGGGCCCATATACTCTGCGAGACCCCGGGGTGTCGGGGGTGTGGGGACCCCGGGGTTCGGGGTCTTTGAACGGCGGGGTTCTCCCTCGCTGGGGCCGCCCTCCATGGTTTTAGTCGCCGAACATTAACTACCATCTCCTGGCCCCTCTCCCCCCCCTGAATCAGTACCGTCCAGGGGGAGATCTGTCGCCCCACCATCCAGGGCCCCCGCCAGTAGGTGGTTAACTTCCCCACCTGCCCGGCCCCGACGCGAGGGGTGTGCAGCCACACCTTAGAGCCCGCCGAGTAGAAGGGGGGCTCCATCCGGGGTTGGGCGCCCCGCTCCTGCCGCCGGTGTGCGGTCTCGCCTTGCAGGTAGGCACGGACCCTAGCTTCTCGCAGGGTCCCCATCAAGTGCTCCACGGGGCGGCTCCCTTCCTCCCATTGCGGCGGAGGGACGCCGAACAGCAGATCTGTAGGCAGGCGAGACTCGCGACCAAACATCATTAGGAACGGGGTCTGTCCCGTGGATGTGTGTACTGTGGTGGCGTAGGCGAACAGCGCATAGGGGAGGTGTTCTGTCCCAGTCCCGTTGATTCGCGGCCGCCATGCGTTTAAGCTTCCCGGCTAGGGTCTGGTTCAGTCTCTCTACCATCCCATTTGCCTGGGGGTGATACGCTGTAGTTCGGTCCTTCTGGATCCCGAACTCCCGGCACAGTGCCTGGAATAGTTCTGCCTCGAACTCACTACCCTGGTCAGTAATGACTCGTTCGGGGATCCCGTGCTTCAGTACGTAGTGTTCCACGAACGCTCGGGCCACTACGAGGGCTGTCTTATCAGGGATGGCTACCGCTACGGGATAGCGTGTGAAGTATTCCACCGCTACAAAAATATATCGGTTGCCCCGGTGGGATCGCGGGAATGGCCCCTGCAGGTCGATCCCGACCAACTGGTTCGTCCGGCTGACGCGGAACGGCCTCAGGGGTACCTGGTATCGCGCCGGTTTCGGCCCGCATTGCTGACACGCGCGGCAGCCCTGCACCCAGGCGGCCACGTCTTGTGCCAACTTGGGCCAGAGATACTGGCGGCGCAGGGTTTCACGAGTGCGCCGTTCTCCGTCATGGCCCCCGAGCGGGTGGTCGTGCACTAATCTCAGCAGCTGGGGTCGCATCTGGGCGGGGACGCAGATGCGACCCCATGCACAATCGGGCATACAAACCACTCCAGGGCCCTGGCAGGGTGTCCTCTTTCTCCCGTAGGGCCGCCTCTACCGCCGCTAGATCTGGATCCCGCAGCTGGATCCGCCTCAGCTGCTCGTCGTCCAGGCTCGGGAAGGCACAGCCGACGTCCTCCTGGATCCGATCGGGTGGGGTTGAGCGACCCGTCGGGCCCCCTGGTGAGGGCTCCATGTCCGCCGAGTGGTCCTTCGGGTCCCTGGTTCCTCCTACCGGGGTCTCTGTGGCACATACCGCACTGTCTCTCACCAGGGGAGGGTTAGTCTCGGTGTGCCGCTGGGGGTCCACCACCTGCCGGCAACGGCCCCCCGTGAAGCACGGGCAAGCCTCCTCCGCCCCCGTCTCGGTGCCCACCGCGGGCCGCCTCGACAGGGCGTCCGCGTTTGCGTGCGTGTGCCCAGCTCGGTACTCTATTTGCAGGTTGTACTCCTGCAGCTGCGCCAACCACCGGGCCATCTGCCCCCGCGGTTCCTTGAATGTAAGGAGAAACTGCAGGGCATAATGGTCAGTGCGTACCCGACATTTCCTGCCGTACAAATACGGTCGGAACTGTCTACACGCGAAGACCACGGCATACAGTTCTTGACGGGTCACGCAATAATTCAGCTCAGCCCCACTCAGGGTTCGACTGGCATATGCGATGACCCGCTCCGTCCCCCCCTGCACCTGTGACAGCACCGCGCCCAGCCCGCTGCTGCAGGCATCGGTGTCTAAGATAAAATCCGTGGTGAAATCGGGGAAGGCGAGGGTAGGGGTGTGGGTGAGGTGGTCTTTGAGGGTGGTGAAGGCCGTTTGGCAGGCCTCCGTCCATCGATAAGGGTTCTTAGGGGAGGTGAGTTGGGTGAGGGGGCGTGCAATCTCGCTGAATCCCTTAACAAATCGACGATAATAGGTGGCGAGTCCCAAGAATGACCTGATCTCCGTTAGATTCCTGGGCCGTGGCCATTCCACTATGGTGCGCACCTTTTCCGGATCAGTGCGCACCCCCGCCTCGCTGACTCGGTGTCCGAGGTACCCTACCTCTCGCTGCGCAATGTAGCACTTACGCGGCTTGAGCTTGAGATGGGCGGCTCGTAGTCGCTGGAACACCTCTCGCAACCTGGACCAGTGCTCGGACAGAGATCTGCTGAAAACTATCACGTCGTCCAGGTAAATCAGGCACTGTTCTCACTATAAGCCCCGCATTACCAACTCCATCAACCGCTGGAACGTCGCGGGCGCGTTAGTGAGTCCGAACGGCAGCACTCGAAACTCGAACAGCCCCATCGGGGTGGTGAACGCGGTTTTCGGCCGATCCTCCTCCGCCATCTCCACCTGCCAGTACCCGGACGCCAGATCGAGGGTGGAAAAATACCGTGCTCCTGCGAGGCTGTCAAAGGTGTCGTCGATGCGCGGTATGGGGAAGGCGTCGCCGAGGGTGACGGCGTTCAATTTTCGGTAATCAACGCAGAATCGGGTCGACCCGTCTTTTTTCGTCACTAGTACCACTGGGGCAGACCAGGGGCTCGTCGAGGGCTGAATTATGTTATCGCGTAGCATGTCCGCGACTGCCTCCTTGATCTGGGCCCGTTCGGGCGCGCCCACCCGGTATGCGGGGAGTTTGATCGGTCGGGTTGCACCTGTGTCAATTTGGTGCTTAACAAGGTCTGTTCGGCCTACATCTGAATCGTGCTCACTGAACACGTCGGCGTACTCCCGTAACAACCCGCGCAGCTGATCGGCCTCCCCCCTAGGTAAATCTGCCCAAGGCACATGTAACGCATCATGTAGGGGAGCGATCTCGGCCCGGGGGGTTGGGCCAACCCGCCAGGCCAGATCCTGGTTGTCCCCGGAGTGGCCAGGGTCTTCTGCCCAGAGTGCGCATGCAGGGGGTGTATGGTGGCTACTGCGGTGCGTCGTCGTAGCATCGCCGGGGTACTGTGTGGGTTAAACACCCGCATGAACAGTCGGCCCCCATCTGCGTTTACCAGCGTGGCTGACCCTACGACTCCGTACCGCGCTGCCAACTCTGGGTGAGGAGTTAGCGTTACCTCGCCCGATGGTCGGTGTGCGGGGTCGGCGGAGGGGGTTGCCACTGGCACCAGCATCTCGGCGAGTGGCCCGATGGTGACGGCCGATACCAGCGTAGCGGCCACGGGGGCGAAGCGAGGGCGATTCGGCTTGGGTCCCAGGAACGGGATCCGCTCCCTGCTGCCCTCCACGGTGGCGCATCGCTGGCGGGGCTGCACGTTGAGCCCCAGCTTTTCCAGGAGGTCCGTACCTGCAATACACTCATGGCACAACACACTCGAGACGTAGAATTCCTGAGTGCACACCTGGTTTCCAAGACGGACCTCGAGGGAGATCCTTCCCAGCAACCCCATCCCGGCTCCGCTCGCTGTGTGCAGCTCGCAATCCGGGGCCTGCAGGCGGCTCACGTCAACCCCGAGCACGCTGCAGTGCGCGGCGCTCACGAGTGAGGCTACGGCCCCCGTGTCCAGTAGGATCCGGGTGCGCTGTCCGTTCACCTGTCCTTCCACCAGTGACGTGGCCCCTGTGATTCCTGCCACCAGCTCCCGTAGCCAGTCGCCCGTCCTCACCGCGTCCTTGGGTGTTGTGGCCGGGACCTGTGTGGGTGTCACTTGCTTACCATTATTATTATCGTCGTTTTGTTTCGGGACCTCGTTGATTGCACCCCTAGGTGGTCCACCCTCTAGGGGGCGTTGGCGTTTAACCCTGGTGCCTTTCTAGCGCGGGCGATCTGGGGACAGTCCCTCACCAGGTGCCCTCGCTGGTCGCACAGGTAGTATGCTCGGGGAAGGGCGGCGGCCCCGTAGGAGCCTCCCCGCCCGCTCCCTCTTTCCCCTCCCGTACGCCGCTGCCCAGACTCCGCCTCTAGTCGGGCTACCCTCCCGGCCAGCCCTCCCAACTCGGTCTGAACCGTCTCTACCGTAGTCTGCAGCGTAGTCATATGTGCCCGTACTTGGGTTACCTTTTTGTCCACTTGGGTTACTCTCTCACCCACTTGGGTTACTCTCTCACCCACTTGGGTTACCTTGTTGTCGATCCCCCCGATGCCCGCCTGTATCCCCGCTACCCATCCCGGGGTGGTCTTGCGGGATACCGGAGGCTCCCTTTCCCGACCCCCTACCGTCCTGGCGAGCTCCTGTTCCTCCTCTTCCTCCTCGGTGGACAGACTTGCGATGGTGCGCTCCCGTCCCAGTCCTCGGAGCTGTGCGCGTTCGCTATAAATTCTTTCACATTTGCGCGCGCGCTCGACAAGGGCATGAAAGGGGAGGCGCGTACAGTTCACGTCTGGCTGCCACCACGCCGTGCGCGTTAAGTATCGCTGGATTTTCTCTGCGGCCAGCTCCTCAATCGCTTCCGTTGTGTACCCCGGGCGTGCGATCCTTGTTAGCTCACGCACATCCTCGGCATAATCGCGCAGGTCCTCGCCGGGTTGGCGACGGCGTGCCTCTAAGGCCGCTTTTGCCTCCTCCTCATCGCGCGTACCGAAACGCAGATCAAGTCGGCGCATCAGCTCCTCTAGCTGTGCCTGCGCGCTTGCGGGTAGGGCTTCCACAAAATCGGCTGCCCGGCCATCCAGATTCATATTAAGTTGACGTAGCGTCTGCGCGTCCGTCCACCCATTAATTTTCTTAGCCCCTAGGACGTTGCGGGCAAATGCTTTCCACGAAGGTGTACCCCGGCCAGTGAATATATGCCTTATTTTCGCGTGGGGTAACGCGGGGGTTCGTACTGCTTCTGACGCCAATCTGCGGGGGCTACCGTCCCCCGCCATCACTGAATTGCCGGAGCCGCTGCTCACCGACTCCCCCGTTCCACTCACACCGCTACCCCCCGGCTGCTCCGTCAGGTCCAGACTAACGACCCCTAACGTCTCGCCCCCCTGTACCTCTGCCTGGGATGTAGACCGCGTTTGCATAGTTTAATTAGCGGCTTGTACGCTCCGCGCTTGCGATGCGTTACACTGTGCAAAGACGGGGTGGGGCTGTAAGCGCGCTCGCCAGTAAATCTCCGTACCGCCCGTAAACAAACAGGCGCGGCGCGTGTTTCCCTCCCACCCGCGCTCCACGTGTGCCGACAATAACAAACACGCCCCTACCCTCTGCCCGTAAACAGACCAATCGCACACGAAGGGGTTGGAGCCGGGGGACGGGCGGGCGGGGTTTCTGCCGTGCGCGCGCCGCTGATTGGGGACGCTCGCTTGGCTCTGAGTTAAAGGTCCCGCTCAAACAGTCGCGCGAATACGCGCACGCTCGGCGCTCTAACTCGCTATCTCGCGACCAGACCCGTGTGCGGGTGCGTGACCGCGGCACCGCCACCCAGGTACGCGATCGCTAAGCACTATGGTGGGCAATCGTGCGGGCACGTAAACACCACCCGCTTCGTCTTGAGGTGCACAGCCGCGCATACACGTAGACACCCAGCGCACACTGCCCTCCACTTCACGCTCCCAAAAGATCACGCAACACAGTTGTTTTTACCCCCACTAGCGAATTTTATTTACCTGCGATGGTATGGTCAGTGGACGCTAACCTATCCCTCGGAGGTCTACGAGTCGATTTCCCCTACCGCTCGCCCCGCTCTCTATCCTGGATGTAAAACGGCTGAACTTACGCCTCTCTCACTCGTACTTACTTCTCCCCGATGTACTGACCGCTGTGAGGGAATGAGGCGACGAGCCTGCCGATGCTGGAGTACGTCTCACGGACGTCTCGGATGGCTGACTCTCCTGCTCCCGGGACCGCGATGATCTTGAACCAGAAGAACCCCCTTGCTACCCCGATCCCCCCCTTTTTATCCTACCTACAACAAAGGAATTTTTGCTCTTTCCGACCCTTGGCCTCCCGTCCAATCAGGGGCTCGGATTCTCCCGCCCTTTCGATGTCCGGATCCCAGCTCAGATGACGTCGCCGCAGTGATCTCACCAACGTCCGCTCTCTGTTTTCCCGCTACCAGTCCACTGACCCGTGCATGTGTGAGGCTCCACTCGCGGTGGTTCGATGGCCTTTGCCGCGACCATGCAACTTTAATATCAGGTCGCGGCGCCGCAGTGCATGTCAGCTACAGGGGGGAGGATCGCCCAATTTCCCGGCCGCAGGAAACCATGCGTCGGCGTCGACATCCTCCGGTGGCGGCTCTGCGGCGGTGGGCACGACCTCGGCAGAGCGGCCCTGCTGCAGCGGCCTCACGACTGTGCAGGGGCCAAAACGTGGACGTCTGAGAAGGCACCGGCCCCGGGAGAGTGTCGGGAAATCCGCGGCATAGGTGATGGCGCCGCGGTAGTGGGCGCGGTTCCGCTGGAGCGGCTCCGCTGCGGGGGCACCACAACTCCTTCCCTAGGGAGTCTTAAGATTGGCAAATAAAAGAAATCGGAGAGCGAAGACTTACCTGTGTGCATTCAGCTTATAATCTGTTAATACATAGTGTGTGTATAGTAATACCTCGGTTAACGAAGTAAATGCATTCCATGACGTCACTTTGTTATCAGAAACGTCGTTACCAGAGTTAGGTATAATATCTGAGGCATAGGGGATGCGTTTCCGGACTTCAGAGAAGGGGGTACAATAGGAAAACATTGCTGCACAGTCGCCTTCACTTCGTCTGCTTGGTTTAAAATGGTCCTGAAGGTGCACGGCACCAACCCCAACGAATGGGTCACTTCACTTTTCATCTTTCCCGCCTCTACCCCTCCTTTATGATCTGCATTTTCCTTTCCAAATATGAATAACACAATTCATATGGCAATATATAGTTATCGTAATTGTATAGTGAATATACAGCAGTGTGGCATATAGTGGGGTTGATAAAATAAGACAGTGTAAAATTACAAGTCTAATATTTTATAGTCTAAAGTATAGGGCAGTGTAGAGTAACGCATTGTATAATTCAAAGGTGATTTTTTTTGTCTATGGATATGATATTATACCATGTAGTTTAGATTGAAGGTATAATATTACATTGTATAGTAGTCCAGTTTATAGCATAGTTATTAACGCAATACAGGACAGAGCAGCGCACCTATCCTATTCCTTTTTTCTTTCCGTTTTTCTGTGTACCCGCCGCCACCCTCCTCCGATCCGGTGGTGCTGGTGCTGGTAACATGCTAATTCATATGTTAATTCCGCCCACACAGCTTAAAAAGACGCGGTCCAGGCTTGGCAATGTTCACTCGAGCGCTGTCTTCTGGACAGTCCTGTTTATTCACCTGAAGAAGGCTACTTGTTTCGTGGCCGAAACGTCGTGAGAATCTTGTTTTATTATGTTTTATTTTTATTATTTTATTTCCATTCTACGTGACTTTACTGAAAGAACCAAGATGATGAATCCCTGCAGTCACGAAAGCTTTAAATCGAAAGTGTAATGTTTAACATACTTCATAAGGCAATATATAGTACCGTAATTGTATAGTGAATATACAGCAGTGTGGTATACAGTAGGGTTAGTAGAATAATACATAGTGTAGATGAACTCGTCCGTCTGAACAAAGCTCATCGCTCTCCGTGGTGCTAATCCCTCACACCAACATCATGCTAATCCCCCAGGTACATGCTAATGTATATGTAAAACTCCTTTGTCAAGGCGCTCTGTTCCTCCCACACAGCTTAAAAGACGCTTCCAAGCTTGGCAGGGTTCACTCAAGCGCTGTCTTCCGGACAGTCCTGTTTCTTCACCTGAGGAAGGCTACTTGTGTTGTGGCCGAAACGTCGTGAGAATTTTATTCTGTTATTATTATTTTTATTTTATCTCCATTCTACGTGACTTTACCGAAAGAACCCAGAAGATGAATCCCTGCAGTCAATTTGAGCTCTAGCACTAGCTAGCGGGATGAGGGAAGACTGGTAAAACTTGCTGATGACTGGTCCAAGTGAGGCAGACTTGCACAGCTCTTCACTGGCTGCTGACACAGAATCAAAATATTAATTTATCCTGGAGGAATCCAATGATCTATAAAGCTCTTCACAGATGTCCAAAAGTGATGTGCACGCACAGCATTCAACCTTTTACTCTTAAATCACTGTGCATTATTTCTGAAGATATTTTTTTCATTTTTTTTTGCAAAAATAGGGCAGAAGGGGCCCTGCACGGTTGACTTCATTATAAAGGAATTAGTTTCCCAGATGATTTGTTGACAGAGGTATCACTGTGTATCAATTGTAGTGTAGTATTTTAAAACTGTTTAAACCGATTACATTGTTGTATGTCTCAAGGTGGCTGCTTTTTTTGTTTCCACAGATATCCAGACTACTCCTTTTACCCCTCGGTCTGCTGTTGTTCCTTGTCCTTGTAGTTAACAATATTTCCATTGCCATTATAAACAAGGTGAATATTTTTCTCCATGTTTCATTTTTGTAACTATTTGACCAGATGGTGTCAGTAAATACAAGTGATAGCAAGGAACTCGCATAAAAAGGCAGATTTAGCCACTTCACAGAGCTTCATATAGGGAAACAATACACCGCATTCCCATATTTATTTAATAGTGGACTGACCTATGTTTGGGAACTGGAAAAGTGGGTCAAGTCGGGGTTCCCACGGCAGTGGGGCACGAGGTCAAGAAAGCTGTGATCGGGCCACTCGACCTGCTTTAGCTAGGATGGAAACAGTGGTGACTTCATAGTAAACATTTTCAAAACATTGAGACAACCCAAACATAAGTTCTTTATATATTTTTTTTATGGATTGTTGCCTTCCAGCCATGCAGGGGATGGCAGGGAAGGGGTTTAATCCAAGTCAATCTTGGGATAAGAACCAAGCCAATCAATTCCAGGAACAGCGCAGCTTGCGTCTCGTTTGTAATCGCAGAGACGTAGCATCAGTTTGCTTTTAGGACAGCGGTGAGGAACTTACGGCCTGTGGGCAACATATTGACCACAAATTAATTTTATATGGCTAGCAGCCACATGATGCTGACCACTTCAAAACTACCCACAAATCATACTTATCCATAACGGCAAGCATCTTAGCCTCACTTATCCGGTGCTGCAGGGGAATATTTTTGACCGGGAAACACTTTCTAATTCTAGCACACTCAATCAGTGCAGTCTTTGTTATGCTTGGTCAGCGTGCACTTTGTTTTCCCTGTTATTATATATAGCTAAGGTGTGTGGTCATGTGTAGCCAGCCAAAGTTATTTGAGAGCTCTTAATTGGTGTTTCATAAAGAAAAGGTTCAATATGAAATCCAAATGTAGACCTTCAGGGTCGATATCAAGGCTTTTAATTTATTTCTGGTCTATAACCAATTGCCTTATATGCATCTGATCTCAGAAGCGAAGTAGTGTTGAGCCTGGTGGATGGTGCTTGAAAGAGCACCCACCACAGCAGGTTCTTTAGAAGAAGCTGGAGTGCTGCGTGATTTGCAGCAGAGGGTAGTGCAGCAACATCCATTTCCACGCTCCCACATCTATATACTGGAAGCCTTCACTAACCTGCACCGACTAGCCTGGTGAAGTATGGTCAATTAACTCGCACGACCCCCACTTTGTGTGGAGGTCCTCATCCAGCAGAAAATGTTGGAAAGGGTTACAAATCTATATTCATATTTTGTTGTATCCATGTTTATTACATGATAGTGCGTGCCCCATTCATGTTGAAACTGCATACTTTGGTAAACATGCAAATAAATGTATTTCATCGCACATTTAATTCCATTGAGCAATGGCCATTTCACATCGGTAATTAAAAACTGTCCCGAATGTACCTTATTTAATACATACAGTACCTCATGGCTTTCAATGTGAACCGTTACAGGAAGAGCGCTTATGAAATGGATGAGAATTGTGATGAAATTCAGTCTTCAGCTACGTGCCAGAGCAACGATCTAAATTAGACCAATTTAATGTATGGCTGCAACTCTTTAAGGTAAGTTTATATCACTCCACGGGTCTCTTCTGACATAACTGTGGTGTTTATGAGCAGGGTGGTGTGTAAAGTTTTCGCATTTGGCTCATCCATTTCTCTGCATAAGCAACCACCCTGCTGTGGAGGGAGTCATATTTCATTCCCAATTGTGATGTTCACCTTTTATCCATACTTACATGTATTAAGCCAATCCACAGTTTCTGAATGAATGTATTTCTGTGGTTAATGACCAGCAAGGGTGCTTTCTGTGGTGCATTGTGGTTTTCTAGGCTGCTTGTCATCCTATTACACTGCCTTGTGTTGGCTGTAGGGAATGTCTCGGATGTGACAACTACAACAGTATTTATTGTATTTGATGTCTCATCCTAGAGCCGCAAACATGTTTACCGATACTATTTTATTCTGTATATTTTCGGTTTGGTTAATTCATTATCAGAATTCATTTAAAAAAATGTATTGGAAGTGTTTTGTATTAAAATATATGATTTAACTTTAATGTCTATTAACCTATGTATTCACTTTGGATGTTTAAGTATGTCTTACTGATCTAATACAAACGGGACACGTTTTGACACATCTCAGATAATAAAGTTCAATGTCAAAGTAGTTTCCCACTCAAAAATGGGGTGGAGTTTCTATGCTACAATACGATTTTGCGTCTGAATGCATCTCAAGATGTTGTTTTATCTCCTTGTATCTTCAAGCTCGTGCTAAACACTCCGTATTTATAGCGGGCCCATGCGATTCCAACGGAGGTTGACTTGTCTCTTCCCACAAGGTCGTAAAAAATTGTTCTCAAACCCCAATGGATAAATTGCTGAGTCAGCTTTCAGTTTAATTCTGAACACATATAATTATAACAGACAGCCATGCGCTCTAACCACTGGACCACCCTGCCAAATTAATATATTATTAGTTAAATTGATACACTCACTGAAATAATATTTTAACTTTATTGAATTATCCACTATTTAAGGTTAAACAAAATAAAATAATAGTTGCATCACTAATTTCATCCTTGGCAAACCACACACTTGCTGCACACTGATATTTTTGTGCGGTTGATGTTTATTAATAGTCATTCTTACGACTTAGTTGTTTATTTTACTTTCACCTTAACAATGGGCAGGAGTAACTCGGATCCATGAACGGAAAATGCTGATACCTAAATTACCGACTCTTTTCTGTGTGCAACTATGGCTATTGAACTCCAAACCATGGACCGGGTAACTTCGCACTCCCCCAAATATGAATTCGCCATTTCTCAAACAAAGCAATTAAATGGCAAAATCACATAACTTCTGATTCTCTGCATTGTTGCTGTTTGTAAACCATAGGAAATAATATGGATAAACTTGATTATACTACACTATTCTGGTCAATACAGGTTGGGGGAGCATACACTTTGGAGTATAAGTATTTAATTTAGTTAATTGGATTAATTAATCAATTCCATCATTGTGCGTATTTTCTTTCGGGAGGAAATTAAAAAGTTGGAATTGCAAACTATTCTTAAAGTAATCATGATTGTTTTTTTTTTACAGTTCATCTTATCACTGTGAACGGTTGAATCGGGTTTCTAATTCTCCTATAAACTGAGGTGAGTAAATCCTCCATAAATGATTGCAATTAAATGCTATTTTTTGTAAATATATGTTTTTAAATGAATGTGTAATAAAAAGAAAACAAATCGGTGGCAGAATAGCTTCGTGGTTGGCAAGTTTACCACTCCACAAGTTTTAAGTGAATTGTTAAATGCTGCCAGCCTCCAGGAATGCGTGGGTTATTACCAAACCATGGATTGTGTAGTAACATAGACAAGAACCCTGATATCGCTTGCAAGCAAGAGCATACTTTCAACATGGTTTTATACAATCATAATGTATTGTATTTCGAAATAGCTGTTATATAATGCTGTAAAATATACGTTTTTTGTGACTGAATACTAGTCAATAATTAAATTAACTGTCAGGATTTGTGGTCACAATATAATTCAATAACCATTATTTTTTACTTTTGTGCAGGAAGATTTGGCTACACCTGCTTCTTACATAGTGCGGGTCATCACCAAGAATTGGAACCCTAAACAAATGCAGCACTTACTGATTAATTCCAGTCCGTGTCTCTTTCTGCTTCTTCCATAGCACTGCTCGACTTTGGAATTATCCCATCTCTTTTCGAAAGTTCTTATAATCTTTGGTTCTATTGGGTAAAGTCACGTAGGTGAAAATAAAATAACAATTTTTATTTTCACCTACGTCACTTTACCCAATAGAACCAAAGAGTATGGATCCTAGCAGTCACGAAAGCTTTAAATCTAGAATTCATATAATCTTACTCAAATAAAAAAAAATGTATTACCTTTCATTAATGCTAACTTTTACTTGAACTTATTTTTGCATTGAAAAAAGAGGCCGGTACAGAGCACAAGCAATGAAAAAGGGAGTAGAGATCTACCGAGTAAACTAACATACACACCGAGTTAACGTGTCATCATCAATATAAATCTCGTATGGCAACCAACTACCTTATGTCATGTCCATGGAGTGGTGCATCAAGAGTCTGTCCCCTCCACCGGTCTCCTCGATCATGCACACCTTCACGGCAGGTTCAATAGGGACGGGGACCATTTAGCCTTAAGTTCCCGTTCCCTGCCCTTAAGCTTATGGCTAAGTTGCTCTGTTCCTGTAAGGGCTAGGAAGGCGTTTTGCCACATTTTCCAGGAGGGAGGTTCATGATTCGTCCGATTTGCCAGGATAGTCTTCCTTACAGTGAGATGAACGATTTTTAGTCATGCGTGCTGGTGTGTTTTGATGCACCATTTGGTTTGAGGCCCCATCGCGTTGATTTGATTGAGGGGCTAAGGTTAGTGCCACAGATGTTATTTAAAATAATTCGTAATGTCGGAGTAGAATTTCAGTATATCTGGGCATGCCCAAAAGGCATTAAGGTCTGTCTGAGCCATGCCTGGAGGGAATAAAGGGCAGTCTAGGGAAGCTTCTGTGAATTTGCTCTTTCAATGGTCAAATAGGTGCCGTGCATACATTTGAATTGGATAAGCTTTATTTGTAGCGATCTAGGGCCTGACACAGGAGCCTGGCAGATTTGAATTAATTTCTGTTGGAGGATGTCCTGGCCCAGGAGCTTATTCCAGAGTGTTCTAGTGTCACATGGTACAAGTAACAAGGGAAAATATAATGGGGAGGATGTGGTCCACCTGTATAGGGAAAGGGAGTAATTGAAACTTATGAAAGTGTGCAGCAAACAAGGTGTCAATCAGAATTGAGTGTGCCCAGCTTCCGATAAATATGGACCACCCCACCACACAAAGCCCAAAGTGGGTGGTGAACGTCATCTAAGGCTAAAAGTGCCTTAAGGGTGTGTGAGTGTTTGGCAACGTGTAGGCTTAGGTGTGAGTGTCGGGGTAAAGGGGTCATCCTGTAACATTGTGAGCGCACCGTGTTGTCCTAGAGATACGCTACTGCGTGACAACTGGCAGGGTGGCTTGTCTAAAAGTTTAAGACAGACCAACCCTATTGAATCGCCTCAGGTGAATGGGCACGACTGTTCTCACTAGACTTGACCCACAATACACAGGAGTGACTTGGCTTACCGAAAATATAATAGTAACACCGATAAAGGTGAGCCTGGAACAGCAGGCAAGAGACTATGTGCCACACCTAATGCTGCGTATAATCCAAAATCCCTCACTGTCCACAAGACGGTATGCTTCTAGTCTATAATTAAGTTTCGGTGCCTCTAGCCGGTCGAGGATAGGTGTGTGCAGAGTGATCAAAGTTCTTGTCTGGGGTTTTGGTGATGGCATCCCACTAATCTGTCGGTTCCTAAAGAAATGAGACCAGGGGATGTTATAACTTGCCTGTACTTGCTCAAAGGATAACAACCCTACTTAGATAAGGGGTTGTCAACTTTTTCCACTCCTGCCACTTTCCAGCTGGGCCACTTGATGCCCTTACCTCTTATTCTCAACGAAGTGTTTACCCCATAGCGGGGATCATTACATCAGCCATACGAAAGAAGATGATATTACTGGTTTTTAAAAATCCAAAAAATGTATTTTTATTATTTTACGAGTGTTTTTAAGTCTGTACGCTCTCCCGTTTTACGTACGTTAACGAGAACGTACTCAACTTATTTATACCCTATCCCGTTTTACGTACTGTGGCACGTTGTGATAACGTACTCGAGATTTACGAACTTTACCATTTAGACCCAACATTGTTTACGCTGTTTAGCGACATTTACGTGCCAGGTGGCGCCGAAGCGTTCGCGTCCCTGACTGATCCACCATCCCATCTCTTCGATAAAAATTTCTGGTTTTTAGGGATGCATCCTGGGCGTAAATCGGGGTATGTCTGTTTGTAAAAGTATGGTTTAAACTTTGCCGAAGTGCCTTAAACTTTGTGGATGACATGTGCTCGACAATAAAGATTTTAAAAATGTCGGACTTGTGTATTCACCCATTACTTGAAGGATACACTATACTGCATTACTTTGGCTGTTGAAAATCACTTGTTTTTCTTGTAAAGGATGATGGCCTATTTAGGTTGTTTTTCATGGAGTAGAGGGTAGCCCTGGCCTTTCTCCACTCTACTTACTGGTTGTTATTCCACCATTAGTGTCACCCTTGCTATGTTGCCCACCCTCAATAATCACCAGACATCATGGGACCTCCCTTGCCAGTATCAAAATATAATAATAGGTTTTACCCTTTCTGGCAATAAAACAGGTGTTAAGATTTTGATTTAAAGCTTTCGTGACTGCAGGAATTCATATAATAAAAGGTGTTAAAATGTTAAAACACCAAACTGAAATATTTTGCAAGCATCCATGTCTGCATCAAGCACATATACTTGTGGTGAGCATGCAAATAAACACGTGCTCTGATAGTATATGCAGTCTTTGAAACGGATTGATCCACACCAGAGATCGCTTTCTTTAAAGCCAAGTCTCAAACAGTTAGACAGAAGAAGCCAAAGGGCGAACAGCACAAAGACAATCAAAATATAAGAATTTGTTTTAGTGCCAGAAAGGGTCAAACCTATTCTTATATTTTGATAGTGGCAAGGGAGGTCCCATGATGTAGCTGCTCACCCCGAGCTCTCAATGTCCTGATAGTGGCATTGTCTTTGTGCTATTCGCCTTTTTGCGTCCTCTGGTCTATCACTGAGATTTTGGTCTCCACTTCCATGCTGGGGCAGACATGTTGGAAGAGGTGGGAGTACCTCTCAGAAGCCAAATGGCACGGGGGGTTCCACAAACTCCTAACATTTCTGTCAGGCTGCGCCTATACAGCTGTGCAGTATACTATAATAAAATTTCACATAATACCACCAGATTTGGGCATACATCACAATGCCTGACCACTTCCTACACAGTATACACTTTTTATTATATGATACACTAGCTTTACTACCCAGCTTCGCTCGGGACTTGGATTCACCACGCCCGGCCGCCTTTGTCTCCCTAAACCAGTAACTCGTTTGAGGCTGAGTCGACCTAGGGGAGGCCTAGGGTCGGTTCAAATAATCGTCACCGGTGGTGGCCGTGAGTGGGAATCGAACCCAGGTCGCCGGGTTCGTAGCGCAGCGCGCTAACCATAGGTACACATAGACGCGCTTGCTGCAGACACAACTTTCAGGGTGCGTTCGGCAGTAAACGACTGAAATAATAAAGCAATGCTGCGCGAAGAACGCCTTAGACCTGCAACACATTTGTATTTCACTTCACCCACGATCAGCAGGCACACTCCGTTTCGCTTCCGCACACGGGTCACATGGCAGATGTGACATCACAGCTCACTAGCTGTGCAAAAAAATACATGCATTATTGAGCCCCCCCCCCCAAATACAAAAGTCTGTTTTATACTTTTTGCATGGTGTACAGTCTGGAAAGTATCCACATGGCAAATTTAAAGTTTGTTGCATGGCGGGAAGTACACTAAACATTTTGAACAATCACACAATCACAAATTTCCCTTTTATATATATGGAGATTACAGCACTTAGGGTGAAGCAATACACAATCACAGTGCAAACTGGAGAAAAATACCAAGCTGGAACTAATGCCAAAGTTTCCAATCAAATAAACGGCAAAACCCTTGTTGGCAATCACCCCCAAAGTATAATGTTTCCACCTCAAGGTTTGACGGTGGGGATGGTGTTCTTGGGGTCATAGGCAGCATTCTTCCTCCTCCAAACACGGCGAGTTGAGTTGATGCCAAAGAGCTCCATTTTGGTCTCATCTGACCACAACACTTTTACCCAGTTGTCCTCTGAATCATTCAGATGTTCACTGGCAAACTTCAGACGGGCATGTATATGTGCTTTCTTGAGCATGGGGACCTTGTGGGCGCTGCAGGATTTCAGTCCTTCATGGCGTAGTGTGTTACCAATTGTTTTCTTGGTGACTATGGTCCCAGCTGCCTTGAGATCATTGACAAGATACTCACGTGTAGTTCTGGGCTGATTCCTCACCGTTCTCATGATCATTGCAACTCCACGAGGTGAGATCTTGCATGGAGCCCCAAGCCGAGGGAGATTGACAGTTCTTTTGCGTTTCTTCCATTTGCGAATAATCGCACCAACTGTTGTCACATTCTCACCAAACTGCTTGGCAATGGTCTTGTAGCCCATTCCAGCCTTGTGTAGGTCTACAATCTTGTCCCTGACATCTTTCTGACTGAGAAGGAGTCAAATGCTTATTTCCCTCATTAAAATGCAAATCAATTTATAACATATTTGACATGCGTTTTTCTGGATTTTGTTGTTGTTATTCTGTCTCTCACTTTTCAATTAAACATACCATTAAAATTACAGACTGATCATTTCTTTGTCAGTGTGCAAACGTACAAAATCAGCAGGGGATCAAATACTTTTTCCCTCACTTTTTTCCCTTACTCGTTCAGCACACCGGTTGTGTGTTGGAGAGTAAACCCACACCATTAAAAAGTCGAGTACGATGTTTCGACAGTAATTACAACCAGCCTTATCAGGTGACAGCCATAATTGGCTGTTTTGTAAATAACATCGCATCAGTTCATCTTACATGATAAGTCATCTCGCCAGGTAGCAGAGCACCCATCCCACAACAGGCAGATAGCTCATATGCTAGTCGGAAGTTGACTCAACCCATCGTCCATTCTGGGGTAAGACAAGTAAGGAGCACTTGGATAAGAATGAGTATCAGTGGCCCTTTGGAGAGACTATGTGGTGCCACAACAGCGAAGCCGCTCCGTCGGAGCCGTTCCTGCAATGCCACCACGGGAGAGCGTCCGGGCCGACGCTGCTTCTCCCTCACCACCCCCCAAATGAGCACACACAACACACACACCCCCACGTAGGACCTCGTGGGGAAGTCACCTGGCCTCCAGGTTTTCACCCAGGGGCCCTCTTCGTAGGGACATCCCCCACGGTTTCCTGGGGCCAGGGAATTGGACGACTTCCCCCAGGTTGAATTACACCGCGGAGCCATGAATTGACGTGCAATTGCATGGTCACGACGAGGCTACTCAGTCACCGCGGTTAGGTCCACACGAGCACAAGGGGAAGCATCCGATTGGCCGTAAAAGTATGCTTGCACGCCGTGGCCAATGGCAACGACCCAACGGCGGCCCCTGTTGATGGGGAGAGAAGGAAGCGGATGTCTGTGAAGGCACCGAGGCGGGCGCACCAATGGCGGTGGGGTATCGTGGGTTAGCCGGGCAGACCTTCGATGTAGAGAAGGCTCAAATGAGAGAGGAGAGCGACGATGGGGGTTCGCATTCTCCTCAAGTGAGCGATCGGAGCAGTCAGCTTGCCGGCCACTGGGTCGTCCGTGGGACGAGTCTCAGCGAAGCCAGGCCCCGCTCCCCGCAAGAACCTCGTGCAGCCTCATTTCTCCGCGACGGCCCGCACATCCGAGGCGAAACGTGAGTACTAAAGAGAGAGTGGGTAGTTTGATTCCAAAGGGACGAGGTAGATCGGGTTTAGACCAATGGGAGATAGATTAGACCTGCCCTGCTGACTCGGACTGACTCGGGTAATGGTAGCCCACAGACACGCCGGAAATAAATCGTCAGTGATCAATACACCTTGTCATGTGGTTTCTGCGAGTGTGAAACGGGTGCATGGGGGTGTGAGTCCACTCGTCGTGGTACGGGGAGTTGCGCGTGGGTAACTCTGTTGAGGCGGCAATTGTGTGCACCCCCGACCGGGGTTCCTGCGTCGTACCCTGTGTTTGCGCGCGAGTGTGTATTTACCCACGTGTTTGCGCTCGCCCCTGCGCGTAGCTCGTGGTTAGCGTGTGTGTGTGGCGAGGGGCGGCGGACTCGTACAGGGGCACGTGAGGTTACTCATACGCCCTTGTGTTTAACGTGTGCGTGAGGTAGACGGGCGGCGTACACGCGAGATTATCCATACGGCTTTGTTTAGCGTGTGCCCGCGGTGAGTGACGGTGGACTCGCCTGGGTACACGTGGGATTATTCCTACAGCCCTTTAAACAATCTCCATTGCCCGCCCTCGGTCGTAACGCGTGTGCGAAGGACGTCATTGCCCTCTGACCCCCGGTTCAGCGCGTGCGAGTGGTGCGCGGGGTTGTGTGAACGGATACGTCGCGTTTGAGTGGCTGAGAAGCGACAGATTGACTCCAGGCAGCCGTGCACCAGCCCCGAGCTATGCCCCCCAAACAAAACCCGCGGACCCGAGGGGCTGCGGCACGAGGAGAGTAGCCGGGGAGCGGCAGCCTTCTCCCCACGAGCGAGGAGTTGGATAGCGGCGGTTCTCACACGAGCGAGGAGTCCGGAACCTGCAGCCCTCCCGAGATCAACCCTCCCCCGGAGGGGGAGCCGGGGGCCCGTGTCCATCACAACTACCCTCCAGCACAGGAATGTGCAACGGTGCATTACGCGGTCACTCGGGACTGCCAATGGACATGAGCAATGCTCCAGCAAGCATCGGAGCATGGAGACATTTTGACTGGTTTACAATAACTTTAAAAAGTCACCATTTGCATTCAGTAAAATGTATTCTGCCGAGAATGAAGAAAGTGTCAAATATGTGAACTTTCAACAGAAGCTGAGTTCTAAGGAGACAATTGCATGGATTATTTTATACTGTTGTATACAGTACTATTAAAGTGTTGTTTTATGTTGAAGCTTACAGGACAATTCGTTCCATTTGCATAACTTATACATACACTTACCGTACAATTTGTACAGCATCAAAATTAGCCACGTATCTACCATAAATTAAAAGTTAGTGCCAACATTTATGTTCAACATGAGAAGATGCTATCTATTTGTCTGTCTAAATGGGACGAATTTATTTCAATTTCTCCACCTTAGCTGTTAATCCTATAGATGTGCAAAGTCTTCTTGTAAAATAATTTCATGGAATCAGATGTAAATGATTCTCATCTTTGCTGTAGGTAACTCCAGATTTAGAGGCTAAATGTTTTGCTTTTCCAGCTTATGTTGTTTATAAGTGACTCACGTCATAATGCTTCTCACGCGTGTCACAGTTTTCAAGTTTGATCTATTTTAACTTTAGAGGTACGGCGGCATTAATTAGACGATAGAAACGTGTCAAATCTGATGTGGCGATTGCACTAGGCATGCCAATACAGTAATTCTAATATTTGCATTTTTAGAATACTGTACTCGGAAAACAAAAATGCATTCCTCAAGTTTTGTCCTCTAAAGATATGCCAAGGGTTTGTGTTCACGGTTACACAACACGTGCATACAATGCCTTGCACCTCCTATTAAATACTATGCAGTTTAACAGTAAGGTTTGTACAGGATATAAATGATGGGATAGTTCAATGCGTATTTATAAAAAAAATACTAAAGGAGTTAACATTGTTTCATCAGGTGATGCTAACAGTTTAGCAATACTGTATTGTGAACTAAATATTTGTTGTGGGTTGTCTCAGGCCACGGGTGAATAAAATAGGTACCAATTTGCCCTCATGTAATCCAGCACTGTGGAGCCAGTGAGGGTTGGTGGGTCAGACAAATGTTGCGAAATTCCCTTCCCGTGAGGGTAGAGGTTGCAGTACCCTGACTGGCCAGGAGAAGGCGGTACAGCAAGAGTAGACTAATCTCCATCTGTCCCATCTGTACGGGATCGAGTGTTGCGTCCTCGCATGGGTGGATTTTCTCCAGGAGCCCCGGTTTCCTCCCACACGTGTAATCACTCATTAATTGGCTGAAAACATCCGAATATATATGCCGCTTCATGTGTTATGTGTTGTGCAGAGTTGTGAGATGCTGTTTGCATGAATGATGCTTCGATATAAAAACACATTTATATCTCAAACAGCTGTAGGAATTAATCCATTGTACTTTACCACCAATTTTATAAATGTAACGTTTTTGCAATGGTCATTTTGTAAATACACATTATTACTATTGTAACAAGGCCTTGTCTAAGGCCTATTCACTGTCCATTTATTTAACAGTACTGGAGTGATAATTGTTTTTTTACCCTTTTATCTGGCAACAAAACTGACATTTTTTACAAGGAGTCATGTTTGCATTGACCACAATACCTGCGGTCGGAGTTCAAACAAAAAACATAACTCTGATAATGTATGCACTGTCCTTGAAATTGATTGGTTCACACCCGAGACAGCTTTCCTTAGAAGCCTCGTCTCACATGGTGTTGGACCAGATGACGCCAAAAGGCGCCGTGCGCCTTTTGGCGTCAAAACTGACGCAAAAAAATGTGTCAGTTTTGTTGCCAGATAAAAGGGTAAAAAAACAATTATCATATTTTGCTGCTGGCAAAGGAGGTTCCAATGGTACAGTACTGGAGGTCAGTGTACAACACTTTTACATTTATGCGACCTAATCCAAGAGTTCCCAGTATTGATTAATATAGAGCATTTTCAAAATAAATGTTATCACGATTTGGCATGTGTTTTGATATTATACACATGTTATGTCTCATTTCATAGGCTTGAATGATACATACAATCAACATTTCATCCAGACAACACAAGAAAACACATCTGAAGACTGGGCAACTAGTGAACAGACCACAGCATCCCAGCTACAATCCAAAAGGCCTACTTTGCCCACTCCACAAATTACTCCAAGTACTAGGACACTAATCCTTCTGTGTGCAGGTTTCCTGTTCATAAAGATCATAGGACTTGCAGCAGTCATTCTCTATGTGGCTGAACAAGGCGCGGATCTGGTGGTTAGTGAACACTTAGAAAACACTGCATTTACACATTTATAGCAAGTGGTTGTATATGTTTAAAAACAACACTTAGAAATGTGTACAAGCACTCAGCCTTCATGCGTCACGCAAAATAATCAATTGGTAGTTCCTAAATAAGTAATGGGGGGTTTCTAGTCAATATATTTGAATATATTTTATTTGCTGTTCTATGCTCTGTCATATCTTTGTCAATGAATGCACGTTAAAGGAAAACGTCACACCAAGCTAACACACAGTCCCTCAATAATATGGCACATTAACAGTGACAAACTAAACGAGGCTCAACATGCCGATGAATATAACAATAGCTGTACTTAACTCAGCCCAATTGGTCTCTATGGTCAAAGACTTTGTACTGTCCCCTGACGATATCCTTGTCAGCTTCGATGTGGTCTCTCTGTTCACCAAGGTCCCAGTACCTGATACCATTGAAATAATTAAAAATTTGGTCCAACATGGACTAGACCCCGATACACCTGCGCTGGTTAGGCACTGCCTCACCAATACCTACTTTACTTGGAATGGCACCTTCTACAAACAAAATGAGGGTACCCCCATGGGTTCCCCCTTGTCACCAGTGATAGCCAATGTTTGCATGGAGAAATTTGAATCAGACGCCATCCAGACTTCCATCCTCAGACCTTCCCTGTGGAAGAGATATGTAGACGACACTTTCGTCATTTGGCCACATGGCCTCCCAGCTTTGAACCTTTTCCTAGACCACATTCATGCCAGATGCCCCGCCATCAAATTCACCATAGAAGTGGAGAAAGATGGCAAGCTGCCATTCTTGTATGTTCTGTTTGAGAGGAGACCTGATGGCTCATTGGGACATTCTGTCTACAGGAAACCCACCCACACAGATTCCTACTTGAAACCTGATTCCCACCACCACCCAGCTCAGAAGAATTATCTCATCAAAACGTAATACCACAGGGCACATTGCATTTCGGACCAACACCACCTGACCAGTGAATTAAAACATGTACACCTGGCCCTTAAGAGAAACGGATACTCTGACCGTACCATCCGCCAAGCTGTTTCTCCCTCCATACAGAAACAACCAGTTGATACTCCGGTCAAAACCATCACACTACCATATATAGCAGGCGTTACTAAAAAGATCTCCAAAATTCTAAACAAACACAAGATCCTGGTCCGGTTCAATACAGTACACAAAATCCGTGACCTGATCCCTTCCGTGAAGGATGTCGTTCCTGACTTACAGTACCCCGGAGTTTACAAATTGAGCTGCACTTGTGGTGATTGCTATATCGGGGAGACGAAACAACATGTCTCTGACCGAATTCGCGAGCACAAATCAGACTTGAAACACGGCAGAACGAATTCTTCTGCCGTAGCTGACCACTGTTATAACGCAGTGGGTGATCACGATATAGTTTTCTCCGATACCAAGGTTCTCTGCAAACCCACGGGTTTTTTTATCAGAGATTTGTCCACGAGGCAATTCAGATTTACAAACACAGACACAATTTCAACCGAGACGATGGTTTCAAATTAAGCAATCATCGGAAAGATGTTCTAAATCAAACCAAACATTAAACTAATTTTCAATGGTACAGTAAAACATTTTCAAGTAGTGGTATCCCAAACTTTCACAGCTGCTTATTTCTCTCCACTCACTCCACTCACTCACTCCACTCACTCACTCCACTCACTCACTCCACTCACTCCACTCACTCACTCCACTCACTCACTCCACTCACTCACTCACTCCACTCACCCCACTCACTCACTTCACTCACTCCGCTCACTCACTCCATTCACTCACTCCACTCACTCACTCCACTCACTCCATTCACTCACTCCACTCACTCCACTCACTCCCCCCCCCACCCGCTGCTGGTCCATCATGGCCCATGCACCTCCTACGTACATCGTGCTCATTTTTATGCTAATTACTTTGTCAAGCGTTTTGCTTCCTCCCACACAGCTTAAAGGACGCGACATGGGGTTGGCTGTTTTCACTCCAATGCTGTCCTCATGACAGCACGGTCCCTTCACCTGATGAAGGCCACTTGTGTTGTGGCCGAAACGTCGTGATTTTTATTTTATTTTTTACCTACGTGACTTTACCGAATAGAACCAAGGAGTATGGATCCTTGCAGTCACGAAAGCTTCAAATCTAGAATTGACTGCCAGTTTGCGTTGCAGCATCTACGATAGCATGTGATGGAGACGCGTGCCACGGCGGACAATGGTCTGACCTTTAATCCCATCACGAGACTCATCTGCACCATGCTTTAACTCGCCTATAAATGTATGTTGAACTTCTTTTGCACCATATGAAGCCAACTATGCTCATCGTATGTGCGGGGGAAGGACAACAAACTAAACACAAAAAGCAGTTAAAAAAAGTTTCCAATCGAGATGATTTAAGAGCGCAGAGCTCCAGTGGCTTCCGTATATCGGAAGCCAGAGCATTCCAGACGGTTGCAGAAGCGCATCTGAAAGCGTGCAATGCAGTGACCGTATTTGTTCGATGGCCAGCCAAAAGCCACTGCGACGAAATCAGCAAGGTATTGTGGCTCATTTGTGGCAAGGACTTTGTGTGTAATGAGTGCGACCGCATCACCCCAATCTTCAGATCTCTTCACTGGCTGCCAAGCCACTGCCAGATCAGCTACACGACTGCCCTCAACGTTTCAAGATCAATCATGAATTGATTCGTAATTGGCTTATTTGTCCTCTTCTCCAGTAAATCTCACCCACTCTGTCGCTTCTTCTCCTTTGTTGCCTCCACTGTCTAGAAGTAATTCCACCTGCCAGCCACACTGCTCACTCCACTTCTCTTTTCAAATCTTTCATCGTCACTGAACTAATTTTCCCTTTTTTCCCCTCATGTATTATTTACTAGTCTTTCCTTCGAAGCCCATACCTTAGGACAGGGGTGGGGAACGTCCGGCCCGTGGGCTGTATGAGGCCCGCGAAATCATTTGGTCTCTGGCCCTGCCAAGGCAACCGCAGGCGGGACTCGAAATTCAATAAATCTAGGAGCAAACCTGGACAAGCAGTTGCGAGTAGCAACATCATCAATAGCAGCCAACATCATCACACGCCTTGCCAAAGAGAAGCAGTTCCAGCCATCACATTAGGGGCGAGTTAATTAAATGTTTGACCAAATATAACAGGCTAATTTTTAAGTTGATAATTTTGTATGGCCCG
The DNA here is from genome assembly GCF_048934315.1 of Petromyzon marinus. Taxonomy (NCBI): domain Eukaryota; kingdom Metazoa; phylum Chordata; class Hyperoartia; order Petromyzontiformes; family Petromyzontidae; genus Petromyzon; species Petromyzon marinus. Next base: position 3,612,274 of record NC_133740.1, on the reverse strand, counting down.
CGAATGATGTTATAAATATACAAATGGCCCTTGGCAGAAAAAAGGTAACCCACCCCTGCCTTAGGTGAACGCCAATAGTGAGTGTGCAGTGAGTTGGAACCTTGCCTCATATAAATTAGCTCGAGTAGGATTTGCAGTTCCATTTATAAGGTGCTTGCCTCAGAAACTCGCATCTTCCATCTCATCTCAATCATTCCAATACTTAACTTTATTTTTAACCCAGGGGAGCCCCTGATGGCAGCTGTCCCCATATGGCACAAGGTGAACACAGCCCCAGGCTGCAAGTGGGTAGTAGTTTGCCAGTTGCCCGAAATGTTTCTATGGGTTTTATCAATTGGGTAATCTGCAAATATTTGTATTTATTTGAACCATGACCCTAGTGCACGTGGCCTACTCTTTTTCCTAATCGCGTCACGGGATTTGTCACATCCACTGTGGAGCATACGGCATATATTTTCTGGTAATACACCCACGGCATTAACCAGGGTGGCCACGGGGATGAATCGTGAACCTTGCCAACGAGCGGCAATGCCACCGCCAACAACAACTTATGTTGCTTCCACCGTTGCTGATCGGGGTGTGGATCATTCGTTGTCTTTGCTGTGCAGGTATCCCAGTGCAGGAGCTGCAACAGGAAGTACCAGCCAGTGCCACGGGACAGGGAGTGGGGGAGTGGAGCGCTCTTCAACTGCACAACCTGCGATAACACCTTCAGGTTGACGGCGACAAAAGGGACAGCTTGTATGTGTGTATTGATGCATTGATTCGCAAAGCTTACGCGAGTTGTGCGCGTGTGCGCATGAGATCCGGTGTTTTATAAATAAAAAATGTATATCGTAATACGAGAGGAGCAAACCATTTAAAAGGATGTCGCCACTCAAATACATTTGCATAGTGATGTAGAGTATAAAGTGGGGGGTGTGAAAGCGAACTGAGAGCAAATCCTCTGGAACCACAAAAGCCGTGTTGAGGACAGATAGCGGCAGCAGGCAAGGAATGAAACGCATCTCAGAGAGCGTCCACTGCGGAGATGGAGCGACGACATCGGCTCGCGCACAGGTGCTCGTGTTCGGTGGATTATTAAATTGTTTGGGGGAGGCCTTCATCCGGCAGTGGATTGAACATGGCTGCTGATGATGAGAACGAAAATAATTGAAAATAATTAGCGCAATGTATTTTGTATACGATTACGAAAGTAGTAAATATAGAGCATTATCAAAATAAACAACATTAATAATGAAGACGTATCAAATAAACCTTCTGAAGTGATCACAAGCATGGAACAAATCGATGGGGTCGTCAAGACCTTCCCCAAGCATGGCACGTCTTCTGATGCCCTGGGCGCTCATGGTTCAGAAGGCCTTACCAACTATATATTGTTTTAAACTGCCTCTAATTTGTCCTGCTGTCGTGTTTTTGTATTTGTGGTTGTAACGTTCTGATCCGCCCCTAACTGGACATCTGTGAAAAAGAGCTTCATAGCTCATGGGATTCCTCCAGTATAAATCAATATTCTGCTTGTTTGTGAGCAGCGGCTGGGGACAGATGGGCGTGCCCACATCGCCGTGCTACCGGTGTCAGGCGGCGTGTGGCTCACGCGCGTGCAGTGCCCCGACACGCACAGCGCTGCGCACCCTTCCGGGCAGCAGCTCAGCTGCATGGCCGAGGACTGCTACAACCCCCAGGGTGAGCGCAGCTGGAGGGCCACAGCGCCACTCCGCCGACTCTCGTGATCGCCAGCCACGAGCATTAATAAGCGACGATACAATTCTCTCTGTCTCGCAGACCCGCAGGAGTTTTGCGGGGGGGAGTGGGAGGGGGGGTGATGTTGCTGTGCATTTCTCCCAATGAGTGGCTTTTGCAGATAATTTGCACAATTTGGACCGTGACGCCGACATTCCCTCCCATCGTCTCTTTCCCAAGATCTTGTAACCTCGCTCAATGCAAGAAATATATTTCGGTTTTTTCAACTTCAGGAGTGCTGTTTGTTGATGGCCGATGGGCATTTTGGGCCTGTGCTAAGCAACTATGATAGAAAAAAAGATTTGGTCAAGGCAGAATATTGTTCCGGGGGTAGTTACCGACAGCATCCCGATGAAGAAATTAACACTGCAGTAAAGCGCGTGAGTGAATCGACATAATTCTCTGATCCGTTCTCTATACCGCTATCGTTTTATCAGCATAATATAAACACAAACCTCACTTTAAGACATCATGATATGCATAAATAACCAACCCAATAAGTTTTGTTGCTGTAATTGTTTGGGTGGAGCAGTACAGTAGCATTTAACACGTACCACTGATGAAAACCCCGTGACCCTAAGTTTGATTCTCAGCCAAGGCTAACGTGAGCGACACTTGAACCAATCCTATTTAGTTTGTTCTCCTACCCCCGCACCCCCGATTAGCACGTTCTCTACGTACGGCGTGAAAGAAGTTCAACATACATATTCATTGGGTAACAATGATGACAAGTCTCGGCAGATGGTTGACGTTGGATGACGATCACGAGAGACGGAGATTGGCTGCGTCATCATGGGGGTGGTGAGGAGGGATAGGAATTGGCTGACGACGATGGTGGTGAGCATCTTTGTAACGATGGCAGTGGTGAGGATAGTAGTAGAGACGTACGTACGTTGAACTTCTTTAGCACCGTACGTGGCCAACCGTAGACGACTGCGATACGCTGGTGGTAGTGTGGTGAGAGTCTCAGGTCGGTGTGCTTTGTGCACCGTGAGCACGCGTGGCAGGGCCCCCGGGTCCCCGGGACGCACTGTGTGCACGCGCGCACCCTGCACGTGACGAGGCGCGTCACGTGCTGTGTGCACGCGCGCACCCTGCACGTGACGAGGCGCGTCACGTGCTGTGTGCACGCGAGCGAGCCGCACGTCAGCAGCGCCTCCACGGTGGCCACGTGCATCAGCCAGGGCAGCCTCGTGGAGCACGAGGACGTCCTCATCGAGCAGGACCTCTTGGAGGAGGACGAGAATCGGCGCCACTGAGCGTGCCGCGAGCGAGGTTCCAACGCGAGTAACGCGCGAGCCTCCTCGGCGCCTTTGCGTTGGGTCGTGTTTTTAAATCGAGCTGTGAAAGTGCCTTGTTTTCTTCAGCTTTTAAAAAATAGCACTTACCTACAGTTGATTTGCGTTTAACCGAAGCACAATAAATTTCTATTTAAAGCTTTCGTGACTGCAATGATTCATCTTCTTTGGTTCTTTCGGTAAAGTCACGTAGAATGAGAATAAAATAATAAATTGATAAAATAAAATAACACAATAATATTCTCACGACGTTTCGGCCACAACTCACTCCAGCGCTGTCCTACCAGACAGTCTCGTCCCTTCACCTGATGAAGGCCGCTTGTGTTGTGGCCGAAACGTCGTGAGAATATTATTGTGTTATTTTATTTTATCAATTTATTATTTTATTCTCATTCTACGTGACTTTACCGAAAGAACCAAAGAAGACGAAGCACAATATTTACACTGCGTTTCTAAAGCCAACGATGACCCCTTGTTTATCGAAGATGGGGGTGGATGAACGGCGCGGTGGTTTTCGTGCATTGCGCTGTGAACCCAGCGAAGCAATCTCGATCCCCGGCCACCGCTAAAAAGCAGTGCAGAGTGGTATCTGAACTGGTCCTGGATGCCCCCTTTGTTAAACAGCACTGACAAGCTGAGTGAAGTATGGTCAAACATCCCTCGTGAACCGCACTGCTTGAGGATATTTGACCATTTCTTTTTTGGCCCAAATTTTTATTCGTGAAAAATATTTTATTCCACATCCTCCCTCGCATCATACATTGCAATATTTTGACACTCCGGGCAGCAGTTCCAAGGGGCATCTAAGGTATCGGGCATACCGGACTTATCAGGGCAGGCGGGAGGTTTTTTCCTCCTTTTTAAAGTGCTCTTGCAATTCATATTCTTAGCTCTTTCGGTAAAGTCACGTTGAAGGGAAAAAGAGGAGGGGGGAGACGATAAACCATAAACCATTTCAGGTCTTAATTGATTGGTCACGCTTACACTGGCTTTCAGACAGCATACATTAATTTTTCGTCTCCCCCCTCTTTTCAGAACATAGATGGACTAGTCCTTCTAAATAAACTGCCAAATCGCTGCGCGTGGCGCTGACGTTTTTTAATACATAAATACATCGTTTTAAAAATAAATAAATTAATGCAAACCGACGCACCTGCTGACGACCGTTTGTGTTATGGTCGAAACGTCGTGAGAATTTTTTTATTGTTTTATATATATTATTATTTTATTGTTTCCCTTCAACGTGACTTTACCGAAAGAGCTAAGAATATGAATTACTGCAGTCACGAAAGCTTTAAATCAAAATTTGCTCTTGTAATTGTTTTGATTTTAACCGTGTTTTTGACTTTGTGTTTATTCACATAAACAGTGATGCGCACGAGGTGAAAAATGTTACGAAAAAAAAGTATTTACAGTCGGCATGTGAGACGTGATAACAATGGCTCTTTCATGCATCATGCTATCGTGCTGTGTAGTCAGAGGGAAATTCAGTAGGTACCTTGAAACACGCCGTAATTGTTTCTGAGGTGGGGTGGTTTATTTGAAATGTATCGGTTAGTGGAGGTCCACTGGCCAACTGGAGGGCATCTACTCTATAAGTGGCTAATCTGTATGCTTGGCTGTAAGTTTGTTTCTATAATCTCCACGAAATTCAATTAACAAGGAGTCATTTTAAAACTAAAGTAGTTTATATTATATTAAAACAATACAAATACTTTTTTTACCTGATCAATCTTCTAATTTGGCGTTTCGGGCCCCTCGGACTGCTTAGCTGCTCTATCATTTACAATAGCTTGGCATGTGATGGCAAGCTCTTGTAAATTCGTACAATAGATAGGGTTATAGAGGGCGGGGTGGCACAGAGAGCTGTTGAAACTCAATGGCTTCTCTTTAGTCTCCAATAAAACCACCTCCATAACAAGGATCAACAACTTATATACAGCACGGCATATCTCAATGTAAAATCAAATACACTTGTATGTGCGTGTAGCGCAGGGGCGTGCGGTCAGGGGAGGCACAGCCTCACCTGTCATACTCCAATGAGAATAGCTGTTACGAAAAAAAAGAATAATCAAATAAAAATTTACATTTTCCCACTGATCTGTGTTATAAATGTCATTTCTGTACTATTCCAAAATTTTTATAGTCAAAGTCGCCAAATTTGCGGAGCTCCGCTGCAAATACAGGAAGAGACGAGAGGTGAGGCAGCGGCGCGCCCAGCCTCCCCTCTGATTGCGCAACCCCTGTTCTGTAATGCTGCGTGTTTTCATAAGGCGAATTGGATATAATTCTATGAATGTATTAGGGAACACATTTTTATAACGCGCATACGAATTGGTTATAAAGCAATCGAGTGAACAGAACTACGTTGCGCGAGTAGGAACAAGCAGTTGTAAGGCGACCTCGGTGTAGCATCACACAAGGTGGGATGCTGCTGGATGCTCTTGATGCTACCCACACGCCTCAGTCTTTGTTCAGGCTGCGTACACACATCACGTGTTATCGCAGACATTGCTTTACCCTATATTATGCAGGGTGCTTCAACATGTTTTTAACACTTATATGGGACTATCGTTTTTAATGGAAAAAGAACGGATAATACACTGTAACATGATAAAGAAATGTATGTTAATAGCTGCAAAAAGTCAAAGAGTCTCCACTTGCTCGCCATCATTGTCAACACATGCCTGGAATCTTCTCTAGGTGGTCTCCAGAGCCCGGAGGCACATTTCTTGTGGTATTGTTGCACATTCTCACAAGTATTAAAACAATTTAAGCACCCCGTACATTATTTATTGTAACGCGATTTTCCATAACGCGGTGTTCTTCAGGAACGCAACTACCGCGTTATAGGAGAATAGAACTGTATAATCATGCAGGGTCTCGAACTCAGGACACTAGAGGTCGACTAAATTTAAGCTCGATTTCAATTTCTAAGGAATATTTTAAAAAGTGATTCAATATAAAACTGCTACATCTTCCGTGTCGCCTCACAATGAGTTTATGGATAGGAAAGGGGTAGGGGCAAAACCATTTCTGCTCGGGGTCACCAAATAGGCCAGCACCACCACTCAAGGGTGGGAAAACCCGATTTTTTTTTGCCCGACAAATCGGGTTATTGCTTTTAATGGAATTAAACCCGATTTTGCCGATTAAAACCTGGTTTTATTATCGGCGTCTCGTGCACACTTCAATCCTGCTCCTCCTCCTCGTCGTCGTCGTCCGCCGCCGCGTCGTCTTCGTCGTCGCTCTCGCCGCTGGACTCGGTGTTGTCGTGGCCGTCGCCGGGCGACGGCCACGATAATGAAGACGAGCTTCTCGACTGTGCTGGGCGCCAGGCTGTTCCTCAACTTGGAATGGATCAATCCCATCGTCGAGAAGTTTCGCTCAGACGCAGCAGCAGCAGCGGCGGTCGACGTGGCCACGCCGCCGTGCGCGTGACTCACGCGCACGGCGGCTGAGCCCGGGCCCCGGCCCGAACGCCGCTAATGGGTGCGTGCGACTGAAATCCCGACTTCACTTTAATAAAACCGAATAAAACCGGATTTGGGCAGGATCCAGGTGCTCCGGTTTTATATAAAAACCGATTAAAGCCGGAATGAATAAAACCGGGTCGTGCCAGCCTTGCAAACCACTGCCTGCATGTACCACGAGGAGACGTTTCAATGTCTTGCGCTCGCAGTCTCAGTCTCGCATACTAGACATGCCCCTCACCCATCGCCCACAAACACCGCCTTGTTGTGAAATAGCCAACGCAAGAAGATCCCAGGGTTTGATCTTCCACGAAGCTCATGGTCCACCCTAAACTGTATCCACTGCACAAACCACGGCAGTAGATGCGGATACCTGATGCATAAGTGGAAAATTAAAAACTCCCCAGTAGTGTGTGACTGTGGTCATCCAGAACAGTCCGTACAGCATATAACGACGCAACGCCCGATCCACAAATACGAAAGAGACATCTCAGTGATGATACACTCCACTGCTCTTGGCGCGGTTGTCTGGCTTGACCACCTGAATGTGAGATTGCAGTTGTTGCTCTGCGTCTACATTAGCCATGCGAAAGAAGATGAAGACCCATCGCCCAGCTTGAGGGCGGGGTAGGGTCTAAATCAGGAATTCACCATGAAAACACATTATTTCAGTAAAACAAATCCATATGATCTCGCAAGTGCGTGTCACATAACGGCATATCAAACACAATGTGACAACGAACTCACCTGCGATATAGCAAACTCAAGGTATCCGTGTGCTACCGATTTTGTCTTTATAGTACTGTATTCGCTATTCATGGTTTCCTGCTGCAACAAAAAAATGTTACAGCAATTGTTTTTACCTTTAGCTGGATCCAAGATAATGGATGGAGTGATGATGCAGTGGTTCATGCACTGCGCCATCTGAGTTTGATTCCTGGCCATGACTGACATCGGTGACATCTGAACAGATCCTGTACCCCCCCCCAACCCATACCGAGCAGCATGGTAAAGTATGGTCGAACAACAAAAATGACCGACACGGTGTGTGGAGGCCCTTGTACAGCAGTGGACTCGCAAATGAGCTGTAAGGTTTGCTTTTGTAAATTAAAGTGTGTTTTGGCATAAACTGAAAAATCTGAGTCTTGCTGCTCCAAACGAGCATGGGGTGCAATGCCATTCTGTATGCATCTCAGCAAGGTGGTCAATATTCCACATTCCTTTGGGAGGGGGAAACTCGATGTAACCACCACTTCTGCCCCGCCCACTCTCGTCCTAGGCTCTGTGTTCGATGTGTTCAATACTCACGTGGGTCTCATTCCTTTGACATTTGATGGTGCTGTTTGTTGCTGGACGCTTGGCGTCTTTGGGACTCTGCACAGATCAACTTGAATATTTTGCTTGTGTGGAATAACCTCCAATATTTGCAATTAATCAATTACACTAATATTCGCTTCTGAAGATTGCAATTTAACCGCACTGTATAGCAGCACTTTCAAAACAATTTTGCAATATGACCCTATTTGAATACAAAATTCCTATTAAACTGACAATAACCATAATTTAAAAACATTTCAAGTGACAGGATATTCTGTACGTTAATTTTGTGTCGGTATTATAGAACAACAAATATTATTATTTTTATATATAAAGAAATGAAGCAATAATTTGGACTCACCAGGTCGAGTGTCGAGACGCGTGTTGCTTGAGGCATGCGACACAGCTTCTCAAAATCTTGCGGTGTGGCTGACATTGCACATCCCACCTTCAGCGGTCACATCCAAAGTCAGTGCGCTCACTCACGTGTACACTACATGCTTGCAAAGGGCACCATCGGTTTCGAGGCACGCGTTAAGATGTCGGGGTTTGCGGATTCTCTCTTTTCCGTGAGAAAAAAACAACTAATCACGTGACATTTCAACGAGTTGTTTCGTTTCAGCCGCGGTCACATCCATTGTTTTAGGCTGGGCATTGAAATGGGTTTCGTGCCTAGTGACACCTTTTCACGTCGAAATCAGGGAAATTGCTTGCGAAGTGTGCGTCCAGGCAGCTGAGGTGGTGAGTCTTCGCCCAAGTGGAAAGACACTTTGGAAATTGAGTGGAGCCGGCAGTTCAACTTCAACAAACTCATCTTGCACACACCATCTCTCACGGATGCTGTGATTTGATCGCTCATTTGTATATTTGTGGTTTCATTGCAACATTTGCATTCACGTCGTTTCGTTTCCCAACCACAGGCGCGTCTCGCTTAACGAGCGTTCTCCTTCACGAGAGTCTGCTATAACGCTCAATTTGTTCGCAACACGAGAACATGTTCCCGAAACAAGCGGAGGCCGATCAACCAAACGCGTCCCATGTTGGCAAGGGCCGCTACGCTACAACAATGGGATCGTATTACCACGTGCCCTGCGCCCAGCCGTCAGATTCTCACTCTCCTGTGCTGCGCGTGCTGCCTGAGCACGTGACCCAGGTGGGGGCCACGTGGTGTTGGTGGCGGCACTGTCATGGCGGCGCGTGGGGAGCTACTCGCGACTCCCGCTCACGGCCAACACGGGTGACGATTGTACGAGGTGGTCCTGGGACACTCCGAGGTCGACTCGGCATCAAATGAGTACGGTGTGTAAACATCGCCACCGGGGAGACAAAGGCGGCCGGGCGTGGTGTGAGCCACCCCACCCACACCCGAGGATCGGCGAGCGGGGCCGCCATCGCAAACAACAGCGGTCGGTAAGTAAGCTCTTGACTATGCATATATTATTGTTGTGTTACATATAGATTTTATATATCAGGTATGTAGCCTTCTCTTTGTGCCCGGCGCTTAAGGGCTGCAGTTTTTGATAGCGGCAAGTTTGAGTAACTCACGTGTACAGTATTTTGGCGGGACAAATGCTACTGTACTAACATTCGTGGAAATATCACAGAATCGTTTTGCGCGTTACCCCCTCCCCCCACCTAGAGGTTCACTCAATGTTTATTTTACTTTCTATCGAAAACAAGTGTTAAGATAAGCGTTTAAAAGTCAAACTTAACCAAGTCGTCAATTTAAGTGTCTTGTACATTTATGTTCGTAGGTTTGAATATATTCTGTCTAGATTCGTTTAAAAAGAATGCAACCTTCTCTGGCTACTATTAGCCCTCTTGTAGAATTGTGTTTCAACCGATTACCCTCGCTTGCCTGACCCATCACGGCTCAGAGAAATAAATGTATGACCAATGGACATCAATGTTAACCAGTTGTCCATTTTGTGAGGTATCCCTAACTAGCCAGTAACTTGTAAGCGGATAAAAAAATCAACGGCGTAATTTGTTCGCGCTCGCTGGTTACTTTTGGAAACAACATTGTTGATAATTAATTTAGAAAGGTCTTTTATACCGATCTAGGTCACGATATGGACTTCGATGTTAGCGTCGTAATTTTCTATTGGCAGATTCATACGTGATTATTCACCAGTGACTCATGTTTGCTATAATTTCACACATTTATAAATCACCTCACGTACCCCCCCCCCCCCCCCGGTTGCGAACCACTGGCCTAGAGAAGCCATTAGTGACAGACATTACCATCACATCGACAGTGAGGATGGCTTTATGAGACCCAAGGCGACATGGAATGCACAAAAGACGTTTGAACTGCCAATGTGTTCTTTGCGCGGCATTGACCTGCAAGGCTGTGAGCCTGAAATCGGTGAAATAATGCAAAACGATCCCACCCAGTTGTGTCGCGTCATTGAAAATGACCCTGAAGAAGAATGCAGTCGTGTATTTTGACGGTACAATATATATGAAATGCACAATCGATGATTCATCTAGATGAAGGGTGAGCAGTCAGATTCATTCCCTCACCCATGTTAACAATTTTGGTCTACCGCACCGACTGTTTGCTCTCATGTACACAGCGCACAGCGAATGACTTGGTGTTTCTACTTTGGCAGTGGTACACAAGCACAACAACAAATACATGGACGCATTCGTCAATAACACTGGCTTCTTCCAGGATAAAATATGGACAGTAAACCCTCTCAAACCACAAGGGTTATGTTCTTGAAAACGCGCGCGAATGTAGAAACCTTGTTGACCAGGAAAAATGGGGTTACGTTCCTGGCACGAGTGAACAAAGGGGGGAATAGTAAATGTTTAATACCACTGACTACAATAAATAATAAAATATGAATGACAATTCGTTTTTATTACCTTTCATGATGATTTGATGACAATGGAGATGGTGAGGAATTCAGGTGGACGACTCATCGGGAGATGCAGGCGTTTGATAACAACAACGCACAGTTATCATTTTAGCACTCGAGAGCACGTCTGTGATAGGCCGACATTTTGGCGTGGACTGTGAGATCCATCAAGAATGAGGCGAATGCAATCGGGGAAAGTGTTGCGGCTATCGCCACCCAGTGCTGTGTTCTCTTATCAATAACTTATCACATTTTTACTGTGAACAAGATTTCTACATATTCTTGGTTCTTTCGGTAAAGTCACGTTGAAGGGAAACAATAAAATATATATAAAACAATACAATTCTCGCGACGTTTCGACTGCAACACAAGGCTGTAACCCTCGTGAATAGAGAGGGTTTACTATATTGGCATAGTCACTCTGGTTTGTTAGTGCGTCGTCAACCGCGAGCCGGTGGGGAGTGTCAGGGAAAGCTGTCCCAGGTAGTCCAGGAAGCCGGTAACATGACTTCTATGATTTCATGGGTGCCACACATTTCTATTTACAGCGATGTTCAATGTACTGCTGGATCACGGCTTTTCTACTAGAGCTCCTTCTACTGGAGGCCCCTTCCACCAACAGTGACGTGAGCAAGCAATTCCAGGGTTGCACCTTTACATTTTTAAAATTAATGTATTTATTTGGTAAGAGCGTGTGTGTGTGTGCGAGTGAGTATCAGAGCATGTGGATTCTGTATATTCGCCCGCTATTCCGCAGTGTGAGTATGCAAGAGGTTGAGTGAGTGAATATAAGAGTGAGTATAAGAGAGCGTGTGGAGTTTGTATGTTCTCCCCCATTAACATTGCATTTTACTGTATCAACATTGATAAATGGTAACATTTTACAATACAGTAGCCTCTTGATTATCCGTGCTAATGCCGAGGAGGACAGCCGTGGCTAATTTAAAAATTGCGGACCATCCAAAAATATCCATTTTACGTGGATCTCTTTGCCAAAAAACACTAATATAGATATACATTATGTTTAAGTTAAGGAAATTGAGTTTGTTAATGAACAACATTTTTTATAATCTTAGCTCTTTCGGTAAAGTCACGTTGAAGGGAAACAATTAAAATAATAAAATATATATAAAACAATAAAAATTCTCACGAGTGAACATAGGGGGGAATAGTGAGAATTTTTAAAAGTGACTTTACCGAAAGAGCTAAGAATATGAATTACTGCAGTCACGAAAGCTTTAAATAAATTTTTTTACATTTTTTTAGTAAAGAATGTATTGATCTTGTTTTTTGTTACAAAAGTATTTGATTTAGAACGAATGCTAACGATCGACCGAACGATGCACATGCTCAGGGATAACTTTCCTGCTCCCGCGCAGAAGACTCGGCCCACTAAGTGGACAGAAGCAGAGCCACGCCAATCAATATCAAACTCCGCCCACTGTTGTAAAGATATGCAACTACTGTACCGTAGGGGCGATCACATGGATTTCAGATTAACCGGAGCACGTGACTTGTAATAAACACTTCCATGAATAAGTGTATCACTGTTTTTAGAATATTAATTTGGGATTAAGGGAAACATCCATGAGTTTTTAATTTGTGTCAATATCAGGTGCGTGGTTAATCCTCAAATCGGATAAATCGCAAGCGGATAATTGAGTCAACTTTATTATGAACTAAATCGACATTAACAACATTGCATTCTTCTATATCAACATTGACAACCTTTATAACATTCTTAACATTGTTTAGAACAATAAACTATGATAAAATGAACAACATTGCATTCTACTTGATAAACAACGATAATATTTCGAAGATGGTAACATTATTCATGACTATAATAAACTGTTATAACAATTTCTGTGCTCCCCTGTCACGCGCGCTCCTTTATGGCGTGCCTTCCTCTACTACTGCTGCCACTAAACACTGAGGGGTTAGCATCTACATCATTAGACCTCCTTTGCCAGTACCAAAATATAATAATAGGGTTTTTCCCCTTTTTTCTGGCAACGAAACTGAAACCTTTTTACAAGGATTCATGTCTGCATTAACCACAATACTTGCAGTCAAAATGCAAACAGGAAAACATACTATGATAATATATGCATTGTCCTTGAAACTGATTGGTCCACACCAAGGGACGGCTTTCTTTCGAGCCTCGACCCAATTGGTGCTCGACCAGACATGAATCCTTGTAAAAAGGTTTCAGTTTCGTTGCCAGAAAAAAGGGGAAAAACCCTATTACACTGAGGGGTTGTTTTCATGGAGGTGGACACCACCTGCATTATGAACACGGCGAGTCCACCTCATCGGAAGCCAAGTTCGCATTTCTTCCTGAGAAGTGGAGCTGCTTTGGCTGCATCTGCTGCTGCTATAGCAGACGGACAGAGAATACTACATCCGTGCAGGCCGCCCCGTCTGAAACCACACTCGGGCACTGCAAGCCTTCGGTGTGTTTGGCGAGAGGGCGATGTTGAACATTTTTTTGCTAGGACCTTTCCCGGCACGCTGAGTAGGAAGATGCTCCGGTAGTACGATCCCCCTTATAGAAGGGGACCACTAAGGTATCCTTCCAATCCTGCAGCACGCGTCCTCTGTGGTCCAGAAAGTTGTGATTATATCATCGGGCAATCTGCAGACAAACGCTACCTGGGAAAAGTGCTGTTCGAGAGCACCTGTGAAGGTCGATACATCACACGTGAGGGTGGGTGGCCAACACCACACCTGACTTAGTCTCCCCAGTGCTGATGTTTTACACACAGCACCAGGTACATGTCGTCCCCGGGTTACGAAAGGGTTAGGTTCCTGAGAACGATCCGTAACCCGAATTTTCCATATGTCAGTAACTGAACAATTTTTCCCTGAAATAAAGCTAAAATCCAATAGCCAGAAATAGTTGTGCCTCCCCTACCTGAATACTAGTTCGTTTTCCCTCAGGACTGTATTGTGCTGTTTTCTATTGCTACCTATATTCTATTGCTGTACATACTCTGCACTTCATATTCGTTTTTAATTTAATCGAATAACACTACCCATAATTAAACTAATGGAACATATTCTGGATCCAATTGTTTCTGAATACCACGAAACATTTTAATAAAAATCGTTAACAGAAAGCAGTCACTTCCGAATGTTTGTTTACCGTGCATTAGGCTAGGCCTAGACTTTACATACACACGAACACACATGCACGCACATTAAATACAGTAAAAACCTAACAATAGAAACATGGGGGAAAAGATAATTCGAAGCATAGGAAACAAACAATAATGTAATGGTATACAAAAATTACATTGCCCATAATCGTGGTGGGGCTTGGTGAAGGAGGCGTTTTGGTGGAGTGAGGTGTAAGGCGGCGTGCCTTATGCGTCCCTCCGCGGTATTCATCCGCAACCTCACCGCGCTGCACTATTTGCGCTTGCTTAACTTATGCGAACATTTCTTCTGCATCTTAAATTTTTAATGCATTTATCAGAGCATTTTCATAAAACAATAGAATTCTCACTAAAAGAACCAAGAATATGAATCCCTGCAGTCACGAAAGCTTTAAATCAAAATTCATTTTCATAAAGTCGGGTCTTCCGTAACCCAGGAACTGCCTGTACTCATTTAAGGCTGATTTAGGGGAGGCTCAGAACAGGTTTGTATATTTGTCACTGATAATGGTCATGAGTAGGAATAGAACTCGGTTCGCTGGGTTCACGCCACTACGCTACTGCTCCCCACTCGCAAACACTTGTACATTATCACACACTCAGACACGCTCCCAAACACATATATACTCGCTCACACTCTACACTCTGCAAAAAAGGGAGACACCATACAGCAGGGGTCGGGAACCTTTTTGGCTGAGAGAGCCATGAAAGCCACATATTTTAAAATAAATTTCCGTGAGAGCCATATAATATTTTTTAACACTGAATACAACTAAAGAAATGTCAGCTAAGATTTATTTGCGAGCCAGATGCAGTCATCAAAAGAGCCACATCTGGCTCGCGAGCCATAGGTTGCCGACCCCTGCCATACAGACTCAGCACGTGGTTTCAACTCGGCACTTGCCCCAACGTAGCATTGAGGCTATGGGGGAATCTTCGTGTTTGTTGTTGTTGTTTCAGGACCAGGACCCCCCGGTGGTGGAGAGTCGATCTGCACGATCGTCGCTGGCGCGTGGAGCCACCGGCTCACCGGCTACTCCCAGAACGCGTGCGGGAAGGGCAGGTGGTGCACAGCGACACGTGATACGTGTGCAGTGGATTCCTAAATATCAGCCTCTTGTCTCCACTTACACATGGCAGGTTTTCTCCCGGGGTCTCCGGTTTCCTCCCACATGATGCTAATCTGTGACGAGTAATGGAATTTGTCGTCAACATCCAAATGTGGCGGCACCCGCCTCGCGGTGTCTTAGTTCAATCGCCGGCATTGCTGTTACGATGGGATGCAGCCGTGGAGACAGGCGTCCTCATCATATGTTGTCTCGCTACTCGTGAAGCCGTCCCACCCCGATTGTCCCCGCCCACCAACACCGCCTTCCCCACAGTTCCTGCACGAGCCCCCAACACGTGGAGCAAGACGTTGCTCATCGTGCTGAACCACGCCTCGCGGCACGACCCAGAAACACACCTGTGAACCAGACACGATTCTTAAGTGTCCCAGAGTTGATTTTATGTCACCAGGTGAGGACTCGAGAGAGGAGCTTGGAAGCATTTGCAAGGGTGAAATAGAGCAAGAACAACCGTATCCCGTGAGGAATCAAGAATATTCCATGAACTCCCTGTGGTGGGAGTCTGCTCGGGCAGATCCTGATCCTGTTCCTCCCTCCTGCGCTCCCCCTCTGCACGTCGATGCGCTGCCACGTCGTCCACCCAGCAGCAAATCATTCGGCGAGCATCTGCTTCTCTCTGTCTGCCCCCCGCCCCCACAGCACAGCTGGGGTCTGCACCCAGCTGTGGCGCTGCGAGTGTGGTGGGAACTCAACACCAGCGGCGCCACTCGCCTACCTGGAACTGCGCGCAGGTCCTGGCGCTCCCCGGGGCAGCTGGCATGGCTACAATGCAACGCGAACTCGCAGGGAAGAAACAGGTGAGTTTGTGGAGGGGAGTAGAGTAAGATGGAAGGGGAGTGTGTGGAGGAGAGTACATTGAGATGAGGGGAGAGACTGGTGAGTGTAGAGTGGAGTAGAGTGGGATGAGAGGGGAGAGGCAGTTGAGTGTGTGGAGGAGAGTAGAGTGAGATGAGAGGAGACAGGTGATTTTTTTGAGGGGAGTAGAGAGGAATGAGAGGGGTGAGACAGGTGAGTGTGTGGAGCCGAGTCGAGGGAGGTGAAAAGGGAGAGGCATGGGAGTGTGTGGAGGGGCACTGAGATGAGAGGTAAGATACAATTCTGTGGAGAGGAGTCGAGTGGGACGAGAGTGGGTGACAGGTGAGTGTTTGGAGAGGAGTAGCGTAAGATAGAAGGGGAGAGGCAGGGAAGTTTGTGGAGGTGGAGTACAGTGGATGAGAGGGGACAGAGGAAGCAGAGTGTGTGGAGGGGCGTAGAGGGGGATTTGAGAGGAGCGACAGTGAGTGTAGAGGAGAGAATATTGAGATGAGGGGAGAGACTGGTGAGTGTGGAGCAGAGCAGAGTGAGATGAGAAGGGAGAGACAGGTGAGTTTGTGGAGGGGAGTAGAGTTAGAAGAGAGGGGAGAGATTTGAAGCTTTCGTGACTGCAAGGATCCATACTCTTTGGTTCTACTCGGTAAAGTCACGTAGGTAAAAAATAAAGCAACAAAAATCACAACGTTTCGGCCACAACACAAGCGGCCTTCATCAGGTGAAGGGACCAGACTGTCTCGAAGACTGTGCTGGAGTGAACACAGCCAAGCTCAGACTACGACCTTTAAGCTGTGTGAGAGGGATTAAGGTGCCTTGACAAAGGAATTAGCGTAAAAAAATAGCATTTGATTGGCGGACTTAGCATGATGAAAGGTGTAGCATAGTTATCGGCACCGGCAGTGCAACTGCCTGTGCTGCGAAAGTTTGGGGTACCACTACTTGAAAAAATATACTGTACCAATGAAAATTAGTTTAATGTTTGGTTCGATTTAGAACATCTTTCCAATGGTTGCTTAATTTGAAACCATCCTCTCGGTTGAAATTGTGTCTGTGTTTGTAGATCTGAATTGCCTCGTGAACAAATCTCTGATAAAAACCTGATTTGAAACACTGCAGAACGAATTCTTCTGCCTTGGCTGATCACTGTTACAACGCTGTGGGTGATCACGATATAATTTTCTCCGATACCGAGGTTCTTTGCAAACCCACAGGTTTTTATCACGAGGCAATTCAAATCTACAAACAGACACAATTTCAACCGAGAAGATGGTTTCAAATTAAGCAACCATTGGAAAGATGTTCTAAATCGAACCAAACATTAAACTAATTTTCATTGGTACAGTATATTTTTTCAAGTAGTGGTACCTCAAACTTTCACAGCACAGGCAGTTGCACTGCCGGTGCCGATCACTGAGCTGCACCTTTCATCATGCTAAGTCCGCCAATCAAATGCTAATTTTTTACACTAATTCCTTTGTCAAGGCACCTTAATCCTTCTCACACAGCTTAAAGGTGCACTGCCGTGTGCTACACCTTTCATCATGCTAAGTCCGCCAATGAAATGCTAATTTTTTATGGTAATTCCTTTGTCAAGGCACCTTAATCCCTCTCACACAGCTTAAAGGTCGTAGTCTGAGCTTGGCTCTGTTTCACTCTAGCGCAGTCTTCGAAACAGTCTGGTCCTTTCACCTGATGAAGGCCGCTTGTGTTGTGGCTGAAACGTCGTGATTTTTGTTGTTTTATTTTTTACCTACGTGACTTTACCGAATAGAACCAAAGAGTAGAGGGGAGAGAGGCAGGATAGTGTGTGGAGAGCAGTAGAGAGAGATGTGCGGGGAGAGACGGGTGACTTTGTGGAGGGGAGTAGATTGGGATGAGAGGGAGAGACAGGTGAGTGTGGAGTGGAGTAGAATGAGGTGAAAGGGGAGAGGCAGGGGAGTTCGTGAGGGCAGTACAGTGGGATGAGAGGTTAGTGATTGTGAGTGTGTGGAGGGGAGTACATTGAGATGAGGGGAGAGACAGGTGAGTGTGGAGCAGATTTGAGTGGGATCAGAGGGAGAGACAAGTGAGTGTGTGGATGGAAGTAGAGTGAGGTGAAAGGGTAGAGGCAGGGGAGTGTGTGGAGGGGACTGCAGTGGTATGAGAGGGAAGTGACAGTGTGGGGTTAAGAGTAGCATGAGATGAAGGAGAGAGACAGCTGAGTGTGGCCTAGAGTGAGATGAGAGGAGAGAGACAGCTGAGTGTGGCCTAGAGATGAGAGAGGAGAGAGACAGCTGAGTGTGGCCTAGAGTGAGATGAGAGGGGAGAGAGACAGCTGAGTGTGGCCTAAAGTGAGATGAGGGGAGAGAGATGGATTAGTGTGTGGAGGGGAGTAGAGTGAGATGAAAGGCGAGAGCCTAGTGAATGTGGGGAGGGGAGCACAGTGGATGAGAGAGTACAGAGGAAGCGGAGTTTGTGGAGCGGCGTAGAGGGGGATTCAAGAGGAGCGACAGTGAGTGTGTGGAGGGGAGTACATGGAAATGAGGGGAGAGACTGGTGAGTGTGGAGTGTAGTATAGTTAGACGATAAGGGAGAGACAGGTGTGTTTGTGGAGGGGAGTAGTCTTAGAAGAGAGGGGAGAGAGTCAGGAGAGTGTGTGGAGGGTTTCGAGTGCGATGAGCGGGCAGAGATGAATGAGTGTACTGAGGTGAGCAGAGTGGGATGAGAGGGGTGAGACAGGTGAGTGTTTGGAGGGGACTACAGTGGTATGAGCGGGGAGTGACAGTGAGTGGGGAGAGGAGTAGAATGAGATGAAAGGAGAGAGACAGGTGATTGTGGCCTAGAGTGAGATGAGAGGGGAGAAACAGGTTAGTGTATGGTTGGGAGTAGAGTTAGATAAAAGGGGCGAGACATGTGAGTGTGTGGAGAGGAGTAGAGTAAGTTGGAAGTGGAGAGGCAGGTGAGTGTGGAGAGGAGTAGAGTAAGTTGGAAGTGGAGAGGCAGGTGAGTGTGTGGAGGAGAGTACAGTGGGATGAGAGACGAGTGACTGGGTGTGTGGAGGGGTGAACATTGAGATGAGGGGAGAGACAGGTGAGTGTGGAGCGGATTTGAGTGAGATGAGAGGGGAGAGATGGGTGAGTTTGTGGAGGGGAGTACAGTGGGATGAGAGGGGAGTGACAGTGAGTGTATGAAGAGGAGTAGTGAGATGAGACGGGAGAGACAAGTGAGTTCGTGGAGGGGAGTAGAGTGGGATGAGAGGGGGAGACAGGTTACTTTATGGTAGGGAGTAGAGTTAGATGAAAGGGGCGAGACAGGTGAGTGTGTGGAGTGGAGTCGAGTGAGGTAAAAGGGTAGAGGCAGGGGAGTGTGTGGAGGGGACTGCAGTGGTATGAGAGGGGAGTGACAGTGAGTGTGGGGAGAGGAGTAGAATAAGATGAAGGAGAGAGACAGCTGAGTGGCCTAGAGTGAGATGAGAGGAGAGAGAGACAGCTGAGTGGCCTAGAGTGAGATGAGAGGGGAGAGAGACAGCTGAGTGTGGCCTAGAGTGAGATGAGGGGAGAGAGACAGCTGAGTGTGGCCTAGAGTGAGATGAGAGAGGAGAGAGACAGCTGAGTGCGGCCTCGAGTAAGATGAGAGGGGAGAGAGACAGCTGAGTGCGGCCTTGAGTGAGATGAGAGGAGAGAGAGACAGCTGAGTGTGGCCTAGAGTGAGATGAGAGAGGAGAGAGACCGCTGAGTGTGGCCTAGAGTGAGATGAGAGGAGAGAGACAGTTGAGTGTGGCCTAAAGTGAGATGAGGGGAGAGAGATGGATTAGTGTGTGGAGGGGAGTAGAGTGAGATGAAAGGGGAGAGCCTAGTGAATGTGGGGAGGGGAGCACAGTGGATGAGAGAGTACAGAGGAAGCGGAGTTTGTGGAGCGGCGTAGAGGGGGATTCAAGTGGAGCGACAGTGAGTGTGTGGAGGGGAGTACATGGAAATGAGGGGAGAGACTGGTGAGTGTGGAGTGTAGTATAGTTAGACGATAAGGGAGAGACAGGTGAGTTTGTGGAGGGGAGTAGAGTTAGAAGAGAGTGGGGAGAGGCAGGATAGTGTGTGGAGGGTTTCGAGTGTGATGAGCGGGGAGAGATGGATGAGTGTATTGAGGTGAGCAGAGTGGGATGAGAGGGGTGAGACAGGTGAGTGTTTGGAGGGGACTACAGTGGTATGAGAGGGGAGTGACAGTGAGTGGGGAGAGGAGTAGAATGAGATGAAAGGATAGAGACAGGTAATTGTGGCTTAGAGTGAGATGAGAGGGGAGAAACAGGTTAGTGTATCGTTGGGAGTAGAGTTAGATAAAAGGGGCGAGACATGTGAGTGTGTGGGGAGGAGTAGAGTAAGTTGGAAGTGGAGAGGCAGGTGAGTGTGTGGAGAGGAGTAGAGTAAGTTGGAAGTGGAGAGGCAGGTGAGTGTGTGGAGGAGAGTACAGTGGGATGAGAGAGGAGTGACTGGGTGTGTGGAGGGGAGAACTTTAGGATGAGGCGAGAGACTGGTGAGTGTGGAGGGGAGTAGAGTGGGATGAGAGGGGAGATGCAGTTAAGTGTGTGAAGGTGAGTAGAGTGAGATGAGAGGGTCAGGTGAGTGTGGAGCGGAGTAGAGTGAGATGAGATGGGAGAGATAGGTGAGTTTGTGGAGGGGAGTAGAGTTAGAAGAGAGGGGAGAGATTTTAAGCTTTCGTGACTGCAAGGATCCATACTCTTTGGTTCTATTCGGTAAAGTCACGTAGGTAAAAAATAAAACAACAAAAATCACGACGTTTCGGCCACAAACACAAGTGGCCTTCATCAGGTGAAGGGACCAGACTGTCTCGAAGACTGCGCTGGAGTGAACACAGCCAAGCTCAGACTACGACCTTTTAGCTGTGTGAGAGGGGTTAAGGTGCCTTGACAAAGGAATCAGCATAAAAAAATAGCATTTGATTGGCGGACTTAGCATGATGAAAGGTGTAGCACAGTTATCGGCACCGGCAGTGCAACTGCCTGTGCTGCGAAAGTTTGGGGTACCACTACTTGAAAAAATATACTGTACCAATGAAAATTAGTTTCATGTTTGGTTCGATTTAGAACATCTTTCCAATGGTTGCTTAATTTGAAACCATCTTCTCGGTTGAAATTGTGTCTGTGTTTGTAGATCTGAATTGCCTCGTGAACAAATCTCTGATAAAAACCTGATTTGAAACACGGCAGAACGAATTCTTCTGCCTTGGCTGATCACTGTTACAACGCTGTGGGTGATCACGATATAATTTTCTCCGATACCAAGGTTCTTTGCAAACCCACAGGTTTTTATCACGAGGCAATTCAGATCTACAAACACAGACACAATTTCAACCGAGAAGATGGTTTCAAATTAAGCAACCATTGGAAAGATGTTCTAAATCGAACCAAACATTAAACTAATTTTCATTGGTACAGTATATTTTTTCAAGTAGTGGTACCTCAAACTTTCACAGCACAGGCAGTTGCACTGCCGGTGCCGATCACTGAGCTGCACCTTTCATCATGCTAAGTCCGCCAATCAAATGCTAATTTTTTACACTAATTCCTTTGTCAAGGCACCTTAATCCCTCTCACACAGCTTAAAGGTGCACTGCCGTGTGCTACACCTTTCATCATGCTAAGTCCGCCAATGAAATGCTAATTTTTTATGGTTATTCCTTTGTCAAGGCACCTCAATCCCTCTCACACAGCCTAAAGGTCGTAGTCTGAGCTTGGCTCTGTTTCACTCCAGCGCAGTCTTCGAGACAGTCTGGTCCTTTCACCTGATGAATGCCGCTTGTGTTGTGGCCGAAACGTCGTGATTTTTGTTGTTTTATTTTTTACCTAGGTGACTTTACCGAATAGAACCCAAGAGTAGAGGGGAGAGAGGCAGGATAGTGTGTGGAGAGGAGTAGAGAGAGATGTGCGGGGAGAGACAGGTGACTTTGTGGAGGGGAGTAGATTGGGATGAGAGGGGGAGACAGGTGAGTGTGGAGTGGAGTAGAATGAGGTGAAAGGGGAGAGGCAGGGGAGTTCGTGAGGGCAGTACAGTGGGATGAGAGGTTAGTGATTGTGAGTGTGTGGAGGGGAGTACATTGAGATGAGGGGAGAGACAGGTGAGTGTGGAGCAGATTTGAGTGGGATCAGAGAGAGAGACAAGTGAGTGTGTGGATGGAAGTAGAGTGAGGTGAAAGGGTAGAGGCAGGGGAGTGTGTGGAGGGGACTGCAGTGGTATGAGAGGGAAGTGACAGTGTGGGGTTAGGAGTAGCATGAGATGAGAGGAGAGAGACAGCTGAGTGTGGCCTAGAGTGAGATGAGGGGAGAGAGATGGATTAGTGTGTGGAGGGGAGTAGAGTGAGATGAAAGGGGAGAGCCTAGTGAGTGTGGGGAGGGGAGCACAGTGGATGAGAGAGTACAGAGGAAGCGGAGTTTGTGGAGCGGCGTAGAGGGGGATTCAGGAGGAGCGACAGTGAGTGTGTGGCGGGGAGTACATGGAAATGAGGGGAGAGACTGGTGAGTGTGGAGTGTAGTATAGTTAAGACGATAAGGGAGAGACAGGTGAGTTTGTGGAGGGGAGTAGAGTTAGAAGAGAGGGGAGAGAGTCAGGAGAGTGTGTGGAGGGTTTCGAGTGCGATGAGCGGGGAGAGATGGATGAGTGTATTGAGGTGAGCAGAGTGGGATGAGAGGGGTGAGACAGGTGAGTGTGTGGAGGGGACTACAGTGGTATGAGAGGGGAGTGACAGTGAGTGGGGAGAGGAGTAGAATGAGATGAAAGGAGAGAGACAGGTGATTGTGGCCTAGAGTGAGATGAGGGGGGAGTGATTGTGTGTGTGGGGAGGGGAGTACAATGGGATGAGAGTGGACGATAGTTGTGTATGTGGAGTTGAGTAGAGTGAGATGAGAGGGGACAGGCAGCAGAGTATGTGGAGGGAGTAGAGTCGGATTAGAGGGGAGCGACAGTGAGTGTGTGGAGGGGCGTAGAGAGATGAAAGGGGAGAGACAGGTTAGTGTGGAGGGGAGTTGAGTAGGGTGAGTGGGGAGAGACAGATGAGTTTGTGGAGGGAAGTAGATTGAGGAGAGAAACAGGTGAGTGTGTGGACTAGAGTGATATGAGAGGGGAGAGGTAGGTGAGTGGACGAGAGTGTTGAGCAATTGAGCAATCATTGGTAGGATGTTATTAACCGAGTTAAACTTTAGCTGCCTTATAGTTTATATTCATATCTCCGGTCTTTTACTCCCAGCCTTACACACTACCATCACTATGAAATTTGACGTGCAATGTTTCAGTCGTGCAAATTTGTCGCCCATCCCACTCTCCCCCCCCCCCATCCGTGGTACATGAGTACCATGCCCAGGAACTTCTCTAATCTCCATCCCCCAACACCCCCCCCCCCACCCTGCATCCATCCTCCCTGGCTCCTCCCCCCTTCTTACCCGATATAATCTCTTGTCACAAACAGCTCTCTCGACTCACCACAGTAATTTTGCTGTGACTGTTGCCACCTGATGACGGACGCTTGTGTTGCCTCCGAAACGTCGTGATTTGATTTAGTTTTCATTTTTTACCTACGTGACTTTACCGAAAGAACCAAAGAGTATGGATCCTTGCAGTCACGAAAACTTCAAATCTAGAATGGGAGACAAGTCACTTTGTGGAGGGGAGTAAAGTGAGATGAGAGAAGAGAGACAGGTGAGTGTGTGGAGGGGGGTAGAGTGAGATGAGAGGGTACAGGCAGGAGAGTGGTGCTGAAGGTCACATTTCAGACTTTTGTGCCATGGGGCTGACTGGTGGTGCCAGGCTATGTGCAGGATATCACGGGACACACCCAGGTGTCAGGGGGTTGACTTATGGTGCCAGACCAGGTGCAGGATGTAACTGGTAGATCCTTGTGCCATGGGGTTTATAGATTGTGCGAGGCTATGTGCAGGAGGTCACGCTACAGACCCAGGTGTCAAGGTGTTAACTGGTGGTGCCAGACTAAGTACCGGATGTCACAGGACAACCCCAGGTGCCAAGGGGTTGTTGAAAATGCCAGGCTATGTGCTGCAGAAGATCACAGGATAGACCCAGGTACTTTGGGTTGTCTGATTGTGACATGCTTGGTATAGGAGGTCATTGGACAGACACAGGTGCCAAGGGGTTTACTGATGATGCCAGGCAAGGTGCAGAAGGTCATTCTGCAGGCCCAGGTGGCAAGGGTTTGAGTGATGGTGCCAGGCTAGGTGTAGGAGGTTTCGTGACAGACCTAGGTGTTATGGGTTAACTGATGTTACCAGGCAATGTGCAGCAGGTCATATGACAGACCCAGGTGCCAAGGGGTTTAATGATTGTGCCAGGCTAGGTGCAGGAGGTCACGGGGGAAACCCAGGTGCCATGAGGTTTACTGATGGTGCCAGGCTAGGTGCAGAAGGTCACGGGGGAAGCCCAGGTGCCATGAGGTTTACTGATGGTGCCAGGCTAGGTGCAGAAGGTCACGGGGGAAACCCAGGTGCCATGAAGTTGACTGATGGTGCCATGCTAGGTGCAGAAGGTCACGGGGGAAACCCAGGTGCCATGAGGTTTACTGATGGTGCCAGGCTAAGTAGAGGAGTCATTGTATCTCCAGAATAGTCTATTGTTCTCTACGTAAGTCATTGGTGATTGAGCTGAGACCATCAACTCACTGAAATGGAGAATCAGGTTTAATCACAACTCATTGGGAGTCTGTGTCTCTATGTGCACCTATGGGTGTCTTGTGCGACACACTGGGTCTCGATGTAAATCATTGGTGGCTGTGCTGAAACCATAAAATCAATACAACTCGAGGATCCATTTTAGTGACAACTCGGTCTATGTATGTGTAGGGTGTAGGTGGATTCCCGCTCACGGCCACCATCGGTGACAACTATCTTTGCCAGCCACACGATGGAGCTACGCGTGGGGGTTGACGACCTGCAGTGGCAGCCACAGCCTCGTGCCCGACCCCGACCCACGCAACGGTGAGAGGGACGCTGCCTCGCTCGCGACTCACGCGCTTGCTCACTCACCTTGGTCTGTCTCACTGTCACACTCACCTCTCTAGGGTTCCCTCTAGTTGAGGCCCTGCAGCCAGCAGTGGTTTCAGTCATACAGTTCAGGATTGTATCTCATCCTCCCTTAAACAATGTGTCTAATGCACTCTGCTTCCTGGTGTAGTGTTTAGTGAGTGCTGTGCGAGGGTTAATTGAGTTTTGTTTTTTGTGCCCACTATGCCATTATATTCGATGAAGCACATGAATGGACACTACACCAATATTCATTACTCTTGGGTTGCTGAGAAAGTTAGAACAATTTATCTTATTTATATAGGAACGTTTTAACCTCGGTGTAATGAGCTAATATTGACAGTAATCGTAATGGAACAGCTGTACTCCCTCTACAGAATAAATCGTCAATGTACTGTATATGTAAATGTACATTGTCAACATCAGCCCTGGTATCTGCACTGCTGAATGAACAGATCCCCATGCCATCGGCATCCCTCATTGCCCTGCGCGGTGCCACAATCCATTGCGCTATTGAACTGATCTCATCGCTCTGTCTTGCCCTTGTTTTCTTCTTTGGCTGCAATTCCGGCACCGGTTTTGTCCATCGGCTATCATCCCATCGAGTGGTGTCCAGCCTAAGCCCCTCCTTGCTTTTCTTAACAGTTTGATTAGCGTGGTTGGCTTTATACTGTACGAAAGAAGTTGTACATACATATGTAGTGTTTATAATGATGAATACACTTCTTGAGGCACACTCTTTATTGTCTTTCTTCTCTTACACAGTCCTTAACACACAAAGGGGTATACAGTCCCATCACCTAAGAAGTTACAGCCTCCGGACTTAGCGTGACCTACCCACAGGTCTCTTGCTAACCTAAGGAGGCACAGCCTCCAGACTTAGCGTGACCTACCCACAGGTCTCTTCCTAACCTAAGGAGGTACAGCCTCCAGACTTAGCGAGACCTACACACAGGTCTCTTGCTAACCTAAGGAGGTACAGCTTCCTGTCTTGGCGGGACTTACTCTCGAGTCTACTGCTATCCTAGAGTCCTCCGGCTGGGACCTAGGGGAGGCTATCTGACCCACCGCTGGCCCGGTGGGTCTTGACCACTGGATACGCCGAGCCTTAGCCCTCAGAAGGGCTGGAAGGCTGGGTCCAGGGTCCTGGCTATCTTCAGCCCGGGCTTCGGTCTTCGTGTAGGGAGAGAACTCCCCGCGCTTCGCGCGCTCACCCTTCTTATAGCAGCTTGTGGCCAGGTGTAACCAATCCTACATTCCCACGTGGAACTGTCTGATTGGTTGTTACCAAACTGTGGCTACGATCCAGTTCACCTCGTCTGACCCCAACCGTTATTCACACAGAGGTAGCGCTGCACTGCCCCTTTGATACCTAGTGGCAATGCAGGTTACCGAACAGTGAGTAGTTAGCACCTCTACATCTACAATAAGATTTCTCTGATTGTGTTTGTTCCCTGAATCACATGTTCCCCTATCTGTCTTTCACTGCAATCCCAAGAATGCAACTCTGTTCTTTGCATACGTTTCAGCTTAGTGTCATTGTTTTCTGATCATTTTCACAGTGGGTAATGTGTACCGATTGGAAACCACCTTTATTGTTCAGGCACTTTGTCATGCTGCTTTTGATGATCAAATCGATATTCCAAAAGCACTATCTCCTGCCCTAATTGTCTTTATTTCATACTTTTATTCACAATTCACCTTAAATTTCCACACCTCCGATTAGCACAGTTGACTTTGAATGGTGCAAAAGAAGTTTCAACATACATACTTACACATGGTATTCTTTTTCTTGGCAAATCAAGAAGAAGAGAGAAGAGCTGAGGATTATTACATCTGCTACTTTTGATATAGAGGTTTGAGTTGATTGTGTGGTTGATGCTAGCGTGGCTTTAAAATGCAAGTATCGATGCCGTGCTATTGCATGTGATGAGCAGGCGGTGTTGGTTCTCAGTGCTACGGTTATACTGACCCATGCTGCTTTGTTCCCATTATTGTAGGTCAACTCTGAGTAAAAGTAGTCGGTGGCTTCTGATGTATCAACAGGAGCGTTAATTTTGTTAGTTACCAAATACCTGTGGAATTTACGTAACGTCTTATTCTGTGGATTTCATTTAGTTGGCATGTTTATTTTAATGTCTAAATAAAACAGATGATGGGTTGACTAAAATGTTGCAGGTTATTGTAGACGAATACTAAACGAGTGAAATGCTGACGAAATCAACACTGATGATCACCAACCTCAGAAACACAAAGGCCTCGCCACTGCTTGGTGCACCAGCCACTGCACGGTCTCTCGAGTGGAGGCCCTTCTGCCAGCAGTGACACGAGCAAATAATTGTAGAACTACTTTTAATCCAGAAATTCCAAAGCTCTTCAACCACAAGTACACGAGCACCGTCCTAACCGTGGAGGGATGCAACCATCTCTCCGAGATGTTCTACAAGTACAGATGACTTCCCGACGATGTCTGCTTCTGCCCAGGCTAGGGGCACTTTGAGACCATGTGGAGTGACAGACTCACGGGCTGAACTCGTGCGAGTCCGATCCAAGTGTCACAGGTAAACATACCGGGTTGACCGGTAGTTGCGGTTACCTGGGTTCCCAACTATGTCAATGCAGTGGTTTGTAAGCGTTCATCGTAATTTTAATCGCAATTCACCTTCAAGTAGCACACTTTCCTATAGTATGGTTGCCTAGATCAGTCTCTGAGTGCGGAGGAGTGCAACATTCCTTCCCATACAGATGGAACAGGTGGCGTCAAGATTTGTGCTGTGCTGCATTCTAACAAACATTTGTGTGATGCCAACTCTTGCCTCCACAGTACTGGATCACAGGCTTGCGCCACCTCTGCCTGGCTGAAGTGCAAAACCAAATGTAATGTTACATGTTGCATGACAACTCTTATCTCATTGCTCCTGTCCATCTCTTGTCGTCGTCATAACCGAGGGTTGATGCCCAAGAACGATGCTCTTCATCTTTCGTGATCTTCAGGCTCTTCTCATGGAGAGTCCCGTCTAACTGTTCACATTTTTCCACCAACTGATCAGTTCCTCCCTCTTCCCCTTCTCCTTTCCATTTTTATTTGCAGCGTTATCTTCATCAAATCCCCAGCTGACCCAGGATATTTCCCACATTGCCAAATTTCTCATTATCTGCTCTTACCCGTGGACAAATACAGATAAGGCGAAAATTGAATCACAGATAATTGGATTTTGATTTGAGTCTTTCGTGACTGCAGGAATCCATACTCTTTGGTTATTTCGGTGAAGTCACGTAGGTAGAAAATTAAAAAATATATATCACGACGTTTCGATCGCAACACAAGCGGTCGTCCTCAGGCATAAAAAATAATCCAGCAGTGGAACTGCTGCAGCAGCGCTTGTGTTGCGATCCTAACGTCGTGATATATTATTTTTTGTTTTATTTTTCTGTCTACGTGACTTTACTGAAAGAACCAAAGAATTGGATTTGATTTTTGATTTAAAGCTTTCGTGACTGCAGTAATTCATATTCTTAGTTTTTTCGGTAAAGTCACGTTGAAGAGAAACAACAAAATAACAAAATATATATAAAACAATAAAAATTCTCACGACGTTTCGACCATAACTCAAACGGTCATCATCAGGTGTGTCGGTTTGCATACATTTATTTAGAAAACGGCATATTTATTTATTTATATATAAAAAAATAACGTTTGCGTCACGCGCAACGATTGGCAGTTTGCCCAGGACTAGTCCATCTATTTTTTGAAAAGAGGAGGGGGGAGACGAAATTTGTTTTTATGTATGCTGTCTGAAAGCCACTGTAAGCGTGAACAATCAATCAAGAACTGAAATGATTTATCAAATCTTTCCAATGATTCTATCTTAGCAATCATTGGAAAGATTTGATAAATCATTTCAGTTCTTGATTGATTGTTCACGCTTACAGTGGCTTTCAGACAGCATACATAAAAACAAATTTCGTCTCCCCCCTCCTCTTTTCAAAAAATAGATGGACTAGTCCTGGCAAACAGCCAATCGTTGCGCGTGACGCAAACGTTATTTTTATATAAATAAATAAATATGCCGTTTTCAAAATAAATTTATGCAAACCGACACACCTGATGATGACCGTTTGAGTTATGGTCGAAACGTCGTGAGAATTTTTATTGTTTTATATATATTTTGTTATTTTGTTGTTTCTCTTCAACGTGACTTTACCGAAAAAACTAAGAATATGAATTGGATTTGAGTCACTATTCCAAATGTGTGTGTTGTGTGTCTTGTTTTCCGCTCCATCTGCGTGAGTAGGAGATGCCAACCCCGTGCATTGTGTCCGGTTTCTTCACCAATGCTGCAAAACTGCACCACAGTGAATCTTACAGGTGCAGTTTCTCCATCCTGCCTCATGTTTTAATGTGACGAAGTGGTCATGTGCCTTAAGGGTTATTGAGATTATCGCGAAGGTTAGAGAGGTTAGACTTTGATGGTATGTGTTGAGAAGAGACAAAGGAGGTGTAAGGGAAAGTTGCTATGGAGATGCTGCCGATGCAGCACCAAAGGAGTACAGCGCGACCGAGGGGGAGATGGGAGGCTGCGGTGGCACGAGACACGAGGACGGTGGATATGACGAGAAAAGAGGCACGGAATGGAAGCTCACGGAGAAAGGAAAGAGAAGCAGCTGACTACATGCAATAATGGAACGTTTGGCTTAGAATAAGAAAAGTTGGTTGTGTGGTTCAGGGCAATCAGAATGGCTATGTCCTACATGAAGTGAGCACTGCTGAGCTCCTGGATTAAGAGGGGTATCTACCTGCTGCTCTGAAAGAGTTCACAATGTCCAGGGTCAGATACACTACGCTGGGACTGTTGACACCTGAGGTTGGATCCCTGGTAATTTCTGTTTGTTTTTTCAGGGGTCTGAGTGTACGTGTGTAGAAATTGGCGTATGTGTTGCAGGAGGCTAGTGGCTACAAATCCAGCGACCTAAGTTTGATTCCGTGCCATGGCTCACATCAGTGGTGAGTGATGTCTGAACCAATTCGAGTCTCCTGTATGTAGACTCAGCTCCAAATAAGTGCATGTTTCAGCGTGTATTAACATCAGCAAAGGGAGCTAGGCTTGGAACTGGCCCCATCACCCCATTGTGCACATTGCCAGTCTTAATAGGCACATGCCAGCAGCACTTGCCTGGCAGCCTGTATAAACGATGTGACTCTTTGTGTTTTTGTTTTGTGTGTGAGTGTACGTATGTGTGCAGTGGTGGGGAGTGGTATTGTAGCGCTTAGTGAGCTGCACTACGAACCTGGTGACCCGAGTTCGGTCCCGCTCATGGCCAACACCAGTGACGATTATCCGAACCGGTCTTCGGCCTCCTCTATGTCGACTCAACCTGAAATCAGTACCTGGTGCGGTGTGTAAACATAACCACTTGGGAGACGAAGGCGGCCGGGCGTGGTGCTGGCCACCCAGCTCCAAGTATGCCAGCCGGACTTCATGGGTTCTTGCAAACACCACTTGTTCCAAAAGTTTGGTAAAGGCTATATGGGGTATCTTTGTCTTTGTATGTGTACATGCTTCTGGGTCAGTGTCTTTGTCAGAGAAACTGATCTAACAGTGCTGAGATTCTTCATGCCGTCCCCAGCTTTGACTGTCTCACTGGGTTCATCATGGCCATGTTGTAGACGTGGACAATTTCATGCAAATGTGCGTGTTATATATTTTTTGTTGATATTAATGGCAGTAGACGTCTGTTGACTAGTACTCTGATTTTACACTTTTTAGTGGAACAGGAAGGTATGAGATGACTTTCAGCTCCACATCCACACCCACCTCCGTGCTCAATGCCAAGAAGCCACTGTATTGGTAATAAACCCGCAATGTTTTTTATTTGTAAACCTGCATTTTTTTCCATATTTTCCCAATTTACCGCGACTGTGCTCTCGCCATCATGTCATGGGTCCCCAAGTATTCATTCGTGTCTTACAGAGCAATACAAGCCTTGTGTTAGATCATAGCCCACTAAATCTGATATCACAGAGCTACTTTGTACCCTTTAAATTGACCTTTCGTCCACATAGTAAATGGCAGGACTTTCCCACCCGTTCCTCATATGGGAGTAATGTTAGTCGTAATAATGTTGTGACTTCTCATAGCTGGAAATATATCCCAATAAAGTGCAGAATGACAGTAATGTGATGCATTATTTTGTGTAGTCAATGACGACCGGACTGAGACCATTAACTCACTCGATTGAGAACCCGCTTTAATCACAGGCAGCTGCCTGGATTCAAACTCAGGTACTCGGTGGTGCCAGTTCAGTGCTCTGGCCTCTAAACACCCACGTGTTAAATACATAAGCAACCTTTTTAATTAGTAACATTCTTTGAACACTTTGCCAAAACAATTGGGATTGCGGAGCTGTGGCACAGTCATGATATTGCTTTTTCTCATGCCTCTGCTGGCAGAATTTCCACGAGGATGCTCGTGTGAGAGCCCCTTTACAAAATATTTGGTCTACTCTTTCACACTGGTCATGTTTTACTGCATGGTAGATAGGCAGGGGAATTTAAGATTACTTGACCATTTGTTTCAACTGCTGTGCCAGAGGGTCTAACGAGCAACCTCTCTGTTGCCAGGCCAGCGTGCTAGGCATTGCACCACAGCAGCCCCCTCCAGTATTTAATTCTAAACGAAGGTCACTCTCTGCGTGCTTGTGTGCACGCGCGTTTGGGTGGTGTTGAACGAGATGGTGCAGACGTCTCGCTTCTTCGTGAGGAAAGTGATGGCACTGGAGCCGGCCTGGCTCACGGGACTCGCTCCGCGCTTCTCCTGGCAGAGCGCCGTCTGGAGGCCCCGTTGTCGCCACTGCGCTCCGGTGACATTCACCGGGCCACGGTTCATTTGGTTCGTGAAATTAGTGGCGAAAACAAACGTCAACAAAGTGACTTGTTTTATTTCATGCAAAGATAATGGGAGGTCGAAAATCATCAAATGGGCGGTGACCGCCTAGCAGTCGTGCGTTTGCCGCTTATTACGAAGGTGCGCGGTTAGAATCCAGCGGCTGCTCGGATTTGATACTGCGGGTTTATTAACTGTAAACATACACTCGGTCTGCTTCAGAGTGGACATTAAAGATCCCGTGACGTCATTCGCAAGGTTAGGCCATTGTGTGGCGGCATCATGAGTCATGTTATTCTCATGAACAGTTGTGCCCGAATGATTCAATTGGGAATATACATAGCAATCGTAACCCCCTCCTGTGAGAACCTGGCAAGACCCTTCTGAAAAATAGTCACTGTGCTCAGTGACGCTTTGCTGGGTAAATCAGCATGATAACCACTGTGACATGAGCCTGTGAAGCAGTGGTTTGAAGTTGGGGTTTGGTGGGATTTGTGGAGATGGAGCCATCGTGTTTGCTGGGGGCACGCGCCTGCAGGGTGATGGGATGGTACCTGTAGGATTTGGTACAGCAAGTATGCTTGACATAGAGTACGTTGCATGTTCGTCCTGATCAATTCACCGGCCACACCCAGTGCAGCATCTTTGCATGTATTGACTGTCATTGTATATAGATGTTCAGTCACATATACAAACGTTTCACCGATCTGCCTATACCACACTCCCCAGCAAGTCGGATATGCGACGTAGTACTGAATGACTTAGCTTGAGTGTTATCCCGTGGTTTCTGTGGGCTTTCTCTGGTTAATTTCCATACGTATAATATTCAAAGGGACAGATTGCAAACAACATTGAAATGAAATGTTTTCCTTTTTAAACACAATAAGTTTGTACAAAATTAGTGAAAGTCATGTTCAAATACTGCTTGTAATGTATATATTGTAGGAAGATTACTTTTACGGAATGTTTTGTTGCACTATACCCATAACAAAACTCTACTAATAAGAAAAAATGTTGTGGTAATCCGTCGTGAAACATTACTCTATGCTCTCAATCAGCAGCCATGATGGTCACTGATCAAGGCTACTTACCACCCTGCACTGTCCTGTGATGCCAGGACCCGTCCCCTGCACACAGCCCATCTCATCGTTCCATTTCCACCATGGGCAACTTCCTGCGTAGCGAGTTTTCTCCCCACTGAATGTACATGACAACGTTGCAAGACCCATGCTGCAAATTTACATCTAAAATCCAAGCACATACACTTTCATAGGAAGTGTAACCTTCCGGCTACAGACAGGAGCAAATGTTCGGAATAGATTTAGGGGTAGGGTGGATAGTTTGGTTATGAGTATTAGTTGTAATAATTGTGCCTTGTATGTATCCAAAGTAAACCATAAGGGAGGGCCAATATAGGTTTGTATTAACTTAAGGCTGATTTGACCTAGGGGAGACCTAGTATAGGTTCAGACTAATTTAAGGCTGGGTTGACCTAAAGGTGAAAGCAAGTTTCCTAAATTCACAGTGCCTGTCCACCCAGCAGTAAAATAGGCGCACTGCAACGAGTTTATCGGCAATACGCATGTGGGTACTTTCCAAGACGCCTGTCCATCTTGAAAGATAATTGATAATCCTCGAGGAGCTCTTCAGAGCTCCCCCAGTTGAGTTCCTTCCGCCGGCAGTGGTGTGAGCAATCAGCTGCATGTGGATATTTCTGAGATGAGCACTTACACTAAAACAATGTGAAGTTAAATGTACTTATTTTCACATTTCAAAAGAAAATTTGTGACTAAAGATGGAATTTTACTCATCGCCAATATTTGTTTTGTGATGCTGGCAGATTCGTATGTGGACGTCTCCGATTCCAAACAGTATTCCTCTTCTGTGAAGATGTGGACGACGGACTTGTCCCAGACCCCCATTCTCCACCGAGGACCACACGCGCTGCACACGAGCCACGTGTCGAGTGAACCCCAGCAGCGACGTCTCGATGTTCCTGCCTGCCCACTGAATGACACCTAGCAGCGCAATAACACTGGATTAGAGTTGCAGTGCACAGTAGTGCAGAGGCGGGTCTATAAACTTCGTAACGGGAGAGACGGTAGCGCCGACATTTTAAGCTGCTTAAAACACGTCTTACTGGTAAATATCAATAAAAGATTATTTGGGTCTTTTGGGAAAGCCACGTAGAAAGAAGAAATAACACTAGAAAATCAATTTTGGCGTCTCAAGGGGGATGCGATCGCCCCCATCGCCTCACCCTTGGATGGAACCCGCACTAATGGCGTGATCACAAAGGTGTACAGCAAGCGCCGGGCATCTTAAAAGTGTTGAGCAGCCAGTCTATGCAGACGTGGGCTCTCCCATGTTCTCTGGAGCAGGGCTCGGTGCAGCCGCACGTGACCCTTGCGTCATTCCGGTTCCTTCAGAGGCTTGTCCACCTGAACCACTTGACTGGAGAGATTGAGATGGGGAAGCCGGGAGCATCTGTTTTAGTAAAGGAGACGGTATCCAACACAGTCCCTTCACGTTTGTACCGTGATTGCTACTTTAAAGAAAGTCTCATGGTTTAAAAATGGAAGATGTTGCTCACGCACTATTCTCTCTGTTTTGTGTGGAAGAGGATGATGACGGCCCAAGATATCTGTTTTTGAAAGATGTTACATCCAGGTGCTCCAGCATTAACTAACATTATTTAGAACTGATTTAAGTACTTATTAGCATGGTTGGATATGTATGGTACGAAAGACGTTCCACATACGTCCAGCAACCTGCTGTGTCAGGATATTTCTTCAAATTCAGCCTAAAAAGTCAATAGTGCACACTTTCAATTGAGTATTAATTGAGAATTATGAATGTGGATTATGTGATAACCTATGGTTTGCATGTTGAAAGTTTTGTGCAACCCCGTAGTGAATTTGAGTGATTTTGAATAAGGCTAGTCCTTAAAGGCAACACAATTTTGTATAAAATTGTATTTCATCCAAGATGCTGTTTAGTGCAGTCCTAGTGGTACAGTACATGAGTTGGGGGAATCTTTGCATGTCTACATGTCTGTGTCAACCATACTACGTATGCGGATTATCTGGCGATTGCTTCCCACTGAGAAAGAGTTGCAGATCCTACTGCTGAACCTGGAGCATGCTACTTCAGAAATAGCGCCTTGCCATTGGCCCCACAAAAACAAAGTACCTGCCTGGGTATTTTATGTCATCACATGCTCCCCTCCATTAACGCCTCATAAGTGATGGGATAGTTGTGGGGAGAGTAGAGAAGTCTCTGTACTTGAGCAGTGTGCTTATGACCAGCTTTGGTTTGGAAGCCGAGGTCTCTGAATCAGTCGAGTGACATCTTTTCATCAGCTGTGTAACGCTATGTAGAAGCTACCTGGCTTGTTATGCCCTCTATGCTTGTGAAACATGTAGCCCTCTTAATGGAACATCTGCATAACTTTTAAACCTTCAGGCTAGCCATACGATCCATTCTGGATTTAACCAAACTGGATTGTGCGAGGAACCCACAGAACCTTGAAAGATCTGGACACTTCCATCGGTGACATGTAGCCTGCATACCTAGCTCCTGCATGCCAGCTTCTGTTTGGCCGGATAGATAGGGCTAAATGGGTGTGGCACATACTAGGGAGATGGAATACAGTGGTGCAGAAGGATGCGGAGCTGATTGGACTGCCGATTACTGGTACCAGCGGTGTCAAGATCGGCCACTGTGGAGGAGGTTCGTGAAGGACGCCGCTGGGGAGTTGGAGGCAGTCGCCCTCCAGTGACAACGAGCAGAGCGCTATACGGCTAAAACCCAGAAGGTTAGCAGTTGGGACCACGGTGCGTCTTCCAGTCAGTCATCTCAGCCCACGGCACCTGGGTATGTTCTGCACTTCGCCGTGGTTACGGTCGCCGCCACCTAGTGGTGAATGGCGGTAGTGCGTGCATCGTTTACTGGCGATGTTCATAAGCGGGCACGTGACCGTTGCGCGAGTCGATGGGCGTGGCCTTGTTCACCACGCCCACTTCCTTACTACGTCACCCGTCGCATAGCAACAGAATGCACAACGGCGGAAGTTGCGGCAGCTGCGGCAGCACGCAGTCGTCTCGCCGCACGGACGCGGTTTTAAGCTCTGTCGACATTCGAAACGACAGACATCCAAGTGGCGGAGCAGATGCGGGTGAGTACGTGTGAATCAGGTCACGTTGAAGGATACATCATCAATTACAAGTAGCTACAATCGCGCTACCACAGTGCGACTTATTACGTTGTACGAATACACTACATTCTACACCGCTTAACCACGCCGTTTGCTATACCCGGCCGTTGCTAGGGACGCCGTCGCTAAGGCTGGGCCAACGGTCAAGCGACGGGCGGGCTCCGTACGTTAGTCGTGTTTGTATTTTTTATATATTTTATTATTTTGTTGTTTCCCTTCAACGTGACTTTACCGAAAAAACTAAGAATACAGTCGTGTTTGTGTCACGTCTGCTCGTGTGGTTGTTGCGCTGCAACGTTTCGTACAGCGCCCTTTGCGTCTATGGGCGTGAAGGAAGGGGGCGACGTCTACCACGCCCTCTTATTACGTCGCGGCGCAGAGCGCCAAGTCTCTGGGCGTCTCTCCGCACGCACGCGGTTTGAGCCTCGAGTGGAGTCGACGGACATCGAGGGGCGGGTGAAAGTGCGGTGGCGGGTCAAGCTTCAGGCGACATCAATTTCAAGTTGGCTCAACTGCGCGCCGCCTCACGACTGCACTGTACCACAACACTACCACACGACTATTAATTAACACGCTGTACACTTCCACCACGACCGCACAACTCTAGACACCGCTTTACCACAACATTTGCTATGGCCAGCCGATGCTAGGAATGCCGGCGCTAAGGCTGTACACTCGTGTGAGTGTTTCACTAGTGTGAGTGTTTCACTAGTGTGAGTGTTTCACTCGTGCGACTGTTACACTCGTGCGAGTGTTTCACTCGTATGAGTGTTACACTCGTGTGAGTGTTACACTCGTGTGAGTGCTACACTCGTGTGAGTAACACTAGTGTGAGTGTAACACTAGTGTGAGTGTAACACTAGTGTGAGTGTAACACTCGTGTGAGTGTAACACTCGTGTGAGTGCTACACTCGGGTGAGTGCTACACTCGGGTGAGTGCTACACTCGTGTGAGTGTAACACTCGTGTGAGTGCTACACTCGTGTGAGTGTAACACTCGTGTGAGTGCTACACTCGTGTGAGTGCTACACTCGTTTGAGTGTAACACTAGTGTGAGTGTAACACTAGTGTGAGTGTTTCACTCGTGTGAGTGTTTCACTCGTGTGAGTGTTTCACTCGTGCGAGTGTAACACTCGTGTGAGTGTAACACTCGTGCGAGTGTTTCACTCGTGCGAGTGTTACACTCGTGCGAGTGTTTCACTCGTGCGAGTGTTACACTCGTACGAGTGTTACACTCGTGCGAGTGTTTCACTCGTGCGAGTGTTTCACTCGTGAGAGTGTTTCACTAGTGAGAGTGTTTCACTAGTGAGAGTGTTACACTCGTGTGAGTGTAACACTCGTGTTTGTGTCACGTTCACTAGTGTGAGTGTTACACTCGTGCGAGTGTTACACTCGTGTAAGTGTTACACTAGTGTGAGTGTAACACTCGTGTGAGTGTAACACTAGTGTGAGTGTTTCACTAGTGAGTGTTACACTCGTGTGAGTGTTACACTCGTGTGAGTGTAACACTAGTGTGAGTGTAACACTAGTGTGAGTGTAACACTCGTGTGAGTGCTACACTCGGGTGAGTGCTACACTCGTGTGAGTGCTACACTCGTGTGAGTGCTACACTCGTGTGAGTGTAACACTCGTGTGAGTGCTACACTCGTGTGAGTGTAACACTAGTGTGAGTGTAACACTAGTGTGAGTGTAACACTCGTGTGAGTGTAACACTCGTGTGACTGTTTCACTCGTGTGAGTGTAACACTCGTGTAAGTGCTACACTCGTGTGAGTGTAACACTCGCGTAAGTGCTACACTCGTGTGAGTGTAACACTCGCGTGAGTGTTTCACTCGTGTGAGTGTAACACTCATGTGAGTGTTTCAATCGCGCGAGTGAAACACTCGTGCGAGTGTTTCAATCGTGCGAGTGTTACACTCGTGCGAGTGTTACACTCGTGCGAGTGTTTCACTCGTGCGAGTGTTACACTCGTGCGAGTGTTTCACTCGTGCGAGTGTTACACTCGTACGAGTGTTACACTCGTGCGAGTGTTTCACTCGTGCGAGTGTTTCACTCGTGAGAGTGTTTCACTAGTGCGAGTGTTTCACTAGTGAGAGTGTTTCACTAGTGAGAGTGTTTCACTAGTGAGAGTGTTACACTCGTGTGAGTGTAACACTCGTGTTTGTGTCACGTTCACTAGTGTGAGTGTTACACTCGTGCGAGTGTTACACTCGTGTAAGTGTTACACTAGTGTGAGTGTAACACTCGTGTGAGTGTAACACTAGTGTGAGTGTTTCACTAGTGAGTGTTACACTCGTGTGAGTGTTACACTCGTGTGAGTGTAACACTCGTGTGAGTGTAACACTCGTGTGAGTGCTACACTCGTGTGAGTGTAACACTCGTGTGAGTGCTACACTCGTGTGAGTGTAACACTCGTGTGAGTGCTACACTCGTGTGAGTGTAACACTAGTGTGAGTGTAACACTCGTGTGAGTGTAACACTCGTGTGACTGTTTCACTCGTGTAAGTGTAACACTCGTGTAAGTGCTACACTCGTGTGAGTGTAACACTCGCGTAAGTGCTACACTCGTGTGAGTGTAACACTCGCGTGAGTGTTTCACTCGTGTGAGTGTAACACTCATGTGAGTGTTTCAATCGCGCGAGTGAAACACTCGTGCGAGTGTTTCAATCGCGCTAGTGTAACACTCGTGCGAGTGAAACACTCGTGCGAGTGTTTCACTAGTGAGTGTTTCACTAGTGAGAGTGTTTCACTAGTGTGAGTGTTTCACTCGTGTTTGTGTCACGTTTACTAGTGTGAGTGTTACACTCGTGCGAGTGTTACACTAGTGTGAGTGTTTCACTCGTGTGAGTGTTTCACTCGTGTGAGTGTTTCACTCGTGTGAGTGTAACACTCGTGTGAGTGTAACACTCGTGTGAGTGCTACACTCGTGTGATTGTAACACTCGTGTGATTGTGACACTCGTGTGAGTGCTACACTCGTGTGAGTGTAACACTCGTGTGAGTGTAACACTCGTGTGAGTGCTACACTCGTGTGAGTGCTACACTCGTGTGAGTAACACTCGTGTGAGTGTAACACTCGTGTGAGTGCTACACTCGTGTGAGTGTAACACTCGTGTGAGTGCTACACTCGTGTGAGTGCTACACTCGTTTGAGTGTAACACTAGTGTTGAGTGAAACACTCGTGCGAGTGTTACACTCGTGCGAGTGTTTCACTCGTGCGAGTGTTTCACTCGTGCGAGTGTTACACTCGTGCGAGTGTTACACTCGTGCGAGTGTTACACTCGTGCGAGTGTTTCACTCGTGCGAGTGTTTCACTAGTGAGAGTGTTTCACTAGTGAGAGTGTTTCACTAGTGAGAGTGTTTCACTAGTGAGAGTGTTACACTCGTGTGAGTGTAACACTCGTGTTTGTGTCACGTTCACTAGTGTGAGTGTTACACTCGTGCGAGTGTTACACTCGTGTAAGTGTTACACTAGTGTGAGTGTAACACTCGTGTGAGTGTAACACTAGTGTGAGTGTTTCACTAGTGAGTGTTACACTCGTGTGAGTGTTACACTCGTGTGAGTGTAACACTAGTGTGAGTGTAACACTAGTGTGAGTGTAACACTCGTGTGAGTGCTACACTCGGGTGAGTGCTACACTCGTGTGAGTGTAACACTCGTGTGAGTGCTACACTCGTGTGAGAGTAACACTCGTGTGAGTGCTACACTCGTGTGAGTGTAACACTCGTGTGAGTGCTACACTCGTGTGAGTGTAACACTAGTGTGAGTGTAACACTCGTGTGAGTGTAACAC
Organism: Petromyzon marinus; assembly: GCF_048934315.1. Taxonomy (NCBI): domain Eukaryota; kingdom Metazoa; phylum Chordata; class Hyperoartia; order Petromyzontiformes; family Petromyzontidae; genus Petromyzon; species Petromyzon marinus. Next base: position 3,572,571 of record NC_133740.1, on the reverse strand, counting down.
TCGTGTGACTGTTTCACTCGTGTGAGTGTAACACTCGTGTAAGTGCTACACTCGTGTGAGTGTAACACTCGCGTAAGTGCTACACTCGTGTGAGTGTAACACTCGCGTGAGTGTTTCACTCGTGTGAGTGTAACACTCGTGTGAGTGTTTCAATCGCGCGAGTGAAACACTCGTGCGAGTGTTTCAATCGCGCTAGTGTAACACTCGTGCGAGTGTTTCATTCGCGCGAGTGAAACACTCGTGCGAGTGTTTCACTAGTGAGTGTTTCACTAGTGAGAGTGTTTCACTAGTGTGAGTGTTTCACTCGTGTTTGTGTCACGTTTACTAGTGTGAGTGTTACACTCGTGCGAGTGTTACACTAGTGTGAGTGTTTCACTCGTGTGAGTGTAACACTAGTGTGAGTGTTTCACTAGTAAGTGTTCCACTCGTGTGAGTGTTTAACTCGCGCGAGTGTAACACTCGTGTGAGTGTTTCACTCGCGCGAGTGTAACACTCGTGTGAGTGAAACACTCGTGCGAGTGTTTCACTCGTGCGATTGTTTCACTAGCGAGTGTTTCACTAGTGAGTGTTTCACTAGTGAGAGTGTAACACTCGTGTAAGTGTTACACTAGTGTGAGTGTAACACTCGTGTGAGTGTAACACTAGTGTGAGTGTTTCACTAGTGAGTGTTACACTCGTGTGAGTGTTACACTCGTATGTGTAACACTCGTGTGAGTGTAACACTAGTGTGAGTGTAACACTAGTGTGAGTGTAACACTCGTGTGAGTGCTACACTCGGGTGAGTGCTACACTCGTGTGAGTGTAACACTCGTGTGAGTGCTACACTCGTGTGAGTGCTACACTCGTGTGAGTGTAACACTCGTGTGAGTGTTACTCTCGTGTGAGTGCTACACTCGTGTGAGTGTAACACTCGTGTGAGTGTAACACTAGTGTGAGTGTAACACTCGTGTGAGTGTAACACTCGTGTGAGTGTTTCACTCGTGTGAGTGGAACACTGGTGTAAGTGCTACACTCGTGTGAGTGTAACACTTGCGTAAGTGCTACACTCGTGTGAGTGTAACACTCGCGTGAGTGTTTCACTCGTGTGAGTGTAACACTCGTGTTAGTGTTTCAATCGCGCGAGTGAAACACTCGTGCGAGTGTTTCAATCGCGCTAGTGTAACACTCGTGCGAGTGTTTCAATCGCGCGAGTGAAACACTCGTGCGAGTGTTTCACTAGTGAGAGTGTTTCACTAGTGTGAGTGTTTCACTCGTGTTTGTGTCACGTTTACTAGTGTGAGTGTTACACTCGTGCGAGTGTTACACTAGTGTGAGTGTTTCACTCGTGTGAGTGTAACACTAGTGTAAGTGTTTCACTAGTGAGTGTTCCACTCGTGTGAGTGTTTCACTCGTGTGAGTGTTACATGAGTGTGAGTGTTTCACTCGTGCGAGTGTAACACTCGTGTGAGTGTTTCACTCGCGCGAGTGTAACACTCGTGTGAGTGAAACACTCGTGCGAGTGTTTCACTCGTGCGAGTGTTACACTCGTGCGAGTGTTTCACTAGTGCGAGTGTTTCACTAGCGAGTGTTTCACTAGTGAGTGTTTCACTAGTGAGTGTTTCACTAGTGAGAGTGTAACACTCGTGTGAGTGCTACACTCGGGTGAGTGCTACACTCGGGTGAGTGCTACACTCGTGTGAGTGTAACACTCGTGTGAGTGCTACACTCGTGTGAGTGTAACACTCGTGTGAGTGCTACACTCGTGTGAGTGCTACACTCGTTTGAGTGTAACACTAGTGTGAGTGTAACACTAGTGTGAGTGTTTCACTCGTGTGAGTGTTTCACTCGTGTGAGTGTTTCACTCGTGCGAGTGTAACACTCGTGTGAGTGTAACACTCGTGCGAGTGTTTCACTCGTGCGAGTGTTACACTCGTGCGAGTGTTTCACTCGTGCGAGTGTTACACTCGTACGAGTGTTACACTCGTGCGAGTGTTTCACTCGTGCGAGTGTTTCACTCGTGAGAGTGTTTCACTAGTGAGAGTGTTTCACTAGTGAGAGTGTTACACTCGTGTGAGTGTAACACTCGTGTTTGTGTCACGTTCACTAGTGTGAGTGTTACACTCGTGCGAGTGTTACACTCGTGTAAGTGTTACACTAGTGTGAGTGTAACACTCGTGTGAGTGTAACACTAGTGTGAGTGTTTCACTAGTGAGTGTTACACTCGTGTGAGTGTTACACTCGTGTGAGTGTAACACTAGTGTGAGTGTAACACTAGTGTGAGTGTAACACTCGTGTGAGTGCTACACTCGGGTGAGTGCTACACTCGTGTGAGTGCTACACTCGTGTGAGTGCTACACTCGTGTGAGTGTAACACTCGTGTGAGTGCTACACTCGTGTGAGTGTAACACTAGTGTGAGTGTAACACTAGTGTGAGTGTAACACTCGTGTGAGTGTAACACTCGTGTGACTGTTTCACTCGTGTGAGTGTAACACTCGTGTAAGTGCTACACTCGTGTGAGTGTAACACTCGCGTAAGTGCTACACTCGTGTGAGTGTAACACTCGCGTGAGTGTTTCACTCGTGTGAGTGTAACACTCATGTGAGTGTTTCAATCGCGCGAGTGAAACACTCGTGCGAGTGTTTCAATCGTGCGAGTGTTACACTCGTGCGAGTGTTACACTCGTGCGAGTGTTTCACTCGTGCGAGTGTTACACTCGTGCGAGTGTTTCACTCGTGCGAGTGTTACACTCGTACGAGTGTTACACTCGTGCGAGTGTTTCACTCGTGCGAGTGTTTCACTCGTGAGAGTGTTTCACTAGTGCGAGTGTTTCACTAGTGAGAGTGTTTCACTAGTGAGAGTGTTTCACTAGTGAGAGTGTTACACTCGTGTGAGTGTAACACTCGTGTTTGTGTCACGTTCACTAGTGTGAGTGTTACACTCGTGCGAGTGTTACACTCGTGTAAGTGTTACACTAGTGTGAGTGTAACACTCGTGTGAGTGTAACACTAGTGTGAGTGTTTCACTAGTGAGTGTTACACTCGTGTGAGTGTTACACTCGTGTGAGTGTAACACTCGTGTGAGTGTAACACTCGTGTGAGTGCTACACTCGTGTGAGTGTAACACTCGTGTGAGTGCTACACTCGTGTGAGTGTAACACTCGTGTGAGTGCTACACTCGTGTGAGTGTAACACTAGTGTGAGTGTAACACTCGTGTGAGTGTAACACTCGTGTGACTGTTTCACTCGTGTAAGTGTAACACTCGTGTAAGTGCTACACTCGTGTGAGTGTAACACTCGCGTAAGTGCTACACTCGTGTGAGTGTAACACTCGCGTGAGTGTTTCACTCGTGTGAGTGTAACACTCATGTGAGTGTTTCAATCGCGCGAGTGAAACACTCGTGCGAGTGTTTCAATCGCGCTAGTGTAACACTCGTGCGAGTGAAACACTCGTGCGAGTGTTTCACTAGTGAGTGTTTCACTAGTGAGAGTGTTTCACTAGTGTGAGTGTTTCACTCGTGTTTGTGTCACGTTTACTAGTGTGAGTGTTACACTCGTGCGAGTGTTACACTAGTGTGAGTGTTTCACTCGTGTGAGTGTTTCACTCGTGTGAGTGTTTCACTCGTGTGAGTGTAACACTCGTGTGAGTGTAACACTCGTGTGAGTGCTACACTCGTGTGATTGTAACACTCGTGTGATTGTGACACTCGTGTGAGTGCTACACTCGTGTGAGTGTAACACTCGTGTGAGTGTAACACTCGTGTGAGTGCTACACTCGTGTGAGTGCTACACTCGTGTGAGTAACACTCGTGTGAGTGTAACACTCGTGTGAGTGCTACACTCGTGTGAGTGTAACACTCGTGTGAGTGCTACACTCGTGTGAGTGCTACACTCGTTTGAGTGTAACACTAGTGTTGAGTGAAACACTCGTGCGAGTGTTACACTCGTGCGAGTGTTTCACTCGTGCGAGTGTTTCACTCGTGCGAGTGTTACACTCGTGCGAGTGTTACACTCGTGCGAGTGTTACACTCGTGCGAGTGTTTCACTCGTGCGAGTGTTTCACTAGTGAGAGTGTTTCACTAGTGAGAGTGTTTCACTAGTGAGAGTGTTTCACTAGTGAGAGTGTTACACTCGTGTGAGTGTAACACTCGTGTTTGTGTCACGTTCACTAGTGTGAGTGTTACACTCGTGCGAGTGTTACACTCGTGTAAGTGTTACACTAGTGTGAGTGTAACACTCGTGTGAGTGTAACACTAGTGTGAGTGTTTCACTAGTGAGTGTTACACTCGTGTGAGTGTTACACTCGTGTGAGTGTAACACTAGTGTGAGTGTAACACTAGTGTGAGTGTAACACTCGTGTGAGTGCTACACTCGGGTGAGTGCTACACTCGTGTGAGTGTAACACTCGTGTGAGTGCTACACTCGTGTGAGAGTAACACTCGTGTGAGTGCTACACTCGTGTGAGTGTAACACTCGTGTGAGTGCTACACTCGTGTGAGTGTAACACTAGTGTGAGTGTAACACTCGTGTGAGTGTAACACTCGTGTGACTGTTTCACTCGTGTGAGTGTAACACTCGTGTAAGTGCTACACTCGTGTGAGTGTAACACTCGCGTAAGTGCTACACTCGTGTGAGTGTAACACTCGCGTGAGTGTTTCACTCGTGTGAGTGTAACACTCGTGTGAGTGTTTCAATCGCGCGAGTGAAACACTCGTGCGAGTGTTTCAATCGCGCTAGTGTAACACTCGTGCGAGTGTTTCATTCGCGCGAGTGAAACACTCGTGCGAGTGTTTCACTAGTGAGTGTTTCACTAGTGAGAGTGTTTCACTAGTGTGAGTGTTTCACTCGTGTTTGTGTCACGTTTACTAGTGTGAGTGTTACACTCGTGCGAGTGTTACACTAGTGTGAGTGTTTCACTCGTGTGAGTGTAACACTAGTGTGAGTGTTTCACTAGTAAGTGTTCCACTCGTGTGAGTGTTTAACTCGCGCGAGTGTAACACTCGTGTGAGTGTTTCACTCGCGCGAGTGTAACACTCGTGTGAGTGAAACACTCGTGCGAGTGTTTCACTCGTGCGATTGTTTCACTAGCGAGTGTTTCACTAGTGAGTGTTTCACTAGTGAGTGTTTCACTAGTGAGAGTGTAACACTCGTGTAAGTGTTACACTAGTGTGAGTGTAACACTCGTGTGAGTGTAACACTAGTGTGAGTGTTTCACTAGTGAGTGTTACACTCGTGTGAGTGTTACACTCGTATGTGTAACACTCGTGTGAGTGTAACACTAGTGTGAGTGTAACACTAGTGTGAGTGTAACACTCGTGTGAGTGCTACACTCGGGTGAGTGCTACACTCGTGTGAGTGTAACACTCGTGTGAGTGCTACACTCGTGTGAGTGCTACACTCGTGTGAGTGTAACACTCGTGTGAGTGTTACTCTCGTGTGAGTGCTACACTCGTGTGAGTGTAACACTCGTGTGAGTGTAACACTAGTGTGAGTGTAACACTCGTGTGAGTGTAACACTCGTGTGAGTGTTTCACTCGTGTGAGTGGAACACTGGTGTAAGTGCTACACTCGTGTGAGTGTAACACTTGCGTAAGTGCTACACTCGTGTGAGTGTAACACTCGCGTGAGTGTTTCACTCGTGTGAGTGTAACACTCGTGTTAGTGTTTCAATCGCGCGAGTGAAACACTCGTGCGAGTGTTTCAATCGCGCTAGTGTAACACTCGTGCGAGTGTTTCAATCGCGCGAGTGAAACACTCGTGCGAGTGTTTCACTAGTGAGAGTGTTTCACTAGTGTGAGTGTTTCACTCGTGTTTGTGTCACGTTTACTAGTGTGAGTGTTACACTCGTGCGAGTGTTACACTAGTGTGAGTGTTTCACTCGTGTGAGTGTAACACTAGTGTAAGTGTTTCACTAGTGAGTGTTCCACTCGTGTGAGTGTTTCACTCGTGTGAGTGTTACATGAGTGTGAGTGTTTCACTCGTGCGAGTGTAACACTCGTGTGAGTGTTTCACTCGCGCGAGTGTAACACTCGTGTGAGTGAAACACTCGTGCGAGTGTTTCACTCGTGCGAGTGTTACACTCGTGCGAGTGTTTCACTAGTGCGAGTGTTTCACTAGCGAGTGTTTCACTAGTGAGTGTTTCACTAGTGAGTGTTTCACTAGTGAGAGTGTAACACTCGTGTGAGTGTTTCACTCGTGTTTGTGTCACGTTCACTAGTGTGAGTGTTACACTCGTGCGAGTGTTACACTAGTGTGAGTGTAACACTCGTGTGAGTGTAACACTAGTGTGAGTGTTTCACTAGTGAGTGTTACACTCGTGTGAGTGTTACACTCGTGTGAGTGTAACACTCGTGTGAGTGCTACACTCGTGTGAGTAACACTAGTGTGAGTGTAACACTAGTGTGAGTGTAACACTAGTGTGAGTGTAACACTCGTGTGAGTGTAACACTCGTGTGAGTGCTACACTCGGGTGAGTGCTACACTCGGGTGGGTGCTACACTCGTGTGAGTGTAACACTCGTGTGAGTGCTACACTCGTGTGAGTGCTACACTCGTGTGAGTGTAACACTCGTGTGAGTGCTACACTCGTGTGAGTGTAACACTCGTGTGAGTGTAACACTCGTGTGAGTGCTACACTCGTGTGAGTGCTACACTCGTGTGAGTGTAACACTCGTGTGAGTGCTACACTAGTGTGAGTGTTTCACTAGTGCGAGTGTTTCACTAGTGAGTGTTTCACTAGTGAGTGTTTCACTAGTGAGAGTGTTACACTCGTGTGAGTGTAACACTAGTGTGAGTGTAACACTAGTGTGAGTGTAACACTCGGGTGAGTGTTACACTCGTGTGAGTGTTTCAATCGCGCTAGTGAAACACTCATGCGAGTGTTTCACTCGTGTGAGTGTAACACTCGTGTGAGTGTTTCACTCGTGTTTGTGTCACGTTTACTAGTGTGAGTGTTACACTCGTGCGAGTGTTACACTAGTGTGAGTGTTTCACTCGTGTGAGTGTAACACTCGTGTGAGTGTAACACTAGTGTGAGTGTAACACTAGTGTGAGTGTTCCACTCGTGTGAGTGTTACACTCGTGTGAGTGTTTCACTCGTGTGAGTGTTTCACTCGTGTGAGTGTTTCACTCATGTGAGTGTAACACTCGTGTGAGTGAAACACTCGTGCGAGTGTTTCACTCGTGCGAGTGTTACACTCGTGCGAGTGTTACACTCGTGCGAGTGTTTCACTCGTGCGAGTGTTTCACTCGTGCGAGTGTTTCACTCGTGCGAGTGTTTCACTAGTGAGAGTGTTTCACTAGTGAGAGTGCTACACTCGTGTGAGTGTAACACTCGTGTTTGTGTCACGTTCACTAGTGTGAGTGTTACACTCGTGCGAGTGTTACACTCGTGTAAGTGTTACACTAGTGTGAGTGTAACACTCGTGTGAGTGTAACACTAGTGTGAGTGTTTCACTAGTGAGTGTTACACTCGTGTGAGTGTTACACTCGTGTGAGTGTAACACTAGTGTGAGTGTAACACTAGTGTGAGTGTAACACTCGTGTGAGTGCTACACTCGGGTGAGTGCTACACTCGTGTGAGTGTAACACTCGTGTGAGTGCTACACTCGTGTGAGAGTAACACTCGTGTGAGTGCTACACTCGTGTGAGTGTAACACTCGTGTGAGTGCTACACTCGTGTGAGTGTAACACTAGTGTGAGTGTAACACTCGTGTGAGTGTAACACTCGTGTGACTGTTTCACTCGTGTGAGTGTAACACTCGTGTAAGTGCTACACTCGTGTGAGTGTAACACTCGCGTAAGTGCTACACTCGTGTGAGTGTAACACTCGCGTGAGTGTTTCACTCGTGTGAGTGTAACACTCGTGTGAGTGTTTCAATCGCGCTAGTGTAACACTCGTGCGAGTGTTTCATTCGCGCGAGTGAAACACTCGTGCGAGTGTTTCACTAATGAGTGTTTCACTAGTGAGAGTGTTTCACTAGTGTGAGTGTTTCACTCGTGTTTGTGTCACGTTTACTAGTGTGAGTGTTACACTCGTGCGAGTGTTACACTAGTGTGAGTGTTTCACTCGTGTGAGTGTAACACTAGTGTGAGTGTTTCACTAGTGAGTGTTCCACTCGTGTGAGTGTTTAACTCGCGCGAGTGTAACACTCGTGTGAGTGTTTCACTCGCGCGAGTGTAACACTCGTGTGAGTGAAACACTCGTGCGAGTGTTTCACTCGTGCGAGTGTTACACTCGTGCGAGTGTTTCACTAGTGCGATTGTTTCACTAGCGAGTGTTTCCCTAGTGAGTGTTTCACTAGTGAGTGTTTCACTAGTGAGAGTGTAACACTCGTGCGAGTGTTACACTCGTGTAAGTGTTACACTAGTGTGAGTGTAACACTCGTGTGAGTGTAACACTAGTGTGAGTGTTTCACTAGTGAGTGTTACACTCGTGTGAGTGTTACACTCGTATGTGTAACACTCGTGTGAGTGTAACACTAGTGTGAGTGTAACACTAGTGTGAGTGTAACACTCGTGTGAGTGCTACACTCGGGCGAGTGTTACACTCGTGCGAGTGTTTCACTAGTGAGTGTTTCACTAGTGAGAGTGTTTCACTAGTGAGAGTGTTACACTCGTGTGAGTGTAACACTCGTGTGAGTGTTTCACTCGTGTTTGTGTCACGTTCACTAGTGTGAGTGTTACACTCGTGCGAGTGTTACACTAGTGTGAGTGTAACACTCGTGTGAGTGTAACACTAGTGTGAGTGTTTCACTAGTGAGTGTTACACTCGTGTGAGTGTTACACTCGTGTGAGTGTAACACTCGTGTGAGTGCTACACTCGTGTGAGTAACACTAGTGTGAGTGTAACACTAGTGTGAGTGTAACACTAGTGTGAGTGTAACACTCGTGTGAGTGTAACACTCGTGTGAGTGCTACACTCGGGTGAGTGCTACACTCGGGTGAGTGCTACACTCGTGTGAGTGTAACACTCGTGTGAGTGCTACACTCGTGTGAGTGCTACACTCGTGTGAGTGTAACACTCGTGTGAGTGCTACACTCGTGTGAGTGTAACACTCGTGTGAGTGCTACACTCGTGTGAGTGCTACACTCGTGTGAGTGTAACACTCGTGTGAGTGCTACACTAGTGTGAGTGTTTCACTAGTGCGAGTGTTTCACTAGTGAGTGTTTCACTAGTGAGTGTTTCACTAGTGAGAGTGTTACACTCGTGTGAGTGTAACACTAGTGTGAGTGTAACACTAGTGTGAGTGTAACACTCGTGTGAGTGTTACACTCGTGTGAGTGTTTCAATCGCGCTAGTGAAACACTCATGCGAGTGTTTCACTCGTGTGAGTGTAACACTCGTGTGAGTGTTTCACTCGTGTTTGTGTCACGTTTACTAGTGTGAGTGTTACACTCGTGCGAGTGTTACACTAGTGTGAGTGTTTCACTCGTGTGAGTGTAACACTCGTGTGAGTGTAACACTAGTGTGAGTGTAACACTAGTGTGAGTGTTCCACTCGTGTGAGTTCTACACTCGTGTGAGTGTTTCACTCGTGTGAGTGTTTCACCCGTGTGAGTGTTTCACTCGTGTGAGTGTAACACTCGTGTGAGTGAAACACTCGTGCGAGTGTTACACTCGTGCGAGTGTTTCACTCGTGCGAGTGTTACACTCGTGCGAGTGTTACACTCGTGCGAGTGTTACACTCGTGCGAGTGTTTCACTCGTGCGAGTGTTTCACTCGTGCGAGTGTTTCACTCGTGCGAGTGTTTCACTAGTGAGAGTGTTTCACTAGTGAGAGTGTTTCACTAGTGAGAGTGCTACACTCGTGTGAGTGTAACACTCGTGTTTGTGTCACGTTCACTAGTGTGAGTGTTACACTCGTGCGAGTGTTACACTCGTGTAAGTGTTACACTAGTGTGAGTGTAACACTCGTGTGAGTGTAACACTAGTGTGAGTGTTTCACTAGTGAGTGTTACACTCGTGTGAGTGTTACACTCGTGTGAGTGTAACACTAGTATGAGTGTAACACTAGTGTGAGTGTAACACTCGTGTGAGTGCTACACTCGGGTGAGTGCTACACTCGTGTGAGTGTAACACTCGTGTGAGTGCTACACTCGTGTGAGAGTAACACTCGTGTGAGTGCTACACTCGTGTGAGTGTAACACTCGTGTGAGTGCTACACTCGTGTGAGTGTAACACTAGTGTGAGTGTAACACTCGTGTGAGTGTAACACTCGTGTGACTGTTTCACTCGCGCGAGTGTAACACTCGTGTGAGTGTTTCACTCGCGCGAGTGTAACACTCGTGCGAGTGTTACACTCGTGCGAGTGTTTCACTAGTGCGATTGTTTCACTAGCGAGTGTTTCATTAGTGAGTGTTTCACTAGTGAGTGTTTCACTAGTGAGAGTGTAACACTCGTGCGAGTGTTACACTCGTGTAAGTGTTACACTAGTGTGAGTGTAACACTCGTGTGAGTGTAACACTAGTGTGAGTGTTTCACTAGTGAGTGTTACACTCGTGTGAGTGTTACACTCGTATGTGTAACACTCGTGTGAGTGTAACACTAGTGTGAGTGTAACACTAGTGTGAGTGTAACACTCGTGTGAGTGCTACACTCGGGTGAGTGCTACACTCGTGTGAGTGTAACACTCGTGTGAGTGCTACACTCGTGTGAGTGCTACACTCGTGTGAGTGTAACACTCGTGTGAGTGTAACACTCGTGTGAGTGCTACACTCGTGTGAGTGTAACACTCGTGTGAGTGCTACACTCGTGTGAGTGTAACACTAGTGTGAGTGTAACACTCGTGTGAGTGTAACACTCGTGTGAGTGTTTCACTCGTGTGAGTGGAACACTGGTGTAAGTGCTACACTCGTGTGAGTGTAACACTTGCGTAAGTGCTACACTCGTGTGAGTGTAACACTCGCGTGAGTGTTTCACTCGTGTGAGTGTAACACTCGTGTTAGTGTTTCAATCGCGCGAGTGAAACACTCGTGCGAGTGTTTCAATCGCGCTAGTGTAACATTCGTGCGAGTGTTTCAATCGCGCGAGTGAAACACTCGTGCGAGTGTTTCACTAGTGAGAGTGTTTCACTAGTGTGAGTGTAACACTAGTGTGAGTGTAACACTCGTGTGAGTGCTACACTCGGGCGAGTGTTACACTCGTGCGAGTGTTTCACTAGTGAGTGTTTCACTAGTGAGAGTGTTTCACTAGTGAGAGTGTTACACTCGTGTGAGTGTAACACTCGTGTGAGTGTTTCACTCGTGTTTGTGTCACGTTCACTAGTGTGAGTGTTACACTCGTGCGAGTGTTACACTAGTGTGAGTGTAACACTCGTGTGAGTGTAACACTAGTGTGAGTGTTTCACTAGTGAGTGTTACACTCGTGTGAGTGTTACACTCGTGTGAGTGTAACACTCGTGTGAGTGCTACACTCGTGTGAGTAACACTAGTGTGAGTGTAACACTAGTGTGAGTGTAACACTAGTGTGAGTGTAACACTCGTGTGAGTGTAACACTCGTGTGAGTGCTACACTCGGGTGAGTGCTACACTCGGGTGAGTGCTACACTCGTGTGAGTGTAACACTCGTGTGAGTGCTACACTCGTGTGAGTGCTACACTCGTGTGAGTGTAACACTCGTGTGAGTGCTACACTCGTGTGAGTGTAACACTCGTGTGAGTGCTACACTCGTGTGAGTGCTACACTCGTGTGAGTGTAACACTCGTGTGAGTGCTACACTAGTGTGAGTGTTTCACTAGTGCGAGTGTTTCACTAGTGAGTGTTTCACTAGTGAGTGTTTCACTAGTGAGTGTTTCACTAGTGAGAGTGTTACACTCGTGTGAGTGTAACACTAGTGTGAGTGTAACACTAGTGTGAGTGTAACACTCGTGTGAGTGTTACACTCGTGTGAGTGTTTCAATCGCGCTAGTGAAACACTCATGCGAGTGTTTCACTCGTGTGAGTGTAACACTCGTGTGAGTGTTTCACTCGTGTTTGTGTCACGTTTACTAGTGTGAGTGTTACACTCGTGCGAGTGTTACACTAGTGTGAGTGTTTCACTCGTGTGAGTGTAACACTCGTGTGAGTGTAACACTAGTGTGAGTGTAACACTAGTGTGAGTGTTCCACTCGTGTGAGTGTTACACTCGTGTGAGTGTTTCACTCGTGTGAGTGTTTCACCCGTGTGAGTGTTTCACTCGTGTGAGTGTAACACTCGTGTGAGTGAAACACTCGTGCGAGTGTTACACTCGTGCGAGTGTTTCACTCGTGCGAGTGTTACACTCGTGCGAGTGTTACACTCGTGCGAGTGTTACACTCGTGCGAGTGTTTCACTCGTGCGAGTGTTTCACTCGTGCGAGTGTTTCACTCGTGCGAGTGTTTCACTAGTGAGAGTGTTTCACTAGTGAGAGTGTTTCACTAGTGAGAGTGCTACACTCGTGTGAGTGTAACACTCGTGTTTGTGTCACGTTCACTAGTGTGAGTGTTACACTCGTGCGAGTGTTACACTCGTGTAAGTGTTACACTAGTGTGAGTGTAACACTCGTGTGAGTGTAACACTAGTGTGAGTGTTTCACTAGTGAGTGTTACACTCGTGTGAGTGTTACACTCGTGTGAGTGTAACACTAGTATGAGTGTAACACTAGTGTGAGTGTAACACTCGTGTGAGTGCTACACTCGGGTGAGTGCTACACTCGTGTGAGTGTAACACTCGTGTGAGTGCTACACTCGTGTGAGAGTAACACTCGTGTGAGTGCTACACTCGTGTGAGTGTAACACTCGTGTGAGTGCTACACTCGTGTGAGTGTAACACTAGTGTGAGTGTAACACTCGTGTGAGTGTAACACTCGTGTGACTGTTTCACTCGCGCGAGTGTAACACTCGTGTGAGTGTTTCACTCGCGCGAGTGTAACACTCGTGCGAGTGTTACACTCGTGCGAGTGTTTCACTAGTGCGATTGTTTCACTAGCGAGTGTTTCATTAGTGAGTGTTTCACTAGTGAGTGTTTCACTAGTGAGAGTGTAACACTCGTGCGAGTGTTACACTCGTGTAAGTGTTACACTAGTGTGAGTGTAACACTCGTGTGAGTGTAACACTAGTGTGAGTGTTTCACTAGTGAGTGTTACACTCGTGTGAGTGTTACACTCGTATGTGTAACACTCGTGTGAGTGTAACACTAGTGTGAGTGTAACACTAGTGTGAGTGTAACACTCGTGTGAGTGCTACACTCGGGTGAGTGCTACACTCGTGTGAGTGTAACACTCGTGTGAGTGCTACACTCGTGTGAGTGCTACACTCGTGTGAGTGTAACACTCGTGTGAGTGTAACACTCGTGTGAGTGCTACACTCGTGTGAGTGTAACACTCGTGTGAGTGCTACACTCGTGTGAGTGTAACACTAGTGTGAGTGTAACACTCGTGTGAGTGTAACACTCGTGTGAGTGTTTCACTCGTGTGAGTGGAACACTGGTGTAAGTGCTACACTCGTGTGAGTGTAACACTTGCGTAAGTGCTACACTCGTGTGAGTGTAACACTCGCGTGAGTGTTTCACTCGTGTGAGTGTAACACTCGTGTTAGTGTTTCAATCGCGCGAGTGAAACACTCGTGCGAGTGTTTCAATCGCGCTAGTGTAACATTCGTGCGAGTGTTTCAATCGCGCGAGTGAAACACTCGTGCGAGTGTTTCACTAGTGAGAGTGTTTCACTAGTGTGAGTGTTTCACTCGTGTTTGTGTCACGTTTACTAGTGTGAGTGTTACACTCGTGCGAGTGTTACACTAGTGTGAGTGTTTCACTCGTGTGAGTGTAACACTAGTGTGAGTGTTTCACTAGTGAGTGTTCCACTCGTGTGAGTGTTTCACTCGTGTGAGTGTTACATGAGTGTGAGTGTTTCACTCGTGCGAGTGTAACACTCGTGTGAGTGTTTCACTCGCGCGAGTGTAACACTCGTGTGAGTGAAACACTCGTGCGAGTGTTTCACTCGTGCGAGTGTTACACTCGTGCGAGTGTTTCACTAGTGCGAGTGTTTCACTAGCGAGTGTTTCACTAGCGAGTGTTTCACTAGTGAGTGTTTCACTAGTGAGAGTGTAACACTCGTGTGAGTGTTTCACTCGTGTTTGTGTCACGTTCACTAGTGTGAGTGTTACACTCGTGCGAGTGTTACACTAGTGTGAGTGTAACACTCGTGTGAGTGTAACACTAGTGTGAGTGTTTCACTAGTGAGTGTTACACTCGTGTGAGTGTTACACTCGTGTGAGTGTAACACTCGTGTGAGTGCTACACTCGTGTGAGTAACACTAGTGTGAGTAACACTAGTGTGAGTGTAACACTAGTGTGAGTGTAACACTCGTGTGAGTGTAACACTCGTGTGAGTGCTACACTCGGGTGAGTGCTACACTCGGGTGAGTGCTACACTCGTGTGAGTGTAACACTCGTGTGAGTGTAACACTCGTGTGAGTGCTACACTCGTGTGAGTGCTACACTCGTGTGAGTGTAACACTCGTGTGAGTGCTACACTCGTGTGAGTGTAACACTCGTGTGAGTGTAACACTCGTGTGAGTGCTACACTCGTGTGAGTGTAACACTCGTGTGAGTGCTACACTAGTGTGAGTGTTTCACTAGTGCGAGTGTTTCACTAGTGAGTGTTTCACTAGTGAGTGTTTCACTAGTGAGAGTGTTACACTCGTGTGAGTGTAACACTCGTGTGAGTGTTACACTCGTGTGAGTGTTTCAATCGCGCTAGTGAAACACTCATGCGAGTGTTTCACTCGTGTGAGTGTAACACTCGTGTGAGTGTTTCACTCGTGTTTGTGTCACGTTTACTAGTGTGAGTGTTACACTCGTGCGAGTGTTACACTAGTGTGAGTGTTTCACTCGTGTGAGTGTAACACTCGTGTGAGTGTAACACTAGTGTGAGTGTAACACTAGTGTGAGTGTTCCACTCGTGTGAGTGTTACACTCGTGTGAGTGTTTCACTCGTGTGAGTGTTTCACTCGTGTGAGTGTTTCACTCGTGCGAGTGTTTCACTCGTGCGAGTGTTACACTCGTGCGAGTGTTACACTCATGCGAGTGTTTCAATCGTGTGAGTGTTACACGTGAATGTTACACTAGTGTGAGTGTTTCACTCGTGTGAGTGTTTCACTCGTGTGAGTGTTACACTAGTGCTAGTGTTACACTCGTGCGAGTGTTACACTCGTGCGAGTGTTACACTCGTGTGTTACACTCGTGTGAGTGTTACACTAGTGCGAGTGTTACACTAGTGCAAGTGTTACACTAGTGCGAGTATTTCACTCGTGCGAGTGTTACACTAGTGCGAGTGTTACACTCGTGTGAGTGCTACACTCGTGTGAGTGTAACACTCGTGTGAGTGCTACACTCGTGTGAGTGTAACACTAGTGTGAGTGTAACACTCGTGTGAGTGTAACACTCGTGTGACTGTTTCACTCGTGTGAGTGTAACACTCGTGTAAGTGCTACACTCGTGTGAGTGTAACACTCGCGTAAGTGCTACACTCGTGTGAGTGTAACACTCGCGTGAGTGTTTCACTCGTGTGAGTGTAACACTCGTGTGAGTGTTTCAATCGCGCGAGTGAAACACTCGTGCGAGTGTTTCAATCGCGCTAGTGTAACACTCGTGCGAGTGTTTCATTCGCGCGAGTGAAACACTCGTGCGAGTGTTTCACTAATGAGTGTTTCACTAGTGAGAGTGTTTCACTAGTGTGAGTGTTTCACTCGTGTTTGTGTCACGTTTACTAGTGTGAGTGTTACACTCGTGCGAGTGTTACACTAGTGTGAGTGTTTCACTCGTGTGAGTGTAACACTAGTGTGAGTGTTTCACTAGTGAGTGTTCCACTCGTGTGAGTGTTTAACTCGCGCGAGTGTAACACTCGTGTGAGTGTTTCACTCGCGCGAGTGTAACACTCGTGTGAGTGAAACACTCGTGCGAGTGTTTCACTCGTGCGAGTGTTACACTCGTGCGAGTGTTTCACTAGTGCGATTGTTTCACTAGCGAGTGTTTCATTAGTGAGTGTTTCACTAGTGAGTGTTTCACTAGTGAGAGTGTAACACTCGTGCGAGTGTTACACTCGTGTAAGTGTTACACTAGTGTGAGTGTAACACTCGTGTGAGTGTAACACTAGTGTGAGTGTTTCACTAGTGAGTGTTACACTCGTGTGAGTGTTACACTCGTATGTGTAACACTCGTGTGAGTGTAACACTAGTGTGAGTGTAACACTAGTGTGAGTGTAACACTCGTGTGAGTGCTACACTCGGGTGAGTGCTACACTCGTGTGAGTGTAACACTCGTGTGAGTGCTACACTCGTGTGAGTGCTACACTCGTGTGAGTGTAACACTCGTGTGAGTGTAACACTCGTGTGAGTGTAACACTCGTGTGAGTGCTACACTCGTGTGAGTGTAACACTAGTGTGAGTGTAACACTCGTGTGAGTGTAACACTCGTGTGAGTGTTTCACTCGTGTGAGTGGAACACTGGTGTAAGTGCTACACTCGTGTGAGTGTAACACTTGCGTAAGTGCTACACTCGTGTGAGTGTAACACTCGCGTGAGTGTTTCACTCGTGTGAGTGTAACACTCGTGTTAGTGTTTCAATCGCGCGAGTGAAACACTCGTGCGAGTGTTTCAATCGCGCTAGTGTAACACTCGTGCGAGTGTTTCAATCGCGCGAGTGAAACACTCGTGCGAGTGTTTCACTAATGAGTGTTTCACTAGTGAGAGTGTTTCACTAGTGTGAGTGTTTCACTCGTGTTTGTGTCACGTTTACTAGTGTGAGTGTTACACTCGTGCGAGTGTTACACTAGTGTGAGTGTTTCGCTCGTGTGAGTGTAACACTAGTGTGAGTGTTTCACTAGTGAGTGTTCCACTCGTGTGAGTGTTTAACTCGCGCGAGTGTAACACTCGTGTGAGTGTTTCACTCGCGCGAGTGTAACACTCGTGTGAGTGAAACACTCGTGCGAGTGTTTCACTCGTGCGAGTGTTACACTCGTGCGAGTGTTTCACTAGTGCGATTGTTTCACTAGCGAGTGTTTCATTAGTGAGTGTTTCACTAGTGAGTGTTTCACTAGTGAGAGTGTAACACTCGTGCGAGTGTTACACTCGTGTAAGTGTTACACTAGTGTGAGTGTAACACTCGTGTGAGTGTAACACTAGTGTGAGTGTTTCACTAGTGAGTGTTACACTCGTGTGAGTGTTACACTCGTATGTGTAACACTCGTGTGAGTGTAACACTAGTGTGAGTGTAACACTAGTGTGAGTGTAACACTCGTGTGAGTGCTACACTCGGGTGAGTGCTACACTCGTGTGAGTGTAACACTCGTGTGAGTGCTACACTCGTGTGAGTGCTACACTCGTGTGAGTGTAACACTCGTGTGAGTGTAACACTCGTGTGAGTGCTACACTCGTGTGAGTGTAACACTCGTGTGAGTGCTACACTCGTGTGAGTGTAACACTAGTGTGAGTGTAACACTCGTGTGAGTGTAACACTCGTGTGAGTGTTTCACTCGTGTGAGTGGAACACTGGTGTAAGTGCTACACTCGTGTGAGTGTAACACTTGCGTAAGTGCTACACTCGTGTGAGTGTAACACTCGCGTGAGTGTTTCACTCGTGTGAGTGTAACACTCGTGTTAGTGTTTCAATCGCGCGAGTGAAACACTCGTGCGAGTGTTTCAATCGCGCTAGTGTAACATTCGTGCGAGTGTTTCAATCGCGCGAGTGAAACACTCGTGCGAGTGTTTCACTAGTGAGAGTGTTTCACTAGTGTGAGTGTTTCACTCGTGTTTGTGTCACGTTTACTAGTGTGAGTGTTACACTCGTGCGAGTGTTACACTAGTGTGAGTGTTTCACTCGTGTGAGTGTAACACTAGTGTGAGTGTTTCACTAGTGAGTGTTCCACTCGTGTGAGTGTTTCACTCGTGTGATTGTTACATGAGTGTGAGTGTTTCACTCGTGCGAGTGTAACACTCGTGTGAGTGTTTCACTCGTGCGAGTGTAACACTCGTGTGAGTGTTTCACTCGCGCGAGTGTAACACTCGTGTGAGTGAAACACTCGTGCGAGTGTTTCACTCGTGCGAGTGTTACACTCGTGCGAGTGTTTCACTAGTGCGAGTGTTTCACTAGCGAGTGTTTCACTAGTGAGTGTTTCACTAGTGAGTGTTTCACTAGTGAGAGTGTAACACTCGTGTGAGTGTTTCACTCGTGTTTGTGTCACGTTCACTAGTGTGAGTGTTACACTCGTGCGAGTGTTACACTAGTGTGAGTGTAACACTCGTGTGAGTGTAACACTAGTGTGAGTGTTTCACTAGTGAGTGTTACACTCGTGTGAGTGTTACACTCGTGTGAGTGTAACACTCGTGTGAGTGCTACACTCGTGTGAGTAACACTAGTGTGAGTAACACTAGTGTGAGTGTAACACTAGTGTGAGTGTAACACTCGTGTGAGTGTAACACTCGTGTGAGTGCTACACTCGGGTGAGTGCTACACTCGGGTGAGTGCTACACTCGTGTGAGTGTAACACTCGTGTGAGTGTAACACTCGTGTGAGTGCTACACTCGTGTGAGTGCTACACTCGTGTGAGTGTAACACTCGTGTGAGTGCTACACTCGTGTGAGTGTAACACTCGTGTGAGTGTAACACTCGTGTGAGTGCTACACTCGTGTGAGTGCTACACTCGTGTGAGTGTAACACTCGTGTGAGTGCTACACTAGTGTGAGTGTTTCACTAGTGCGAGTGTTTCACTAGTGAGTGTTTCACTAGTGAGTGTTTCACTAGTGAGAGTGTTACACTCGTGTGAGTGTAACACTCGTGTGAGTGTTACACTCGTGTGAGTGTTTCAATCGCGCTAGTGAAACACTCATGCGAGTGTTTCACTCGTGTGAGTGTAACACTCGTGTGAGTGTTTCACTCGTGTTTGTGTCACGTTTACTAGTGTGAGTGTTACACTCGTGCGAGTGTTACACTAGTGTGAGTGTTTCACTCGTGTGAGTGTAACACTCGTGTGAGTGTAACACTAGTGTGAGTGTAACACTAGTGTGAGTGTTCCACTCGTGTGAGTGTTTCACTCGTGTGAGTGTTTCACTCGTGTGAGTGTTTCACTCGTGCGAGTGTTACACTCGTGCGAGTGTTACACTCATGCGAGTGTTACACTCGTGCGAGTGTTTCAATCGTGTGAGTGTTACACGTGAATGTTACACTAGTGTGAGTGTTTCACTCGTGTGAGTGTTTCACTCGTGTGAGTGTTACACTAGTGCTAGTGTTACACTCGTGCGAGTGTTACACTCGTGCGAGTGTTACACTCGTGTGTTACACTCGTGTGAGTGTTACACTAGTGCGAGTGTTACACTAGTGCAAGTGTTACACTAGTGCGAGTATTTCACTCGTGCGAGTGTTACACTAGTGCGAGTGTTACACTCGTGTGAGTGTTTCACTCGTGTGAGTGTTTCACTCATGTGAGTGTTAGAGCGACTCGTGTGAGTGTTACAGTCGAGTGAGTGTTACACTCGAGTGAGTGTTACACTTGAGTGAGTGTTTCACTCGTGTGAGTGTTTCACTAGTGCGAGTGTTTCACTAGTGCGAGTGTTACACTCGTGCGAGTGTTACACTCGTGTGAGTGTTACACTCGTGTTTGTGTCACGTTCACTCGTGTGAGTGTTTCACTCGTGTGAGTGTTTCACTCATCTGAGTGCTAGAGCGACTCGTGTGAGTTTCACTCGTGTGAGTGTTACACTCGTGTGAGTGTTTCAGTCGAGTGAGTGTTTCACTCGTGTGAGTGTTTCAGTCGAGTGAGTGTTTCACTCGTGTTAGTGTTTCACTCGAGTGAGTGTTTCACTCGAGTGAGTGCTACACTCGTGTGAGTGTAACACTCGTGTGAGTGCTACACTCGTGTGAGTGTAACACTCGTGTGAATGCTACACTCGTGTGAGTGTAACACTAGTGTGAGTGTAACACTAGTGTGAGTGTTTCACTTGTGTGAGTGTTTCACTCGTGTGAGTAACACTCGTGTAAGTGCTACACTCGTGTGAGTGTAACACTCGTGTGTGTGTTTCACTCGCGCGAGTGTAACACTCGTGTGAGTGAAACACTCGTGCGAGTGTTTCACTCGTGCGAGTGTTACACTCGTGCGAGTGTTTTGCCCGTGCGAGTGTTACACTCGTGCGAGTGTTTCACTAGTGAGTGTTTCACTAGTGAGAGTGTTTCACTAGTGAGAGTGTTACACTCGTGTGAGTGTAACACTCGTGTGAGTGTTTCACTCGTGTTTGTGTCACGTTCACTAGTGTGAGTGTTACACTCGTGCGAGTGTTACACTAGTGTGAGTGTTTCACTCGTGTGAGTGTAACACTCGTGTGAGTGTAACACTAGTGTGAGTGTTTCACTAGTGAGTGTTACACTCGTCTGAGTGTTACACTCGTATGTGTAACACTCGTGTGAGTGTAACACTAGTGTGAGTGTAACAGTAGTGTGAGTGTAACACTCGTGTGAGTGTAACACTCGTGTGAGTGCTACACTCGGGTGAGTGCTACACTCGTGTGAGTGTAACACTCGTGTGAGTGCTACACTCGTGTGAGTGTAACACTCGTGTGAGTGCTACACTCGTGTGAGTGTAACACTCGTGTGAGTGTAACACTCGTGTGAGTGCTACACTTGTGTGAGTGTAACACTCGTGTGAGTGCTACACTCGTGTGAGTGTAACACTCGTGTGAGTGCTACACTCGTGTGAGTGTAACACTAGTGTGAGTGTAACACTAGTGTGAGTGTTTCACTAGTGTGAGTGTTTCACTCGTGTGAGTGTTTCACTCGTGTAAGTGTTTCACTCGTGTGAGTGTAACACTCGTGTAAGTGCTACACCCGTGTGAGTGTAACACCCGCGTGAGTGTTTCACTCGTGTGAGTGTAACACTCGTGTGAGTGTAACACTTGTGTGAGTTTTGATTTAAAGCTTTCGTGACTGCAGTAATTCATATTCTTAGTTTTTTCGGTAAAGTCACGTTGAAGAGAAACAACAAAATAACAAAATATATATAAAACAAAAACAAATTCTCACGACGTTTCGACCATAACTCAAACGGTCATCATCAGGTGTGTTGGTTTGCATACATTTATTTTTAAACGGCACATTTATTTATTTATAAAGAAAAACGTTGGCGTCACGCGCAGCGATTTGGCAGTTTGCCCAGGACTAGTCCATCAATTTTTTATTTAAAAGAGGAGGGGGGAGACGAAATTTTTTAGAATGTATGCTGTCTGAAAGCCACTGTAAGCGTGAACAATCAATTAAGAACTGAAATGATTTATCAAATCTTTCCAATGATTGCTAAGATAGAATCCATCTTCTCGGTTGAAATTGTCTCTGTGCTTGTATATGTGGATAGCCTCATGAACGAATCTCTCATGGAAGCCAGATGGCTTACAAAAATAAAAAGAGATCCCACCAACAGCCTCGTCACACAAACCAACAAAATAATTTCTGATTCAACCGCATTAATTGATCAATCTAAACAGTTTTCGTTGAAACCTTCTGCTACCAGGCCACCAAGATTATACGGCTTACCAAAAATACATAAAGTTGATACACCTCTTCGTCCCATAGTCTCTACTATCAGCTCCCCCACCTACAAACTAGCTCGTTTTTTGTCTGAAATCCTGCGTCCTTTCACTGGAAAGACCACCTCTGCGGTACAAAATTCTACTCACCTGGTATCAACAATCAAGGGTATTTCCCTGTCCCCAGACGACCTGCTTGTCAGTTTTGATGTAGTTTCCTTATTCACCAAGGTTCCTGTACCTGACACCATTGCAATCATTGAAGACTTGGTTCATCAAGGACTAAACACTGAGGTACCCCCCTGGTGAGACACTGTTTAACCAATACATACTTCACTTGGAATGGAACTTTCTACAAACAAACTGAGGGCACCCCAATGGGCTCCCCCCTTTCTCCAGTTATAGCTAACATTTTCATGGAGAAATTTGAGACTGACGCCATCCAGACTGCCACTCTGCGCCCAACCTTATGGAAGAGGTACGTGGATGACACTTTTGTCATCTGGCCACATGGCCGGCCTGCTCTAGACCAATTCTTCGACCACATCAATTCCATACACCCAGCCATCAGATTTACCATGGAAGTCTAAATAGATGGCAAGATACCTTTTTTGGATGTCCTAATTAAAAAGAGACCTGATGGTTCAATGAGCCACTCTGTCTACAGGAAAGCTACCCATACGGATGCTTATCTGAAACCGGATTCCCACCACCATCCATCACAGAAGAATTCTCTCATCAAGACTCTGTATCATAGAGCCCAATGCATATCCGACCAGGAACACATAAGCAGTGAACTCATGCACGTACACCAAGCTCTTAGGGCTAATGGTTACTCCGACTATACAATCCGCAAAGCTATCACTCAAACCATGAAGAAGAACCCTCTTGAGGAGCCTTTCAAAACCATCACTTTACCCTACATTGCTGGGATCACAAAAAAGATCTCCAAAATCTTGAATAAACACAAGATCCAGGTCCGTTTCAACACATTACATAAAATCCGTGATCTGGTTCCGTCTGTAAAAGATGTGATTCCGGACATACAATACCCTGGTGTCTACAAACTAAGTTGCCTCTGTGGTAGTAGTTACATTGGAGAAACCAAACGCCATGTCTCGGACCGCATTCGTGAACATAAAGCAGACCTTAAACACGGTAGGACCAACACCTCGGCCGTAGCAGATCATTGTTCTAATTCAGTAGGCTCACATGCCATTGACTTTTCCAAGACGGAGGTTCTTTGTAAGCCATCTGGCTTCCATGAGAGATTCGTTCATGAGGCTATCCACATATACAAGCACAGAGACAATTTCAACCGAGAAGATGGATTCTATCTTAGCAATCATTGGAAAGATTTGATAAATCATTTCAGTTCTTAATTGATTGTTCACGCTTACAGTGGCTTTCAGACAGCATACATTATAAAAAATTTCGTCTCCCCCCTCCTCTTTTAAAAAAAATAGATGGACTAGTCCTGGGCAAACTGCCAAATCGCTGCGCGTGACGCCAACGTTTTTTTATAAATAAATAAATGTGCCGTTTAAAAATAAATTTATGCAAACCAACACACCTGATGATGACCGTTTGAGTTATGGTCGAAACGTCGTGAGAATTTTTTATTGTTTTATATATATTTTGTTATTTTGTTGTTTCTCTTCAACGTGACTTTACCGAAAAAACTAAGAATATACTTGTGTGAGTGTTTCACTCGCGCGAGTGAAACACTCGTGCGAGTGTTTCACTCGTGCGAGTGTTACACTCGTGCGATTGTTTCACTCGTGCGAGTGTTACACTCGTGCGAGTGTTACACTCGTGCGAGTGTTTCACTAGTGCGAGTGTTTCACTAGTGAGAGTGTTTCACTAGTGAGAGTGTTACACTCGTGAGAGTGTTACACTCGTGTGAGTGTAACACTCTTGTGAGTGTTTCACTCGTGTTTGTGTCACGTTTACTAGTGTGAGTGTTACACTCGTGTGAGTGTTACACTAGTGTGAGTGTTTCACTCGTGTGAGTGTAACACTAGTGTGAGTGTTTCACTAGTGAGTGTTCCACTCGTGTGAGTGTTACACTCGTGTGAGTGTTTCACTCGTGTGAGTGTAACATGAGTGTGAGTGTTTCACTCGTGCGAGTGTTACACTCGTGCGAGTGTTACACTCGTGCGAGTGTTTCAATCGTGTGAGTGTTACACTCGTGCGAGTGTTACACTCGTGCGAGTGTTTCACTAGTGCGAGTGTTTCACTAGTGAGTGTTTCACTAGTGAGAGTGTTTCACTAGTGAGAGTGTTACACTCGTGAGAGTGTTACACTCGTGTGAGTGTAACACTCTTGTGAGTGTTTCACTCGTGTTTGTGTCACGTTTACTAGTGTGAGTGTTACACTCGTGTGAGTGTTACACTAGTGTAAGTGTTTCACTCGTGTGAGTGTAACACTAGTGTGAGTGTTTCACTAGTGAGTGTTCCACTCGTGTGAGTGTTACACTCGTGTGAGTGTTTCACTCGTGTGAGTGTAACATGAGTGTGAGTGTTTCACTCGTGCGAGTGTTACACTCGTGCGAGTGTTACACTCGTGCGAGTGTTTCAATCGTGTGAGTGTTACACGTGAATGTTACACTAGTGTGAGTGTTTCACTCGTGTGAGTGTTACACTAGTGCGAGTGTTACACTCTTGCGAGTGTTTCACTCGTGTGTTACACTCGTGTGAGTGTTACACTAGTGCGAGTGTTACACTAGTGCGAGTGTTACACTAGTGCGAGTGTTACACTAGTGCGAGTGTTTCACTCGTGCGAGTGTTTCACTCGTGCGAGTGTTACACTCGTGCGAGTGTTACACTCGTGCGAGTGTTACACTCGTGCGAGTGTTTCACTCGTGTGAGTGTTTCACTCGTGCGAGTGTTTCACTCGTGTGAGTGTTTCACTCGTGTGAGTGTTAGAGCGACTCGTGTGAGTGTTACACTAGTGCGAGTGTTACACTCGTGCGAGTGTTACACTCGTGTGAGTGTTACACGTGTTTGTGTCACGTTCACTCGTGTGAGTGTTTCACTCGTGTGAGTGTTTCAGTCGAGTGAATGTTTCACTCGTGTGAGTGTTTCACTCGTGTGAGTGTTTCACTCGAGTGAGTGTTTCACTCGAGTGAGTGCTACACTCGTGTGAGTGTTTCAGTCGAGTGAGTGCTTCACTCGTGTGAGTGTCACGTTCACTCGTGTGAGTGTTACACTCGTGTGAGTGTTTCGCTCGTGTGAGTGTTTCACTCGTGTGAGTGTTTCACTCGTGTGAGTGTTACAATCGAGTGAGTGTTTCACTCGTGTGAGCGTTTCACTCGTGTGAGTGTTACAATAGTGTTAGTGTTACACTCGTGTGAGTGTTACACTCGTGTGAGTGTTTCACTAGTGTGAGTGTTTCACTAGTGTGAGTGTTTCACTAGTGTGAGTGTTACACTCGTGTGAGTGTTACACTAGTGTGAGTGTTACAATCAAGTGAGTGTTTCACTCCTGTGAGCGTTTCACTCGTGTGAGTGTTACACTAGTGTGAGTGTTTCACTCGAGTGAGTGTTTCACTCGAGTGAGTGTTACACTCGTGTGAGTGTTACACTCGTGTTTGTGTCACGTTCACTCGTGTGAGTGTTACACTCGTGTGAGTGTTACACTCGTGTTTGTGTCACGTTCACTAGTGTGAGTGTTTCACTCGTGTGAGTGTTACACTCGTGTGAGTGTTACACTAGTGTGAGTGTTACACTAGTGTGAGTGTTTCATTCATGTGTGTTGTTCACTAGTGTGAATGTTACACTCGTGTGAATGTTACACTCGTGTGAGTGTTACACTCGTGTGAGTGTTACACTACTGTGAGTGTTTCACTCGTGCGAGTGTTACACTCGTGCGAGTGTTTCACTCGTGCGAGTGTTACACTCGTGCGAGTGTTTCACTAGTGCGATTGTTTCACTAGTGAGTGTTTCACTAGTGAGAGTGTTACAATCGTGTGAGTGTAACACTCGTGTGAGTGTTTCACTCGTGTTTGTGTCACGTTCACTAGTGTGAGTGTTACACTCGTGCGAGTGTTACACTCGTGTGAGTGTTACACTAGTGTGAGTGTTTCACTAGTGTGAGTGTTTCACTCGTGTGAGTGTAACACTCGTGTGAGTGTAACACTAGTGTGAGTGTTTCACTAGTGAGTGTTACACTCCTGTGAGTGTTACACTCGTGTGAGTGTTACACTCGTATGTGTAACACTCGTGTGAGTGTAACACTAGTGTGAGTGTAACACTAGTGTGAGTGTAACACTCGTGTGAGTGCTACACTCGGGTGAGTGTTACACTCGTGTGAGTGTAACACTCGTGTGAGTGCTACACTCCTGTGAGTGTAACACTCGTGTGAGTGTAACACTCGTGTGAGTGCTACACTCGTGTGAGTGTAACACTTGTGTGAGTGTAACTCTCGTGTGAGTGCTACACTCGTGTGAGTGTAACACTCGTGTGAGTGCTACACTCGTGTGAGTGTAAGACTCGTGTGAGTGCTACACTCGTGTGAGTGTAACACTAGTGTGAGTGTAACACTAGTGTGAGTGTTTCACTCGTGTGAGTGTTTCACTCGTGTGAGTATAACACTCGTGTGAGTGCTACACCCGTGTGAGTGTAACACTCGCGTGAGTGTTTCACTCGTGTGAGTGTAACACTCGTGTGAGTGTAACTCTCGTGCGAGTGTAACACTCGTGCGAGTGTAACACTCGTGCGAGTGTTTCACTCGTGCGAGTGTTTCACTCGTGCGAGTGTTACACTCGTGCGAGTGTTACACTCGTGCGAGTGTTACACTCGTGCGAGTGTTACACTCGTGGGAGTGTTTCACTAGTGGGAGTGTTTCACTATTGCGAGTGTTTCACTAGTGAGAGTGTTACACTCGTGAGAGTGTTACACTCGTGAGAGTGTTACACTCGTGTGAGTGTAACACTCGTCTGAGTGTTTCACTCGTGTTTGTGTCACGTTTACTAGTGTGAGTGTTACACTCGTGCGAGTGTTACACTCGTGTGAGTGTTACACTAGTGTGAGTTTTTCACTCGTGTGAGTGTAACACTCGTGTGAGTGTAACACTAGTGTGAGTGTTTCACTAGTGAGTGTTCCACTCGTGTGAGTGTTACACTCGGGTGAGTGTTTCACTCATGTGAGTGTTACATGAGTGTGAGTGTTTCACTCGTGCGAGTGTTACACTCGTGCGAGTGTTACACTCGTGCGAGTGTTACACTCGTGCGAGTGTTTCAATCGTGTGAGTGTTACACGTGAATGTTACACTAGTGTGAGTGTTTCACTAGTGTGATTGTTACACTCGTGTGAGTGTTACACTAGTGTGAGTGTTACAATCGAGTGAGTGTTTCACTCGTGTGAGCGTTTCACTCGTGTGAGTGTTACACTAGTGTGAGTGTTTCACTCGGGTGAGTGTTTCACTCATGTGAGTGTTACATGAGTGTGAGTGTTTCACTCGTGCGAGTGTTACACTCGTGCGAGTGTTACACTCGTGCGAGTGTTTCAATCGTGTGAGTGTTACACGTTAATGTTACACTAGTGTGAGTGTTTCACTCGTGTGAGTGTTACACTAGTGCGAGTGTTACACTCGTGCGAGTGTTACACTCGTGTGAGTGTTTCACTCGTGTGTTACACTAGTGCGAGTGTTACACTAGTGCGAGTGTTTCACTCGTGCGAGTGTTTCACTCGTGCGAGTGTTTCACTCGTGCGAGTGTTACACTCGTGCGAGTGTTTCACTCGTGTGAGTGTTTCACTCGTGTGAGTGTTAGAGCGACTCGTGTGAGTGTTACAGTCGAGTGAGTGTTACACTCGAATGAGTGTTTCACTCGTGTGAGTGTTTCACTAGTGCGAGTCTTACACTCGTGTGAGTGTTACACTCGTGTTTGTGTCACGTTCACTCGTGTGAGTGTTTCACTCCTGTGAGTGTTTCACTCATCTGAGTGTTAGAGCGACTCGTGTGAGTTTCACTCGTGTGAGTGTTTCACTCGAGTGAGTGTTTCACTCGAGTGAGTGCTACACTCGTGTGAGTGTTTTAGTCGAGTGAGTGCTTCACTCGTGTGAGTGTCACGTTCACTCGTGTGAGTGTTACACTCGTGTGAGTGTTTCGCTCGTGTGAGTATTTCACTCGTGTGAGTGTTTCACTCGTGTGAGTGTTACAATCGAGTGAGTGTTTCACTCGTATGAGCGTTTCACTCGTGTGAGTGTTACAATAGTGTTAGTGTTACACTCGTGTGAGTGTTTCACTAGTGTGAGTGTTACACTCGTGTGAGTGTTACACTCGTGTGAGTGTTTCACTCGTGTGAGTATAACACTCGTTTGAGTGCTACACCCGTGTGAGTGTAACACTCGCGTGAGTGTTTCACTCGTGTGAGTGTAACACTCGTGTGAGTGTAACACTCGTGCGAGTGTAACACTCGTGCGAGTGTTTCACTCGTGCGAGTGTTTCACTCGTGCGAGTGTTTCACTCGTGCGAGTGTTACACTCGTGCGAGTGTTACACTCGTGAGAGTGTTACACTCGTGTGAGTGTAACACTCGTGTGAGTGTTTCACTCGTGTTTGTGTCACGTTTACTAGTGTGAGTGTTACACTCGTGCGAGTGTTACACTCGTGTGAGTGTTACACTAGTGTGAGTTTTTCACTCGTGTGAGTGTAACACTCGTGTGAGTGTAACACTAGTGTGAGTGTTTCACTAGTGAGTGTTCCACTCGTGTGAGTGTTACACTCGTGCGAGTGTTTCAATCGTGTGAGTGTTACACGTGAATGTTACACTAGTGTGAGTGTTTCACTCGTGTGAGTGTTACACTAGTGCGAGTGTTACACTCGTGCGAGTGTTACACTCGTGTGAGTGTTTCACTCGTGTGTTACACTAGTGCGAGTGTTACACTAGTGCGAGTGTTTCACTCGTGCGAGTGTTACACTAGTGCGAGTGTTACACTCGTGCGAGTGCTACACTCGTGTGAGTGTTTCACTCGTGTGAGCGTTTCACTCGTGTGAGTGTTACACTCGTGTGAGTGTTACACTCGAGTGAGTGTTTCATTCGTGTGAGTGTTTCACTCATGTAAGTGTTAGCGCGACTCGTGTGAGTGTTTCACTCGTGTGAGTTTCACTCGTGTGAGTTTCACTCGTGTGAGTGTTGCACTCGTGTGAGTGTTTCACTCGTGTGAGTGTTACACTCGTGTGAGTGTTACACTTGAGTGAGCGTTACACTCGTGTGAGCGGAGGCGGAGGAGGAGGAGGCGGTGGAGGAGGAGGAGTCGGCGGAAGAGGTAGGTGGCCCTTAAAAAAGAGACCAGTAAAAGAATTGTCCAGTAAAAAAAGATGAGTGGCCATAAAAAAATTTGACAGGTAAAAAAAATTAATAAAAATATAAAACAATTAAATTACTTTCTACGTGACTTTACAGAAAGAACCAAGAATATGAATCCCTGCATTCATGGAAGCTTTAATTCAAAATGGTAAAAAAAGTCAAACTGAAAAAATTGGCCAGTAAAAAAGATAATTGGCCATCAAAAAAAGTGACTAGTTAAAAAAGAGTGGCCATTAAAGAAAAAATTTGACTGGTAAAAAAAAATGGTCATGAAAAAAGTGAAAAAATTGGCCGGTAAAAAAGATAAATGGCCATCAAAAAAAGTGACCAGTTAAAAAAGAGTGGCCATTAAAAAAAAAGCGGCCAATGTAAAAGGAATTGGCCCATAAAAAAAAGACCAGTCGAAAAAAATTGGCCGGTAAAAAAGATGAATGGCCATCCAAAAAAGTGACGGTTAAAAAAGAGTGGCCATTAAAAAAAGTGACTACAAAAAATTGGCCCATAAAAAAGAAAAGACCAGTCAAACAAAATTGGTCAGTAAAAAAATGTATTGGCCATCACACAGTGAGGTGGAGGAGGTGGAGGAGGATGCGGAGGAGGCGGAGGAGGAGGAGGCGGAGTCGGAGGAGGCGGAGGAGGAGGTGGATGAGGAGGCACAAGAGGTAGGTGGCCCGTAAAAAAAGAGACCAGTAAAAGAATTGGCCAGTAAAAAAAGATGAGTGCCCATAAAAAATTTTGACTGGTAAAAAAAAAAATATAAAACAATTAAATTCCCTTCTACGTGACTTTACCAAAAGAACCAAGAATATGAATCCCTGCAGTCACGAAAGCTTTAATTCAAAATGGTAAAAAAGTCAAACTGAAAAAATTGGCCAGTAAAAAAGATAATTGGCCATCAAAAAAAGTGACTAGTTAAAAAAGAGTGGCCATTAAAGAAAAAATTTGACTGGTAAAAAAAAATGGTCAAGAAAAAAGTGAAAAAATTGGCCGGTAAAAAAGATAAATGGCCATCAAAAAAAGTGACCAGTTAAAAAAGAGTGGCCATTAAAAAAAAAGTGGCCAATGTAAAAGGAATTGGCCCATAAAAAAAAGACCAGTCGAAAAAAATTGGCCGGTAAAAAAGATGAATGGCCATCCAAAAAAGTGACCGGTTAAAAAAGAGTGGCCATTAAAAAAAGTGACTACAAAAAATTGGCCCATCAAAAAGAAAAGACCAGTCAAACAAAATTGGTCAGTAAAAAAATGTATTGGCCATCACACAGTGAGGTGGAGGAGGTGGAGGAGGATGCGGAGGAGGCGGAGGAGGAGGAGGCGGAGTCGGAGGAGGCGGAGGAGGAGGTGGATGAGGAGGCACAAGAGGTAGGTGGCCCGTAAAAAAAGAGACCAGTAAAAGAATTGGCCAGTAAAAAAAGATGAGTGCCCATAAAAAATTTTGACTGGTAAAAAAAAAACAACAACAATTAAATTCCCTTCTACGTGACTTTACCAAAAGAACCAAGAATATGAATCCCTGCAGTCACGAAAGCTTTAATTCAAAATGGTAAAAAAAGTCAAACTGAAAAAATTGGCCAGTAAAAAAGATAATTGGCCATCAAAAAAAGTGAATGGTTAAAAAGAGTGGTCATTAAAGAAAAAATTTGACTGGTAAAAAAAAAAATGGTAATGAAAAAAGTGAAAAAAATTGGCCGGTAAAAAAGATAAATGGCCATCAAAAAAGTGACCGGTTAAAAAACAGTGGCCATTAAAAAAAAAGTGGCCGATCAAAAATGAATTGGCCCATAAAAAAAAGACCAGTCGAAAAAAATTGGCCGGTAAAAAAGATGAATGGCCATCCAAAAAAGTGACCGGTTAAAAAAGAGTGGCCATTAAAAAAAGTGACTATAAAAAAATTGGCCCATAAAAAAGGAAAGACCAGTCAAACAAAATTGGTCAGTAAAAAAATGTATTGGCCATCACACAGTGAGGTGGAGGAGGCGGAGGAGGCGGAGGAGGAGGCGGAGGAGGCGGAGGAGGATGCGGAGGAGGCGGAGGAGGAGACGGAGGAGGAGGAGGCGGATTCGGAGGAGGCGGAGGAGGAGGAGGAGGAGGCGGATGAGGAGGAGGCAGAAGAGGTAGGTGGCCCGTAAAAAAAGAGACCAGTAAAAGAATTGGCCAGTAAAAAAAGATGAGTGGCCATAAAGAAATTTGACTTGTAAAAAAAAAAATAGAAATATAAAACAATTAAATTCCCTTCTACCTGACTTTACCGAAAGAACTAAGAATATGAATCCCTGCAGTCACGAAAGCATTAATTAAAAATGGTAAAAAAGTCAACCTGAAAAAATTGGCCAGTAAAAAAGATAATTGGCCATCATATAAAGTGACTGATTAAAAAAGAGTGGCCATTAAAGAAAAAAATTGACTGGTAAAAAAAAAATGGTCATAAAAAAGTGAAAAAACTTGGCCGGTAAAAAAGATAAATGGCCATCAAAAAAATTGACCGGTTAAAAAAGAGTGGCCATTAAAAAAAAAGTGGCTGATCTAAAAGGAATTGCCCCATAAAAAAAAGACCGGTCGAAAAAAATTGGCCGGTAAAAAAGATGAATGGCCATCCAAAAAAGTGACCGGTTAAAAAAGAGTGGCCATTAAAAAAACAGTGGCCTACCAAAAAATAATTGGCCCGTAAAAAAGACCAGTCGAAAAAAATTGGGCAGTAAAAAAGATAATTGGCCATCAAAAAAAGTGACCGGTTAAAAAAATTGCCCATTAAAAAAAGTGACTATAAAAAATTGGCCCATAAAAAAGGAAAGACCAGTCAAACAAAATTGGTCAGTAAAAAAATGTATTGGCCATCACACAGTGAGGTGGAGGAGGCGGAGGAGGCGGAGGAGGAGGCGGAGGAGGAGGCGGAGGAGGCGGAGGAGGAGGCGGAGGAGGAGGCGGAGGAGGAGGCGGAGTCGGAGGAGGAGGCGGAGGAGGCTGAGGCGGAGGAGGAGGCGGAAGAGGTAGGTGGCCCGTAAAAAAAGAGACCAGTAAAAGAATTGGCCAGTAAAAAAGGATGAGTGGCCAAAAAAATTTGACTGGTAAAAAAAAAATAATAATAGAAATATAAAACAATTAAATTCCCTTCTACATGACTTTACCGAAAGAACCAAGAATATGAATCCCTGCAGTCACGAAAGCTTTAATTCAAAATGGTAAAAAAGTCAAACTGAAAAAATTGGCCAGTAAAAAAGATAATTGGCCATCAAAAAAAGTGACTGGTTAAAAATAGTGGCCATTAAAGAAAAAAATTTTACTGGTAAAAAAAAATGGTCATGAAAAAAGTGAAAAAAATTGGCCGGTAAGAAAGATAAATGGCCATCAAAAAAAAGTGACCGGTTAAAAAAGAGTGGCCATTAAAAAAACAGTGGCCTACCAAAAAATAATTGGCCCGTAAAAAAAGACCAGTCGAAAAATATTGGCCAGTAAAAAAGATAAGTGGCCATCAAAAAATGTGACCGGTTAAAAAAATTGCCCATTAAAAAAAGTGACAACAAAAAATTGGCCCGTAAAAAAGGAAAGACCAGTCAAACAAATTTGGTCAGTAAAAAAATGTATTGCCCATCACACAGTGAGGTGGAGGAGGTGGAGGAGGCGGAGGAGGCGGAGGAGGAGGCGGAGGAGGAGGCGGAGGAGGAGGCGGAGGAGGAGGAGGCAGAAGAGGTAGGTGGCCCGTAAAAAAAGAGACCAGTAAAAGAATTGGCCATTAAAAAAAGATGAGTGGCCATAAAAAAATTTGACAGGTAAAAAAAAATAATAGAAATATAAAACATTTAAATTACCTTCTACGTGACTTTACCGAAAGAACCAAGAATATGAATCCCTGCAGTCACGAAAGCTTTAATTCAAAATGTTAAAAAAGTCAAACTGAAAAAATTGGCCAGTAAAAAAGATAATTGGCCATCAAAAAAAGTGACTGATTAAAAAAGAGTGGCCATTAAAGAAAAAATTTGACTGGTAAAAAAATAAATGGTCATGAAAAAAGTGAAAAAAATTGGCCCGGAAAAAAGACAAATGGCCATAAAAAAAAGTGACCGGTTAAAAAAGAGTGGCCATAAAAAAACAGTGGCATACCAAAAAATAATTGGCCCGTAAAAAAAGACGAGTCGAAAAAAATTGGCCAGTAAAAAAGATAAGTGACCATCAAAAAAAGTGACCGGTTAAAAAAATTGCCCATTAAAAAAAGTGACAACAAAAAATTGGCCCGTAAAAAAGGAAAGACCAGTCAAACAAAATTGGTCAGTAAAAAAATGTATTGGCCATCACACCGTGAGGTGGAGGAGGTGGAGGAGGCGGAGGAGGCGGAGGAGGCGGAGCAGGAGGCGGAGGAGGAGGCGGAGGAGGAGGAGGAGGCGGAGGCGGAGGAGGAGGAGGCGGAAGAGGTAGGTGGCCCGTAAAAAAAGAGACCAGTAAAAGAATTGGCCATTAAAAAAAGATGAGTGGCCATAAAAAAATTTGACAGGTAAAAAAAAATAATAGAAATATAAAACAATTAAATTCCCTTCTACGTGACTTTACCGAAAGAACCAAGAATATGAATCCCTGCAGTCACGAAAGCTTTAATTCAAAATGGTTAAAAAAAGTCAAACTGAAAAAATTGGCCAGTAAAAAAGATAATTGGCCATCAAAAAAAGTGACTGATTAAAAAAGAGTGGCCATTAAAGAAAAATTTGACTGGTAAAAAAATTAATGGTCATGAAAAAAGTGAAAAAAATTGCCCGGAAAAAAGACAAATGGCCATCAAAAAAAAGTGACCGGTTAAAAAAGAGTGGCCATTAAAAAAACAGTGGCCTACCAAAAAATAATTGGCCCGTAAAAAAAGACCAGTCAAAAAAAATTGGCCAGTAAAAAAGATAAGTGACCATCAAAAAAAGTGACCGGTTAAAAAAATTGCCCACTAAAAAAAGTGACAACAAAAAATTGGCCCGTAAAAAAGGAAAGACCAGTCAAACAAAATTGGTCAGTACAAAAATGTATTGGCCATTACACAGTGAGGTGGAGGAGGCGGAGGAGGTGGAGGAGGAGGCGGAGGAGGAGGCGGAGGAGGAGGCGGAGGAGGAGGAGGCGGAGGAGGAGGCGGAGGCGGAGGCGGAGGAGGAGGAGGCGGAAGAGGTAGGTGGCCCGTAAAAAAAGAGACCAGTAAAAGAATTGGCCATTAAAAAAAGATGAGTGGCCATAAAAAAATTTGACAGGTAAAAAAATAATAATAGAAATATAAAACAATTAAATTCCCTTCTACGTGACTTTACCGAAAGAACCAAGAATATGAATCCCTGCAGTCATGAAAGCTTTAATTCAAAATGTTAAAAAAGTCAAATTGAAAAAATTGGCCAGTAAAAAAGATAATTGGCCATCAAAAAAAGTGACTGATTAAAAAAGAGTGGCCATTAAAGAAAAATTTGACTGGTAAAAAAATTAATGGTCATGAAAAAAGTGAAAAAAATTGGCCCGGAAAAAAGACAAATGGCCATAAAAAAAAGTGACCGGTTAAAAAAGAGTGGCCATTAAAAAAACAGTGGCCTACCAAAAAATAATTGGCCCGTAAAAAAAGACGAGTCGAAAAAAATTGGCCAGTAAAAAAGATAAGTGACCATCAAAAAAAGTGACCGGTTAAAAAAATTGCCCATTAAAAAAAGTGACAACAAAAAATTGGCCCGTAAAAAAGGAAAGACCAGTCAAACAAAATTGGTCAGTACAAAAATGTATTGGCCATCACACTGTGAGGTGGAGGAGGTGGAGGAGGTGGAGGAGGCGGAGGAGGCGGAGGAGGCGGAGCAGGAGGCGGAGGAGGAGGCGGAGGAGGAGGCGGAGGAGGAGGAGGAGGAGGCGGAAGAGGTAGGTGGCCCGTAAAAAAAGAGACCAGTAAAAGAATTGGCCATTAAAAAAAGATGAGTGGCCATAAAAAAATTTGACAGGTAAAAAAAAATAATAGAAATATAAAACAATTAAATTCCCTTCTACGTGACTTTACCGAAAGAACCAAGAATATGAATCCCTGCAGTCATGAAAGCTTTAATTCAAAATGTTAAAAAAAGTCAAATTGAAAAAATTGGCCAGTAAAAAAGATAATTGGCCATCAAAAAAAGTGACTGATTAAAAAAGAGTGGCCATTAAAGAAAAATTTGACTGGTAAAAAAATTAATGGTCATGAAAAAAGTGAAAAAAATTGGCCCGGAAAAAAGACAAATGGCCATAAAAAAAGTGACCGGTTAAAAAAGAGTGGCCATTAAAAAAACAGTGGCCTACCAAAAAATAATTGGCCCGTAAAAAAAGACCAGTCAAAAAAAATTGGCCAGTAAAAAAGATAAGTGACCATCAAAAAAAGTGACCGGTTAAAAAAATTGCCCATTAAAAAAAGTGACAACAAAAAATTGGCCCGTAAAAAAGGAAAGACCAGTCAAACAAAATTGGTCAGTACAAAAATGTATTGGCCATCACACAGTGAGGTGGAGGAGGCGGAGGAGGCGGAGGAGGAGGCGGAGGAGGCGGAGGAGGAGGTGGAGGAGGAGGAGGAGGCGGAGGAGGAGGCGGAGGCGGAGGAGGAGGAGGCGGAAGAGGTAGGTGGCCCGTAAAAAAAGAGACCAGTAAAAGAATTGGCCATTAAAAAAAGATGAGTGGCCATAAAAAAATTTGACAGGTAAAAAAAAATAATAG
This sequence comes from Petromyzon marinus, assembly GCF_048934315.1. NCBI lineage: Eukaryota > Metazoa > Chordata > Hyperoartia > Petromyzontiformes > Petromyzontidae > Petromyzon > Petromyzon marinus. The sequence continues at coordinate 3,537,089 of NC_133740.1, read as the reverse complement.
AAATATAAAACAATTAAATTCCCTTCTACGTGACTTTACCAAAAGAACCAAGAATATGAATCCCTGCAGTCATGAAAGCTTTAATTCAAAATGTTAAAAAAGTCAAACTGAAAAAATTGGCCAGTAAAAAAGATAATTGGCCATCAAAAAAAGTGACTGATTAAAAAAGAGTGGCCATTAAAGAAAAAATTTGACTGGTAAAAAAATAAATGGTCATGAAAAAAGTGAAAAAAATTGGCCCGGAAAAAAGACAAATGGCCATCAAAAAAAAGTGACCGGTTAAAAAAGAGTGGCCATTAAAAAAACAGTGGCCTACCAAAAAATAATTGGCCCGTAAAAAAAGACGAGTCGAAAAAAAATGGCCAGTAAAAAAGATAAGTGACCATCAAAAAAAGTGACCGGTTAAAAAAATTGCCCATTAAAAAAAGTGACAACAAAAAATTGGCCCGTAAAAAAGGAAAGACCAGTCAAACAAAATTGGTCAGTAAAAAAATGTATTGGCCATCACACCGTGAGGTGGAGGAGGTGGAGGAGGCGGAGCAGGAGGCGGAGGAGGAGGCGGAGGAGGAGGCGGAGGAGGAGGAGGAGGCGGAGGAGGCGGAGGCGGAGGAGGAGGAGGCGGAAGAGGTAGGTGGCCCGTAAAAAAAGAGACCAGTAAAAGAATTGGCCATTAAAAAAAGATGAGTGGCCATAAAAAAATTTGACAGGTAAAAAAAAATATAATAGAAATATAAAACAATTAAATTCCCTTCTACGTGACTTTACCGAAAGAACCAAGAATATGAATCCCTGCAGTCATGAAAGCTTTAATTAAAAATGTTAAAAAAGTCAAACTGAAAAATTGGCCAGTAAAAAAGATAATTGGCCATCAAAAAAAGTGACTGATTAAAAAAGAGTGGCCATTAAAGAAAAATTTGACTGGTAAAAAAATAAATGGTCATGAAAAAAGTGAAAAAAATTGGCCCGGAAAAAAGACAAATGGCCATCAAAAAAAAGTGACCGGTTAAAAAAGAGTGGCCATTAAAAAAACAGTGGCCTACCAAAAAATAATTGGCCTGTAAAAAAAGACCAGTCGAAAAAAATTGGCCAGTAAAAAAGATAAGTGACCATCAAAAAAAGTGACCGGTTAAAAAAATTGCCCATTAAAAAAAGTGACAACAAAAAATTGGCCCGTAAAAAAGGAAAGACCAGTCAAACAAAATTGGTCAGTAAAAAAATGTATTGGCCATCACACCGTGAGGTGGAGGAGGTGGAGGAGGCGGAGGAGGCGGAGGAGGCGGAGCAGGAGGCGGAGGAGGAGGAGGAGGAGGAGGCGGAGGAGGAGGAGGCGGAAGAGGTAGGTGGCCCGTAAAAAAAGAGACCAGTAAAAGAATTGGCCATTAAAAAAAGATGAGTGGCCATAAAAAAATTTGACAGGTAAAAAAAAATAATAGAAATATAAAACAATTAAATTCCCTTCTACGTGACTTTACCGAAAGAACCAAGAATATGAATCCCTGCAGTCATGAAAGCTTTAATTCAAAATGTTAAAAAAGTCAAATTGAAAAAATTGGCCAGTAAAAAAGATAATTGGCCATCAAAAAAAGTGACTGATTAAAAAAGAGTGGCCATTAAAGAAAAATTTGACTGGTAAAAAAATTAATGGTCATGAAAAAAGTGAAAAAAATTGGCCCGGAAAAAAGACAAATGGCCATAAAAAAAAGTGACCGGTTAAAAAAGAGTGGCCATTAAAAAAACAGTGGCCTACCAAAAAATAATTGGCCCGTAAAAAAAGACGAGTCGAAAAAAATTGGCCAGTAAAAAAGATAAGTGACCATCAAAAAAAGTGACCGGTTAAAAAAAATTGCCCATTAAAAAAAGTGACAACAAAAAATTGGCCCGTAAAAAAGGAAAGACCAGTCAAACAAAATTGGTCAGTACAAAAATGTATTGGCCATCACACCGTGAGGTGGAGGAGGTGGAGGAGGCGGAGCAGGAGGCGGAGGAGGAGGCGGAGGAGGAGGAGGAGGAGGCGGAAGAGGTAGGTGGCCCGTAAAAAAAGAGACCAGTAAAAGAATTGGCCATTAAAAAAAGATGAGTGGCCATAAAAAAATTTGACAGGTAAAAAAAAATATAATAGAAATATAAAACAATTAAATTCCCTTCTACGTGACTTTACCGAAAGAACCAAGAATATGAATCCCTGCAGTCATGAAAGCTTTAATTAAAAATGTTAAAAAAAGTCAAACTGAAAAATTGGCCAGTAAAAAAAGATAATTGGCCATCAAAAAAAGTGACTGATTAAAAAAGAGTGGCCATTAAAGAAAAAATTTGACTGGTAAAAAAATAAATGGTCATGAAAAAAGTGAAAAAAATTGGCCCGGAAAAAAGACAAATGGCCATCAAAAAAAAGTGACCGGTTAAAAAAGAGTGGCCATTAAAAAAACAGTGGCCTACCAAAAAATAATTGGCCTGTAAAAAAAGACCAGTCGAAAAAAATTGGCCAGTAAAAAAGATAAGTGACCATCAAAAAAAGTGACCGGTTAAAAAAGATTGCCCATTAAAAAAAGTGACAACAAAAAATTGGCCCGTAAAAAAGGAAAGACCAGTCAAACAAAATTGGTCAGTAAAAAAATGTATTGGCCATCACACCGTGAGGTGGAGGAGGTGGAGGAGGCGGAGGAGGCGGAGGAGGCGGAGCAGGAGGCGGAGGAGGAGGAGGAGGAGGAGGAGGCGGAGGAGGAGGAGGCGGAAGAGGTAGGTGGCCCGTAAAAAAAGAGACCAGTAAAAGAATTGGCCATTAAAAAAAGATGAGTGGCCATAAAAAAATTTGACAGGTAAAAAAAAATAATAGAAATATAAAACAATTAAATTCCCTTCTACGTGACTTTACCGAAAGAACCAAGAATATGAATCCCTGCAGTCATGAAAGCTTTAATTCAAAATGTTAAAAAAGTCAAACTGAAAAAATTGGCCAGTAAAAAAGATAATTGCCCATCAAAAAAAGTGACTGATTAAAAAAGAGTGGCCATTAAAGAAAAAATTTGACTGGTAAAAAAATAAATGGTCATGAAAAAAGTGAAAAAAATTGGCCCGGAAAAAAGACAAATGGCCATCAAAAAAAAGTGACCGGTTAAAAAAGAGTGGCCATTAAAAAAACAGTGGCCTACCAAAAAATAATTGGCCTGTAAAAAAAGACCAGTCGAAAAAAATTGGCCAGTAAAAAAGATAAGTGACCATCAAAAAAAGTGACCGGTTAAAAAAATTGCCCATTAAAAAAAGTGACAACAAAAAATTGGCCCGTAAAAAAGGAAAGACCAGTCAAACAAAATTGGTCAGTAAAAAAATGTATTGGCCATCACACCGTGAGGTGGAGGAGGTGGAGGAGGCGGAGGAGGCGGAGGAGGCGGAGCAGGAGGCGGAGGAGGAGTCGGAGGAGGAGGAGGAGGAGGAGGAGGAGGCGGAGGAGGAGGAGGCGGAAGAGGTAGGTGGCCCGTAAAAAAAGAGACCAGTAAAAGAATTGGCCATTAAAAAAAGATGAGTGGCCATAAAAAAATTTGACAGGTAAAAAAAAATAATAGAAATATAAAACAATTAAATTCCCTTCTACGTGACTTTACCGAAAGAACCAAGAATATGAATCCCTGCAGTCATGAAAGCTTTAATTCAAAATGTTAAAAAAGTCAAACTGAAAAAATTGGCCAGTAAAAAAGATAATTGGCCATCAAAAAAAGTGACTGATTAAAAAAGAGTGGCCATTAAAGAAAAAATTTGACTGGTAAAAAAATTAATGGTCATGAAAAAAGTGAAAAAAATTGGCCCGGAAAAAAGACAAATGGCCATCAAAAAAAAGTGACCGGTTAAAAAAGAGTGGCCATTAAAAAAACAGTGGCATACCAAAAAATAATTGGCCCGTAAAAAAAGACGAGTCGAAAAAAATTGGCCAGTAAAAAAGATAAGTGACCATCAAAAAAAGTGACCGGTTAAAAAAATTGCCCATTAAAAAAAGTGACAACAAAAAATTGGCCCGTAAAAAAGGAAAGACCAGTCAAACAAAATTGGTCATTAAAAAAATGTATTGGCCATCACACCGTGAGGTGGAGGAGGTGGAGGAGGCGGAGGAGGCGGAGGAGGCGGAGCAGGAGGCGGAGGAGGAGGCGGAGGAGGAGGCGGAGGAGGAGGAGGCAGAAGAGGTAGGTGGCCCGTAAAAAAAGAGACCAGTAAAAGAATTGGCCATTAAAAAAAGATGAGTGGCCATAAAAAAATTTGACAGGTAAAAAAAAATAATAGAAATATAAAACAATTAAATTCCCTTCTACGTGACTTTACCGAAAGAACCAAGAATATGAATCCCTGCAGTCATGAAAGCTTTAATTCAAAATGTTAAAAAAGTCAAACTGAAAAAATTGGCCAGTAAAAAAGATAATTGCCCATCAAAAAAAGTGACTGATTAAAAAAGAGTGGCCATTAAAGAAAAAATTTGACTGGTAAAAAAATAAATGGTCATGAAAAAAGTGAAAAAAATTGGCCCGGAAAAAAGACAAATGGCCATCAAAAAAAAGTGACCGGTTAAAAAAGAGTGGCCATTAAAAAAACAGTGGCCTACCAAAAAATAATTGGCCTGTAAAAAAAGACCAGTCGAAAAAAATTGGCCAGTAAAAAAGATAAGTGACCATCAAAAAAAGTGACCGGTTAAAAAAATTGCCCATTAAAAAAAGTGACAACAAAAAATTGGCCCGTAAAAAAGGAAAGACCAGTCAAACAAAATTGGTCAGTAAAAAAATGTATTGGCCATCACACCGTGAGGTGGAGGAGGTGGAGGAGGCGGAGGAGGCGGAGGAGGCGGAGCAGGAGGCGGAGGAGGAGTCGGAGGAGGAGGAGGAGGAGGAGGAGGCGGAGGAGGAGGAGGCGGAAGAGGTAGGTGGCCCGTAAAAAAAGAGACCAGTAAAAGAATTGGCCATTAAAAAAAGATGAGTGGCCATAAAAAAATTTGACAGGTAAAAAAAAATAATAGAAATATAAAACAATTAAACTCCCTTCTACGTGACTTTACCGAAAGAACCAAGAATATGAATCCCTGCAGTCATGAAAGCTTTAATTCAAAATGTTAAAAAAGTCAAACTGAAAAAATTGGCCAGTAAAAAAGATAATTGGCCATCAAAAAAAGTGACTGATTAAAAAAGAGTGGCCATTAAAGAAAAAATTTGACTGGTAAAAAAATTAATGGTCATGAAAAAAGTGAAAAAAATTGGCCCGGAAAAAAGACAAATGGCCATCAAAAAAAAGTGACCGGTTAAAAAAGAGTGGCCATTAAAAAAACAGTGGCATACCAAAAAATAATTGGCCCGTAAAAAAAGACGAGTCGAAAAAAATTGGCCAGTAAAAAAGATAAGTGACCATCAAAAAAAGTGACCGGTTAAAAAAATTGCCCATTAAAAAAAGTGACAACAAAAAATTGGCCCGTAAAAAAGGAAAGACCAGTCAAACAAAATTGGTCATTAAAAAAATGTATTGGCCATCACACCGTGAGGTGGAGGAGGTGGAGGAGGCGGAGGAGGCGGAGGAGGCAGAGCAGGAGGCGGAGGAGGAGGCGGAGGAGGAGGCGGAGGAGGAGGAGGCGGAAGAGGTAGGTGGCCCGTAAAAAAAGAGACCAGTAAAAGAATTGGCCATTAAAAAAAGATGAGTGGCCATAAAAAAATTTGACAGGTAAAAAAAAATATAATAGAAATATAAAACAATTAAATTCCCTTCTACGTGACTTTACCGAAAGAACCAAGAATATGAATCCCTGCAGTCATGAAAGCTTTAATTCAAAATGTCAAAAAAAGTCAAACTGAAAAAATTGGCCAGTAAAAAAGATAATTGGCCATCAAAAAAAGTGACTGATTAAAAAAGAGTGGCCATTAAAGAAAAATTTGACTGGTAAAAAAATTAATGGTCATGAAAAAAGTGAAAAAAATTGGCCCAGAAAAAAGACAAATGGCCATCAAAAAAAAGTGACCGGTTAAAAAAGAGTGGCCATTAAAAAAAACAGTGGTCTACCAAAAAATAATTGGCCCGTAAAAAAAGACCAGTCAAAAAAAATTGGCCAGTAAAAAAGATAAGTGACCATCAAAAAAAGTGACCGGTTAAAAAAATTGCCCATTAAAAAAAGTGACAACAAAAAATTGGCCCGTAAAAAAGGAAAGACCAGTCAAACAAAATTGGTCAGTAAAAAAATGTATTGGCCATCACACCGTGAGGTGGAGGAGGTGGAGGAGGCGGAGGAGGCGGAGGAGGCGGAGCAGGAGGCGGAGGAGGAGGAGGAGGAGGAGGAGGAGGAGGAGGAGGAGGCGGAGGAGGAGGAGGCGGAAGAGGTAGGTGGCCCGTAAAAAAAGAGACCAGTAAAAGAATTGGCCATTAAAAAAAGATGAGTGGCCATAAAAAAATTTGACAGGTAAAAAAAAATAATAGAAATATAAAACGATTAAATTCCCTTCTACGTGACTTTACCGAAAGAACCAAGAATATGAATCCCTGCAGTCATGAAAGCTTTAATTCAAAATGTTAAAAAAGTCAAACTGAAAAAATTGGCCAGTAAAAAAGATAATTGGCCATCAAAAAAAGTGACTGATTAAAAAAGAGTGGCCATTAAAGAAAAAATTTGACTGGTAAAAAATTAAATGGTCATGAAAAAAGTGAAAAAAATTGGCCCGGAAAAAAGACAAATGGCCATCAAAAAAAAGTGACCAGTTAAAAAAGAGTGGCCATTAAAAAAACAGTGGCCTACCAAAAAATAATTGGCCTGTAAAAAAAGACCAGTCGAAAAAAATTGGCCAGTAAAAAAGATAAGTGACCATCAAAAAAAGTGACCGGTTAAAAAAATTGCCCATTAAAAAAAGTGACAACAAAAAATTGGCCCGTAAAAAAGGAAAGACCAGTCAAACAAAATTGGTCATTAAAAAAATGTATTGGCCATCACACCGTGAGGTGGAGGAGGTGGAGGAGGCGGAGGAGGCGGAGGAGGCGGAGCAGGAGGCGGAGGAGGAGGCGGAGGAGGAGGCGGAGGAGGCGGAAGAGGTAGGTGGCCCGTAAAAAAAGAGACCAGTAAAAGAATTGGCCATTAAAAAAAGATGAGTGGCCATAAAAAAATTTGACAGGTAAAAAAAAATAATAGAAATATAAAACAATTAAATTCCCTTCTACGTGACTTTACCGAAAGAACCAAGAATATGAATCCCTGCAGTCATGAAAGCTTTAATTCAAAATGTTAAAAAAGTCAAACTGAAAAAATTGGCCAGTAAAAAAGATAATTGGCCATCAAAAAAAGTGACTGATTAAAAAAGAGTGGCCATTAAAGAAAAAATTTGACTGGTAAAAAAATTAATGGTCATGAAAAAAGTGAAAAAAATTGGCCCGGAAAAAAGACAAATGGCCATCAAAAAAAAGTGACCGGTTAAAAAAGAGTGGCCATTAAAAAAACAGTGGCATACCAAAAAATAATTGGCCCGTAAAAAAAGACGAGTCGAAAAAAATTGGCCAGTAAAAAAGATAAGTGACCATCAAAAAAAGTGACCGGTTAAAAAAATTGCCCATTAAAAAAAGTGACAACAAAAAATTGGCCCGTAAAAAAGGAAAGACCAGTCAAACAAAATTGGTCATTAAAAAAATGTATTGGCCATCACACCGTGAGGTGGAGGAGGTGGAGGAGGCGGAGGAGGCGGAGGAGGCGGAGCAGGAGGCGGAGGAGGAGGCGGAGGAGGAGGCGGAAGAGGTAGGTGGCCCGTAAAAAAAGAGACCAGTAAAAGAATTGGCCATTAAAAAAAGATGAGTGGCCATAAAAAAATTTGACAGGTAAAAAAAAATAATAGAAATATAAAACAATTAAATTCCCTTCTACGTGACTTTACCGAAAGAACCAAGAATATGAATCCCTGCAGTCATGAAAGCTTTAATTCAAAATGTTAAAAAAAGTCAAACTGAAAAAATTGGACAGTAAAAAAGATAATTGGCCATCAAAAAAAGTGACTGATTAAAAAAGAGTGGCCATTAAAGAAAAATTTGACTGGTAAAAAAATTAATGGTCATGAAAAAAGTGAAAAAAATTGGCCCAGAAAAAAGACAAATGGCCATCAAAAAAAAGTGACCGGTTAAAAAAGAGTGGCCATTAAAAAAACAGTGGTCTACCAAAAAATAATTGGCCCGTAAAAAAAGACCAGTCAAAAAAAATTGGCCAGTAAAAAAGATAAGTGACCATCAAAAAAAGTGACCGGTTAAAAAAATTGCCCATTAAAAAAAGTGACAACAAAAAATTGGCCCGTAAAAAAGGAAAGACCAGTCAAACAAAATTGGTCAGTAAAAAAATGTATTGGCCATCACACCGTGAGGTGGAGGAGGTGGAGGAGGCGGAGGAGGCGGAGGAGGCGGAGCAGGAGGCGGAGGAGGAGGAGGAGGAGGAGGAGGAGGAGGAGGAGGAGGCGGAGGAGGAGGAGGCGGAAGAGGTAGGTGGCCCGTAAAAAAAGAGACCAGTAAAAGAATTGGCCATTAAAAAAAGATGAGTGGCCATAAAAAAATTTGACAAGTAAAAAAAAATAATAGAAATATAAAACAATTAAATTCCCTTCTACGTGACTTTACCGAAAGAACCAAGAATATGAATCCCTGCAGTCATGAAAGCTTTAATTCAAAATGTTAAAAAAGTCAAACTGAAAAAATTGGCCATTAAAAAAGATAATTGGCCATCAAAAAAAGTGACTGATTAAAAAAGAGTGGCCATTAAAGAAAAAATTTGACTGGTAAAAAAATAAATGGTCATGAAAAAAGTGAAAAAAATTGGCCCGGAAAAAAGACAAATGGCCATCAAAAAAAAGTGACCAGTTAAAAAAGAGTGGCCATTAAAAAAACAGTGGCCTACCAAAAAATAATTGGCCTGTAAAAAAAGACCAGTCGAAAAAAATTGGCCAGTAAAAAAGATAAGTGACCATCAAAAAAAGTGACCGGTTAAAAAAATTGCCCATTAAAAAAAGTGACAACAAAAAATTGGCCCGTAAAAAAGGAAAGACCAGTCAAACAAAATTGGTCAGTAAAAAAATGTATTGGCCATCACACCGTGAGGTGGAGGAGGTGGAGGAGGCGGAGCAGGAGGCGGAGCAGGAGGCGGAGGAGGAGTCGGAGGAGGAGGAGGAGGAGGAGGAGGAGGAGGAGGCGGAGGAGGAGGAGGCGGAAGAGGTAGGTGGCCCGTAAAAAAAGAGACCAGTAAAAGAATTGGCCATTAAAAAAAGATGAGTGGCCATAAAAAAATTTGACAGGTAAAAAAAAATAATAGAAATATAAAACAATTAAATTCCCTTCTACGTGACTTTACCGAAAGAACCAAGAATATGAATCCCTGCAGTCATGAAAGCTTTAATTCAAAATGTTAAAAAAGTTAAACTGAAAAAATTGGCCAGTAAAAAAGATAATTGGCCATCAAAAAAAGTGACTGATTAAAAAAGAGTGGCCATTAAAGAAAAAATTTGACTGGTAAAAAAATTAATGGTCATGAAAAAAGTGAAAAAAATTGGCCCGGAAAAAAGACAAATGGCCATCAAAAAAAAGTGACCGGTTAAAAAAGAGTGGCCATTAAAAAAACAGTGGCATACCAAAAAATAATTGGCCCGTAAAAAAAGACGAGTCGAAAAAAATTGGCCAGTAAAAAAGATAAGTGACCATCAAAAAAAGTGACCGGTTAAAAAAATTGCCCATTAAAAAAAGTGACAACAAAAAATTGGCCCGTAAAAAAGGAAAGACCAGTCAAACAAAATTGGTCATTAAAAAAATGTATTGGCCATCACACCGTGAGGTGGAGGAGGTGGAGGAGGCGGAGGAGGCGGAGGAGGCGGAGCAGGAGGCGGAGGAGGAGGCGGAGGAGGAGGCGGAGGAGGCGGAAGAGGTAGGTGGCCCGTAAAAAAAGAGACCAGTAAAAGAATTGGCCATTAAAAAAAGATGAGTGGCCATAAAAAAATTTGACAGGTAAAAAAAAATAATAGAAATATAAAACAATTAAATTCCCTTCTACGTGACTTTACCGAAAGAACCAAGAATATGAATCCCTGCAGTCATGAAAGCTTTAATTCAAAATGTTAAAAAAAGTCAAACTGAAAAAATTGGCCAGTAAAAAAGATAATTGGCCATCAAAAAAAGTGACTGATTAAAAAAGAGTGGCCATTAAAGAAAAATTTGACTGGTAAAAAAATTAATGGTCATGAAAAAAGTGAAAAAAATTGGCCCAGAAAAAAGACAAATGGCCATCAAAAAAAAGTGACCGGTTAAAAAAGAGTGGCCATTAAAAAAACAGTGGTCTACCAAAAAATAATTGGCCCGTAAAAAAAGACCAGTCAAAAAAAATTGGCCAGTAAAAAAGATAAGTGACCATCAAAAAAAGTGACCGGTTAAAAAAATTGCCCATTAAAAAAAGTGACAACAAAAAATTGGCCTGTAAAAAAGGAAAGACCAGTCAAACAAAATTGGTCAGTACAAAAATGTATTGGCCATCACACAGTGAGGTGGAGGAGGCGGAGGAGGCGGAGGAGGAGGCGGAGGAGGAGGCGGAGGAGGAGGCGGAGGAGGAGGAGGCGGAGGAGGAGGCGGAGGAGGAGGAGGCGGAAGAGGTAGGTGGCCCGTAAAAAAAGAGACCAGTAAAAGAATTGGCCATTAAAAAAAGATGAGTGGCCATAAAAAAATTTGACAGGTAAAAAAAAACATAATAGAAATATAAAACAATTAAATTCCCTTCTACGTGACTTTACCGAAAGAACCAAGAATATGAATCCCTGCAGTCATGAAAGCTTTAATTCAAAATGTTAAAAAAAGTCAAACTGAAAAAATTGGCCAGTAAAAAAGATAATTGGCCATCAAAAAAAGTGACTGATTAAAAAAGAGTGGCCATTAAAGAAAAAATTTGACTGGTGAAAAAATAAATGGTCATGAAAAAAGTGAAAAAAATTGGCCCGGAAAAAAGACAAATGGCCATCAAAAAAAAGTGACCGGTTAAAAAAGAGTGGCCATTAAAAAAACAGTGGCCTACCAAAAAATAATTGGCCCGTAAAAAAAGACCAGTCGAAAACAATTGGCCAGTAAAAAAGATAAGTGACCATCAAAAAAAGTGACCGGTTAAAAAAATTGCCCATTAAAAAAAGTGACAACAAAAAATTGGCCCGTAAAAAAGGAAAGACCAGTCAAACAAAATTGGTCAGTAAAAAAATGTATTGGCCATCACACCGTGAGGTGGAGGAGGTGGAGGAGGCGGAGGAGGCGGAGGAGGCGGAGCAGGAGGCGGAGGAGGAGTCGGAGGAGGAGGAGGAGGCGGAGGAGGAGGAGGCGGAAGAGGTAGGTGGCCCGTAAAAAAAGAGACCAGTAAAAGAATTGGCCATTAAAAAAAGATGAGTGGCCATAAAAAAATTTGACAGGTAAAAAAAAATAATAGAAATATAAAACAATTAAATTCCCTTCTACGTGACTTTACCGAAAGAACCAAGAATATGAATCCCTGCAGTCACGAAAGCTTTAATTCAAGCTTGTTAAAAAAAAGTCAAACTGAAAAAATTTGCCAGTAAAAAAGATAATTGGCCATCAAAAAAAGTGACTGATTAAAAAAGAGTGGCCATTAAAGAAAAAATTTGACTGGTAAAAAAATTAATGGTCATGAAAAAAGTGAAAAAAATTGGCCCGGAAAAAAGATAAATGGCCATCAAAAAAAGTGACCGGTTAAAAAAGAGTGGCCATTAAAAAAATAGTGGCCGATCAAAAATGAATTGGCCCATAAAAAAAAGACCGGTTAAAAAAAAATTGGCCAGTAAAAAAGATGAATGGCCATCCAAAAAAGTGACCGGTTAAAAAAGAGTGGCCTTTAAAGAAGAAATTTGACTGGTAAAAAAAATGGTCATAAAAAAAGTGAAAAAAATTGGTCGATAAAAAGATAAATGGCCATCAAAAAAAGTGACCGGTTAAAAAAGAGTGGCCATTAAAAAAACATTGGTCTACCAAAAAATCATTGGCCTGTAAAAAAAGACCAGTCGAAAAAAATTGGCCAGTAAAAAAGATAAATGGCCATCAAAAAAAGTGACCGGTTAAAAAAATGCCCATTAAAAAAAGTGACTACAAAAAATTGGCCCGTAAAAAAGGAAAGACCAGTCAAACAAAATTAGTCAGTAAAAAAATGTATTGGCCATCACACAGTGAGGTGGAGGAGGCGGAGGAGGCGGAGGAGGAGGCGGAGGAGGCGGAGGAGGAGGCGGAGGAGGCGGAGGAGGAGGCGGAGGAGGAGGCGGAGGAGGAGGCGGAGGAGGAGGCGGAGGAGGAGGCGGAAGAGGTAGGTGGCCCGTAAAAAAAAGAGACCAGTAAAAGAATTGGCCAGTAAAAAAAGATGAGTCGCCATAAAAAAATTTGACTGGTAAAAAAATAATAATAATACAAATATAAAACAATTAAATTCCCTTCTATGTGACTTTACCGAAAGAACCAGAATATGAATCCCTGCAGTCACGAAAGGTTTAGTTCAAAATGGTAAAAAGTCAAACTGAAAAAATTGGCCAGTAAAAAAGGAAAAACCAGTCAAGCAAAATTGGTCAGTAAAAAAATTGTATTGGCCATCACACAGTGAGGTGGAGGAGGCGGAGGAGGCTGGAGGAGGAGGCGGAGGAGGCGGAGGAGGAGGCGGAGGAGGAGGAGGAGGAGGCGGAGGTGGAGGAGGAGGAGGCGGAGGAGGAGGCGGAGGAGGAGGAGGAGGCGGAGGCGGAGGAGGAGGCGGAGGAGGAGGAGGCGGAAGAGGTAGGTGGCCTTTAAAAAAAGAGACCAGTAAAAGAATTGGCCAGTAAAAAAAGATGAGTGGCCATAAAAAAAGTTTGACTGGTAAAAAATATATAATAATAAAAATATAAAACAATTAAATTCCTTTCTACGGGACTTTACCGAAAGAACCAAGAATATGAATCCTTGCAGTCACGAAAGCTTTAATTCAAAATGGTAAAAAAGTTCAAACTGAAAAAATTGGCCGGTAAAAAGATGAATGGCCATCCAAAAACGTGACCAGTTAAAAAAGAGTGGCCATTAAAAAAACAGTGGCCTACCAAAAAATAATTGGCCCATAAAAAAAGACCAGTCGAAAAAAAATGGCTAGTAAAAAAGATAAGTGGCCATCAAAAAAAGTGACCGGTTAAAAAAATTGCCCATTAAAAAAAGTGACTACAAAAAATTTGCACATAAAAAAGGAAAGACCAGTCAAACAAAATTGGTCAGTAAAAAAATGTTTGGCCATCACACAGGTGGAGGAGGCAGTGGAGGCAGAGGAGGAGGTGGAGGAGGCGGAGGAGGAGGCGGCGGAGGAGGCGGAGGAGGAGGCGGAGGAGGCGGAGGAGGAGGGGAAGACGGAGGAGGAGGCTGAGGAGGAGGCGGAAGAGGTAGGTGGCCTGTAAAAAAAGAGACCAGTTAAAGAATTGCCCAGTAAAAAAAGATGAGTGGCCATGAAAAAATTTGTCTGGTAAAAAAAAAAGATTAAATTCCCTTCTACGGCACTTTACCGAAAGAACCAAGAATATGAATCCTTGCAGTCATGAAAGCTTTAATTCAAAATGGTAAAAAAAGGTCAAACTGAAAAAAATGGCCAGTATAAAAGATAATTGGCCATCAAATAAAGTGACTGGTTAAAAAAGAGTGGCCATTAAAGAGGAAATTTGACTGGTAAAAAAAATGGTCATAAAAAAGTGAAAAAAATTGGCCGATAAAAAAGATAAATGGCCATCAAAAAAGTGACCGGTTAAAAAAGAGTGACCATTAAAAAAACAGTGGTCTACCAAAAAATAATTGGCCTGTAAAAAAAGACCAGTCGAAAAAAATTGGCCAGTAAAAAAGACAAGTGGCCATCAAAAAAAGTGACCGGTTAAAAAAGAGTGGCCATTAAAAAAATAGTGGCCGATCAAAAATGAATTGGCCCATAAAAAAAAGACCGGTCAAAAAAAAATTGGCCGGTAAAAAAGATGAATGGCCATCCAAAAAAGTGACCGGTTAAAAAAGAGTGGCCTTTAAAGAAGAAATTTGACTGGTAAAAAAAATGGTCATAAAAAAAGTGAAAAAAATTGGTCGATAAAAAGATAAATGGCCATCAAAAAAAGTGACCGGTTAAAAAAGAGTGGCCATTAAAAAAACATTGGTCTACCAAAAAATCATTGGCCTGTAAAAAAAGACCAGTCGAAAAAAATTGGCCAGTAAAAAAGATAAATGGCCATCAAAAAAAGTGACCGGTTAAAAAAATGCCCATTAAAAAAAGTGACTACAAAAAATTGGCCCGTAAAAAAGGAAAGACCAGTCAAACAAAATTAGTCAGTAAAAAAATGTATTGGCCATCACACAGTGAGGTGGAGGAGGCGGAGGAGGCGGAGGAGGAGGCGGAGGAGGCGGAGGAGGAGGCGGAGGAGGCGGAGGAGGAGGCGGAGGAGGAGGCAGAGGAGGAGGCGGAGGAGGAGGCGGAGGAGGAGGAGGCGGAAGAGGTAGGTGGCCCGTAAAAAAGGAGACCAGTAAAAGAATTGGCCAGTAAAAAAAGATGAGTCGCCATAAAAAAATTTGACTGGTAAAAAAATAATAATAATACAAATATAAAACAATTAAATTCCCTTCTACGTGACTTTACCGAAAGAACCAGAATATGAATCCCTGCAGTCACGAAAGCTTTAATTAAAATTGGTAAAAAAAGTCAAACTGAAAAAATTGGGCAGTAAAAAAGATAATTGGCCATCAAAAAAAGTGACTGATTAAAAAAGAGTGGCTATTAAAGAAAAATTTGACTGGTAAAAAAATTAATGGTCATGAAAAAAGTGAAAAAAATTGCCCGGAAAAAAGACAAATGGCCATCAAAAAAAAGTGACCGGTTAAAAAAGAGTGGCCATTAAAAAAACAGTGGCCTACCAAAAAATAATTGGCGCGTAAAAAAAGACCAGTCGAAAAAAATTGGCCGGTAAAAAAGATGAATGGCCATCCAAAAAAGTGACCGGTTAAAAAATAGTGGCCATTAAAAAAACAGTGGCCTACTAAAAAATAATTGGCCCGTAAAAAAAGACCAGTCGAAAAAAATTGGCCAGAAAAAAAGATAAGTGGCCATCAAAAAAAGTGACCGGTTAAAAAAATTGCCCATTAAAAAAAATGACTACAAAAAATTGGCCCATAAAAATAGGAAAGACCAGTCAAGCAAAATTGGTCAGTAAAAAAATGTATTGGCCATCACACAGTGAGGTGGAGGAGGCGGAGGAGGCTGGAGGAGGAGGCGGAGGAGGCGGCGGAGGAGGCGGAGGAGGAGGCGGAGGAGGATGCGGAGGCAGAGGAGGAGGCGGAGGAGGAGGAGGAGGCGGAAGAGGTAGGTGGCCTGTAAAAAAAGAGACCAGTAAAATAATTGGCCAGTAAAAAAAGATGAGTGGCCAATAAAAAATTTGACTGGTAAAAATGTATATATATAAAACAATTAAATTCACTTCTACGTTACTTTACCGAAAGAACCAAGAATATGAATCCTTGCAGTCATGAAAGCTTTAATTCAAATGGTAAAGAAAGTCAAACTGAAAAAAATTGGCCAGTAAAAAAGATAATTGTCCATCAAAAAAAGTGACTGGCTAAAAAAGAGTGGCCATTAAAGAAAAAAATTTACTGGTAAAAAAAAATGGTCATGAAAAAAGTGAAAAAATTGGCCGGTAAAAAAGATAAATGGCCATCAAAAAAAGTGACCGGTTAAAAAAGAGTGGGCATTAAAAAAACAGTGGCCTACCAAAAAATAATTGGCCCGTAAAAAAAGACCAGTCAAAAAAAATTGGCCAGTAAAAAAGATAAGTGGCCATCAAAAAAAGTGACTGGTTAAAAAAATTGCCCATTAAAAAAAGTGACTACAAAAAATTGGCCCGTAAAAAAGGAAAGACCAGTCAAACACAATTGGTCCGTAAAAAAATGTACTGGCCATCACACAGTGAGGTGGAGGAGGCGGAGAAGGTGGAGGAGGAGGTGGAGGAGGCGGTGGAGGGAGGCGGAGAGGAGAGGCGGAGGAGGAGGCGGAGGAGGAGGCGGAGGAGGAGGCGGAGGAGGAGGAGGCGGAGGAGGAGGAGGCGGAGGAGGAGGAGGCGGAGGAGGAGGAGGCGGAGGAGGAGGAGGCGGAGGAGGAGGCGTAGGAGGAGGAGGAAGGCGGAAGAGGTAGGTGGCCCGTAAAAAAAGAGACCAGTAAAAGAATTGGCCAGTAAAAAAAGATGAATGGCCATCAAAAAAAGTGACCGGTTAAAAAAGAGTGGCCATTAAAGACAAAATTTGACTGGTAAAAAAAAAATGGTCATGAAAAAAGTGAAAAAAATTGGCCGGTAAAAAGATGAATGGCCATCCAAAAAAGTGACCGGTTAATGAATCCTGCAGTGACCGGTTAATGAATCCCTGCAGTCACGAAAGCTTTAATTCAAAATGGTAAAAAAGTCAAACTGAAAAAATTGGCCAGTGAAAAAGATAATTGACCATCAAAAAAAGTGACTGATTAAAAAAGAGTGGCTATTAAAGAAAAAAATTGACTGGTAAAAAAAATGGTCATGAAAAAGTGAAAAAAATGGGCCGATAAAAAAGATAAATGGCCATCAAAAAAAAGTGACCGGTTAAAAAAGAATGGGCATTAAAAAAACAGTGGCCTACCAAAAAATAATTGGCCCGTAAAAAAAGACCAGTCAAAAAAAATTGGCCAGTAAAAAAGATAAGTGGCCGTCAAAAAAAGTGACTGGTTAAAAAAGAGGGGCCATTAAAGAAAAAATTTGACTGGTAAAAAAAAATGGTCATGAAAAAAGTGAAAAAAAATTGGCCGGTAAAAAAGATAAATGGCCATCAAAAAAAGTGACCGGTTAAAAAAGAGTGGCCATTAAAAAATAGCGGCCTACCAAAAAATATTTGGCACGTAAAAAAAAACAGTCGAAAAAAATTGGCCAGTAAAAAAGATAAGTGGCCATCAAAAAAGTGACCGGTTAAAAAAATTGCCCATTAAAAAAAGTGACTACAAAAAATTGGCCCGTAAAAAAGGAAGGACCAGTCAAACAAAATTGGTCAGTAAAAAAAATGTATTGGCCATCACACAGTGAGGTGGAGTAGGCGGAGGAGGTGGAGGAGGAGGCGGAGGAGGCGGAGGAGGAGGCAGAGGCGGAGGAGGAGGCGGTAGAGGTAGGTGGCCCGTAAAAAAAGAGACCAGTAAAAGAATTGGCCAGTAAAAAAAGATGAGTGGCCATAAAAAAAATTGACTGGTAAAAAAAATAAAAGAATAGAAATATAAAACAATTAAATTCCCTTCTACGTGACTTTACCGAAAGAACCAAGAATATGAAACCCTGCAGTCACGAAAGCTTTAATTCAAAATGGTAAAAAAGTCAAACTGAAAAAAATTGGCCAGTAAAAAAGATAATTGGCCATCAAAAAAAAGTGACTGATTAAAAAAGAGTGGCCATTAAAGAAAAAATTTGACTGGTAAAAAAAAAATGGTCATGAAAAAAGTGAAAAAATTGGCCGGGAAAAAAGATAAATGGCCATCAAAAAAAGTGACCGGTTAAAAAAGAGTGGCCATTAAAAAAATAGTGGCCGATCAAAAATGAATTGGCCCATAAAAAAAAGACCGGTCGAAAAAAATTGGCCGGTAAAAAAGATGAATGGCCATCCAAAAAAGTGACCAGTTAAAAAAGAGTGGTTATTATAGAAAAAATTTGACTGGTAAAAAAAATGGTCATAAAAAAGTGAAAAAAATGGGCCGATAAAAAAGATAAATGGCCATCAAAAAATAGTGACCGGTTAAAAAAGAATGGGCATTAAAAAAAACAGTGGCCTACCAAAAAATAATTGGCCCGTAAAAAAAGACCAGTCAAAAAAAATTGGCCAGTAAAAAAGATAAGTGGCCATCAAAAAAAGTGACTGGTTAAAAAAGAGGGGCCATTAAAGAAAAAAAATTGACTGGTAAAAAAAAATGGTCATGAAAAAAGTGAAAAAAATTGGCCGGTAAAAAAGATAAATGGCCATAAAAAATAAGTGACCGGTTAAAAAAGAGTGGCCATTAAAAAATAGCGGCCTACCAAAAAATAATTGGCGCGTAAAAAAAAACAGTCGAAAAAAATTGGCCAGTAAAAAAGATAAGTGGCCATCAAAAAAGTGACCGGTTAAAAAAATTGCCCATTAAAAAAAGTGACTACAAAAAATTGGCCCGTAAAAAAGGAAGGACCAGTCAAACAAAATTGGTCAGTAAAAAAATGTATTGGCCATCACACAGTGAGGTGGAGTAGGCGGAGGAGGTGGAGGAGGAGGCGGAGGAGGCGGAGGAGGCGGAGGAGGAGGCAGAGGCGGAGGAGGAGGCGGTAGAGGTAGGTGGCCCGTAAAAAAAGAGACCAGTAAAAGAATTGGCCAGTAAAAAAAGATGAGTGGCCATAAAAAAAATTGACTTGTAAAAAAAATAAAAGAATAGAAATATAAAACAATTAAATTCCCTTCTACGTGACTTTACCGAAAGAACCAAGAATATGAAACCCTGCAGTCACGAAAGCTTTAATTCAAAATGGTAAAAAAGTCAAACTGAAAAAATTGGCCAGTAAAAAAGATAATTGGCCATCCAAAAAAGTGACTGGTTAAAAAAGAGTGGCCATTAAAGAAAAAATTTGACTGGTAAAAAAAATAGTCATAAAAAAGTGAAAAAAATGGGCCGATAAAAAAGATAAATGGCCATCAAAAAAAGTGACCGGTTAAAAAAGAGTGGGCATTAAAAAAACAGTGGCCTACCAAAAAATAATTGGCCCGTGAAAAAAGACCAGTCAAAAAAAATTGGCCAGTAAAAAAGATAAGTGGCCATCAAAAAAAGTGACTGGTTAAAAAAATTGCCCATTAAAAAAAGTGACTACAAAAAATTGGCCCGTAAAAAAGGAAAGACCAGTCAAACACAATTGTTCCGTAAAAAAATGTACTGGCCATCACACAGTGAGGTGGAGGAGGCGGAGAAGGTGGAGGAGGAGGTGGAGGAGGCGGTGGAGGAGGCGGTGGAGGAGGCGGAGGAGGAGGCGGAGGAGGAGGCGGAGGAGGAGGCGGAGGAGGAGGAGGCGGAGGAGGAGGAGGCGGAGGAGGAGGAGGTGGAGGAGGAGGAGGCGGAGGAGGAGGCGGAGGAGGAGGCGTAGGAGGAGGAGGAGGCGGAAGAGGTAGGTGGCCCGTAAAAAAAGAGACCAGTAAAAGAATTGGCCAGTAAAAAAAGATGAATGGCCATCAAAAAAAGTGACCGGTTAAAAAAGAGTGGCCATTAAAGAAAAAATTTGACTGGTAAAAAAAAAATGGTCATGAAAAAAGTGAAAAAAATTGGCCGGTAAAAAGATGAATGGCCATCCAAAAAAGTGACCGGTTAATGAATCCTGCAGTGACCGGTTAATGAATCCCTGCAGTCACGAAAGCTTTAATTCAAAATGGTAAAAAAGTCAAACTGAAAAAATTGGCCAGTAAAAAAGATAATTGACCATCAAAAAAAGTGACTGATTAAAAAAGAGTGGCTATTAAAGAAAAAAATTGACTGGTAAAAAAAATGGTCATGAAAAAGTGAAAAAAATGGGCCGATAAAAAAGATAAATGGCCATCAAAAAAAGTGACCGGTTAAAAAAGAATGGGCATTAAAAAAACAGTGGCCTACCAAAAAATAATTGGCCCGTAAAAAAAGACCAGTCAAAAAAAATTGGCCAGTAAAAAAGATAAGTGGCCGTCAAAAAAAGTGACTGGTTAAAAAAGAGGGGCCATTAAAGAAAAAATTTGACTGGTAAAAAAAAATGGTCATGAAAAAAGTGAAAAAAATTGGCCGGTAAAAAAGATAAATGGCCATCAAAAAAAGTGACCGGTTAAAAAAGAGTGGCCATTAAAAAATAGCGGCCTACCAAAAAATAATTGGCGCGTAAAAAAAAACAGTCGAAAAAAATTGGCCAGTAAAAAAGATAAGTGGCCATCAAAAAAGTGACCGGTTAAAAAAATTGCTCATTAATAAAAGTGACTACAAAAAATTGGCCCGTAAAAAAGGAAGGACCAGTCAAACAAAATTGGTCAGTAAAAAAATGTATTGGCCATCACACAGTGAGGTGGAGTAGGCGGAGGAGGTGGAGGAGGAGGCGGAGGAGGCGGAGGAGGCGGAGGAGGAGGCAGAGGCGGAGGAGGAGGCGGTAGAGGTAGGTGGCCCATAAAAAAAGAGACCAGTAAAAGAATTGGCCAGTAAAAAAAGATGAGTGGCCATAAAAAAAATTGACTGGTAAAAAAAATAAAAGAATAGAAATATAAAACAATTAAATTCCCTTCTACGTGACTTTACCGAAAGAACCAAGAATATGAAACCCTGCAGTCACGAAAGCTTTAATTCAAAATGGTAAAAAAGTCAAACTGAAAAAATTGGCCAGTAAAAAAGATAATTGGCCATCAAAAAAAGTGACTGATTAAAAAAGAGTGGCCATTAAAGAAAAAATTTGACTGGTAAAAAAAAAATGGTCATGAAAAAAGTGAAAAAAATTGGCCGGGAAAAAAGATAAATGGCCATCAAAAAAAGTGACCGG
The DNA here is from genome assembly GCF_048934315.1 of Petromyzon marinus. NCBI lineage: Eukaryota > Metazoa > Chordata > Hyperoartia > Petromyzontiformes > Petromyzontidae > Petromyzon > Petromyzon marinus. Next base: position 3,516,549 of record NC_133740.1, on the reverse strand, counting down.
TTAAAAAAGAGTGGCCATTAAAAAAATAGTGGCCGATCAAAAATGAATTGGCCCATAAAAAAAAGACCGGTCGAAAAAAATTGGCCGGTAAAAAAGATGAATGGCCATCCAAAAAAGTGACCGGTTAAAAAAGAGTGGTTATTATAGAAAAAATTTGACTGGTAAAAAAAATGGTCATAAAAAAGTGAAAAAAATGGGCCGATAAAAAAGATAAATGGCCATCAAAAAAAGTGACCAGTTAAAAAAGAATAAAAAACAGTGGCCTACCAAAAAATAATTGGCCCGTAAAAAAAGACCAGTCAAAAAAAATTGGCCAGTAAAAAAGATAAGTGGCCATCAAAAAAAGTGACTGGTTAAAAAAGAGGGGCCATTAAAGAAAAAAATTTGACTGGTAAAAAAAAATGGTCATAAAAAAAGTGAAAAAAATTGGCCGGTAAAAAAGATAAATGGCCATCAAAAAAAGTGACCGGTTAAAAAAGAGTGGCCATTAAAAAAATAGTGGCCGATCAAAAATGAATTGGCCCATAAAAAAAAGACCGGTCGAAAAAAATTGGCCGGTAAAAAAGATGAATGGCCATCCAAAAAAGTGACCAGTTAAAAAAGAGTGGTTATTATAGAAAAAATTTGACTGGTAAAAAAAATGGTCATAAAAAAGTGAAAAAAATGGGCCGATAAAAAAGATAAATGGCCATCAAAAAAAGTGACCGGTTAAAAAAGAATGGGCATTAAAAAAACAGTGGCCTACCAAAAAATAATTGGCCCGTAAAAAAAGACCAGTCAAAAAAAATTGGCCAGTAAAAAAGATAAGTGGCCATCAAAAAAAGTGACTGGTTAAAAAAGAGGGGCCATTAAAGAAAAAAATTTGACTGGTAAAAAAAAATGGTCATGAAAAAAGTGAAAAAAATTGGCCGGTAAAAAAGATAAATGGCCATCAAAAAAAGTGACCGGTTAAAAAAGAGTGGCCATTAAAAAATAGCGGCCTACCAAAAAATAATTGGCGCGTAAAAAAAAACAGTCGAAAAAAATTGGCCAGTAAAAAAGATAAGTGGCCATCAAAAAAGTGACCGGTTAAAAAAATTGCCCATTAAAAAAAGTGACTACAAAAAATTGGCCCGTAAAAAAGGAAGGACCAGTCAAACAAAATTGGTCAGTAAAAAAATGTATTGGCCATCACACAGTGAGGTGGAGTAGGCGGAGGAGGTGGAGGAGGTGGAGGAGGAGGCGGAGGAGGCGGAGGAGGCGGAGGAGGAGGCAGAGGCGGAGGAGGAGGCGGTAGAGGTAGGTGGCCCGTAAAAAAAGAGACCAGTAAAAGAATTGGCCAGTAAAAAAAGATGAGTGGCCATAAAAAAAATTGACTGGTAAAAAAAATAAAAGAATAGAAATATAAAACAATTAAATTCCCTTCTACGTGACTTTACCGAAAGAACCAAGAATATGAAACCCTGCAGTCACGAAAGCTTTAATTCAAAATGGTAAAAAAGTCAAACTGAAAAAATTGGCCAGTAAAAAAGATAATTGGCCATCAAAAAAAGTGACTGATTAAAAAAGAGTGGCCATTAAAGAAAAAATTTGACTGGTAAAAAAAAATGGTCATGAAAAAAGTGAAAAAAATTGGCCGGGAAAAAAGATAAATGGCCATCAAAAAAAGTGACCGGTTAAAAAAGAGTGGCCATTAAAAAAATAGTGGCCGATCAAAAATGAATTGGCCCATAAAAAAAAGACCGGTCGAAAAAAATTGGCCGGTTAAAAAGATGAATGGCCATCCAAAAAAGTGACCGGTTAAAAAAGAGTGGTTATTATAGAAAAAATTTGACTGGTAAAAAAAATGGTCATAAAAAAGTGAAAAAAATGGGCCGATAAAAAAGATAAATGGCCATCAAAAAAAGTGACCAGTTAAAAAAGAATGGGCATTAAAAAAACAGTGGCCTACCAAAAAATAATTGGCCCGTAAAAAAAGACCAGTCAAAAAAAATTGGCCAGTAAAAAAGATAAGTGGCCATCAAAAAAAGTGACTGGTTAAAAAAGAGGGGCCATTAAAGAAAAAAATTTGACTGGTAAAAAAAAATGGTCATGAAAAAAGTGAAAAAAATTGGCCGGTAAAAAAGATAAATGGCCATCAAAAAAAGTGACCGGTTAAAAAAGAGTGGCCATTAAAAAAATAGTGGCCGATCAAAAATGAATTGGCCCATAAAAAAAAGACCGGTCGAAAAAAATTGGCCGGTAAAAAAGATGAATGGCCATCCAAAAAAGTGACCAGTTAAAAAAGAGTGGTTATTATAGAAAAAATTTGACTGGTAAAAAAAATGGTCATAAAAAAGTGAAAAAAATGGGCCGATAAAAAAGATAAATGGCCATCAAAAAAAGTGACCGGTTAAAAAAGAATGGGCATTAAAAAAACAGTGGCCTACCAAAAAATAATTGGCCCGTAAAAAAAGACCAGTCAAAAAAAATTGGCCAGTAAAAAAGATAAGTGGCCATCAAAAAAAGTGACTGGTTAAAAAAGAGGGGCCATTAAAGAAAAAAATTTGACTGGTAAAAAAAAATGGTCATGAAAAAAGTGAAAAAAATTGGCCGGTAAAAAAGATAAATGGCCATCAAAAAAAGTGACCGGTTAAAAAAGAGTGGCCATTAAAAAATAGCGGCCTACCAAAAAATAATTGGCGCGTAAAAAAAAACAGTCGAAAAAAATTGGCCAGTAAAAAAGATAAGTGGCCATCAAAAAAGTGACCGGTTAAAAAAATTGCCCATTAAAAAAAGTGACTACAAAAAATTGGCCCGTAAAAAAGGAAGGACCAGTCAAACAAAATTGGTCAGTAAAAAAATGTATTGGCCATCACACAGTGAGGTGGAGTAGGCGGAGGAGGTGGAGGAGGTGGAGGAGGAGGCGGAGGAGGCGGAGGAGGCGGAGGAGGAGGCAGAGGCGGAGGAGGAGGCGGTAGAGGTAGGTGGCCCGTAAAAAAAGAGACCAGTAAAAGAATTGGCCAGTAAAAAAAGATGAGTGGCCATAAAAAAAATTGACTGGTAAAAAAAATAAAAGAATAGAAATATAAAACAATTAAATTCCCTTCTACGTGACTTTACCGAAAGAACCAAGAATATGAAACCCTGCAGTCACGAAAGCTTTAATTCAAAATGGTAAAAAAGTCAAACTGAAAAAATTGGCCAGTAAAAAAGATAATTGGCCATCAAAAAAAGTGACTGATTAAAAAAGAGTGGCCATTAAAGAAAAAATTTGACTGGTAAAAAAAAATGGTCATGAAAAAAGTGAAAAAAATTGGCCGGGAAAAAAGATAAATGGCCATCAAAAAAAGTGACCGGTTAAAAAAGAGTGGCCATTAAAAAAATAGTGGCCGATCAAAAATGAATTGGCCCATAAAAAAAAGACCGGTCGAAAAAAATTGGCCGGTTAAAAAGATGAATGGCCATCCAAAAAAGTGACCGGTTAAAAAAGAGTGGTTATTATAGAAAAAATTTGACTGGTAAAAAAAATGGTCATAAAAAAGTGAAAAAAATGGGCCGATAAAAAAGATAAATGGCCATCAAAAAAAGTGACCGGTTAAAAAAGAATGGGCATTAAAAAAACAGTGGCCTACCAAAAAATAATTGGCCCGTAAAAAAAAGACCAGTCAAAAAAAATTGGCCAGTAAAAAAGATAAGTGGCCGTCAAAAAAAGTGACTGGTTAAAAAAGAGGGGCCATTAAAGAAAAAATTTGACTGGTAAAAAAAAATGGTCATGAAAAAAGTGAAAAAAATTGGCCGGTAAAAAAGATAAATGGCCATCAAAAAAAGTGACCGGTTAAAAAAGAGTGGCCATTAAAAAATAGCGGCCTACCAAAAAATAATTGGCGCGTAAAAAAAAACAGTCGAAAAAAATTGGCCAGTAAAAAAGATAAGTGGCCATCAAAAAAGTGACCGGTTAAGAAAATTGCCCATTAAAAAAAGTGACTACAAAAAATTGGCCCGTAAAAAAGGAAAGACCAGTCAAACAAAATTGGTCAGTAAAAAAATGTATTGGCCATCACACAGTGAGGTGGAGTAGGCGGAGGAGGTGGAGGAGGAGGCGGAGGAGGCGGAGGAGGAGGCAGAGGCGGAGGAGGAGGCGGTAGAGGTAGGTGGCCTGTAAAAAAAGAGACCAGTAAAAGAATTGGCCAGTAAAAAAAGATGAGTGGCCATAAAAAAAATTGACTGGTAAAAAAAATAAAAGAATAGAAATATAAAACAATTAAATTCCCTTCTACGTGACTTTACCGAAAGAACCAAGAATATGAAACCCTGCAGTCACGAAAGCTTTAATTCAAAATGGTAAAAAAGTCAAACTGAAAAAATTGGCCAGTAAAAAAGATAATTGGCCATCAAAAAAAGTGACTGATTAAAAAAGAGTGGCCATTAAAGAAAAAATTTGACTGGTAAAAAAAAAATGGTCATGAAAAAAGTGAAAAAAATTGGCCGGGAAAAAAGATAAATGGCCATCAAAAAAAGTGACCGGTTAAAAAAGAGTGGCCATTAAAAAAATAGTGGCCGATCAAAAATGAATTGGCCCATAAAAAAAAGACTGGTCGAAAAAAATTGGCCGGTAAAAAAGATGAATGGCCATCCAAAAAAGTGACCGGTTAAAAAAGAGTGGTTTTTATAGAAAAAATTTGACTGGTAAAAAAAATAGTCATAAAAAAGTGAAAAAAATGGGCCGATAAAAAAGATAAATGGCCATCAAAAAAAGTGACCGGTTAAAAAAGAATGGGCATTAAAAAAACAGTGGCCTACCAAAAAATAATTGGCCCGTAAAAAAAGACCAGTCAAAAAAAATTGGCCAGTAAAAAAGATGTGGCCATCAAAAAAAGTGACTGGTTAAAAAAGAGGGGCCATTAAAGAAAAAAAATTGACTGGTAAAAAAAAATGGTCATGAAAAAAGTGAAAAAAATTGGCCGGTAAAAAAGATAAATGGCCATCAAAAAAAGTGACCGGTTAAAAAAGAGTGGCCATTAAAAAATAGCGGCCTACCAAAAAATAATTGGCACGTAAAAAAAAACAGTCGAAAAAAATTGGCCAGTAAAAAAGATAAGTGGCCATCAAAAAAGTGACCGGTTAAAAAAATTGCCCATTAAAAAAAGTGACTACAAAAAATTGGCCCGTAAAAAAGGAAGGACCAGTCAAACAAAATTGGTCAGTAAAAAAATGTATTGGCCATCACACAGTGAGGTGGAGTAGGCGGAGGAGGTGGAGGAGGAGGCGGAGGAGGCGGAGGAGGCGGAGGAGGAGGCAGAGGCGGAGGAGGAGGCGGTAGAGGTAGGTGGCCCGTAAAAAAAGAGACCAGTAAAAGAATTGGCCAGTAAAAAAAGATGAGTGGCCATAAAAAAAATTGACTGGTAAAAAAAATAAAAGAATAGAAATATAAAACAATTAAATTCCCTTCTACGTGACTTTACCGAAAGAACCAAGAATATGAAACCCTGCAGTCACGAAAGCTTTAATTCAAAATGGTAAAAAAGTCAAACTGAAAAAATTGGCCAGTAAAAAAGATAATTGGCCATCAAAAAAAGTGACTGATTAAAAAAGAGTGGCCATTAAAGAAAAAATTTGACTGGTAAAAAAAAAATGGTCATGAAAAAAGTGAAAAAAATTGGCCGGGAAAAAAGATAAATGGCCATCAAAAAAAGTGACCGGTTAAAAAAGAGTGGCCATTAAAAAAATAGTGGCCGATCAAAAATGAATTGGCCCATAAAAAAAAGACTGGTCGAAAAAAATTGGCCGGTTAAAAAGATGAATGGCCATCCAAAAAAGTGACCGGTTAAAAAAGAGTGGCCATTAAAGAAAAAATTTGACTGGTAAAAAAAATAGTCATTAAAAAGTGAAAAAAATGGGCCGATAAAAAAGATAAATGGCCATCAAAAAAAGTGACCGGTTAAAAAAGAGTGGGCATTAAAAAAACAGTGGCCTACCAAAAAATAATTGGCCCGTGAAAAAAGACCAGTCAAAAAAAATTGGCCAGTAAAAAAGATAAGTGGCCATCAAAAAAGTGACCGGTTAAAAAAATTGCTCATTAATAAAAGTGACTACAAAAAATTGGCCCGTAAAAAAGGAAGGACCAGTCAAACAAAATTGGTCAGTAAAAAAATGTATTGGCCATCACACAGTGAGGTGGAGTAGGCGGAGGAGGTGGAGGAGGAGGCGGAGGAGGCGGAGGAGGCGGAGGAGGAGGCAGAGGCGGAGGAGGAGGCGGTAGAGGTAGGTGGCCCATAAAAAAAGAGACCAGTAAAAGAATTGGCCAGTAAAAAAAGATGAGTGGCCATAAAAAAAATTGACTGGTAAAAAAAATAAAAGAATAGAAATATAAAACAATTAAATTCCCTTCTACGTGACTTTACCGAAAGAACCAAGAATATGAAACCCTGCAGTCACGAAAGCTTTAATTCAAAATGGTAAAAAAGTCAAACTGAAAAAATTGGCCAGTAAAAAAGATAATTGGCCATCAAAAAAAGTGACTGATTAAAAAAGAGTGGCCATTAAAGAAAAAATTTGACTGGTAAAAAAAAAATGGTCATGAAAAAAGTGAAAAAAATTGGCCGGGAAAAAAGATAAATGGCCATCAAAAAAAGTGACCGGTTAAAAAAGAGTGGCCATTAAAAAAATAGTGGCCGATCAAAAATGAATTGGCCCATAAAAAAAAGACCGGTCGAAAAAAATTGGCCGGTAAAAAAGATGAATGGCCATCCAAAAAAGTGACCGGTTAAAAAAGAGTGGTTATTATAGAAAAAATTTGACTGGTAAAAAAAATGGTCATAAAAAAGTGAAAAAAATGGGCCGATAAAAAAGATAAATGGCCATCAAAAAAAGTGACCGGTTAAAAAAGAATGGGCATTAAAAAAACAGTGGCCTACCAAAAAATAATTGGCCCGTAAAAAAAGACCAGTCAAAAAAAATTGGCCAGTAAAAAAGATGTGGCCATCAAAAAAAGTGACTGGTTAAAAAAGAGTGGCCATTAAAGAAAAAATTTGACTGGTAAAAAAAATAGTCATAAAAAAGTGAAAAAAATGGGCCGATAAAAAAGATAAATGGCCATCAAAAAAAGTGACCGGTTAAAAAAGAGTGGGCATTAAAAAAACAGTGGCCTACCAAAAAATAATTGGCCCGTGAAAAAAGACCAGTCAAAAAAAATTGGCCAGTAAAAAAGATAAGTGGCCATCAAAAAAGTGACCGGTTAAAAAAATTGCTCATTAATAAAAGTGACTACAAAAAATTGGCCCGTAAAAAAGGAAGGACCAGTCAAACAAAATTGGTCAGTAAAAAAATGTATTGGCCATCACACAGTGAGGTGGAGTAGGCGGAGGAGGTGGAGGAGGAGGCGGAGGAGGCGGAGGAGGCGGAGGAGGAGGCAGAGGCGGAGGAGGAGGCGGTAGAGGTAGGTGGCCCATAAAAAAAGAGACCAGTAAAAGAATTGGCCAGTAAAAAAAGATGAGTGGCCATAAAAAAAATTGACTGGTAAAAAAAATAAAAGAATAGAAATATAAAACAATTAAATTCCCTTCTACGTGACTTTACCGAAAGAACCAAGAATATGAAACCCTGCAGTCACGAAAGCTTTAATTCAAAATGGTAAAAAAGTCAAACTGAAAAAATTGGCCAGTAAAAAAGATAATTGGCCATCAAAAAAAGTGACTGATTAAAAAAGAGTGGCCATTAAAGAAAAAATTTGACTGGTAAAAAAAAAATGGTCATGAAAAAAGTGAAAAAAATTGGCCGGGAAAAAAGATAAATGGCCATCAAAAAAAGTGACCGGTTAAAAAAGAGTGGCCATTAAAAAAATAGTGGCCGATCAAAAATGAATTGGCCCATAAAAAAAAGACCGGTCGAAAAAAATTGGCCGGTAAAAAAGATGAATGGCCATCCAAAAAAGTGACCGGTTAAAAAAGAGTGGTTATTATAGAAAAAATTTGACTGGTAAAAAAAATGGTCATAAAAAAGTGAAAAAAATGGGCCGATAAAAAAGATAAATGGCCATCAAAAAAAGTGACCGGTTAAAAAAGAATGGGCATTAAAAAAACAGTGGCCTACCAAAAAATAATTGGCCCGTAAAAAAAGACCAGTCAAAAAAAATTGGCCAGTAAAAAAGATGTGGCCATCAAAAAAAGTGACTGGTTAAAAAAGAGTGGCCATTAAAGAAAAAATTTGACTGGTAAAAAAAATAGTCATAAAAAAGTGAAAAAAATGGGCCGATAAAAAAGATAAATGGCCATCAAAAAAAGTGACCGGTTAAAAAAGAGTGGGCATTAAAAAAACAGTGGCCTACCAAAAAATAATTGGCCCGTGAAAAAAGACCAGTCAAAAAAAATTGGCCAGTAAAAAAGATAAGTGGCCATCAAAAAAAGTGACTGGTTAAAAAAATTGCCCATTAAAAAAAGTGACTACAAAAAATTGGCCCGTAAAAAAGGAAAGACCAGTCAAACACAATTGGTCCGTAAAAAAATGTACTGGCCATCACACAGTGAGGTGGAGGAGGCGGAGAAGGTGGAGGAGGAGGTGGAGGAGGCGGTGGAGGAGGCGGAGGAGGAGGCGGAGGAGGAGGCGGAGGAGGAGGCGGAGGAGGAGGCGGAGGAGGAGGAGGCGGAGGAGGAGGAGGCGGAGGAGGAGGAGGCGGAGGAGGAGGAGGCGGAGGAGGAGGAGGCGGAGGAGGAGGCGTAGGAGGAGGAGGAGGCGGAAGAGGTAGGTGGCCCGTAAAAAAAGAGACCAGTAAAAGAATTGGCCAGTAAAAAAAGATGAATGGCCATCAAAAAAAGTGACCGGTTAAAAAAGAGTGGCCATTAAAGAAAAAATTTGACTGGTAAAAAAAAAATGGTCATGAAAAAAGTGAAAAAAATTGGCCGGTAAAAAGATGAATGGCCATCCAAAAAAGTGACCGGTTAATGAATCCTGCAGTGACCGGTTAATGAATCCCTGCAGTCACGAAAGCTTTAATTCAAAATGGTAAAAAAGTCAAACTGAAAAAATTGGCCAGTAAAAAAGATAATTGACCATCAAAAAAAGTGACTGATTAAAAAAGAGTGGCTATTAAAGAAAAAAATTGACTGGTAAAAAAAATGGTCATGAAAAAGTGAAAAAAATGGGCCGATAAAAAAGATAAATGGCCATCAAAAAAAGTGACCGGTTAAAAAAGAATGGGCATTAAAAAAACAGTGGCCTACCAAAAAATAATTGGCCCGTAAAAAAAGACCAGTCAAAAAAAATTGGCCAGTAAAAAAGATAAGTGGCCGTCAAAAAAAGTGACTGGTTAAAAAAGAGGGGCCATTAAAGAAAAAATTTGACTGGTAAAAAAAAATGGTCATGAAAAAAGTGAAAAAAATTGGCCGGTAAAAAAGATAAATGGCCATCAAAAAAAGTGACCGGTTAAAAAAGAGTGGCCATTAAAAAATAGCGGCCTACCAAAAAATAATTGGCGCGTAAAAAAAAACAGTCGAAAAAAATTGGCCAGTAAAAAAGATAAGTGGCCATCAAAAAAGTGACCGGTTAAAAAAATTGCCCATTAAAAAAAGTGACTACAAAAAATTGGCCCGTAAAAAAGGAAGGACCAGTCAAACAAAATTGGTCAGTAAAAAAATGTATTGGCCATCACACAGTGAGGTGGAGTAGGCGGAGGAGGTGGAGGAGGAGGCGGAGGAGGCGGAGGAGGCGGAGGAGGAGGCAGAGGCGGAGGAGGAGGCGGTAGAGGTAGGTGGCCCATAAAAAAAGAGACCAGTAAAAGAATTGGCCAGTAAAAAAAGATGAGTGGCCATAAAAAAAATTGACTGGTAAAAAAAATAAAAGAATAGAAATATAAAACAATTAAATTCCCTTCTACGTGACTTTACCGAAAGAACCAAGAATATGAAACCCTGCAGTCACGAAAGCTTTAATTCAAAATGGTAAAAAAGTCAAACTGAAAAAATTGGCCAGTAAAAAAGATAATTGGCCATCAAAAAAAGTGACTGATTAAAAAAGAGTGGCCATTAAAGAAAAAATTTGACTGGTAAAAAAAAAATGGTCATGAAAAAAGTGAAAAAAATTGGCCGGGAAAAAAGATAAATGGCCATCAAAAAAAGTGACCGGTTAAAAAAGAGTGGCCATTAAAAAAATAGTGGCCGATCAAAAATGAATTGGCCCATAAAAAAAAGACCGGTCGAAAAAAATTGGCCGGTAAAAAAGATGAATGGCCATCCAAAAAAGTGACCGGTTAAAAAAGAGTGGTTATTATAGAAAAAATTTGACTGGTAAAAAAAATGGTCATAAAAAAGTGAAAAAAATGGGCCGATAAAAAAGATAAATGGCCATCAAAAAAAGTGACCGGTTAAAAAAGAATGGGCATTAAAAAAACAGTGGCCTACCAAAAAATAATTGGCCCGTAAAAAAAGACCAGTCAAAAAAAATTGGCCAGTAAAAAAGATGTGGCCATCAAAAAAAGTGACTGGTTAAAAAAGAGTGGCCATTAAAGAAAAAATTTGACTGGTAAAAAAAATAGTCATAAAAAAGTGAAAAAAATGGGCCGATAAAAAAGATAAATGGCCATCAAAAAAAGTGACCGGTTAAAAAAGAGTGGGCATTAAAAAAACAGTGGCCTACCAAAAAATAATTGGCCCGTGAAAAAAGACCAGTCAAAAAAAATTGGCCAGTAAAAAAGATAAGTGGCCATCAAAAAAAGTGACTGGTTAAAAAAATTGCCCATTAAAAAAAGTGACTACAAAAAATTGGCCCGTAAAAAAGGAAAGACCAGTCAAACACAATTGGTCCGTAAAAAAATGTACTGGCCATCACACAGTGAGGTGGAGGAGGCGGAGAAGGTGGAGGAGGAGGTGGAGGAGGCGGTGGAGGAGGCGGAGGAGGAGGCGGAGGAGGAGGCGGAGGAGGAGGCGGAGGAGGAGGCGGAGGAGGAGGAGGCGGAGGAGGAGGAGGCGGAGGAGGAGGAGGCGGAGGAGGAGGAGGCGGAGGAGGAGGAGGCGGAGGAGGAGGAGGCGGAGGAGGAGGAGGCGGAGGAGGAGGCGTAGGAGGAGGAGGAGGCGGAAGAGGTAGGTGGCCCGTAAAAAAAGAGACCAGTAAAAGAATTGGCCAGTAAAAAAAGATGAATGGCCATCAAAAAAAGTGACCGGTTAAAAAAGAGTGGCCATTAAAGAAAAAATTTGACTGGTAAAAAAAAAATGGTCATGAAAAAAGTGAAAAAAATTGGCCGGTAAAAAGATGAATGGCCATCCAAAAAAGTGACCGGTTAATGAATCCTGCAGTGACCGGTTAATGAATCCCTGCAGTCACGAAAGCTTTAATTCAAAATGGTAAAAAAGTCAAACTGAAAAAATTGGCCAGTAAAAAAGATAATTGACCATCAAAAAAAGTGACTGATTAAAAAAGAGTGGCTATTAAAGAAAAAAATTGACTGGTAAAAAAAATGGTCATGAAAAAGTGAAAAAAATGGGCCGATAAAAAAGATAAATGGCCATCAAAAAAAGTGACCGGTTAAAAAAGAATGGGCATTAAAAAAACAGTGGCCTACCAAAAAATAATTGGCCCGTAAAAAAAGACCAGTCAAAAAAAATTGGCCAGTAAAAAAGATAAGTGGCCGTCAAAAAAAGTGACTGGTTAAAAAAGAGGGGCCATTAAAGAAAAAATTTGACTGGTAAAAAAAAATGGTCATGAAAAAAGTGAAAAAAATTGGCCGGTAAAAAAGATAAATGGCCATCAAAAAAAGTGACCGGTTAAAAAAGAGTGGCCATTAAAAAATAGCGGCCTACCAAAAAATAATTGGCGCGTAAAAAAAAACAGTCGAAAAAAATTGGCCAGTAAAAAAGATAAGTGGCCATCAAAAAAGTGACCGGTTAAAAAAATTGCCCATTAAAAAAAGTGACTACAAAAAATTGGCCCGTAAAAAAGGAAGGACCAGTCAAACAAAATTGGTCAGTAAAAAAATGTATTGGCCATCACACAGTGAGGTGGAGTAGGCGGAGGAGGTGGAGGAGGAGGCGGAGGAGGCGGAGGAGGCGGAGGAGGAGGCAGAGGCGGAGGAGGAGGCGGTAGAGGTAGGTGGCCCATAAAAAAAGAGACCAGTAAAAGAATTGGCCAGTAAAAAAAGATGAGTGGCCATAAAAAAAATTGACTGGTAAAAAAAATAAAAGAATAGAAATATAAAACAATTAAATTCCCTTCTACGTGACTTTACCGAAAGAACCAAGAATATGAAACCCTGCAGTCACGAAAGCTTTAATTCAAAATGGTAAAAAAGTCAAACTGAAAAAATTGGCCAGTAAAAAAGATAATTGGCCATCAAAAAAAGTGACTGATTAAAAAAGAGTGGCCATTAAAGAAAAAATTTGACTGGTAAAAAAAAAATGGTCATGAAAAAAGTGAAAAAAATTGGCCGGGAAAAAAGATAAATGGCCATCAAAAAAAGTGACCGGTTAAAAAAGAGTGGCCATTAAAAAAATAGTGGCCGATCAAAAATGAATTGGCCCATAAAAAAAAGACCGGTCGAAAAAAATTGGCCGGTAAAAAAGATGAATGGCCATCCAAAAAAGTGACCGGTTAAAAAAGAGTGGTTATTATAGAAAAAATTTGACTGGTAAAAAAAATGGTCATGAAAAAGTGAAAAAAATGGGCCGATAAAAAAGATAAATGGCCATCAAAAAAAGTGACCGGTTAAAAAAGAATGGGCATTAAAAAAACAGTGGCCTACCAAAAAATAATTGGCCCGTAAAAAAAGACCAGTCAAAAAAAATTGGCCAGTAAAAAAGATGTGGCCATCAAAAAAAGTGACTGGTTAAAAAAGAGGGGCCATTAAAGAAAAAAAATTGACTGGTAAAAAAAAATGGTCATGAAAAAAGTGAAAAAAATTGGCCGGTAAAAAAGATAAATGGCCATCAAAAAAAGTGACCGGTTAAAAAAGAGTGGCCATTAAAAAATAGCGGCCTACCAAAAAATAATTGGCGCGTAAAAAAAAACAGTCGAAAAAAATTGGCCAGTAAAAAAGATAAGTGGCCATCAAAAAAGTGACCGGTTAAAAAAATTGCCCATTAAAAAAAGTGACTACAAAAAATTGGCCCGTAAAAAAGTAAGGACCAGTCAAACAAAATTGGTCAGTAAAAAAATGTATTGGCCATCACACAGTGAGGTGGAGTAGGCGGAGGAGGTGGAGGAGGAGGCGGAGGAGGCGGAGGAGGCGGAGGAGGAGGCAGAGGCGGAGGAGGAGGCGGTAGAGGTAGGTGGCCCGTAAAAAAAGAGACCAGTAAAAGAATTGGCCAGTAAAAAAAGATGAGTGGCCATAAAAAAAATTGACTGGTAAAAAAAATAAAAGAATAGAAATATAAAACAATTAAATTCCCTTCTACGTGACTTTACCGAAAGAACCAAGAATATGAAACCCTGCAGTCACGAAAGCTTTAATTCAAAATGGTAAAAAAGTCAAACTGAAAAAATTGGCCAGTAAAAAAGATAATTGGCCATCAAAAAAAGTGACTGATTAAAAAAGAGTGGCCATTAAAGAAAAAATTTGACTGGTAAAAAAAAAATGGTCATGAAAAAAGTGAAAAAAATTGGCCGGGAAAAAATATAAATGGCCATCAAAAAAAGTGACCGGTTAAAAAAGAGTGGCCATTAAAAAAATAGTGGCCGATCAAAAATGAATTGGCTCATAAAAAAAAGACTGGTCGAAAAAAATTGGCCGGTAAAAAAGATGAATGGCCATCCAAAAAAGTGACCGGTTAAAAAAGAGTGGCCATTAAAGAAAAAATTTGACTGGTAAAAAAAATAGTCATAAAAAAGTGAAAAAAATGGGCCGATAAAAAAGATAAATGGCCATCAAAAAAAGTGACCGGTTAAAAAAGAGTGGGCATTAAAAAAACAGTGGCCTACCAAAAAATAATTGGCCCGTGAAAAAAGACCAGTCAAAAAAAATTGGCCAGTAAAAAAGATAAGTGGCCATCAAAAAAAGTGACTGGTTAAAAAAATTGCCCATTAAAAAAAGTGACTACAAAAAATTGGCCCGTAAAAAAGGAAAGACCAGTCAAACACAATTGGTCCGTAAAAAAATGTACTGGCCATCACACAGTGAGGTGGAGGAGGCGGAGAAGGTGGAGGAGGAGGTGGAGGAGGCGGTGGAGGAGGCGGAGGAGGAGGCGGAGGAGGAGGCGGAGGAGGAGGCGGAGGAGGAGGAGGCGGAGGAGGAGGAGGCGGAGGAGGAGGAGGCGGAGGAGGAGGCGTAGGAGGAGGAGGAGGCGGAAGAGGTAGGTGGCCCGTAAAAAAAGAGACCAGTAAAAGAATTGGCCAGTAAAAAAAGATGAATGGCCATCAAAAAAAGTGACCGGTTAAAAAAGAGTGGCCATTAAAGAAAAAATTTGACTGGTAAAAAAAAAATGGTCATGAAAAAAGTGAAAAAAATTGGCCGGTAAAAAGATGAATGGCCATCCAAAAAAGTGACCGGTTAATGAATCCTGCAGTGACCGGTTAATGAATCCCTGCAGTCACGAAAGCTTTAATTCAAAATGGTAAAAAAGTCAAACTGAAAAAATTGGCCAGTAAAAAAGATAATTGACCATCAAAAAAAGTGACTGATTAAAAAAGAGTGGCTATTAAAGAAAAAAATTGACTGGTAAAAAAAATGGTCATGAAAAAGTGAAAAAAATGGGCCGATAAAAAAGATAAATGGCCATCAAAAAAAGTGACCGGTTAAAAAAGAATGGGCATTAAAAAAACAGTGGCCTACCAAAAAATAATTGGCCCGTAAAAAAAGACCAGTCAAAAAAAATTGGCCAGTAAAAAAGATAAGTGGCCGTCAAAAAAAGTGACTGGTTAAAAAAGAGGGGCCATTAAAGAAAAAATTTGACTGGTAAAAAAAAATGGTCATGAAAAAAGTGAAAAAAATTGGCCGGTAAAAAAGATAAATGGCCATCAAAAAAAGTGACCGGTTAAAAAAGAGTGGCCATTAAAAAATAGCGGCCTACCAAAAAATAATTGGCGCGTAAAAAAAAACAGTCGAAAAAAATTGGCCAGTAAAAAAGATAAGTGGCCATCAAAAAAGTGACCGGTTAAAAAAATTGCCCATTAAAAAAAGTGACTACAAAAAATTGGCCCGTAAAAAAGGAAGGACCAGTCAAACAAAATTGGTCAGTAAAAAAATGTATTGGCCATCACACAGTGAGGTGGAGTAGGCGGAGGAGGTGGAGGAGGAGGCGGAGGAGGCGGAGGAGGCGGAGGAGGAGGCAGAGGCAGAGGAGGAGGCGGTAGAGGTAGGTGGCCCATAAAAAAAGAGACCAGTAAAAGAATTGGCCAGTAAAAAAAGATGAGTGGCCATAAAAAAAATTGACTGGTAAAAAAAATAAAAGAATAGAAATATAAAACAATTAAATTCCCTTCTACGTGACTTTACCGAAAGAACCAAGAATATGAAACCCTGCAGTCACGAAAGCTTTAATTCAAAATGGTAAAAAAGTCAAACTGAAAAAATTGGCCAGTAAAAAAGATAATTGGCCATCAAAAAAAGTGACTGATTAAAAAAGAGTGGCCATTAAAGAAAAAATTTGACTGGTAAAAAAAAAATGGTCATGAAAAAAGTGAAAAAAATTGGCCGGGAAAAAAGATAAATGGCCATCAAAAAGTAACCGGTTAAAAAAGAGTGGCCATTAAAAAAATAGTGGCCAATCAAAAATGAATTGGCCCATAAAAAAAAGACCGGTCGAAAAAAATTGGCCGGTAAAAAAGATGAATGGCCATCCAAAAAAGTGACCGGTTAAAAAAGAGTGGTTATTATAGAAAAAATTTGACTGGTAAAAAAAATGGTCATAAAAAAGTGAAAAAAATGGGCCGATAAAAAAGATAAATGGCCATCAAAAAAAGTGACCGGTTAAAAAAGAATGGGCATTAAAAAAACAGTGGCCTACCAAAAAATAATTGGCCCGTAAAAAAAGACCAGTCAAAAAAAATTGGCCAGTAAAAAAGATGTGGCCATCAAAAAAAGTGACTGGTTAAAAAAGAGTGGCCATTAAAGAAAAAATTTGACTGGTAAAAAAAATAGTCATAAAAAAGTGAAAAAAATGGGCCGATAAAAAAGATAAATGGCCATCAAAAAAAGTGACCGGTTAAAAAAGAGTGGGCATTAAAAAAACAGTGGCCTACCAAAAAATAATTGGCCCGTGAAAAAAGACCAGTCGAAAAAAATTGGCCAGTAAAAAAGATAAGTGGCCATCAAAAAAAGTGACTGGTTAAAAAAATTGCCCATTAAAAAAAGTGACTACAAAAAATTGGCCCGTAAAAAAGGAAAGACCAGTCAAACACAATTGGTCCGTAAAAAAATGTACTGGCCATCACACAGTGAGGTGGAGGAGGCGGAGAAGGTGGAGGAGGAGGTGGAGGAGGCGGTGGAGGAGGCGGAGGAGGAGGCGGAGGAGGAGGCGGAGGAGGAGGCGGAGGAGGAGGCGGAGGAGGAGGAGGCGGAGGAGGAGGAGGCGGAGGAGGAGGAGGCGGAGGAGGCGGAGGAGGAGGAGGCGGAGGAGGAGGCGTAGGAGGAGGAGGAGGCGGAAGAGGTAGGTGGCCCGTAAAAAAAGAGACCAGTAAAAGAATTGGCCAGTAAAAAAAGATGAATGGCCATCAAAAAAAGTGACCGGTTAAAAAAGAGTGGCCATTAAAGAAAAAATTTGACTGGTAAAAAAAAAATGGTCATGAAAAAAGTGAAAAAAATTGGCCGGTAAAAAGATGAATGGCCATCCAAAAAAGTGACCGGTTAATGAATCCTGCAGTGACCGGTTAATGAATCCCTGCAGTCACGAAAGCTTTAATTCAAAATGGTAAAAAAGTCAAACTGAAAAAATTGGCCAGTAAAAAAGATAATTGACCATCAAAAAAAGTGACTGATTAAAAAAGAGTGGCTATTAAAGAAAAAAATTGACTGGTAAAAAAAATGGTCATGAAAAAGTGAAAAAAATGGGCCGATAAAAAAGATAAATGGCCATCAAAAAAAGTGACCGGTTAAAAAAGAATGGGCATTAAAAAAACAGTGGCCTACCAAAAAATAATTGGCCCGTAAAAAAAGACCAGTCAAAAAAAATTGGCCAGTAAAAAAGATAAGTGGCCGTCAAAAAAAGTGACTGGTTAAAAAAGAGGGGCCATTAAAGAAAAAATTTGACTGGTAAAAAAAAATGGTCATGAAAAAAGTGAAAAAAATTGGCCGGTAAAAAAGATAAATGGCCATCAAAAAAAGTGACCGGTTAAAAAAGAGTGGCCATTAAAAAATAGCGGCCTACCAAAAAATAATTGGCGCGTAAAAAAAAACAGTCGAAAAAAATTGGCCAGTAAAAAAGATAAGTGGCCATCAAAAAAGTGACCGGTTAAAAAAATTGCCCATTAAAAAAAGTGACTACAAAAAATTGGCCCGTAAAAAAGGAAGGACCAGTCAAACAAAATTGGTCAGTAAAAAAATGTATTGGCCATCACACAGTGAGGTGGAGTAGGCGGAGGAGGTGGAGGAGGAGGCGGAGGAGGCGGAGGAGGCGGAGGAGGAGGCAGAGGCGGAGGAGGAGGCGGTAGAGGTAGGTGGCCCATAAAAAAAGAGACCAGTAAAAGAATTGGCCAGTAAAAAAAGATGAGTGGCCATAAAAAAAATTGACTGGTAAAAAAAATAAAAGAATAGAAATATAAAACAATTAAATTCCCTTCTACGTGACTTTACCGAAAGAACCAAGAATATGAAACCCTGCAGTCACGAAAGCTTTAATTCAAAATGGTAAAAAAGTCAAACTGAAAAAATTGGCCAGTAAAAAAGATAATTGGCCATCAAAAAAAGTGACTGATTAAAAAAGAGTGGCCATTAAAGAAAAAATTTGACTGGTAAAAAAAAAATGGTCATGAAAAAAGTGAAAAAAATTGGCCGGGAAAAAAGATAAATGGCCATCAAAAAAAGTGACCGGTTAAAAAAGAGTGGCCATTAAAAAAATAGTGGCCGATCAAAAATGAATTGGCCCATAAAAAAAAGACCGGTCGAAAAAAATTGGCCGGTAAAAAAGATGAATGGCCATCCAAAAAAGTGACCGGTTAAAAAAGAGTGGTTATTATAGAAAAAATTTGACTGGTAAAAAAAATGGTCATAAAAAAGTGAAAAAAATGGGCCGATAAAAAAGATAAATGGCCATCAAAAAAAGTGACCGGTTAAAAAAGAATGGGCATTAAAAAAACAGTGGCCTACCAAAAAATAATTGGCCCGTAAAAAAAGACCAGTCAAAAAAAATTGGCCAGTAAAAAAGATGTGGCCATCAAAAAAAGTGACTGGTTAAAAAAGAGGGGCCATTAAAGAAAAAAAATTGACTGGTAAAAAAAAATGGTCATGAAAAAAGTGAAAAAAATTGGCCGGTAAAAAAGATAAATGGCCATCAAAAAAAGTGACCGGTTAAAAAAGAGTGGCCATTAAAAAATAGCGGCCTACCAAAAAATAATTGGCGCGTAAAAAAAAACAGTCGAAAAAAATTGGCCAGTAAAAAAGATAAGTGGCCATCAAAAAAGTGACCGGTTAAAAAAATTGCCCATTAAAAAAAGTGACTACAAAAAATTGGCCCGTAAAAAAGTAAGGACCAGTCAAACAAAATTGGTCAGTAAAAAAATGTATTGGCCATCACACAGTGAGGTGGAGTAGGCGGAGGAGGTGGAGGAGGAGGCGGAGGAGGCGGAGGAGGCGGAGGAGGAGGCAGAGGCGGAGGAGGAGGCGGTAGAGGTAGGTGGCCCGTAAAAAAAGAGACCAGTAAAAGAATTGGCCAGTAAAAAAAGATGAGTGGCCATAAAAAAAATTGACTGGTAAAAAAAATAAAAGAATAGAAATATAAAACAATTAAATTCCCTTCTACGTGACTTTACCGAAAGAACCAAGAATATGAAACCCTGCAGTCACGAAAGCTTTAATTCAAAATGGTAAAAAAGTCAAACTGAAAAAATTGGCCAGTAAAAAAGATAATTGGCCATCAAAAAAAGTGACTGATTAAAAAAGAGTGGCCATTAAAGAAAAAATTTGACTGGTAAAAAAAAAATGGTCATGAAAAAAGTGAAAAAAATTGGCCGGGAAAAAATATAAATGGCCATCAAAAAAAGTGACCGGTTAAAAAAGAGTGGCCATTAAAAAAATAGTGGCCGATCAAAAATGAATTGGCCCATAAAAAAAAGACTGGTCGAAAAAAATTGGCCGGTAAAAAAGATGAATGGCCATCCAAAAAAGTGACCGGTTAAAAAAGAGTGGCCATTAAAGAAAAAATTTGACTGGTAAAAAAAATAGTCATAAAAAAGTGAAAAAAATGGGCCGATAAAAAAGATAAATGGCCATCAAAAAAAGTGACCGGTTAAAAAAGAGTGGGCATTAAAAAAACAGTGGCCTACCAAAAAATAATTGGCCCGTGAAAAAAGACCAGTCAAAAAAAATTGGCCAGTAAAAAAGATAAGTGGCCATCAAAAAAAGTGACTGGTTCAAAAAATTGCCCATTAAAAAAAGTGACTACAAAAAATTGGCCCGTAAAAAAGGAAAGACCAGTCAAACACAATTGGTCCGTAAAAAAATGTACTGGCCATCACACAGTGAGGTGGAGGAGGCGGAGAAGGTGGAGGAGGAGGTGGAGGAGGCGGTGGAGGAGGCGGAGGAGGAGGCGGAGGAGGAGGCGGAGGAGGAGGCGGAGGAGGAGGCGGAGGAGGAGGAGGCGGAGGAGGAGGAGGCGGAGGAGGAGGAGGCGGAGGAGGAGGCGGAGGAGGAGGCGTAGGAGGAGGAGGAGGCGGAAGAGGTAGGTGGCCCGTAAAAAAAGAGACCAGTAAAAGAATTGGCCAGTAAAAAAAGATGAATGGCCATCAAAAAAAGTGACCGGTTAAAAAAGAGTGGCCATTAAAGAAAAAATTTGACTGGTAAAAAAAAAATGGTCATGAAAAAAGTGAAAAAAATTGGCCGATAAAAAGATGAATGGCCATCCAAAAAAGTGACCGGTTAATGAATCCTGCAGTGACCGGTTAATGAATCCCTGCAGTCACGAAAGCTTTAATTCAAAATGGTAAAAAAGTCAAACTGAAAAAATTGGCCAGTAAAAAAGATAATTGACCATCAAAAAAAGTGACTGATTAAAAAAGAGTGGCTATTAAAGAAAAAAATTGACTGGTAAAAAAAATGGTCATGAAAAAGTGAAAAAAATGGGCCGATAAAAAAGATAAATGGCCATCAAAAAAAGTGACCGGTTAAAAAAGAATGGGCATTAAAAAAACAGTGGCCTACCAAAAAATAATTGGCCCGTAAAAAAAGACCAGTCAAAAAAAATTGGCCAGTAAAAAAGATAAGTGGCCGTCAAAAAAAGTGACTGGTTAAAAAAGAGGGGCCATTAAAGAAAAAATTTGACTGGTAAAAAAAAATGGTCATGAAAAAAGTGAAAAAAATTGGCCGGTAAAAAAGATAAATGGCCATCAAAAAAAGTGACCGGTTAAAAAAGAGTGGCCATTAAAAAATAGCGGCCTACCAAAAAATAATTGGCGCGTAAAAAAAAACAGTCGAAAAAAATTGGCCAGTAAAAAAGATAAGTGGCCATCAAAAAAGTGACCGGTTAAAAAAATTGCCCATTAAAAAAAGTGACTACAAAAAATTGGCCCGTAAAAAAGGAAGGACCAGTCAAACAAAATTGGTCAGTAAAAAAATGTATTGGCCATCACACAGTGAGGTGGAGTAGGCGGAGGAGGTGGAGGAGGAGGCGGAGGAGGCGGAGGAGGCGGAGGAGGAGGCAGAGGCGGAGGAGGAGGCGGTAGAGGTAGGTGGCCCATAAAAAAAGAGACCAGTAAAAGAATTGGCCAGTAAAAAAAGATGAGTGGCCATAAAAAAAATTGACTGGTAAAAAAAATAAAAGAATAGAAATATAAAACAATTAAATTCCCTTCTACGTGACTTTACCGAAAGAACCAAGAATATGAAACCCTGCAGTCACGAAAGCTTTAATTCAAAATGGTAAAAAAGTCAAACTGAAAAAATTGGCCAGTAAAAAAGATAATTGGCCATCAAAAAAAGTGACTGATTAAAAAAGAGTGGCCATTAAAGAAAAAATTTGACTGGTAAAAAAAAAATGGTCATGAAAAAAGTGAAAAAAATTGGCCGGGAAAAAAGATAAATGGCCATCAAAAAGTGACCGGTTAAAAAAGAGTGGCCATTAAAAAAATAGTGGCCAATCAAAAATGAATTGGCCCATAAAAAAAAGACCGGTCGAAAAAAATTGGCCGGTAAAAAAGATGAATGGCCATCCAAAAAAGTGACCGGTTAAAAAAGAGTGGTTATTATAGAAAAAATTTGACTGGTAAAAAAAATGGTCATAAAAAAGTGAAAAAAATGGGCCGATAAAAAAGATAAATGGCCATCAAAAAAAGTGACCGGTTAAAAAAGAATGGGCATTAAAAAAACAGTGGCCTACCAAAAAATAATTGGCCCGTAAAAAAAGACCAGTCAAAAAAAATTGGCCAGTAAAAAAGATAAGTGGCCATCAAAAAAAGTGACTGGTTAAAAAAGAGGGGCCATTAAAGAAAAAAATTTGACTGGTAAAAAAAAATGGTCATGAAAAAAGTGAAAAAAATTGGCCGGTAAAAAAGATAAATGGCCATCAAAAAAAGTGACCGGTTAAAAAAGAGTGGCCATTAAAAAATAGCGGCCTACCAAAAAATAATTGGCACGTAAAAAAAAACAGTCGAAAAAAATTGGCCAGTAAAAAAGATAAGTGGCCATCAAAAAAGTGACCGGTTAAAAAAATTGCCCATTAAAAAAAGTGACTACAAAAAATTGGCCCGTAAAAAAGGAAGGACCAGTCAAACAAAATTGGTCAGTAAAAAAATGTATTGGCCATCACACAGTGAGGTGGAGTAGGCGGAGGAGGTGGAGGAGGTGGAGGAGGAGGCGGAGGAGGCGGAGGAGGCGGAGGAGGAGGCAGAGGCGGAGGAGGAGGCGGTAGAGGTAGGTGGCCCGTAAAAAAAGAGACCAGTAAAAGAATTGGCCAGTAAAAAAAGATGAGTGGCCATAAAAAAAATTGACTGGTAAAAAAAATAAAAGAATAGAAATATAAAACAATTAAATTCCCTTCTACGTGACTTTACCGAAAGAACCAAGAATATGAAACCCTGCAGTCACGAAAGCTTTAATTCAAAATGGTAAAAAAGTCAAACTGAAAAAATTGGCCAGTAAAAAAGATAATTGGCCATCAAAAAAAGTGACTGATTAAAAAAGAGTGGCCATTAAAGAAAAAATTTGACTGGTAAAAAAAAAATGGTCATGAAAAAAGTGAAAAAAATTGGCCGGGAAAAAAGATAAATGGCCATCAAAAAAAGTGACCGGTTAAAAAAGAGTGGCCATTAAAAAAATAGTGGCCGATCAAAAATGAATTGGCCCATAAAATAAAGACCGGTCGAAAAAAATTGGCCGGTTAAAAAGATGAATGGCCATCCAAAAAAGTGACCGGTTAAAAAAGAGTGGTTATTATAGAAAAAATTTGACTGGTAAAAAAAATGGTCATAAAAAAGTGAAAAAAATGGGCCGATAAAAAAGATAAATGGCCATCAAAAAAAGTGACCGGTTAAAAAAGAATGGGCATTAAAAAAACAGTGGCCTACCAAAAAATAATTGGCCCGTAAAAAAAAGACCAGTCAAAAAAAATTGGCCAGTAAAAAAGATAAGTGGCCGTCAAAAAAAGTGACTGGTTAAAAAAGAGGGGCCATTAAGGAAAAAATTTGACTGGTAAAAAAAAATGGTCATGAAAAAAGTGAAAAAAATTGGCCGGTAAAAAAGATAAATGGCCATCAAAAAAAGTGACCGGTTAAAAAAGAGTGGCCATTAAAAAATAGCGGCCTACCAAAAAATAATTGGCGCGTAAAAAAAAACAGTCGAAAAAAATTGGCCAGTAAAAAAGATAAGTGGCCATCAAAAAAGTGACCGGTTAAAAAAATTGCCCATTAAAAAAAGTGACTACAAAAAATTGGCCCGTAAAAAAGTAAGGACCAGTCAAACAAAATTGGTCAGTAAAAAAATGTATTGGCCATCACACAGTGAGGTGGAGTAGGCGGAGGAGGTGGAGGAGGAGGCGGAGGAGGCGGAGGAGGCGGAGGAGGAGGCAGAGGCGGAGGAGGAGGCGGTAGAGGTAGGTGGCCCGTAAAAAAAGAGACCAGTAAAAGAATTGGCCAGTAAAAAAAGATGAGTGGCCATAAAAAAAATTGACTGGTAAAAAAAATAAAAGAATAGAAATATAAAACAATTAAATTCCCTTCTACGTGACTTTACCGAAAGAACCAAGAATATGAAACCCTGCAGTCACGAAAGCTTTAATTCAAAATGGTAAAAAAGTCAAACTGAAAAAATTGGCCAGTAAAAAAGATAATTGGCCATCAAAAAAAGTGACTGATTAAAAAAGAGTGGCCATTAAAGAAAAAATTTGACTGGTAAAAAAAAAATGGTCATGAAAAAAGTGAAAAAAATTGGCCGGGAAAAAATATAAATGGCCATCAAAAAAAGTGACCGGTTAAAAAAGAGTGGCCATTAAAAAAATAGTGGCCGATCAAAAATGAATTGGCCCATAAAAAAAAGACTGGTCGAAAAAAATTGGCCGGTAAAAAAGATGAATGGCCATCCAAAAAAGTGACCGGTTAAAAAAGAGTGGCCATTAAAGAAAAAATTTGACTGGTAAAAAAAATAGTCATAAAAAAGTGAAAAAAATGGGCCGATAAAAAAGATAAATGGCCATCAAAAAAAGTGACCGGTTAAAAAAGAGTGGGCATTAAAAAAACAGTGGCCTACCAAAAAATAATTGGCCCGTGAAAAAAGACCAGTCAAAAAAAATTGGCCAGTAAAAAAGATAAGTGGCCATCAAAAAAAGTGACTGGTTAAAAAAATTGCCCATTAAAAAAAGTGACTACAAAAAATTGGCCCGTAAAAAAGGAAAGACCAGTCAAACACAATTGGTCCGTAAAAAAATGTACTGGCCATCACACAGTGAGGTGGAGGAGGCGGAGAAGGTGGAGGTGGAGGAGGCGGTGGAGGAGGCGGAGGAGGAGGCGGAGGAGGAGGCGGAGGAGGAGGCGGAGGAGGAGGCGGAGGAGGAGGAGGCGGAGGAGGAGGAGGCGGAGGAGGAGGAGGCGGAGGAGGAGGCGGAGGAGGAGGCGTAGGAGGAGGAGGAGGCGGAAGAGGTAGGTGGCCCGTAAAAAAAGAGACCAGTAAAAGAATTGGCCAGTAAAAAAAGATGAATGGCCATCAAAAAAAGTGACCGGTTAAAAAAGAGTGGCCATTAAAGAAAAAATTTGACTGGTAAAAAAAAAATGGTCATGAAAAAAGTGAAAAAAATTGGCCGGTAAAAAGATGAATGGCCATCCAAAAAAGTGACCGGTTAATGAATCCTGCAGTGACCGGTTAATGAATCCCTGCAGTCACGAAAGCTTTAATTCAAAATGGTAAAAAAGTCAAACTGAAAAAATTGGCCAGTAAAAAAGATAATTGACCATCAAAAAAAGTGACTGATTAAAAAAGAGTGGTTATTAAAGAAAAAAATTGACTGGTAAAAAAAATGGTCATGAAAAAGTGAAAAAAATGGGCCGATAAAAAAGATAAATGGCCATCAAAAAAAGTGACCGGTTAAAAAAGAATGGGCATTAAAAAAACAGTGGCCTACCAAAAAATAATTGGCCCGTAAAAAAAGACCAGTCAAAAAAAATTGGCCAGTAAAAAAGATAAGTGGCCGTCAAAAAAAGTGACTGGTTAAAAAAGAGGGGCCATTAAAGAAAAAATTTGACTGGTAAAAAAAAATGGTCATGAAAAAAGTGAAAAAAATTGGCCGGTAAAAAAGATAAATGGCCATCAAAAAAAGTGACCGGTTAAAAAAGAGTGGCCATTAAAAAATAGCGGCCTACCAAAAAATAATTGGCGCGTAAAAAAAAACAGTCGAAAAAAATTGGCCAGTAAAAAAGATAAGTGGCCATCAAAAAAGTGACCGGTTAAAAAAATTGCCCATTAAAAAAAGTGACTACAAAAAATTGGCCCGTAAAAAAGGAAGGACCAGTCAAACAAAATTGGTCAGTAAAAAAATGTATTGGCCATCACACAGTGAGGTGGAGTAGGCGGAGGAGGTGGAGGAGGAGGCGGAGGAGGCGGAGGAGGCGGTGGAGGAGGCAGAGGCGGAGGAGGAGGCGTTAGAGGTAGGTGGCCCATGAAAAAAGAGACCAGTAAAAGAATTGGCCAGTAAAAAAAGATGAGTGGCCATAAAAAAAATTGACTGGTAAAAAAAATAAAAGAATAGAAATATAAAACAATTAAATTCCCTTCTACGTGACTTTACCGAAAGAACCAAGAATATGAAACCCTGCAGTCACGAAAGCTTTAATTCAAAATGGTAAAAAAGTCAAACTGAAAAAATTGGCCAGTAAAAAAGATAATTGGCCATCAAAAAAAGTGACTGATTAAAAAAGAGTGGCCATTAAAGAAAAAATTTGACTGGTAAAAAAAAAATGGTCATGAAAAAAGTGAAAAAAATTGGCCGGGAAAAAAGATAAATGGCCATCAAAAAAAGTGACCAGTTAAAAAAGAGTGGCCATTAAAAAAATAGTGGCCGATCAAAAATGAATTGGCCCATAAAAAAAAGACCGGTCGAAAAAAATTGGCCGGTAAAAAAGATGAATGGCCATCCAAAAAAGTGACCGGTTAAAAAAGAGTGGTTATTATAGAAAAAATTTGACTGGTAAAAAAAATGGTCATAAAAAAGTGAAAAAAATGGGCCGATAAAAAAGATAAATGGCCATCAAAAAAAGTGACCGGTTAAAAAAGAATGGGCATTAAAAAAACAGTGGCCTACCAAAAAATAATTGGCCCGTAAAAAAAGACCAGTCAAAAAAAATTGGCCAGTAAAAAAGATAAGTGGCCATCAAAAAAAGTGACTGGTTAAAAAAGAGGGGCCATTAAAGAAAAAAATTTGACTGGTAAAAAAAAATGGTCATGAAAAAAGTGAAAAAAATTGGCCGGTAAAAAAGATAAATGGCCATAAAAAAAAGTGACCGGTTAAAAAAGAGTGGCCATTAAAAAATAGCGGCCTACCAAAAAATAATTGGCACGTAAAAAAAAACAGTCGAAAAAAATTGGCCAGTAAAAAAGATAAGTGGCCATCAAAAAAGTGACCGGTTAAAAAAATTGCCCATTAAAAAAAGTGACTACAAAAAATTGGCCCGTAAAAAAGGAAGGACCAGTCAAACAAAATTGGTCAGTAAAAAAATGTATTGGCCATCACACAGTGAGGTGGAGTAGGCGGAGGAGGTGGAGGAGGAGGCGGAGGAGGCGGAGGAGGCGGTGGAGGAGGCAGAGGCGGAGGAGGAGGCGGTAGAGGTAGGTGGCCCATAAAAAAAGAGACCAGTAAAAGAATTGGCCAGTAAAAAAAGATGAGTGGCCATAAAAAAAATTGACTGGTAAAAAAAATAAAAGAATAGAAATATAAAACAATTAAATTCCCTTCTATGTGACTTTACCGAAAGAACCAAGAATATGAAACCCTGCAGTCACGAAAGCTTTAATTCAAAATGGTAAAAAAGTCAAACTGAAAAAATTGGCCAGTAAAAAAGATAATTGGCCATCAAAAAAAGTGACTGATTAAAAAAGAGTGGCCATTAAAGAAAAAATTTGACTGGTAAAAAAAAAATGGTCATGAAAAAAGTGAAAAAAATTGGCCGGGAAAAAAGATAAATGGCCATCAAAAAAAGTGACCGGTTAAAAAAGAGTGGCCATTAAAAAAATAGTGGCCGATCAAAAATGAATTGGCCCATAAAAAAAAGACCGGTCGAAAAAAATTGGCCGGTAAAAAAGATGAATGGCCATCCAAAAAAGTGACCGGTTAAAAAAGAGTGGTTATTATAGAAAAAATTTGACTGGTAAAAAAAATGGTCATAAAAAAGTGAAAAAAATGGGCCGATAAAAAAGATAAATGGCCATCAAAAAAAGTGACCGGTTAAAAAAGAATGGGCATTAAAAAAACAGTGGCCTACCAAAAAATAATTGGCCCGTAAAAAAAGACCAGTCAAAAAAAATTGGCCAGTAAAAAAGATAAGTGGCCATCAAAAAAAGTGACTGGTTAAAAAAGAGGGGCCATTAAAGAAAAAAATTTGACTGGTAAAAAAAAATGGTCATGAAAAAAGTGAAAAAAATTGGCCGGTAAAAAAGATAAATGGCCATCAAAAAAAGTGACCGGTTAAAAAAGAGTGGCCATTAAAAAATAGCGGCCTACCAAAAAATAATTGGCGCGTAAAAAAAAACAGTTGAAAAAAATTGGCCAGTAAAAAAGATAAGTGGCCATCAAAAAAGTGACCAGTTAAAAAAATTGCCCATTAAAAAAAGTGACTACAAAAAATTGGCCCGTAAAAAAGGAAGGACCAGTCAAACAAAATTGGTCAGTAAAAAAATGTATTGGCCATCACACAGTGAGGTGGAGTAGGCGGAGGAGGTGGAGGAGGTGGAGGAGGAGGCGGAGGAGGCGGAGGAGGCGGAGGAGGAGGCAGAGGCGGAGGAGGAGGCGGTAGAGGTAGGTGGCCCGTAAAAAAAGAGACCAGTAAAAGAATTGGCCAGTAAAAAAAGATGAGTGGCCATAAAAAAAATTGACTGGTAAAAAAAATAAAAGAATAGAAATATAAAACAATTAAATTCCCTTCTACGTGACTTTACCGAAAGAACCAAGAATATGAAACCCTGCAGTCACGAAAGCTTTAATTCAAAATGGTAAAAAAGTCAAACTGAAAAAATTGGCCAGTAAAAAAGATAATTGGCCATCAAAAAAAGTGACTGATTAAAAAAGAGTGGCCATTAAAGAAAAAATTTGACTGGTAAAAAAAAAATGGTCATGAAAAAAGTGAAAAAAATTGGCCGGGAAAAAAGATAAATGGCCATCAAAAAAAGTGACCGGTTAAAAAAGAGTGGCCATTAAAAAAATAGTGGCCGATCAAAAATGAATTGGCCCATAAAATAAAGACCGGTCGAAAAAAATTGGCCGGTTAAAAAGATGAATGGCCATCCAAAAAAGTGACCGGTTAAAAAAGAGTGGTTATTATAGAAAAAATTTGACTGGTAAAAAAAATGGTCATAAAAAAGTGAAAAAAATGGGCCGATAAAAAAGATAAATGGCCATCAAAAAAAGTGACCGGTTAAAAAAGAATGGGCATTAAAAAAACAGTGGCCTACCAAAAAATAATTGGCCCGTAAAAAAAAGACCAGTCAAAAAAAATTGGCCAGTAAAAAAGATAAGTGGCCGTCAAAAAAAGTGACTGGTTAAAAAAGAGGGGCCATTAAGGAAAAAATTTGACTGGTAAAAAAAAATGGTCATGAAAAAAGTGAAAAAAATTGGCCGGTAAAAAAGATAAATGGCCATCAAAAAAAGTGACCGGTTAAAAAAGAGTGGCCATTAAAAAATAGCGGCCTACCAAAAAATAATTGGCGCGTAAAAAAAAACAGTCGAAAAAAATTGGCCAGTAAAAAAGATAAGTGGCCATCAAAAAAGTGACCGGTTAAAAAAATTGCCCATTAAAAAAAGTGACTACAAAAAATTGGCCCGTAAAAAAGGAAGGACCAGTCAAACAAAATTGGTCAGTAAAAAAATGTATTGGCCATCACACAGTGAGGTGGAGTAGGCGGAGGAGGTGGAGGAGGAGGCGGAGGAGGCGGAGGAGGCGGAGGAGGAGGCAGAGGCGGAGGAGGAGGCGGTAGAGGTAGGTGGCCCGTAAAAAAAGAGACCAGTAAAAGAATTGGCCAGTAAAAAAAGATGAGTGGCCATAAAAAAAATTGACTGGTAAAAAAAATAAAAGAATAGAAATATAAAACAATTAAATTCCCTTCTACGTGACTTTACCGAAAGAACCAAGAATATGAAACCCTGCAGTCACGAAAGCTTTAATTCAAAATGGTAAAAAAGTCAAACTGAAAAAATTGGCCAGTAAAAAAGATAATTGGCCATCAAAAAAAGTGACTGATTAAAAAAGAGTGGCCATTAAAGAAAAAATTTGACTGGTAAAAAAAAAATGGTCATGAAAAAAGTGAAAAAAATTGGCCGGGAAAAAATATAAATGGCCATCAAAAAAAGTGACCGGTTAAAAAAGAGTGGCCATTAAAAAAATAGTGGCCGATCAAAAATGAATTGGCCCATAAAAAAAAGACTGGTCGAAAAAAATTGGCCGGTAAAAAAGATGAATGGCCATCCAAAAAAGTGACCGGTTAAAAAAGAGTGGCCATTAAAGAAAAAATTTGACTGGTAAAAAAAATAGTCATAAAAAAGTGAAAAAAATGGGCCAATAAAAAAGATAAATGGCCATCAAAAAAAGTGACCGGTTAAAAAAGAGTGGGCATTAAAAAAACAGTGGCCTACCAAAAAATAATTGGCCCGTGAAAAAAGACCAGTCAAAAAAAATTGGCCAGTAAAAAAGATAAGTGGCCATCAAAAAAAGTGACTGGTTAAAAAAATTGCCCATTAAAAAAAGTGACTACAAAAAATTGGCCCGTAAAAAAGGAAAGACCAGTCAAACACAATTGGTCCGTAAAAAAATGTACTGGCCATCACACAGTGAGGTGGAGGAGGCGGAGAAGGTGGAGGAGGAGGTGGAGGAGGCGGTGGAGGAGGCGGAGGAGGAGGCGGAGGAGGAGGAGGAGGCGGAGGAGGAGGCGGAGGAGGAGGAGGCGGAGGAGGAGGAGGCGGAGGAGGAGGAGGCGGAGGAGGAGGCGGAGGAGGAGGCGTAGGAGGAGGAGGAGGCGGAAGAGGTAGGTGGCCCGTAAAAAAAGAGACCAGTAAAAGAATTGGCCAGTAAAAAAAGATGAATGGCCATCAAAAAAAGTGACCGGTTAAAAAAGAGTGGCCATTAAAGAAAAAAATTGACTGGTAAAAAAAAAATGGTCATGAAAAAAGTGAAAAAAATTGGCCGGTAAAAAGATGAATGGCCATCCAAAAAAGTGACCGGTTAATGAATCCTGCAGTGACCGGTTAATGAATCCCTGCAGTCATGAAAGCTTTAATTCAAAATGGTAAAAAAGTCAAACTGAAAAAATTGGCCAGTAAAAAAGATAATTGACCATCAAAAAAAGTGACTGATTAAAAAAGAGTGGCTATTAAAGAAAAAAATTGACTGGTAAAAAAAATGGTCATGAAAAAGTGAAAAAAATGGGCCGATAAAAAAGATAAATGGCCATCAAAAAAAGTGACCGGTTAAAAAAGAATGGGCATTAAAAAAACAGTGGCCTACCAAAAAATAATTGGCCCGTAAAAAAAGACCAGTCAAAAAAAATTGGCCAGTAAAAAAGATAAGTGGCCGTCAAAAAAAGTGACTGGTTAAAAAAGAGGGGCCATTAAAGAAAAAATTTGACTGGTAAAAAAAAATGGTCATGAAAAAAGTGAAAAAAATTGGCCGGTAAAAAAGATAAATGGCCATCAAAAAAAGTGACCGGTTAAAAAAGAGTGGCCATTAAAAAATAGCGGCCTACCAAAAAATAATTGGCGCGTAAAAAAAAACAGTCGAAAAAAATTGGCCAGTAAAAAAGATAAGTGGCCATCAAAAAAGTGACCGGTTAAAAAAATTGGCCATTAAAAAAAGTGACTACAAAAAATTGGCCCGTAAAAAAGGAAGGACCAGTCAAACAAAATTGGTCAGTAAAAAAATGTATTGGCCATCACACAGTGAGGTGGAGTAGGCGGAGGAGGTGGAGGAGGAGGCGGAGGAGGCGGAGGAGGCGGTGGAGGAGGCAGAGGCGGAGGAGGAGGCGGTAGAGGTAGGTGGCCCATAAAAAAAGAGACCAGTAAAAGAATTGGCCAGTAAAAAAAGATGAGTGGCCATAAAAAAAATTGACTGGTAAAAAAATAAAAGAATAGAAATATAAAACAATTAAATTCCCTTCTACGTGACTTTACCGAAAGAACCAAGAATATGAAACCCTGCAGTCACGAAAGCTTTAATTCAAAATGGTAAAAAAGTCAAACTGAAAAAATTGGCCAGTAAAAAAGATAATTGGCCATCAAAAAAAGTGACTGATTAAAAAAGAGTGGCCATTAAAGAAAAAATTTGACTGGTAAAAAAAAAATGGTCATGAAAAAAGTGAAAAAAATTGGCCGGGAAAAAAGATAAATGGCCATCAAAAAAAGTGACCGGTTAAAAAAGAGTGGCCATTAAAAAAATAGTGGCCGATCAAAAATGAATTGGCCCATAAAAAAAAGACCGGTCGAAAAAAATTGGCCGGTAAAAAAGATGAATGGCCATCCAAAAAAGTGACCGGTTAAAAAAGAGTGGTTATTATAGAAAAAATTTGACTGGTAAAAAAAATGGTCATAAAAAAGTGAAAAAAATGGGCCGATAAAAAAGATAAATGGCCATCAAAAAAAGTGACCGGTTAAAAAAGAATGGGCATTAAAAAAACAGTGGCCTACCAAAAAATAATTGGCCCGTAAAAAAAGACCAGTCAAAAAAAATTGGCCAGTAAAAAAGATAAGTGGCCATCAAAAAAAGTGACTGGTTAAAAAAGAGGGGCCATTAAAGAAAAAAATTTGACTGGTAAAAAAAAATGGTCATGAAAAAAGTGAAAAAAATTGGCCGGTAAAAAAGATAAATGGCCATCAAAAAAAGTGACCGGTTAAAAAAGAGTGGCCATTAAAAAATAGCGGCCTACCAAAAAATAATTGGCGCGTAAAAAAAAACAGTTGAAAAAAATTGGCCAGTAAAAAAGATAAGTGGCCATCAAAAAAGTGACCAGTTAAAAAAATTGCCCATTAAAAAAAGTGACTACAAAAAATTGGCCCGTAAAAAAGGAAGGACCAGTCAAACAAAATTGGTCAGTAAAAAAATGTATTGGCCATCACACAGTGAGGTGGAGTAGGCGGAGGAGGTGGAGGAGGTGGAGGAGGAGGCGGAGGAGGCGGAGGAGGCGGAGGAGGAGGCAGAGGCGGAGGAGGAGGCGGTAGAGGTAGGTGGCCCGTAAAAAAAGAGACCAGTAAAAGAATTGGCCAGTAAAAAAAGATGAGTGGCCATAAAAAAAATTGACTGGTAAAAAAAATAAAAGAATAGAAATATAAAACAATTAAATTCCCTTCTACGTGACTTTACCGAAAGAACCAAGAATATGAAACCCTGCAGTCACGAAAGCTTTAATTCAAAATGGTAAAAAAGTCAAACTGAAAAAATTGGCCAGTAAAAAAGATAATTGGCCATCAAAAAAAGTGACTGATTAAAAAAGAGTGGCCATTAAAGAAAAAATTTGACTGGTAAAAAAAAAATGGTCATGATAAAAGTGAAAAAAATTGGCCGGGAAAAAAGATAAATGGCCATCAAAAAAAGTGACCGGTTAAAAAAGAGTGGCCATTAAAAAAATAGTGGCCGATCAAAAATGAATTGGCCCATAAAATAAAGACCGGTCGAAAAAAATTGGCCGGTTAAAAAGATGAATGGCCATCCAAAAAAGTGACCGGTTAAAAAAGAGTGGTTATTATAGAAAAAATTTGACTGGTAAAAAAAATGGTCATAAAAAAGTGAAAAAAATGGGCCGATAAAAAAGATAAATGGCCATCAAAAAAAGTGACCGGTTAAAAAAGAATGGGCATTAAAAAAACAGTGGCCTACCAAAAAATAATTGGCCCGTAAAAAAAAGACCAGTCAAAAAAAATTGGCCAGTAAAAAAGATAAGTGGCCGTCAAAAAAAGTGACTGGTTAAAAAAGAGGGGCCATTAAGGAAAAAATTTGACTGGTAAAAAAAAATGGTCATGAAAAAAGTGAAAAAAATTGGCCGGTAAAAAAGATAAATGGCCATCAAAAAAAGTGACTGGTTAAAAAAGAGTGGCCATTAAAAAATAGCGGCCTACCAAAAAATAATTGGCGTGTAAAAAAAAACAGTCGAAAAAAATTGGCCAGTAAAAAAGATAAGTGGCCATCAAAAAAGTGACCGGTTAAAAAAATTGCCCATTAAAAAAAGTGACTACAAAAAATTGGCCCGTAAAAAAGGAAGGACCAGTCAAACAAAATTGGTCAGTAAAAAAATGTATTGGCCATCACACAGTGAGGTGGAGTAGGCGGAGGAGGTGGAGGAGGAGGCGGAGGAGGCGGAGGAGGAGGCAGAGGCGGAGGAGGAGGCGGTAGAGGTAGGTGGCCCGTAAAAAAAGAGACCAGTAAAAGAATTGGCCAGTAAAAAAAGATGAGTGGCCATAAAAAAAATTGACTGGTAAAAAAAATAAAAGAATAGAAATATAAAACAATTAAATTCCCTTCTACGTGACTTTACCGAAAGAACCAAGAATATGAAACCCTGCAGTCACGAAAGCTTTAATTCAAAATGGTAAAAAAGTCAAACTGAAAAAATTGGCCAGTAAAAAAGATAATTGGCCATCAAAAAAAGTGACTGATTAAAAAAGAGTGGCCATTAAAGAAAAAATTTGACTGGTAAAAAAAAAATGGTCATGAAAAAAGTGAAAAAAATTGGCCGGGAAAAAAGATAAATGGCCATCAAAAAAAGTGACCGGTTAAAAAAGAGTGGCCATTAAAAAAATAGTGGCTGATCAAAAATGAATTGGCCCATAAAAAAAAGACCGGTCGAAAAAAATTGGCCGGTAAAAAAGATGAATGGCCATCCAAAAAAGTGACCGGTTAAAAAAGAGTGGTTATTATAGAAAAAATTTGACTGGTAAAAAAAATGGTCATAAAAAAGTGAAAAAAATGGGCCGATAAAAAAGATAAATGGCCATCAAAAAAAGTGACCGGTTAAAAAAGAATGGGCATTAAAAAAACAGTGGCCTACCAAAAAATAATTGGCCCGTAAAAAAAGACCAGTCAAAAAAAATTGGCCAGTAAAAAAGATGTGGCCATCAAAAAAAGTGACTGGTTAAAAAAGAGGGGCCATTAAAGAAAAAAAATTGACTGGTAAAAAAAAATGGTCATGAAAAAAGTGAAAAAAATTGGCCGGTAAAAAAGATAAATGGCCATCAAAAAAAGTGACCGGTTAAAAAAGAGTGGCCATTAAAAAATAGCGGCCTACCAAAAAATAATTGGCGCGTAAAAAAAAACAGTCGAAAAAAATTGGCCAGTAAAAAAGATAAGTGGCCATCAAAAAAGTGACCGGTTAAAAAAATTGCCCATTAAAAAAAGTGACTACAAAAAATTGGCCCGTAAAAAAGGAAGGACCAGTCAAACAAAATTGGTCAGTAAAAAAATGTATTGGCCATCACACAGTGAGGTGGAGTAGGCAGAGGAGGTGGAGGAGGAGGCGGAGGAGGCGGAGGAGGCGGAGGAGGAGGCAGAGGCGGAGGAGGAGGCGGTAGAGGTAGGTGGCCCGTAAAAAAAGAGACCAGTAAAAGAATTGGCCAGTAAAAAAAGATGAGTGGCCATAAAAAAAATTGACTGGTAAAAAAAATAAAAGAATAGAAATATAAAACAATTAAATTCCCTTCTACGTGACTTTACCGAAAGAACCAAGAATATGAAACCCTGCAGTCACGAAAGCTTTAATTCAAAATGGTAAAAAAGTCAAACTGAAAAAATTGGCCAGTAAAAAAGATAATTGGCCATCAAAAAAAGTGACTGATTAAAAAAGAGTGGCCATTAAAGAAAAAATTTGACTGGTAAAAAAAAAATGGTCATGAAAAAAGTGAAAAAAATTGGCCGGGAAAAAAGATAAATGGCCATCAAAAAAAGTGACCGGTTAAAAAAGAGTGGCCATTAAAAAAATAGTGGCCGATCAAAAATGAATTGGCCCATAAAAAAAGACCGGTCGAAAAAAATTGGCCGGTAAAAAAGATGAATGGCCATCCAAAAAAGTGACCGGTTAAAAAAGAGTGGTTATTATAGAAAAAATTTGACTGGTAAAAAAAATGGTCATAAAAAAGTGAAAAAAATGGGCCGATAAAAAAGATAAATGGCCATCAAAAAAAGTGACCGGTTAAAAAAGAATGGGCATTAAAAAAACAGTGGCCTACCAAAAAATAATTGGCCCGTAAAAAAAGACCAGTCAAAAAAAATTGGCCAGTAAAAAAGATAAGTGGCCATCAAAAAAAGTGACTGGTTAAAAAAGAGGGGCCATTAAAGAAAAAAATTTGACTGGTAAAAAAAAATGGTCATGAAAAAAGTGAAAAAAATTGGCCGGTAAAAAAGATAAATGGCCATCAAAAAAAGTGACCGGTTAAAAAAGAGTGGCCATTAAAAAATAGCGGCCTACCAAAAAATAATTGGCGCGTAAAAAAAAACAGTCGAAAAAAATTGGCCAGTAAAAAAGATAAGTGGCCATCAAAAAAGTGACCGGTTAAAAAAATTGCCCATTAAAAAAAGTGACTACAAAAAATTGGCCCGTAAAAAAGGAAGGACCAGTCAAACAAAATTGGTCAGTAAAAAAATGTATTGGCCATCACACAGTGAGGTGGAGTAGGCGGAGGAGGTGGAGGAGGTGGAGGAGGAGGCGGAGGAGGCAGAGGAGGCGGAGGAGGAGGCAGAGGCGGAGGAGGAGGCGGTAGAGGTAGGTGGCCCATAAAAAAAGAGACCAGTAAAAGAATTGGCCAGTAAAAAAAGATGAGTGGCCATAAAAAAAATTGACTGGTAAAAAAAATAAAAGAATAGA
This sequence comes from Petromyzon marinus, assembly GCF_048934315.1. NCBI lineage: Eukaryota > Metazoa > Chordata > Hyperoartia > Petromyzontiformes > Petromyzontidae > Petromyzon > Petromyzon marinus. The sequence continues at coordinate 3,480,992 of NC_133740.1, read as the reverse complement.
AATATAAAACAATTAAATTCCCTTCTACGTGACTTTACCGAAAGAACCAAGAATATGAAACCCTGCAGTCACGAAAGCTTTAATTCAAAATGGTAAAAAAGTCAAACTGAAAAAATTGGCCAGTAAAAAAGATAATTGGCCATCAAAAAAAGTGACTGATTAAAAAAGAGTGGCCATTAAAGAAAAAATTTGACTGGTAAAAAAAAAATGGTCATGAAAAAAGTGAAAAAAATTGGCTGGGAAAAAAGATAAATGGCCATCAAAAAAAGTGACCGGTTAAAAAAGAGTGGCCATTAAAAAAATAGTGGCCGATCAAAAATGAATTGGCCCATAAAATAAAGACCGGTCGAAAAAAATTGGCCGGTTAAAAAGATGAATGGCCATCCAAAAAAGTGACCGGTTAAAAAAGAGTGGTTATTATAGAAAAAATTTGACTGGTAAAAAAAATGGTCATAAAAAAGTGAAAAAAATGGGCCGATAAAAAAGATAAATGGCCATCAAAAAAAGTGACCGGTTAAAAAAGAATGGGCATTAAAAAAACAGTGGCCTACCAAAAAATAATTGGCCCGTAAAAAAAAGACCAGTCAAAAAAAATTGGCCAGTAAAAAAGATAAGTGGCCGTCAAAAAAAGTGACTGGTTAAAAAAGAGGGGCCATTAAGGAAAAAATTTGACTGGTAAAAAAAAATGGTCATGAAAAAAGTGAAAAAAATTGGCCGGTAAAAAAGATAAATGGCCATCAAAAAAAGTGACCGGTTAAAAAAGAGTGGCCATTAAAAAATAGCGGCCTACCAAAAAATAATTGGCGCGTAAAAAAAAACAGTCGAAAAAAATTGGCCAGTAAAAAAGATAAGTGGCCATCAAAAAAGTGACCGGTTAAAAAAATTGCCCATTAAAAAAAGTGACTACAAAAAATTGGCCCGTAAAAAAGGAAGGACCAGTCAAACAAAATTGGTCAGTAAAAAAATGTATTGGCCATCACACAGTGAGGTGGAGTAGGCGGAGGAGGTGGAGGAGGAGGCGGAGGAGGCGGAGGAGGCGGAGGAGGAGGCAGAGGCGGAGGAGGAGGCGGTAGAGGTAGGTGGCCCGTAAAAAAAGAGACCAGTAAAAGAATTGGCCAGTAAAAAAAGATGAGTGGCCATAAAAAAAATTGACTGGTAAAAAAAATAAAAGAATAGAAATATAAAACAATTAAATTCCCTTCTACGTGACTTTACCGAAAGAACCAAGAATATGAAACCCTGCAGTCACGAAAGCTTTAATTCAAAATGGTAAAAAAGTCAAACTGAAAAAATTGGCCAGTAAAAAAGATAATTGGCCATCAAAAAAAGTGACTGATTAAAAAAGAGTGGCCATTAAAGAAAAAATTTGACTGGTAAAAAAAAAATGGTCATGAAAAAAGTGAAAAAATTGGCCGGTAAAAAAGATAAATGGCCATCCAAAAAAGTGACTGGTTAAAAAAGAGTGGCCATTAAAGAAAAAATTTGACTGGTAAAAAAAATAGTCATAAAAAAGTGAAAAAAATGGGCCGATAAAAAAGATAAATGGCCATCAAAAAAAGTGACCGGTTAAAAAAGAATGAGCATTAAAAAAACAGTGGCCTACCAAAAAATAATTGGCCCGTAAAAAAAGACCAGTCAAAAAAAATTGGCCAGTAAAAAAGATGTGGCCATCAAAAAAAGTGACTGGTTAAAAAAGAGGGGCCATTAAAGAAAAAAAATTGACTGGTAAAAAAAAATGGTCATGAAAAAAGTGAAAAAAATTGGCCGGTAAAAAAGATAAATGGCCATCAAAAAAAGTGACCGGTTAAAAAAGAGTGGCCATTAAAAAATAGCGGCCTACCAAAAAATAATTGGCGCGTAAAAAAAAACAGTCGAAAAAAATTGGCCAGTAAAAAAGATAAGTGGCCATCAAAAAAGTGACCGGTTAAAAAAATTGCCCATTAAAAAAAGTGACTACAAAAAATTGGCCCGTAAAAAAGGAAGGACCAGTCAAACAAAATTGGTCAGTAAAAAAATGTATTGGCCATCACACAGTGAGGTGGAGTAGGCGGAGGAGGTGGAGGAGGAGGCGGAGGAGGCGGAGGAGGCGGAGGAGGAGGCAGAGGCGGAGGAGGAGGCGGTAGAGGTAGGTGGCCCGTAAAAAAAGAGACCAGTAAAAGAATTGGCCAGTAAAAAAAGATGAGTGGCCATAAAAAAAATTGACTGGTAAAAAAAATAAAAGAATAGAAATATAAAACAATTAAATTCCCTTCTACGTGACTTTACCGAAAGAACCAAGAATATGAAACCCTGCAGTCACGAAAGCTTTAATTCAAAATGGTAAAAAAGTCAAACTGAAAAAATTGGCCAGTAAAAAAGATAATTGGCCATCAAAAAAAGTGACTGATTAAAAAAGAGTGGCCATTAAAGAAAAAATTTGACTGGTAAAAAAAAAATGGTCATGAAAAAAGTGAAAAAAATTGGCCGGGAAAAAAGATAAATGGCCATCAAAAAAAGTGACCGGTTAAAAAAGAGTGGCCATTAAAAAAATAGTGGCCGATCAAAAATGAATTGGCCCATAAAAAAAAGACTGGTCGAAAAAAATTGGCCGGTAAAAAAGATGAATGGCCATCCAAAAAAGTGACCGGTTAAAAAAGAGTGGCCATTAAAGAAAAAATTTGACTGGTAAAAAAAATAGTCATAAAAAAGTGAAAAAAATGAGCCGATAAAAAAGATAAATGGCCATCAAAAAAAGTGACCGGTTAAAAAAGAGTGGGCATTAAAAAAACAGTGGCCTACCAAAAAATAATTGGCACGTGAAAAAAGACCAGTCAAAAAAAATTGGCCAGTAAAAAAGATAAGTGGCCATCAAAAAAAGTGACTGGTTAAAAAAATTGCCCATTAAAAAAAGTGACTACAAAAAATTGGCCCGTAAAAAAGGAAAGACCAGTCAAACACAATTGGTCCGTAAAAAAATGTACTGGCCATCACACAGTGAGGTGGAGGAGGCGGAGAAGGTGGAGGAGGAGGTGGAGGAGGCGGTGGAGGAGGCGGAGGAGGAGGCGGAGGAGGAGGCGGAGGAGGAGGCGGAGGAGGAGGCGGAGGAGGAGGAGGCGGAGGAGGAGGAGGCGGAGGAGGAGGCGGAGGAGGAGGCGTAGGAGGAGGAGGAGGCGGAAGAGGTAGGTGGCCCGTAAAAAAAGAGACCAGTAAAAGAATTGGCCAGTAAAAAAAGATGAATGGCCATCAAAAAAAGTGACCGGTTAAAAAAGAGTGGCCATTAAAGAAAAAATTTGACTGGTAAAAAAAAAATGGTCATGAAAAAAGTGAAAAAAATTGGCCGGTAAAAAGATGAATGGCCATCCAAAAAAGTGACCGGTTAATGAATCCTGCAGTGACCGGTTAATGAATCCCTGCAGTCACGAAAGCTTTAATTCAAAATGGTAAAAAAGTCAAACTGAAAAAATTGGCCAGTAAAAAAGATAATTGACCATCAAAAAAAGTGACTGATTAAAAAAGAGTGGCTATTAAAGAAAAAAATTGACTGGTAAAAAAAATGGTCATGAAAAAGTGAAAAAAATGGGCCGATAAAAAAGATAAATGGCCATCAAAAAAAGTGACCGGTTAAAAAAGAATGGGCATTAAAAAAACAGTGGCCTACCAAAAAATAATTGGCCCGTAAAAAAAGACAAGTCAAAAAAAATTGGCCAGTAAAAAAGATAAGTGGCCGTCAAAAAAAGTGACTGGTTAAAAAAGAGGGGCCATTAAAGAAAAAATTTGACTGGTAAAAAAAAATGGTCATGAAAAAAGTGAAAAAAATTGGCCGGTAAAAAAGATAAATGGCCATCAAAAAAAGTGACCGGTTAAAAAAGAGTGGCCATTAAAAAATAGCGGCCTACCAAAAAATAATTGGCGCGTAAAAAAAAACAGTCGAAAAAAATTGGCCAGTAAAAAAGATAAGTGGCCATCAAAAAAGTGACCGGTTAAAAAAATTGCCCATTAAAAAAAGTGACTACAAAAAATTGGCCCGTAAAAAAGGAAGGACCAGTCAAACAAAATTGGTCAGTAAAAAAATGTATTGGCCATCACACAGTGAGGTGGAGTAGGCGGAGGAGGTGGAGGAGGAGGCGGAGGAGGCGGAGGAGGCGGAGGAGGAGGCAGAGGCAGAGGAGGAGGCGGTAGAGGTAGGTGGCCCATAAAAAAAGAGACCAGTAAAAGAATTGGCCAGTAAAAAAAGATGAGTGGCCATAAAAAAAATTGACTGGTAAAAAAAATAAAAGAATAGAAATATAAAACAATTAAATTCCCTTCTACGTGACTTTACCGAAAGAACCAAGAATATGAAACCCTGCAGTCACGAAAGCTTTAATTCAAAATGGTAAAAAAGTCAAACTGAAAAAATTGGCCAGTAAAAAAGATAATTGGCCATCAAAAAAAGTGACTGATTAAAAAAGAGTGGCCATTAAAGAAAAAATTTGACTGGTAAAAAAAAAATGGTCATGAAAAAAGTGAAAAAAATTGGCCGGGAAAAAAGATAAATGGCCATCAAAAAAAGTGACCGGTTAAAAAAGAGTGGCCATTAAAAAAATAGTGGCCGATCAAAAATGAATTGGCCCATAAAAAAAAGACCGGTCGAAAAAAATTGGCCGGTAAAAAAGATGAATGGCCATCCAAAAAAGTGACCGGTTAAAAAAGAGTGGTTATTATAGAAAAAATTTGACTGGTAAAAAAAATGGTCATAAAAAAAGTGAAAAAAATGGGCCGATAAAAAAGATAAATGGCCATCAAAAAAAGTGACCGGTTAAAAAAGAATGGGCATTAAAAAAACAGTGGCCTACCAAAAAATAATTGGCCCGTAAAAAAAGACCAGTCAAAAAAAATTGGCCAGTAAAAAAGATAAGTGGCCATCAAAAAAAGTGACTGGTTAAAAAAGAGGGGCCATTAAAGAAAAAAATTTGACTGGTAAAAAAAAATGGTCATGAAAAAAGTGAAAAAAATTGGCCGGTAAAAAAGATAAATGGCCATCAAAAAAAGTGACCGGTTAAAAAAGAGTGGCCATTAAAAAATAGCGGCCTACCAAAAAATAATTGGCGCGTAAAAAAAAACAGTCGAAAAAAATTGGCCAGTAAAAAAGATAAGTGGCCATCAAAAAAGTGACCGGTTAAAAAAATTGCCCATTAAAAAAAGTGACTACAAAAAATTGGCCCGTAAAAAAGGAAGGACCAGTCAAACAAAATTGGTCAGTAAAAAAATGTATTGGCCATCACACAGTGAGGTGGAGTAGGCGGAGGAGGTGGAGGAGGTGGAGGAGGAGGCGGAGGAGGCGGAGGAGGCGGAGGAGGAGGCAGAGGCGGAGGAGGAGGCGGTAGAGGTAGGTGGCCCGTAAAAAAAGAGACCAGTAAAAGAATTGGCCAGTAAAAAAAGATGAGTGGCCATAAAAAAAATTGACTGGTAAAAAAAATAAAAGAATAGAAATATAAAACAATTAAATTCCCTTCTACGTGACTTTACCGAAAGAACCAAGAATATGAAACCCTGCAGTCACGAAAGCTTTAATTCAAAATGGTAAAAAAGTCAAACTGAAAAAATTGGCCAGTAAAAAAGATAATTGGCCATCAAAAAAAGTGACTGATTAAAAAAGAGTGGCCATTAAAGAAAAAATTTGACTGGTAAAAAAAAAATGGTCATGAAAAAAGTGAAAAAAATTGGCCGGGAAAAAAGATAAATGGCCATCAAAAAAAGTGACCGGTTAAAAAAGAGTGGCCATTAAAAAAATAGTGGCCGATCAAAAATGAATTGGCCCATAAAATAAAGACCGGTCGAAAAAAATTGGCCGGTTAAAAAGATGAATGGCCATCCAAAAAAGTGACCGGTTAAAAAAGAGTGGTTATTATAGAAAAAATTTGACTGGTAAAAAAAATGGTCATAAAAAAGTGAAAAAAATGGGCCGATAAAAAAGATAAATGGCCATCAAAAAAAGTGACCGGTTAAAAAAGAATGGGCATTAAAAAAACAGTGGCCTACCAAAAAATAATTGGCCCGTAAAAAAAAGACCAGTCAAAAAAAATTGGCCAGTAAAAAAGATAAGTGGCCGTCAAAAAAAGTGACTGGTTAAAAAAGAGGGGCCATTAAGGAAAAAATTTGACTGGTAAAAAAAAATGGTCATGAAAAAAGTGAAAAAAATTGGCCGGTAAAAAAGATAAATGGCCATCAAAAAAAGTGACCGGTTAAAAAAGAGTGGCCATTAAAAAATAGCGGCCTACCAAAAAATAATTGGCGCGTAAAAAAAAACAGTCGAAAAAAATTGGCCAGTAAAAAAGATAAGTGGCCATCAAAAAAGTGACCGGTTAAAAAAATTGCCCATTAAAAAAAGTGACTACAAAAAATTGGCCCGTAAAAAAGGAAGGACCAGTCAAACAAAATTGGTCAGTAAAAAAATGTATTGGCCATCACACAGTGAGGTGGAGTAGGCGGAGGAGGTGGAGGAGGAGGCGGAGGAGGCGGAGGAGGAGGCAGAGGCGGAGGAGGAGGCGGTAGAGGTAGGTGGCCCGTAAAAAAAGAGACCAGTAAAAGAATTGGCCAGTAAAAAAAGATGAGTGGCCATAAAAAAAATTGACTGGTAAAAAAAATAAAAGAATAGAAATATAAAACAATTAAATTCCCTTCTACGTGACTTTACCGAAAGAACCAAGAATATGAAACCCTGCAGTCACGAAAGCTTTAATTCAAAATGGTAAAAAAGTCAAACTGAAAAAATTGGCCAGTAAAAAAGATAATTGGCCATCAAAAAAAGTGACTGATTAAAAAAGAGTGGCCATTAAAGAAAAAATTTGACTGGTAAAAAAAAAATGGTCATGAAAAAAGTGAAAAAAATTGGCCGGGAAAAAAGATAAATGGCCATCAAAAAAAGTGACCGGTTAAAAAAGAGTGGCCATTAAAAAAATAGTGGCCGATCAAAAATGAATTGGCCCATAAAATAAAGACCGGTCGAAAAAAATTGGCCGGTTAAAAAGATGAATGGCCATCCAAAAAAGTGACCGGTTAAAAAAGAGTGGTTATTATAGAAAAAATTTGACTGGTAAAAAAAATGGTCATAAAAAAGTGAAAAAAATGGGCCGATAAAAAAGATAAATGGCCATCAAAAAAAGTGACCGGTTAAAAAAGAATGGGCATTAAAAAAACAGTGGCCTACCAAAAAATAATTGGCCCGTAAAAAAAAGACCAGTCAAAAAAAATTGGCCAGTAAAAAAGATAAGTGGCCGTCAAAAAAAGTGACTGGTTAAAAAAGAGGGGCCATTAAGGAAAAAATTTGACTGGTAAAAAAAAATGGTCATGAAAAAAGTGAAAAAAATTGGCCGGTAAAAAAGATAAATGGCCATCAAAAAAAGTGACCGGTTAAAAAAGAGTGGCCATTAAAAAATAGCGGCCTACCAAAAAATAATTGGCGCGTAAAAAAAAACAGTCGAAAAAAATTGGCCAGTAAAAAAGATAAGTGGCCATCAAAAAAGTGACCGGTTAAAAAAATTGCCCATTAAAAAAAGTGACTACAAAAAATTGGCCCGTAAAAAAGGAAGGACCAGTCAAACAAAATTGGTCAGTAAAAAAATGTATTGGCCATCACACAGTGAGGTGGAGTAGGCGGAGGAGGTGGAGGAGGAGGCGGAGGAGGCGGAGGAGGAGGCAGAGGCGGAGGAGGAGGCGGTAGAGGTAGGTGGCCCGTAAAAAAAGAGACCAGTAAAAGAATTGGCCAGTAAAAAAAGATGAGTGGCCATAAAAAAAATTGACTGGTAAAAAAAATAAAAGAATAGAAATATAAAACAATTAAATTCCCTTCTACGTGACTTTACTGAAAGAACCAAGAATATGAAACCCTGCAGTCACGAAAGCTTTAATTCAAAATGGTAAAAAAGTCAAACTGAAAAAATTGGCCAGTAAAAAAGATAATTGGCCATCAAAAAAAGTGACTGATTAAAAAAGAGTGGCCATTAAAGAAAAAATTTGACTGGTAAAAAAAAAATGGTCATGAAAAAAGTGAAAAAAATTGGCCGGGAAAAAAGATAAATGGCCATCAAAAAAAGTGACCGGTTAAAAAAGAGTGGCCATTAAAAAAATAGTGGCCGATCAAAAATGAATTGGCCCATAAAAAAAAGACCGGTCGAAAAAAATTGGCCGGTAAAAAAGATGAATGGCCATCCAAAAAAGTGACCGGTTAAAAAAGAGTGGTTATTATAGAAAAAATTTGACTGGTAAAAAAAATGGTCATAAAAAAGTGAAAAAAATGGGCCGATAAAAAAGATAAATGGCCATCAAAAAAAGTGACCGGTTAAAAAAGAATGGGCATTAAAAAAACAGTGGCCTACCAAAAAATAATTGGCCCGTAAAAAAAGACCAGTCAAAAAAAATTGGCCAGTAAAAAAGATGTGGCCATCAAAAAAAGTGACTGGTTAAAAAAGAGGGGCCATTAAAGAAAAAAAATTGACTGGTAAAAAAAAATGGTCATGAAAAAAGTGAAAAAAATTGGCCGGTAAAAAAGATAAATGGCCATCAAAAAAAGTGACCGGTTAAAAAAGAGTGGCCATTAAAAAATAGCGGCCTACCAAAAAATAATTGGCGCGTAAAAAAAAACAGTCGAAAAAAATTGGCCAGTGAAAAAGATAAGTGGCCATCAAAAAAGTGACCGGTTAAAAAAATTGCCCATTAAAAAAAGTGACTACAAAAAATTGGCCCGTAAAAAAGGAAGGACCAGTCAAACAAAATTGGTCAGTAAAAAAATGTATTGGCCATCACACAGTGAGGTGGAGTAGGCGGAGGAGGTGGAGGAGGAGGCGGAGGAGGCGGAGGAGGTGGAGGAGGAGGCAGAGGCGGAGGAGGAGGCGGTAGAGGTAGCTGGCCCGTAAAAAAAGAGACCAGTAAAAGAATTGGCCAGTAAAAAAAGATGAGTGGCCATAAAAAAAATTGACTGGTAAAAAAAATAAAAGAATAGAAATATAAAACAATTAAATTCCCTTCTACGTGACTTTACCGAAAGAACCAAGAATATGAAACCCTGCAGTCACGAAAGCTTTAATTCAAAATGGTAAAAAAGTCAAACTGAAAAAATTGGCCAGTAAAAAAGATAATTGGCCATCAAAAAAAGTGACTGATTAAAAAAGAGTGGCCATTAAAGAAAAAATTTGACTGGTAAAAAAAAAATGGTCATGAAAAAAGTGAAAAAATTGGCCGGTAAAAAAGATAAATGGCCATCCAAAAAAGTGACTGGTTAAAAAAGAGTGGCCATTAAAGAAAAAATTTGACTGGTAAAAAAAATAGTCATAAAAAAGTGAAAAAAATGGGCCGATAAAAAAGATAAATGGCCATCAAAAAAAGTGACCGGTTAAAAAAGAGTGGGCATTAAAAAAACAGTGGCCTACCAAAAAATAATTGGCCCGTGAAAAAAGACCAGTCAAAAAAAATTGGCCAGTAAAAAAGATAAGTGGCCATCAAAAAAAGTGACTGGTTAAAAAAATTGCCCATTAAAAAAAGTGACTACAAAAAATTGGCCCGTAAAAAAGGAAAGACCAGTCAAACACAATTGGTCCGTAAAAAAATGTACTGGCCATCACACAGTGAGGTGGAGGAGGCGGAGAAGGTGGAGGAGGAGGTGGAGGAGGCGGAGGAGGAGGCGGAGGAGGAGGCGGAGGAGGAGGAGGCGGAGGAGGAGGAGGCGAAGGAGGAGGAGGCGGAGGAGGAGGAGGCGGAGGAGGAGGCGTAGGAGGAGGAGGAGGCGGAAGAGGTAGGTGGCCCGTAAAAAAAGAGACCAGTAAAAGAATTGGCCAGTAAAAAAAGATGAATGGCCATCAAAAAAAGTGACCGGTTAAAAAAGAGTGGCCATTAAAGAAAAAATTTGACTGGTAAAAAAAAGAAAAGAATAGAAATATAAAACAATTAAATTCCCTTCTACGTGACTTTACCGAAAGAACCAAGAATATGAAACCCTGCAGTCACGAAAGCTTTAATTCAAAATGGTAAAAAAGTCAAACTGAAAAAATTGGCCAGTAAAAAAGATAATTGGCCATCAAAAAAAGTGACTGATTAAAAAAGAGTGGCCATTAAAGAAAAAATTTGACTGGTAAAAAAAAAATGGTCATGAAAAAAGTGAAAAAATTGGCCGGTAAAAAAGATAAATGGCCATCCAAAAAAGTGACTGGTTAAAAAAGAGTGGCTATTAAAGAAAAAAATTGACTGGTAAAAAAATGGTCATGAAAAAGTGAAAAAAATGGGCCGATAAAAAAGATAAATGGCCATCAAAAAAAGTGACCGGTTAAAAAAGAGTGGGCATTAAAAAAACAGTGGCCTACCAAAAAATAATTGGCCCGTGAAAAAAGACCAGTCAAAAAAAATTGGCCAGTAAAAAAGATAAGTGGCCATCAAAAAAAGTGACTGGTTAAAAAAATTGCCCATTAAAAAAAGTGACTACAAAAAATTGGCCCGTAAAAAAGGAAAGACCAGTCAAACACAATTGGTCCGTAAAAAAATGTACTGGCCATCACACAGTGAGGTGGAGGAGGCGGAGAAGGTGGAGGAGGAGGTGGAGGAGGCGGTGGAGGAGGTGGAGGAGGAGGCGGAGGAGGAGGCGGAGGAGGAGGCGGAGGAGGAGGCGGAGGAGGAGGAGGCGGAGGAGGAGGAGGCGAAGGAGGAGGAGGCGGAGGAGGAGGAGGCGGAGGAGGAGGCGTAGGAGGAGGAGGAGGCGGAAGAGGTAGGTGGCCCGTAAAAAAAGAGACCAGTAAAAGAATTGGCCAGTAAAAAAAGATGAATGGCCATCAAAAAAAGTGACCGGTTAAAAAAGAGTGGCCATTAAAGAAAAAATTTGACTGGTAAAAAAAAAATGGTCATGAAAAAAGTGAAAAAAATTGGCCGGTAAAAAAGATGAATGGCCATCCAAAAAAGTGACCGGTTAAAAAAGAGTGGTTATTATAGAAAAAATTTGACTGGTAAAAAAAATGGTCATAAAAAAGTGAAAAAAATGGGCCGATAAAAAAGATAAATGGCCATCAAAAAAAGTGACCGGTTAAAAAAGAATGGGCATTAAAAAAACAGTGGCCTACCAAAAAATAATTGGCCCGTAAAAAAAGACCAGTCAAAAAAAATTGGCCAGTAAAAAAGATGTGGCCATCAAAAACAGTGACTGGTTAAAAAAGAGGGGCCATTAAAGAAAAAAAATTGACTGGTAAAAAAAAATGGTCATGAAAAAAGTGAAAAAAATTGGCCGGTAAAAAAGATAAATGGCCATCAAAAAAAGTGACCGGTTAAAAAAGAGTGGCCATTAAAAAATAGCGGCCTACCAAAAAATAATTGGCGCGTAAAAAAAAACAGTCGAAAAAAATTGGCCAGTAAAAAGATAAGTGGCCATCAAAAAAGTGACCGGTTAAAAAAATTGCCCATTAAAAAAAGTGACTACAAAAAATTGGCCCGTAAAAAAGGAAGGACCAGTCAAACAAAATTGGTCAGTAAAAAAATGTATTGGCCATCACACAGTGAGGTGGAGTAGGCGGAGGAGGTGGAGGAGGAGGCGGAGGAGGCGGAGGAGGCGGAGGAGGAGGCAGAGGCGGAGGAGGAGGCGGTAGAGGTAGGTGGCCCGTAAAAAAAGAGACCAGTAAAAGAATTGGCCAGTAAAAAAAGATGAGTGGCCATAAAAAAAATTGACTGGTAAAAAAAATAAAAGAATAGAAATATAAAACAATTAAATTCCCTTCTACGTGACTTTACCGAAAGAACCAAGAATATGAAACCCTGCAGTCACGAAAGCTTTAATTCAAAATGGTAAAAAAGTCAAACTGAAAAAATTGGCCAGTAAAAAAGATAATTGGCCATCAAAAAAAGTGACTGATTAAAAAAGAGTGGCCATTAAAAGAAAAAATTTGACTGGTAAAAAAAAAATGGTCATGAAAAAAGTGAAAAAATTGGCCGGTAAAAAAGATAAATGGCCATCCAAAAAAGTGACTGGTTAAAAAAGAGTGGCCATTAAAGAAAAAATTTGACTGGTAAAAAAAATAGTCATAAAAAAGTGAAAAAAATGGGCCGATAAAAAAGATAAATGGCCATCAAAAAAAGTGACCGGTTAAAAAAGAATGAGCATTAAAAAAACAGTGGCCTACCAAAAAATAATTGGCCCGTAAAAAAAGACCAGTCAAAAAAAATTGGCCAGTAAAAAAGATGTGGCCATCAAAAAAAGTGACTGGTTAAAAAAGAGGGGCCATTAAAGAAAAAAAATTGACTGGTAAAAAAAAATGGTCATGAAAAAAGTGAAAAAAATTGGCCGGTAAAAAAGATAAATGGCCATCAAAAAAAGTGACCGGTTAAAAAAGAGTGGCCATTAAAAAATAGCGGCCTACCAAAAAATAATTGGCGCGTAAAAAAAAACAGTCGAAAAAAATTGGCCAGTAAAAAAGATAAGTGGCCATCAAAAAAGTGACCGGTTAAAAAAATTGCCCATTAAAAAAAGTGACTACAAAAAATTGGCCCGTAAAAAAGGAAGGACCAGTCAAACAAAATTGGTCAGTAAAAAAATGTATTGGCCATCACACAGTGAGGTGGAGTAGGCGGAGGAGGTGGAGGAGGAGGCGGAGGAGGCGGAGGAGGCGGAGGAGGAGGCAGAGGCGGAGGAGGAGGCGGTAGAGGTAGGTGGCCCGTAAAAAAAGAGACCAGTAAAAGAATTGGCCAGTAAAAAAAGATGAGTGGCCATAAAAAAAATTGACTGGTAAAAAAAATAAAAGAATAGAAATATAAAACAATTAAATTCCCTTCTACGTGACTTTACCGAAAGAACCAAGAATATGAAACCCTGCAGTCACGAAAGCTTTAATTCAAAATGGTAAAAAAGTCAAACTGAAAAAATTGGCCAGTAAAAAAGATAATTGGCCATCAAAAAAAGTGACTGATTAAAAAAGAGTGGCCATTAAAGAAAAAATTTGACTGGTAAAAAAAAAATGGTCATGAAAAAAGTGAAAAAAATTGGCCGGGAAAAAAGATAAATGGCCATCAAAAAAAGTGACCGGTTAAAAAAGAGTGGCCATTAAAAAAATAGTGGCCGATCAAAAATGAATTGGCCCATAAAAAAAAGACTGGTCGAAAAAAATTGGCCGGTAAAAAAGATGAATGGCCATCCAAAAAAGTGACCGGTTAAAAAAGAGTGGCCATTAAAGAAAAAATTTGACTGGTAAAAAAAATAGTCATAAAAAAGTGAAAAAAATGAGCCGATAAAAAAGATAAATGGCCATCAAAAAAAGTGACCGGTTAAAAAAGAGTGGGCATTAAAAAAACAGTGGCCTACCAAAAAATAATTGGCACGTGAAAAAAGACCAGTCAAAAAAAATTGGCCAGTAAAAAAGATAAGTGGCCATCAAAAAAAGTGACTGGTTAAAAAAATTGCCCATTAAAAAAAGTGACTACAAAAAATTGGCCCGTAAAAAAGGAAAGACCAGTCAAACACAATTGGTCCGTAAAAAAATGTACTGGCCATCACACAGTGAGGTGGAGGAGGCGGAGAAGGTGGAGGAGGAGGTGGAGGAGGCGGTGGAGGAGGCGGAGGAGGAGGCGGAGGAGGAGGCGGAGGAGGAGGCGGAGGAGGAGGCGGAGGAGGAGGAGGCGGAGGAGGAGGAGGCGGAGGAGGAGGCGGAGGAGGAGGCGTAGGAGGAGGAGGAGGCGGAAGAGGTAGGTGGCCCGTAAAAAAAGAGACCAGTAAAAGAATTGGCCAGTAAAAAAAGATGAATGGCCATCAAAAAAAGTGACCGGTTAAAAAAGAGTGGCCATTAAAGAAAAAATTTGACTGGTAAAAAAAAAATGGTCATGAAAAAAGTGAAAAAAATTGGCCGGTAAAAAGATGAATGGCCATCCAAAAAAGTGACCGGTTAATGAATCCTGCAGTGACCGGTTAATGAATCCCTGCAGTCACGAAAGCTTTAATTCAAAATGGTAAAAAAGTCAAACTGAAAAAATTGGCCAGTAAAAAAGATAATTGACCATCAAAAAAAGTGACTGATTAAAAAAGAGTGGCTATTAAAGAAAAAAATTGACTGGTAAAAAAAATGGTCATGAAAAAGTGAAAAAAATGGGCCGATAAAAAAGATAAATGGCCATCAAAAAAAGTGACCGGTTAAAAAAGAATGGGCATTAAAAAAACAGTGGCCTACCAAAAAATAATTGGCCCGTAAAAAAAGACAAGTCAAAAAAAATTGGCCAGTAAAAAAGATAAGTGGCCGTCAAAAAAAGTGACTGGTTAAAAAAGAGGGGCCATTAAAGAAAAAATTTGACTGGTAAAAAAAAATGGTCATGAAAAAAGTGAAAAAAATTGGCCGGTAAAAAAGATAAATGGCCATCAAAAAAAGTGACCGGTTAAAAAAGAGTGGCCATTAAAAAATAGCGGCCTACCAAAAAATAATTGGCGCGTAAAAAAACAGTCGAAAAAAATTGGCCAGTAAAAAAGATAAGTGGCCATCAAAAAAGTGACCGGTTAAAAAAATTGCCCATTAAAAAAAGTGACTACAAAAAATTGGCCCGTAAAAAAGGAAGGACCAGTCAAACAAAATTTGTCAGTAAAAAAATGTATTGGCCATCACACAGTGAGGTGGAGTAGGCGGAGGAGGTGGAGGAGGAGGCGGAGGAGGCGGAGGAGGCGGAGGAGGAGGCAGAGGCAGAGGAGGAGGCGGTAGAGGTAGGTGGCCCATAAAAAAAGAGACCAGTAAAAGAATTGGCCAGTAAAAAAAGATGAGTGGCCATAAAAAAAATTGACTGGTAAAAAAAATAAAAGAATAGAAATATAAAACAATTAAATTCCCTTCTACGTGACTTTACCGAAAGAACCAAGAATATGAAACCCTGCAGTCACGAAAGCTTTAATTCAAAATGGTAAAAAAGTCAAACTGAAAAAATTGGCCAGTAAAAAAGATAATTGGCCATCAAAAAAAGTGACTGATTAAAAAAGAGTGGCCATTAAAGAAAAAATTTGACTGGTAAAAAAAAAATGGTCATGAAAAAAGTGAAAAAAATTGGCCGGGAAAAAAGATAAATGGCCATCAAAAAAAGTGACCGGTTAAAAAAGAGTGGCCATTAAAAAAATAGTGGCCGATCAAAAATGAATTGGCCCATAAAAAAAAGACCGGTCGAAAAAAATTGGCCGGTAAAAAAGATGAATGGCCATCCAAAAAAGTGACCGGTTAAAAAAGAGTGGTTATTATAGAAAAAATTTGACTGGTAAAAAAAATGGTCATAAAAAAAGTGAAAAAAATGGGCCGATAAAAAAGATAAATGGCCATCAAAAAAAGTGACCGGTTAAAAAAGAATGGGCATTAAAAAAACAGTGGCCTACCAAAAAATAATTGGCCCGTAAAAAAAGACCAGTCAAAAAAAATTGGCCAGTAAAAAAGATAAGTGGCCATCAAAAAAAGTGACTGGTTAAAAAAGAGGGGCCATTAAAGAAAAAAATTTGACTGGTAAAAAAAAATGGTCATGAAAAAAGTGAAAAAAATTGGCCGGTAAAAAAGATAAATGGCCATCAAAAAAAGTGACCGGTTAAAAAAGAGTGGCCATTAAAAAATAGCGGCCTACCAAAAAATAATTGGCGCGTAAAAAAAAACAGTCGAAAAAAATTGGCCAGTAAAAAAGATAAGTGGCCATCAAAAAAGTGACCGGTTAAAAAAATTGCCCATTAAAAAAAGTGACTACAAAAAATTGGCCCGTAAAAAAGGAAGGACCAGTCAAACAAAATTGGTCAGTAAAAAAATGTATTGGCCATCACACAGTGAGGTGGAGTAGGCGGAGGAGGTGGAGGAGGTGGAGGAGGAGGCGGAGGAGGCGGAGGAGGCGGAGGAGGAGGCAGAGGCGGAGGAGGAGGCGGTAGAGGTAGGTGGCCCGTAAAAAAAGAGACCAGTAAAAGAATTGGCCAGTAAAAAAAGATGAGTGGCCATAAAAAAAATTGACTGGTAAAAAAAATAAAAGAATAGAAATATAAAACAATTAAATTCCCTTCTACGTGACTTTACCGAAAGAACCAAGAATATGAAACCCTGCAGTCACGAAAGCTTTAATTCAAAATGGTAAAAAAGTCAAACTGAAAAAATTGGCCAGTAAAAAAGATAATTGGCCATCAAAAAAAGTGACTGATTAAAAAAGAGTGGCCATTAAAGAAAAAATTTGACTGGTAAAAAAAAAATGGTCATGAAAAAAGTGAAAAAAATTGGCCGGGAAAAAAGATAAATGGCCATCAAAAAAAGTGACCGGTTAAAAAAGAGTGGCCATTAAAAAAATAGTGGCCGATCAAAAATGAATTGGCCCATAAAATAAAGACCGGTCGAAAAAAATTGGCCGGTTAAAAAGATGAATGGCCATCCAAAAAAGTGACCGGTTAAAAAAGAGTGGTTATTATAGAAAAAATTTGACTGGTAAAAAAAATGGTCATAAAAAAGTGAAAAAAATGGGCCGATAAAAAAGATAAATGGCCATCAAAAAAAGTGACCGGTTAAAAAAGAATGGGCATTAAAAAAACAGTGGCCTACCAAAAAATAATTGGCCCGTAAAAAAAAGACCAGTCAAAAAAAATTGGCCAGTAAAAAAGATAAGTGGCCGTCAAAAAAAGTGACTGGTTAAAAAAGAGGGGCCATTAAGGAAAAAATTTGACTGGTAAAAAAAAATGGTCATGAAAAAAGTGAAAAAAATTGGCCGGTAAAAAAGATAAATGGCCATCAAAAAAAGTGACCGGTTAAAAAAGAGTGGCCATTAAAAAATAGCGGCCTACCAAAAAATAATTGGCGCGTAAAAAAAAACAGTCGAAAAAAATTGGCCAGTAAAAAAGATAAGTGGCCATCAAAAAAGTGACCGGTTAAAAAAATTGCCCATTAAAAAAAGTGACTACAAAAAATTGGCCCGTAAAAAAGGAAGGACCAGTCAAACAAAATTGGTCAGTAAAAAAATGTATTGGCCATCACACAGTGAGGTGGAGTAGGCGGAGGAGGTGGAGGAGGAGGCGGAGGAGGCGGAGGAGGAGGCAGAGGCGGAGGAGGAGGCGGTAGAGGTAGGTGGCCCGTAAAAAAAGAGACCAGTAAAAGAATTGGCCAGTAAAAAAAGATGAGTGGCCATAAAAAAAATTGACTGGTAAAAAAAATAAAAGAATAGAAATATAAAACAATTAAATTCCCTTCTACGTGACTTTACCGAAAGAACCAAGAATATGAAACCCTGCAGTCACGAAAGCTTTAATTCAAAATGGTAAAAAAGTCAAACTGAAAAAATTGGCCAGTAAAAAAGATAATTGGCCATCAAAAAAAGTGACTGATTAAAAAAGAGTGGCCATTAAAGAAAAAATTTGACTGGTAAAAAAAAAATGGTCATGAAAAAAGTGAAAAAAATTGGCCGGGAAAAAAGATAAATGGCCATCAAAAAAAGTGACCGGTTAAAAAAGAGTGGCCATTAAAAAAATAGTGGCCGATCAAAAATGAATTGGCCCATAAAAAAAAGACCGGTCGAAAAAAATTGGCCGGTAAAAAAGATGAATGGCCATCCAAAAAAGTGACCGGTTAAAAAAGAGTGGTTATTATATAAAAAATTTGACTGGTAAAAAAAATGGTCATAAAAAAGTGAAAAAAATGGGCCGATAAAAAAGATAAATGGCCATCAAAAAAAGTGACCGGTTAAAAAAGAATGGGCATTAAAAAAACAGTGGCCTACCAAAAAATAATTGGCCCGTAAAAAAAGACCAGTCAAAAAAAATTGGCCAGTAAAAAAGATGTGGCCATCAAAAAAAGTGACTGGTTAAAAAAGAGGGGCCATTAAAGAAAAAAAATTGACTGGTAAAAAAAAATGGTCATGAAAAAAGTGAAAAAAATTGGCCGGTAAAAAAGATAAATGGCCATCAAAAAAAGTGACCGGTTAAAAAAGAGTGGCCATTAAAAAATAGCGGCCTACCAAAAAATAATTGGCGCGTAAAAAAAAACAGTCGAAAAAAATTGGCCAGTAAAAAAGATAAGTGGCCATCAAAAAAGTGACCGGTTAAAAAAATTGCCCATTAAAAAAAGTGACTACAAAAAATTGGCCCGTAAAAAAGGAAGGACCAGTCAAACAAAATTGGTCAGTAAAAAAATGTATTGGCCATCACACAGTGAGGTGGAGTAGGCGGAGGAGGTGGAGGAGGAGGCGGAGGAGGCGGAGGAGGCGGAGGAGGAGGCAGAGGCGGAGGAGGAGGCGGTAGAGGTAGGTGGCCCGTAAAAAAAGAGACCAGTAAAAGAATTGGCCAGTAAAAAAAGATGAGTGGCCATAAAAAAAATTGACTGGTAAAAAAAATAAAAGAATAGAAATATAAAACAATTAAATTCCCTTCTACGTGACTTTACCGAAAGAACCAAGAATATGAAACCCTGCAGTCACGAAAGCTTTAATTCAAAATGGTAAAAAAGTCAAACTGAAAAAATTGGCCAGTAAAAAAGATAATTGGCCATCAAAAAAAGTGACTGATTAAAAAAGAGTGGCCATTAAAGAAAAAATTTGACTGGTAAAAAAAAAATGGTCATGAAAAAAGTGAAAAAATTGGCCGGTAAAAAAGATAAATGGCCATCCAAAAAAGTGACTGGTTAAAAAAGAGTGGCCATTAAAGAAAAAATTTGACTGGTAAAAAAAATAGTCATAAAAAAGTGAAAAAAATGGGCCGATAAAAAAGATAAATGGCCATCAAAAAAAGTGACCGGTTAAAAAAGAGTGGGCATTAAAAAAACAGTGGCCTACCAAAAAATAATTGGCCCGTGAAAAAAGACCAGTCAAAAAAAATTGGCCAGTAAAAAAGATAAGTGGCCATCAAAAAAAGTGACTGGTTAAAAAAATTGCCCATTAAAAAAAGTGACTACAAAAAATTGGCCCGTAAAAAAGGAAAGACCAGTCAAACACAATTGGTCCGTAAAAAAATGTACTGGCCATCACACAGTGAGGTGGAGGAGGCGGAGAAGGTGGAGGAGGAGGTGGAGGAGGCGGTGGAGGAAGCGGAGGAGGAGGCGGAGGAGGAGGCGGAGGAGGAGGCGGAGGAGGAGGCGGAGGAGGAGGAGGCGGAGGAGGAGGAGGCGAAGGAGGAGGAGGCGGAGGAGGAGGAGGCGGAGGAGGAGGCGTAGGAGGAGGAGGAGGCGGAAGAGGTAGGTGGCCCGTAAAAAAAGAGACCAGTAAAAGAATTGGCCAGTAAAAAAAGATGAATGGCCATCAAAAAAAGTGACCGGTTAAAAAAGAGTGGCCATTAAAGAAAAAATTTGACTGGTAAAAAAAAGAAAAGAATAGAAATATAAAACAATTAAATTCCCTTCTACGTGACTTTACCGAAAGAACCAAGAATATGAAACCCTGCAGTCACGAAAGCTTTAATTCAAAATGGTAAAAAAGTCAAACTGAAAAAATTGGCCAGTAAAAAAGATAATTGGCCATCAAAAAAAGTGACTGATTAAAAAAGAGTGGCCATTAAAGAAAAAATTTGACTGGTAAAAAAAAAATGGTCATGAAAAAAGTGAAAAAATTGGCCGGTAAAAAAGATAAATGGCCATCCAAAAAAGTGACTGGTTAAAAAAGAGTGGCTATTAAAGAAAAAAATTGACTGGTAAAAAAAATGGTCATGAAAAAGTGAAAAAAATGGGCCGATAAAAAAGATAAATGGCCATCAAAAAAAGTGACCGGTTAAAAAAGAGTGGGCATTAAAAAAACAGTGGCCTACCAAAAAATAATTGGCCCGTGAAAAAAGACCAGTCAAAAAAAATTGGCCAGTAAAAAAGATAAGTGGCCATCAAAAAAAGTGACTGGTTAAAAAAATTGCCCATTAAAAAAAGTGACTACAAAAAATTGGCCCGTAAAAAAGGAAAGACCAGTCAAACACAATTGGTCCGTAAAAAAATGTACTGGCCATCACACAGTGAGGTGGAGGAGGCGGAGAAGGTGGAGGAGGAGGTGGAGGAGGCGGTGGAGGAGGCGGAGGAGGAGGCGGAGGAGGAGGCGGAGGAGGAGGCGGAGGAGGAGGCGGAGGAGGAGGAGGCGGAGGAGGAGGAGGCGAAGGAGGAGGAGGCGGAGGAGGAGGAGGCGGAGGAGGAGGCGTAGGAGGAGGAGGAGGCGGAAGAGGTAGGTGGCCCGTAAAAAAAGAGACCAGTAAAAGAATTGGCCAGTAAAAAAAGATGAATGGCCATCAAAAAAAGTGACCGGTTAAAAAAGAGTGGCCATTAAAGAAAAAATTTGACTGGTAAAAAAAAAATGGTCATGAAAAAAGTGAAAAAAATTGGCCGGTAAAAAGATGAATGGCCATCCAAAAAAGTGACTGGTTAATGAATCCTGCAGTGACCGGTTAATGAATCCCTGCAGTCACGAAAGCTTTAATTCAAAATGGTAAAAAAGTCAAACTGAAAAAATTGGCCAGTAAAAAAGATAATTGACCATCAAAAAAAGTGACTGATTAAAAAAGAGTGGCTATTAAAGAAAAAAATTGACTGGTAAAAAAAATGGTCATGAAAAAGTGAAAAAAATGGGCCGATAAAAAAGATAAATGGCCATCAAAAAAAGTGACCGGTTAAAAAAGAATGGGCATTAAAAAAACAGTGTCCTACCAAAAAATAATTGGCCCGTAAAAAAAGACCAGTCAAAAAAAATTGGCCAGTAAAAAAGATAAGTGGCCGTCAAAAAAAGTGACTGGTTAAAAAAGAGGGGCCATTAAAGAAAAAATTTTACTGGTAAAAAAAAATGGTCATGAAAAAAGTGAAAAAAATTGGCCGGTAAAAAAGATAAATGGCCATCAAAAAAAGTGACCGGTTAAAAAAGAGTGGCCATTAAAAAATAGCGGCCTACCAAAAAATAATTGGCGCGTAAAAAAAAACAGTCGAAAAAAATTGGCCAGTAAAAAAGATAAGTGGCCATCAAAAAAGTGACCGGTTAAAAAAATTGCCCATTAAAAAAAGTGACTACAAAAAATTGGCCCGTAAAAAAGGAAGGACCAGTCAAACAAAATTGGTCAGTAAAAAAATGTATTGGCCATCACACAGTGAGGTGGAGTAGGCGGAGGAGGTGGAGGAGGAGGCGGAGGAGGCGGAGGAGGCGGAGGAGGAGGCAGAGGCGGAGGAGGAGGCGGTAGAGGTAGGTGGCCCATAAAAAAAGAGACCAGTAAAAGAATTGGCCAGTAAAAAAAGATGAGTGGCCATAAAAAAAATTGACTGGTAAAAAAAATAAAAGAATAGAAATATAAAACAATTAAATTCCCTTCTACGTGACTTTACCGAAAGAACCAAGAATATGAAACCCTGCAGTCACGAAAGCTTTAATTCAAAATGGTAAAAAAGTCAAACTGAAAAAAGTGGCCAGTAAAAAAGATAATTGGCCATCAAAAAAAGTGACTGATTAAAAAAGAGTGGCCATTAAAGAAAAAATTTGACTGGTAAAAAAAAAATGGTCATGAAAAAAGTGAAAAAAATTGGCCGGGAAAAAAGATAAATGGCCATCAAAAAAAGTGACCGGTTAAAAAAGAGTGGCCATTAAAAAAATAGTGGCCGATCAAAAATGAATTGGCCCATAAAAAAAAGACCGGTCGAAAAAAATTGGCCGGTAAAAAAGATGAATGGCCATCCAAAAAAGTGACCGGTTAAAAAAGAGTGGTTATTATAGAAAAAATTTGACTGGTAAAAAAAATGGTCATAAAAAAGTGAAAAAAATGGGCCGATAAAAAAGATA
Source organism: Petromyzon marinus (assembly GCF_048934315.1). Taxonomy (NCBI): domain Eukaryota; kingdom Metazoa; phylum Chordata; class Hyperoartia; order Petromyzontiformes; family Petromyzontidae; genus Petromyzon; species Petromyzon marinus. Next base: position 3,459,314 of record NC_133740.1, on the reverse strand, counting down.
AATGGCCATCAAAAAAAGTGACCGGTTAAAAAAGAATGGACATTAAAAAAACAGTGGCCTACCAAAAATAATTGGCCCGTAAAAAAAGACCAGTCAAAAAAAATTGGCCAGTAAAAAAGATAAGTGGCCATCAAAAAAAGTGACTGGTTAAAAAAGAGGGGCCATTAAAGAAAAAAATTTGACTGGTAAAAAAAAATGGTCATGAAAAAAGTGAAAAAAATTGGCCGGTAAAAAAGATAAATGGCCATCAAAAAAAGTGACCGGTTAAAAAAGAGTGGCCATTAAAAAATAGCGGCCTACCAAAAAATAATTGGCGCGTAAAAAAAAACAGTCGAAAAAAATTGGCCAGTAAAAAAGATAAGTGGCCATCAAAAAAGTGACCGGTTAAAAAAATTGCCCATTAAAAAAAGTGACTACAAAAAATTGGCCCGTAAAAAAGGAAGGACCAGTCAAACAAAATTGGTCAGTAAAAAAATGTATTGGCCATCACACAGTGAGGTGGAGTAGGCGGAGGAGGTGGAGGAGGAGGCGGAGGAGGCGGAGGAGGAGGCAGAGGCGGAGGAGGAGGCGGTAGAGGTAGGTGGCCCGTAAAAAAAGAGACCAGTAAAAGAATTGGCCAGTAAAAAAAGATGAGTGGCCATAAAAAAAATTGACTGGTAAAAAAAATAAAAGAATAGAAATATAAAACAATTAAATTCCCTTCTACGTGACTTTACCGAAAGAACCAAGAATATGAAACCCTGCAGTCACGAAAGCTTTAATTCAAAATGGTAAAAAAGTCAAACTGAAAAAATTGGCCAGTAAAAAAGATAATTGGCCATCAAAAAAGGTGACTGATTAAAAAAGAGTGGCCATTAAAGAAAAAATTTGACTGGTAAAAAAAAAATGGTCATGAAAAAAGTGAAAAAATTGGCCGGTAAAAAAGATAAATGGCCATCCAAAAAAGTGACCGGTTAAAAAAGAGTGGCCATTAAAGAAAAAATTTGACTGGTAAAAAAAATAGTCATAAAAAAGTGAAAAAAATGGGCCGATAAAAAAGATAAATGGCCATCAAAAAAAGTGACCGGTTAAAAAAGAGTGGGCATTAAAAAAACAGTGGCCTACCAAAAAATAATTGGCCCGTGAAAAAAGACCAGTCAAAAAAAATTGGCCAGTAAAAAAGATAAGTGGCCATCAAAAAAAGTGACTGGTTAAAAAAATTGCCCATTAAAAAAAGTGACTACAAAAAATTGGCCCGTAAAAAAGGAAAGACCAGTCAAACACAATTGGTCCGTAAAAAAATGTACTGGCCATCACACAGTGAGGTGGAGGAGGCGGAGAAGGTGGAGGAGGAGGTGGAGGAGGCGGTGGAGGAGGCGGAGGAGGAGGCGGAGGAGGAGACGGAGGAGGAGGCGGAGGAGGAGGCGGAGGAGGAGGCGGAGGAGGAGGCGGAGGAGGAGGCGGAGGAGGAGGAGGCGGAGGAGGAGGAGGCGGAGGAGGAGGAGGCGGAGGAGGAGGAGGCAGAGGAGGAGGAGGCGGAGGAGGAGGCGGAGGAGGAGGCGTAGGAGGAGGAGGAGGCGGAAGAGGTAGGTGGCCCGTAAAAAAAGAGACCAGTAAAAGAATTGGCCAGTAAAAAAAGATGAATGGCCATCAAAAAAAGTGACCGGTTAAAAAAGAGTGGCCATTAAAGAAAAAATTTGACAGGTAAAAAAAAAATGGTCATGAAAAAAGTGAAAAAAATTGGCCGGTAAAAAGATGAATGGCCATCCAAAAAAGTGACTGGTTAATGAATCCTGCAGTGACCGGTTAATGAATCCCTGCAGTCACGAAAGCTTTAATTCAAAATGGTAAAAAAGTCAAACTGAAAAAATTGGCCAGTAAAAAAGATAATTGACCATCAAAAAAAGTGACTGATTAAAAAAGAGTGGCTATTAAAGAAAAAAATTGACTGGTAAAAAAAATGGTCATGAAAAAGTGAAAAAAATGGGCCGATAAAAAAGATAAATGGCCATCAAAAAAAGTGACCGGTTAAAAAAGAGTGGGCATTAAAAAAACAGTGGCCTACCAAAAAATAATTGGCCCGTGAAAAAAGACCAGTCAAAAAAAATTGGCCAGTAAAAAAGATAAGTGGCCATCAAAAAAAGTGACTGGTTAAAAAAATTGCCCATTAAAAAAAGTGACTACAAAAAATTGGCCCGTAAAAAAGGAAAGACCAGTCAAACACAATTGGTCCGTAAAAAAATGTACTGGCCATCACACAGTGAGGTGGAGGAGGCGGAGAAGGTGGAGGAGGAGGTGGAGGAGGCGGTGGAGGAGGCGGAGGAGGAGGCGGAGGAGGAGGCGGAGGAGGAGGCGGAGGAGGAGGCGGAGGAGGAGGAGGCGGAGGAGGAGGAGGCGAAGGAGGAGGAGGCGGAGGAGGAGGAGGCGGAGGAGGAGGCGTAGGAGGAGGAGGAGGCGGAAGAGGTAGGTGGCCCGTAAAAAAAGAGACCAGTAAAAGAATTGGCCAGTAAAAAAAGATGAATGGCCATCAAAAAAAGTGACCGGTTAAAAAAGAGTGGCCATTAAAGAAAAAATTTGACTGGTAAAAAAAAAATGGTCATGAAAAAAGTGAAAAAAATTGGCCGGTAAAAAGATGAATGGCCATCCAAAAAAGTGACTGGTTAATGAATCCTGCAGTGACCGGTTAATGAATCCCTGCAGTCACGAAAGCTTTAATTCAAAATGGTAAAAAAGTCAAACTGAAAAAATTGGCCAGTAAAAAAGATAATTGACCATCAAAAAAAGTGACTGATTAATAAAGAGTGGCTATTAAAGAAAAAAATTGACTGGTAAAAAAAATGGTCATGAAAAAGTGAAAAAAATGGGCCGATAAAAAAGATAAATGGCCATCAAAAAAGTGACCGGTTAAAAAAGAATGGGCATTAAAAAAACAGTGGCCTACCAAAAAATAATTGGCCCGTGAAAAAAGACCAGTCAAAAAAAATTGGCCAGTAAAAAAGATAAGTGGCCATCAAAAAAAGTGACTGGTTAAAAAAATTGCCCATTAAAAAAAGTGACTACAAAAAATTGGCCCGTAAAAAAGGAAAGACCAGTCAAACACAATTGGTCCGTAAAAAAATGTACTGGCCATCACACAGTGAGGTGGAGGAGGCGGAGAAGGTGGAGGAGGAGGTGGAGGAGGCGGTGGAGGAGGCGGAGGAGGAGGCGGAGGAGGAGGCGGAGGAGGAGGAGGCGGAGGAGGAGGCGGAGGAGGAGGAGGCGGAGGAGGAGGAGGCGAAGGAGGAGGAGGCGGAGGAGGAGGAGGCGGAGGAGGAGGCGTAGGAGGAGGAGGAGGCGGAAGAGGTAGGTGGCCCGTAAAAAAAGAGACCAGTAAAAGAATTGGCCAGTAAAAAAAGATGAATGGCCATCAAAAAAAGTGACCGGTTAAAAAAGAGTGGCCATTAAAGAAAAAATTTGACTGGTAAAAAAAAAATGGTCATGAAAAAAGTGAAAAAAATTGGCCGGTAAAAAGATGAATGGCCATCCAAAAAAGTGACTGGTTAATGAATCCTGCAGTGACCGGTTAATGAATCCCTGCAGTCACGAAAGCTTTAATTCAAAATGGTAAAAAAGTCAAACTGAAAAAATTGGCCAGTAAAAAAGATAATTGACCATCAAAAAAAGTGACTGATTAAAAAAGAGTGGCTATTAAAGAAAAAAATTGACTGGTAAAAAAAATGGTCATGAAAAAGTGAAAAAAATGGGCCGATAAAAAAGATAAATGGCCATCAAAAAAAGTGACCGGTTAAAAAAGAATGGGCATTAAAAAAACAGTGTCCTACCAAAAAATAATTGGCCCGTAAAAAAAGACCAGTCAAAAAAAATTGGCCAGTAAAAAAGATAAGTGGCCGTCAAAAAAAGTGACTGGTTAAAAAAGAGGGGCCATTAAAGAAAAAATTTGACTGGTAAAAAAAAATGGTCATGAAAAAAGTGAAAAAAATTGGCCGGTAAAAAAGATAAATGGCCATCAAAAAAAGTGACCGGTTAAAAAAGAGTGGCCATTAAAAAATAGCGGCCTACCAAAAAATAATTGGCGCGTAAAAAAAAACAGTCGAAAAAAATTGGCCAGTAAAAAAGATAAGTGGCCATCAAAAAAGTGACCGGTTAAAAAAATTGCCCATTAAAAAAAGTGACTACAAAAAATTGGCCCGTAAAAAAGGAAGGACCAGTCAAACAAAATTGGTCAGTAAAAAAATGTATTGGCCATCACACAGTGAGGTGGAGTAGGCGGAGGAGGTGGAGGAGGAGGCGGAGGAGGCGGAGGAGGCGGAGGAGGAGGCAGAGGCGGAGGAGGAGGCGGTAGAGGTAGGTGGCCCATAAAAAAAGAGACCAGTAAAAGAATTGGCCAGTAAAAAAAGATGAGTGGCCATAAAAAAAATTGACTGGTAAAAAAAATAAAAGAATAGAAATATAAAACAATTAAATTCCCTTCTACGTGACTTTACCGAAAGAACCAAGAATATGAAACCCTGCAGTCACGAAAGCTTTAATTCAAAATGGTAAAAAAGTCAAACTGAAAAAAGTGGCCAGTAAAAAAGATAATTGGCCATCAAAAAAAGTGACTGATTAAAAAAGAGTGGCCATTAAAGAAAAAATTTGACTGGTAAAAAAAAAATGGTCATGAAAAAAGTGAAAAAAATTGGCCGGGAAAAAAGATAAATGGCCATCAAAAAAAGTGACCGGTTAAAAAAGAGTGGCCATTAAAAAAATAGTGGCCGATCAAAAATGAATTGGCCCATAAAAAAAAGACCGGTCGAAAAAAATTGGCCGGTAAAAAAGATGAATGGCCATCCAAAAAAGTGACCGGTTAAAAAAGAGTGGTTATTATAGAAAAAATTTGACTGGTAAAAAAAATGGTCATAAAAAAGTGAAAAAAATGGGCCGATAAAAAAGATAAATGGCCATCAAAAAAAGTGACCGGTTAAAAAAGAATGGACATTAAAAAAACAGTGGCCTACCAAAAAATAATTGGCCCGTAAAAAAAGACCAGTCAAAAAAAATTGGCCAGTAAAAAAGATAAGTGGCCATCAAAAAAAGTGACTGGTTAAAAAAGAGGGGCCATTAAAGAAAAAAATTTGACTGGTAAAAAAAAATGGTCATGAAAAAAGTGAAAAAAATTGGCCGGTAAAAAAGATAAATGGCCATCAAAAAAAGTGACCGGTTAAAAAAGAGTGGCCATTAAAAAATAGCGGCCTACCAAAAAATAATTGGCGCGTAAAAAAAAACAGTCGAAAAAAATTGGCCAGTAAAAAAGATAAGTGGCCATCAAAAAAGTGACCGGTTAAAAAAATTGCCCATTAAAAAAAGTGACTACAAAAAATTGGCCCGTAAAAAAGGAAGGACCAGTCAAACAAAATTGGTCAGTAAAAAAATGTATTGGCCATCACACAGTGAGGTGGAGTAGGCGGAGGAGGTGGAGGAGGAGGCGGAGGAGGCGGAGGAGGCGGAGGAGGAGGCAGAGGCGGAGGAGGAGGCGGTAGAGGTAGGTGGCCCATAAAAAAAGAGACCAGTAAAAGAATTGGCCAGTAAAAAAAGATGAGTGGCCATAAAAAAAATTGACTGGTAAAAAAAATAAAAGAATAGAAATATAAAACAATTAAATTCCCTTCTACGTGACTTTACCGAAAGAACCAAGAATATGAAACCCTGCAGTCACGAAAGCTTTAATTCAAAATGGTAAAAAAGTCAAACTGAAAAAAGTGGCCAGTAAAAAAGATAATTGGCCATCAAAAAAAGTGACTGATTAAAAAAGAGTGGCCATTAAAGAAAAAATTTGACTGGTAAAAAAAAAATGGTCATGAAAAAAGTGAAAAAAATTGGCCGGGAAAAAAGATAAATGGCCATCAAAAAAAGTGACCGGTTAAAAAAGAGTGGCCATTAAAAAAATAGTGGCCGATCAAAAATGAATTGGCCCATAAAAAAAAGACCGGTCGAAAAAAATTGGCCGGTAAAAAAGATGAATGGCCATCCAAAAAAGTGACCGGTTAAAAAAGAGTGGTTATTATAGAAAAAATTTGACTGGTAAAAAAAATGGTCATAAAAAAGTGAAAAAAATGGGCCGATAAAAAAGATAAATGGCCATCAAAAAAAGTGACCGGTTAAAAAAGAATGGACATTAAAAAAACAGTGGCCTACCAAAAAATAATTGGCCCGTAAAAAAAGACCAGTCAAAAAAAATTGGCCAGTAAAAAAGATAAGTGGCCATCAAAAAAAGTGACTGGTTAAAAAAGAGGGGCCATTAAAGAAAAAAATTTGACTGGTAAAAAAAAATGGTCATGAAAAAAGTGAAAAAAATTGGCCGGTAAAAAAGATAAATGGCCATCAAAAAAAGTGACCGGTTAAAAAAGAGTGGCCATTAAAAAATAGCGGCCTACCAAAAAATAATTGGCGCGTAAAAAAAAACAGTCGAAAAAAATTGGCCAGTAAAAAAGATAAGTGGCCATCAAAAAAGTGACCGGTTAAAAAAATTGCCCATTAAAAAAAGTGACTACAAAAAATTGGCCCGTAAAAAAGGAAGGACCAGTCAAACAAAATTGGTCAGTAAAAAAATGTATTGGCCATCACACAGTGAGGTGGAGTAGGCGGAGGAGGTGGAGGAGGAGGCGGAGGAGGCGGAGGAGGAGGCAGAGGCGGAGGAGGAGGCGGTAGAGGTAGGTGGCCCGTAAAAAAAGAGACCAGTAAAAGAATTGGCCAGTAAAAAAAGATGAGTGGCCATAAAAAAAATTGACTGGTAAAAAAAATAAAAGAATAGAAATATAAAACAATTAAATTCCCTTCTACGTGACTTTACCGAAAGAACCAAGAATATGAAACCCTGCAGTCACGAAAGCTTTAATTCAAAATGGTAAAAAAGTCAAACTGAAAAAATTGGCCAGTAAAAAAGATAATTGGCCATCAAAAAAGGTGACTGATTAAAAAAGAGTGGCCATTAAAGAAAAAATTTGACTGGTAAAAAAAAAATGGTCATGAAAAAAGTGAAAAAATTGGCCGGTAAAAAAGATAAATGGCCATCCAAAAAAGTGACCGGTTAAAAAAGAGTGGCCATTAAAGAAAAAATTTGACTGGTAAAAAAAATAGTCATAAAAAAGTGAAAAAAATGGGCCGATAAAAAAGATAAATGGCCATCAAAAAAAGTGACCGGTTAAAAAAGAGTGGGCATTAAAAAAACAGTGGCCTACCAAAAAATAATTGGCCCGTGAAAAAAGACCAGTCAAAAAAAATTGGCCAGTAAAAAAGATAAGTGGCCATCAAAAAAAGTGACTGGTTAAAAAAATTGCCCATTAAAAAAAGTGACTACAAAAAATTGGCCCGTAAAAAAGGAAAGACCAGTCAAACACAATTGGTCCGTAAAAAAATGTACTGGCCATCACACAGTGAGGTGGAGGAGGCGGAGAAGGTGGAGGAGGAGGTGGAGGAGGCGGTGGAGGAGGCGGAGGAGGAGGCGGAGGAGGAGACGGAGGAGGAGGCGGAGGAGGAGGCGGAGGAGGAGGCGGAGGAGGAGGCGGAGGAGGAGGCGGAGGAGGAGGAGGCGGAGGAGGAGGAGGCGGAGGAGGAGGAGGCGGAGGAGGAGGAGGCAGAGGAGGAGGAGGCGGAGGAGGAGGCGGAGGAGGAGGCGTAGGAGGAGGAGGAGGCGGAAGAGGTAGGTGGCCCGTAAAAAAAGAGACCAGTAAAAGAATTGGCCAGTAAAAAAAGATGAATGGCCATCAAAAAAAGTGACCGGTTAAAAAAGAGTGGCCATTAAAGAAAAAATTTGACTGGTAAAAAAAAAATGGTCATGAAAAAAGTGAAAAAAATTGGCCGGTAAAAAGATGAATGGCCATCCAAAAAAGTGACCGGTTAATGAATCCTGCAGTGACCGGTTAATGAATCCCTGCAGTCACGAAAGCTTTAATTCAAAATGGTAAAAAAGTCAAACTGAAAAAATTGGCCAGTAAAAAAGATAATTGACCATCAAAAAAAGTGACTGATTAAAAAAGAGTGGCTATTAAAGAAAAAAATTGACTGGTAAAAAAAATGGTCATGAAAAAGTGAAAAAAATGGGCCGATAAAAAAGATAAATGGCCATCAAAAAAAGTGACCGGTTAAAAAAGAATGGGCATTAAAAAAACAGTGGCCTACCAAAAAATAATTGGCCCGTAAAAAAAGACAAGTCAAAAAAAATTGGCCAGTAAAAAAGATAAGTGGCCGTCAAAAAAAGTGACTGGTTAAAAAAGAGGGGCCATTAAAGAAAAAATTTGACTGGTAAAAAAAAATGGTCATGAAAAAAGTGAAAAAAATTGGCCGGTAAAAAAGATAAATGGCCATCAAAAAAAGTGACCGGTTAAAAAAGAGTGGCCATTAAAAAATAGCGGCCTACCAAAAAATAATTGGCGCGTAAAAAAAAACAGTCGAAAAAAATTGGCCAGTAAAAAAGATAAGTGGCCATCAAAAAAGTGACCGGTTAAAAAAATTGCCCATTAAAAAAAGTGACTACAAAAAATTGGCCCGTAAAAAAGGAAGGACCAGTCAAACAAAATTGGTCAGTAAAAAAATGTATTGGCCATCACACAGTGAGGTGGAGTAGGCGGAGGAGGTGGAGGAGGAGGCGGAGGAGGCGGAGGAGGCGGAGGAGGAGGCAGAGGCAGAGGAGGAGGCGGTAGAGGTAGGTGGCCCATAAAAAAAGAGACCAGTAAAAGAATTGGCCAGTAAAAAAAGATGAGTGGCCATAAAAAAAATTGACTGGTAAAAAAAATAAAAGAATAGAAATATAAAACAATTAAATTCCCTTCTACGTGACTTTACCGAAAGAACCAAGAATATGAAACCCTGCAGTCACGAAAGCTTTAATTCAAAATGGTAAAAAAGTCAAACTGAAAAAATTGGCCAGTAAAAAAGATAATTGGCCATCAAAAAAAGTGACTGATTAAAAAAGAGTGGCCATTAAAGAAAAAATTTGACTGGTAAAAAAAAAATGGTCATGAAAAAAGTGAAAAAAATTGGCCGGGAAAAAAGATAAATGGCCATCAAAAAAAGTGACCGGTTAAAAAAGAGTGGCCATTAAAAAAATAGTGGCCGATCAAAAATGAATTGGCCCATAAAAAAAAGACCGGTCGAAAAAAATTGGCCGGTAAAAAAGATGAATGGCCATCCAAAAAAGTGACCGGTTAAAAAAGAGTGGTTATTATAGAAAAAATTTGACTGGTAAAAAAAATGGTCATAAAAAAAGTGAAAAAAATGGGCCGATAAAAAAGATAAATGGCCATCAAAAAAAGTGACCGGTTAAAAAAGAATGGGCATTAAAAAAACAGTGGCCTACCAAAAAATAATTGGCCCGTAAAAAAAGACCAGTCAAAAAAAATTGGCCAGTAAAAAAGATAAGTGGCCATCAAAAAAAGTGACTGGTTAAAAAAGAGGGGCCATTAAAGAAAAAAATTTGACTGGTAAAAAAAAATGGTCATGAAAAAAGTGAAAAAAATTGGCCGGTAAAAAAGATAAATGGCCATCAAAAAAAGTGACCGGTTAAAAAAGAGTGGCCATTAAAAAATAGCGGCCTACCAAAAAATAATTGGCGCGTAAAAAAAAACAGTCGAAAAAAATTGGCCAGTAAAAAAGATAAGTGGCCATCAAAAAAGTGACCGGTTAAAAAAATTGCCCATTAAAAAAAGTGACTACAAAAAATTGGCCCGTAAAAAAGGAAGGACCAGTCAAACAAAATTGGTCAGTAAAAAAATGTATTGGCCATCACACAGTGAGGTGGAGTAGGCGGAGGAGGTGGAGGAGGTGGAGGAGGAGGCGGAGGAGGCGGAGGAGGCGGAGGAGGAGGCAGAGGCGGAGGAGGAGGCGGTAGAGGTAGGTGGCCCGTAAAAAAAGAGACCAGTAAAAGAATTGGCCAGTAAAAAAAGATGAGTGGCCATAAAAAAAATTGACTGGTAAAAAAAATAAAAGAATAGAAATATAAAACAATTAAATTCCCTTCTACGTGACTTTACCGAAAGAACCAAGAATATGAAACCCTGCAGTCACGAAAGCTTTAATTCAAAATGGTAAAAAAGTCAAACTGAAAAAATTGGCCAGTAAAAAAGATAATTGGCCATCAAAAAAAGTGACTGATTAAAAAAGAGTGGCCATTAAAGAAAAAATTTGACTGGTAAAAAAAAAATGGTCATGAAAAAAGTGAAAAAAATTGGCCGGGAAAAAAGATAAATGGCCATCAAAAAAAGTGACCGGTTAAAAAAGAGTGGCCATTAAAAAAATAGTGGCCGATCAAAAATGAATTGGCCCATAAAATAAAGACCGGTCGAAAAAAATTGGCCGGTTAAAAAGATGAATGGCCATCCAAAAAAGTGACCGGTTAAAAAAGAGTGGTTATTATAGAAAAAATTTGACTGGTAAAAAAAATGGTCATAAAAAAGTGAAAAAAATGGGCCGATAAAAAAGATAAATGGCCATCAAAAAAAGTGACCGGTTAAAAAAGAATGGGCATTAAAAAAACAGTGGCCTACCAAAAAATAATTGGCCCGTAAAAAAAAGACCAGTCAAAAAAAATTGGCCAGTAAAAAAGATAAGTGGCCGTCAAAAAAAGTGACTGGTTAAAAAAGAGGGGCCATTAAGGAAAAAATTTGACTGGTAAAAAAAAAATGGTCATGAAAAAAGTGAAAAAAATTGGCCGGTAAAAAAGATAAATGGCCATCAAAAAAAGTGACCGGTTAAAAAAGAGTGGCCATTAAAAAATAGCGGCCTACCAAAAAATAATTGGCGCGTAAAAAAAAACAGTCGAAAAAAATTGGCCAGTAAAAAAGATAAGTGGCCATCAAAAAAGTGACCGGTTAAAAAAATTGCCCATTAAAAAAAGTGACTACAAAAAATTGGCCCGTAAAAAAGGAAGGACCAGTCAAACAAAATTGGTCAGTAAAAAAATGTATTGGCCATCACACAGTGAGGTGGAGTAGGCGGAGGAGGTGGAGGAGGAGGCGGAGGAGGCGGAGGAGGAGGCAGAGGCGGAGGAGGAGGCGGTAGAGGTAGGTGGCCCGTAAAAAAAGAGACCAGTAAAAGAATTGGCCAGTAAAAAAAGATGAGTGGCCATAAAAAAAATTGACTGGTAAAAAAAATAAAAGAATAGAAATATAAAACAATTAAATTCCCTTCTACGTGACTTTACCGAAAGAACCAAGAATATGAAACCCTGCAGTCACGAAAGCTTTAATTCAAAATGGTAAAAAAGTCAAACTGAAAAAATTGGCCAGTAAAAAAGATAATTGGCCATCAAAAAAAGTGACTGATTAAAAAAGAGTGGCCATTAAAGAAAAAATTTGACTGGTAAAAAAAAAATGGTCATGAAAAAAGTGAAAAAAATTGGCCGGGAAAAAAGATAAATGGCCATCAAAAAAAGTGACCGGTTAAAAAAGAGTGGCCATTAAAAAAATAGTGGCCGATCAAAAATGAATTGGCCCATAAAAAAAAGACCGGTCGAAAAAAATTGGCCGGTAAAAAAGATGAATGGCCATCCAAAAAAGTGACCGGTTAAAAAAGAGTGGTTATTATAGAAAAAATTTGACTGGTAAAAAAAATGGTCATAAAAAAGTGAAAAAAATGGGCCGATAAAAAAGATAAATGGCCATCAAAAAAAGTGACCGGTTAAAAAAGAATGGGCATTAAAAAAACAGTGGCCTACCAAAAAATAATTGGCCCGTAAAAAAAGACCAGTCAAAAAAAATTGGCCAGTAAAAAAGATGTGGCCATCAAAAAAAGTGACTGGTTAAAAAAGAGGGGCCATTAAAGAAAAAAAATTGACTGGTAAAAAAAAATGGTCATGAAAAAAGTGAAAAAAATTGGCCGGTAAAAAAGATAAATGGCCATCAAAAAAAGTGACCGGTTAAAAAAGAGTGGCCATTAAAAAATAGCGGCCTACCAAAAAATAATTGGCGCGTAAAAAAAAACAGTCGAAAAAAATTGGCCAGTAAAAAAGATAAGTGGCCATCAAAAAAGTGACCGGTTAAAAAAATTGCCCATTAAAAAAAGTGACTACAAAAAATTGGCCCGTAAAAAAGGAAGGACCAGTCAAACAAAATTGGTCAGTAAAAAAATGTATTGGCCATCACACAGTGAGGTGGAGTAGGCGGAGGAGGTGGAGGAGGAGGCGGAGGAGGCGGAGGAGGCGGAGGAGGAGGCAGAGGCGGAGGAGGAGGCGGTAGAGGTAGGTGGCCCGTAAAAAAAGAGACCAGTAAAAGAATTGGCCAGTAAAAAAAGATGAGTGGCCATAAAAAAAATTGACTGGTAAAAAAAATAAAAGAATAGAAATATAAAACAATTAAATTCCCTTCTACGTGACTTTACCGAAAGAACCAAGAATATGAAACCCTGCAGTCACGAAAGCTTTAATTCAAAATGGTAAAAAAGTCAAACTGAAAAAATTGGCCAGTAAAAAAGATAATTGACCATCAAAAAAAGTGACTGATTAAAAAAGAGTGGCTATTAAAGAAAAAAATTGACTGGTAAAAAAAATGGTCATGAAAAAGTGAAAAAAATGGGCCGATAAAAAAGATAAATGGCCATCAAAAAAAGTGACCGGTTAAAAAAGAATGGGCATTAAAAAAACAGTGGCCTACCAAAAAATAATTGGCCCGTAAAAAAAGACAAGTCAAAAAAAATTGGCCAGTAAAAAAGATAAGTGGCCGTCAAAAAAAGTGACTGGTTAAAAAAGAGGGGCCATTAAAGAAAAAATTTGACTGGTAAAAAAAAATGGTCATGAAAAAAGTGAAAAAAATTGGCCGGTAAAAAAGATAAATGGCCATCAAAAAAAGTGACCGGTTAAAAAAGAGTGGCCATTAAAAAATAGCGGCCTACCAAAAAATAATTGGCGCGTAAAAAAAAACAGTCGAAAAAAATTGGCCAGTAAAAAAGATAAGTGGCCATCAAAAAAGTGACCGGTTAAAAAAATTGCCCATTAAAAAAAGTGACTACAAAAAATTGGCCCGTAAAAAAGGAAGGACCAGTCAAACAAAATTGGTCAGTAAAAAAATGTATTGGCCATCACACAGTGAGGTGGAGTAGGCGGAGGAGGTGGAGGAGGAGGCGGAGGAGGCGGAGGAGGCGGAGGAGGAGGCAGAGGCAGAGGAGGAGGCGGTAGAGGTAGGTGGCCCATAAAAAAAGAGACCAGTAAAAGAATTGGCCAGTAAAAAAAGATGAGTGGCCATAAAAAAAATTGACTGGTAAAAAAAATAAAAGAATAGAAATATAAAACAATTAAATTCCCTTCTACGTGACTTTACCGAAAGAACCAAGAATATGAAACCCTGCAGTCACGAAAGCTTTAATTCAAAATGGTAAAAAAGTCAAACTGAAAAAATTGGCCAGTAAAAAAGATAATTGGCCATCAAAAAAAGTGACTGATTAAAAAAGAGTGGCCATTAAAGAAAAAATTTGACTGGTAAAAAAAAAATGGTCATGAAAAAAGTGAAAAAAATTGGCCGGGAAAAAAGATAAATGGCCATCAAAAAAAGTGACCGGTTAAAAAAGAGTGGCCATTAAAAAAATAGTGGCCGATCAAAAATGAATTGGCCCATAAAAAAAAGACCGGTCGAAAAAAATTGGCCGGTAAAAAAGATGAATGGCCATCCAAAAAAGTGACCGGTTAAAAAAGAGTGGTTATTATAGAAAAAATTTGACTGGTAAAAAAAATGGTCATAAAAAAAGTGAAAAAAATGGGCCGATAAAAAAGATAAATGGCCATCAAAAAAAGTGACCGGTTAAAAAAGAATGGGCATTAAAAAAACAGTGGCCTACCAAAAAATAATTGGCCCGTAAAAAAAGACCAGTCAAAAAAAATTGGCCAGTAAAAAAGATAAGTGGCCATCAAAAAAAGTGACTGGTTAAAAAAGAGGGGCCATTAAAGAAAAAAATTTGACTGGTAAAAAAAAATGGTCATGAAAAAAGTGAAAAAAATTGGCCGGTAAAAAAGATAAATGGCCATCAAAAAAAGTGACCGGTTAAAAAAGAGTGGCCATTAAAAAATAGCGGCCTACCAAAAAATAATTGGCGCGTAAAAAAAAACAGTCGAAAAAAATTGGCCAGTAAAAAAGATAAGTGGCCATCAAAAAAGTGACCGGTTAAAAAAATTGCCCATTAAAAAAAGTGACTACAAAAAATTGGCCCGTAAAAAAGGAAGGACCAGTCAAACAAAATTGGTCAGTAAAAAAATGTATTGGCCATCACACAGTGAGGTGGAGTAGGCGGAGGAGGTGGAGGAGGTGGAGGAGGAGGCGGAGGAGGCGGAGGAGGCGGAGGAGGAGGCAGAGGCGGAGGAGGAGGCGGTAGAGGTAGGTGGCCCGTAAAAAAAGAGACCAGTAAAAGAATTGGCCAGTAAAAAAAGATGAGTGGCCATAAAAAAAATTGACTGGTAAAAAAAATAAAAGAATAGAAATATAAAACAATTAAATTCCCTTCTACGTGACTTTACCGAAAGAACCAAGAATATGAAACCCTGCAGTCACGAAAGCTTTAATTCAAAATGGTAAAAAAGTCAAACTGAAAAAATTGGCCAGTAAAAAAGATAATTGGCCATCAAAAAAAGTGACTGATTAAAAAAGAGTGGCCATTAAAGAAAAAATTTGACTGGTAAAAAAAAAATGGTCATGAAAAAAGTGAAAAAAATTGGCCGGGAAAAAAGATAAATGGCCATCAAAAAAAGTGACCGGTTAAAAAAGAGTGGCCATTAAAAAAATAGTGGCCGATCAAAAATGAATTGGCCCATAAAATAAAGACCGGTCGAAAAAAATTGGCCGGTTAAAAAGATGAATGGCCATCCAAAAAAGTGACCGGTTAAAAAAGAGTGGTTATTATAGAAAAAATTTGACTGGTAAAAAAAATGGTCATAAAAAAGTGAAAAAAATGGGCCGATAAAAAAGATAAATGGCCATCAAAAAAAGTGACCGGTTAAAAAAGAATGGGCATTAAAAAAACAGTGGCCTACCAAAAAATAATTGGCCCGTAAAAAAAAGACCAGTCAAAAAAAATTGGCCAGTAAAAAAGATAAGTGGCCGTCAAAAAAAGTGACTGGTTAAAAAAGAGGGGCCATTAAGGAAAAAATTTGACTGGTAAAAAAAAAATGGTCATGAAAAAAGTGAAAAAAATTGGCCGGTAAAAAAGATAAATGGCCATCAAAAAAAGTGACCGGTTAAAAAAGAGTGGCCATTAAAAAATAGCGGCCTACCAAAAAATAATTGGCGCGTAAAAAAAAACAGTCGAAAAAAATTGGCCAGTAAAAAAGATAAGTGGCCATCAAAAAAGTGACCGGTTAAAAAAATTGCCCATTAAAAAAAGTGACTACAAAAAATTGGCCCGTAAAAAAGGAAGGACCAGTCAAACAAAATTGGTCAGTAAAAAAATGTATTGGCCATCACACAGTGAGGTGGAGTAGGCGGAGGAGGTGGAGGAGGAGGCGGAGGAGGCGGAGGAGGAGGCAGAGGCGGAGGAGGAGGCGGTAGAGGTAGGTGGCCCGTAAAAAAAGAGACCAGTAAAAGAATTGGCCAGTAAAAAAAGATGAGTGGCCATAAAAAAAATTGACTGGTAAAAAAAATAAAAGAATAGAAATATAAAACAATTAAATTCCCTTCTACGTGACTTTACCGAAAGAACCAAGAATATGAAACCCTGCAGTCACGAAAGCTTTAATTCAAAATGGTAAAAAAGTCAAACTGAAAAAATTGGCCAGTAAAAAAGATAATTGGCCATCAAAAAAAGTGACTGATTAAAAAAGAGTGGCCATTAAAGAAAAAATTTGACTGGTAAAAAAAAAATGGTCATGAAAAAAGTGAAAAAAATTGGCCGGGAAAAAAGATAAATGGCCATCAAAAAAAGTGACCGGTTAAAAAAGAGTGACCATTAAAAAAATAGTGGCCGATCAAAAATGAATTGGCCCATAAAAAAAAGACCGGTCGAAAAAAATTGGCCGGTAAAAAAGATGAATGGCCATCCAAAAAAGTGACCGGTTAAAAAAGAGTGGTTATTATAGAAAAAATTTGACTGGTAAAAAAAATGGTCATAAAAAAGTGAAAAAAATGGGCCGATAAAAAAGATAAATGGCCATCAAAAAAAGTGACCGGTTAAAAAAGAATGGGCATTAAAAAAACAGTGGCCTACCAAAAAATAATTGGCCCGTAAAAAAAGACCAGTCAAAAAAAATTGGCCAGTAAAAAAGATGTGGCCATCAAAAAAAGTGACTGGTTAAAAAAGAGGGGCCATTAAAGAAAAAAAATTGACTGGTAAAAAAAAATGGTCATGAAAAAAGTGAAAAAAATTGGCCGGTAAAAAAGATAAATGGCCATCAAAAAAAGTGACCGGTTAAAAAAGAGTGGCCATTAAAAAATAGCGGCCTACCAAAAAATAATTGGCGCGTAAAAAAAAACAGTCGAAAAAAATTGGCCAGTAAAAAAGATAAGTGGCCATCAAAAAAGTGACCGGTTAAAAAAATTGCCCATTAAAAAAAGTGACTACAAAAAATTGGCCCGTAAAAAAGGAAGGACCAGTCAAACAAAATTGGTCAGTAAAAAAATGTATTGGCCATCACACAGTGAGGTGGAGTAGGCGGAGGAGGTGGAGGAGGAGGCGGAGGAGGCGGAGGAGGCGGAGGAGGAGGCAGAGGCGGAGGAGGAGGCGGTAGAGGTAGGTGGCCCGTAAAAAAAGAGACCAGTAAAAGAATTGGCCAGTAAAAAAAGATGAGTGGCCATAAAAAAAATTGACTGGTAAAAAAAATAAAAGAATAGAAATATAAAACAATTAAATTCCCTTCTACGTGACTTTACCGAAAGAACCAAGAATATGAAACCCTGCAGTCACGAAAGCTTTAATTCAAAATGGTAAAAAAGTCAAACTGAAAAAATTGGCCAGTAAAAAAGATAATTGGCCATCAAAAAAAGTGACTGATTAAAAAAGAGTGGCCATTAAAGAAAAAATTTGACTGGTAAAAAAAAAATGGTCATGAAAAAAGTGAAAAAATTGGCCGGTAAAAAAGATAAATGGCCATCCAAAAAAGTGACTGGTTAAAAAAGAGTGGCCATTAAAGAAAAAATTTGACTGGTAAAAAAAATAGTCATAAAAAAGTGAAAAAAATGGGCCGATAAAAAAGATAAATGGCCATCAAAAAAAGTGACCGGTTAAAAAAGAGTGGGCATTAAAAAAACAGTGGCCTACCAAAAAATAATTGGCCCGTGAAAAAAGACCAGTCAAAAAAAATTGGCCAGTAAAAAAGATAAGTGGCCATCAAAAAAAGTGACTGGTTAAAAAAATTGCCCATTAAAAAAAGTGACTACAAAAAATTGGCCCGTAAAAAAGGAAAGACCAGTCAAACACAATTGGTCCGTAAAAAAATGTACTGGCCATCACACAGTGAGGTGGAGGAGGCGGAGAAGGTGGAGGAGGAGGTGGAGGAGGCGGTGGAGGAAGCGGAGGAGGAGGCGGAGGAGGAGGCGGAGGAGGAGGCGGAGGAGGAGGCGGAGGAGGAGGAGGCGGAGGAGGAGGAGGCGAAGGAGGAGGAGGCGGAGGAGGAGGAGGCGGAGGAGGAGGCGTAGGAGGAGGAGGAGGCGGAAGAGGTAGGTGGCCCGTAAAAAAAGAGACCAGTAAAAGAATTGGCCAGTAAAAAAAGATGAATGGCCATCAAAAAAAGTGACCGGTTAAAAAAGAGTGGCCATTAAAGAAAAAATTTGACTGGTAAAAAAAAGAAAAGAATAGAAATATAAAACAATTAAATTCCCTTCTACGTGACTTTACCGAAAGAACCAAGAATATGAAACCCTGCAGTCACGAAAGCTTTAATTCAAAATGGTAAAAAAGTCAAACTGAAAAAATTGGCCAGTAAAAAAGATAATTGGCCATCAAAAAAAGTGACTGATTAAAAAAGAGTGGCCATTAAAGAAAAAATTTGACTGGTAAAAAAAAAATGGTCATGAAAAAAGTGAAAAAATTGGCCGGTAAAAAAGATAAATGGCCATCCAAAAAAGTGACTGGTTAAAAAAGAGTGGCCATTAAAGAAAAAATTTGACTGGTAAAAAAAATAGTCATAAAAAAGTGAAAAAAATGGGCCGATAAAAAAGATAAATGGCCATCAAAAAAAGTGACCGGTTAAAAAAGAGTGGGCATTAAAAAAACAGTGGCCTACCAAAAAATAATTGGCCCGTGAAAAAAGACCAGTCAAAAAAAATTGGCCAGTAAAAAAGATAAGTGGCCATCAAAAAAAGTGACTGGTTAAAAAAATTGCCCATTAAAAAAAGTGACTACAAAAAATTGGCCCGTAAAAAAGGAAAGACCAGTCAAACACAATTGGTCCGTAAAAAAATGTACTGGCCATCACACAGTGAGGTGGAGGAGGCGGAGAAGGTGGAGGAGGAGGTGGAGGAGGCGGTGGAGGAGGCAGAGGAGGAGGCGGAGGAGGAGGCGGAGGAGGAGGCGGAGGAGGAGGCGGAGGAGGAGGAGGCAGAGGAGGAGGAGGTGAAGGAGGAGGAGGCGGAGGAGGAGGAGGCGGAGGAGGAGGCGTAGGAGGAGGAGGAGGCGGAAGAGGTAGGTGGCCCGTAAAAAAAGAGACCAGTAAAAGAATTGGCCAGTAAAAAAAGATGAATGGCCATCAAAAAAAGTGACCGGTTAAAAAAGAGTGGCCATTAAAGAAAAAATTTGACTGGTAAAAAAAAAATGGTCATGAAAAAAGTGAAAAAAATTGGCCGGTAAAAAGATGAATGGCCATCCAAAAAAGTGACTGGTTAATGAATCCTGCAGTGACCGGTTAATGAATCCCTGCAGTCACGAAAGCTTTAATTCAAAATGGTAAAAAAGTCAAACTGAAAAAATTGGCCAGTAAAAAAGATAATTGACCATCAAAAAAAGTGACTGATTAAAAAAGAGTGGCTATTAAAGAAAAAAATTGACTGGTAAAAAAAATGGTCATGAAAAAGTGAAAAAAATGGGCCGATAAAAAAGATAAATGGCCATCAAAAAAAGTGACCGGTTAAAAAAGAGTGGGCATTAAAAAAACAGTGGCCTACCAAAAAATAATTGGCCCGTGAAAAAAGACCAGTCAAAAAAAATTGGCCAGTAAAAAAGATAAGTGGCCATCAAAAAAAGTGACTGGTTAAAAAAATTGCCCATTAAAAAAAGTGACTACAAAAAATTGGCCCGTAAAAAAGGAAAGACCAGTCAAACACAATTGGTCCGTAAAAAAATGTACTGGCCATCACACAGTGAGGTGGAGGAGGCGGAGAAGGTGGAGGAGGAGGTGGAGGAGGCGGTGGAGGAGGCGGAGGAGGAGGCGGAGGAGGAGGCGGAGGAGGAGGCGGAGGAGGAGGCGGAGGAGGAGGAGGCGGAGGAGGAGGAGGCGAAGGAGGAGGAGGCGGAGGAGGAGGAGGCGGAGGAGGAGGCGTAGGAGGAGGAGGAGGCGGAAGAGGTAGGTGGCCCGTAAAAAAAGAGACCAGTAAAAGAATTGGCCAGTAAAAAAAGATGAATGGCCATCAAAAAAAGTGACCGGTTAAAAAAGAGTGGCCATTAAAGAAAAAATTTGACTGGTAAAAAAAAAATGGTCATGAAAAAAGTGAAAAAAATTGGCCGGTAAAAAGATGAATGGCCATCCAAAAAAGTGACTGGTTAATGAATCCTGCAGTGACCGGTTAATGAATCCCTGCAGTCACGAAAGCTTTAATTCAAAATGGTAAAAAAGTCAAACTGAAAAAATTGGCCAGTAAAAAAGATAATTGACCATCAAAAAAAGTGACTGATTAATAAAGAGTGGCTATTAAAGAAAAAAATTGACTGGTAAAAAAAATGGTCATGAAAAAGTGAAAAAAATGGGCCGATAAAAAAGATAAATGGCCATCAAAAAAAGTGACCGGTTAAAAAAGAATGGGCATTAAAAAAACAGTGGCCTACCAAAAAATAATTGGCCCGTGAAAAAAGACCAGTCAAAAAAAATTGGCCAGTAAAAAAGATAAGTGGCCATCAAAAAAAGTGACTGGTTAAAAAAATTGCCCATTAAAAAAAGTGACTACAAAAAATTGGCCCGTAAAAAAGGAAAGACCAGTCAAACACAATTGGTCCGTAAAAAAATGTACTGGCCATCACACAGTGAGGTGGAGGAGGCGGAGAAGGTGGAGGAGGAGGTGGAGGAGGCGGTGGAGGAGGCGGAGGAGGAGGCGGAGGAGGAGGCGGAGGAGGAGGAGGCGGAGGAGGAGGCGGAGGAGGAGGAGGCGGAGGAGGAGGAGGCGAAGGAGGAGGAGGCGGAGGAGGAGGAGGCGGAGGAGGAGGCGTAGGAGGAGGAGGAGGCGGAAGAGGTAGGTGGCCCGTAAAAAAAGAGACCAGTAAAAGAATTGGCCAGTAAAAAAAGATGAATGGCCATCAAAAAAAGTGACCGGTTAAAAAAGAGTGGCCATTAAAGAAAAAATTTGACTGGTAAAAAAAAAATGGTCATGAAAAAAGTGAAAAAAATTGGCCGGTAAAAAGATGAATGGCCATCCAAAAAAGTGACTGGTTAATGAATCCTGCAGTGACCGGTTAATGAATCCCTGCAGTCACGAAAGCTTTAATTCAAAATGGTAAAAAAGTCAAACTGAAAAAATTGGCCAGTAAAAAAGATAATTGACCATCAAAAAAAGTGACTGATTAAAAAAGAGTGGCTATTAAAGAAAAAAATTGACTGGTAAAAAAAATGGTCATGAAAAAGTGAAAAAAATGGGCCGATAAAAAAGATAAATGGCCATCAAAAAAAGTGACCGGTTAAAAAAGAATGGGCATTAAAAAAACAGTGTCCTACCAAAAAATAATTGGCCCGTAAAAAAAGACCAGTCAAAAAAAATTGGCCAGTAAAAAAGATAAGTGGCCGTCAAAAAAAGTGACTGGTTAAAAAAGAGGGGCCATTAAAGAAAAAATTTGACTGGTAAAAAAAAATGGTCATGAAAAAAGTGAAAAAAATTGGCCGGTAAAAAAGATAAATGGCCATCAAAAAAAGTGACCGGTTAAAAAAGAGTGGCCATTAAAAAATAGCGGCCTACCAAAAAATAATTGGCGCGTAAAAAAAAACAGTCGAAAAAAATTGGCCAGTAAAAAAGATAAGTGGCCATCAAAAAAGTGACCGGTTAAAAAAATTGCCCATTAAAAAAAGTGACTACAAAAAATTGGCCCGTAAAAAAGGAAGGACCAGTCAAACAAAATTGGTCAGTAAAAAAATGTATTGGCCATCACACAGTGAGGTGGAGTAGGCGGAGGAGGTGGAGGAGGAGGCGGAGGAGGCGGAGGAGGCGGAGGAGGAGGCAGAGGCGGAGGAGGAGGCGGTAGAGGTAGGTGGCCCATAAAAAAAGAGACCAGTAAAAGAATTGGCCAGTAAAAAAAGATGAGTGGCCATAAAAAAAATTGACTGGTAAAAAAAATAAAAGAATAGAAATATAAAACAATTAAATTCCCTTCTACGTGACTTTACCGAAAGAACCAAGAATATGAAACCCTGCAGTCACGAAAGCTTTAATTCAAAATGGTAAAAAAGTCAAACTGAAAAAAGTGGCCAGTAAAAAAGATAATTGGCCATCAAAAAAGTGACTGATTAAAAAAGAGTGGCCATTAAAGAAAAAATTTGACTGGTAAAAAAAAAATGGTCATGAAAAAAGTGAAAAAAATTGGCCGGGAAAAAAGATAAATGGCCATCAAAAAAAGTGACCGGTTAAAAAAGAGTGGCCATTAAAAAAATAGTGGCCGATCAAAAATGAATTGGCCCATAAAAAAAAGACCGGTCGAAAAAAATTGGCCGGTAAAAAAGATGAATGGCCATCCAAAAAAGTGACCGGTTAAAAAAGAGTGGTTATTATAGAAAAAATTTGACTGGTAAAAAAAATGGTCATAAAAAAGTGAAAAAAATGGGCCGATAAAAAAGATAAATGGCCATCAAAAAAAGTGACCGGTTAAAAAAGAATGGACATTAAAAAAACAGTGGCCTACCAAAAAATAATTGGCCCGTAAAAAAAGACCAGTCAAAAAAAATTGGCCAGTAAAAAAGATAAGTGGCCATCAAAAAAAGTGACTGGTTAAAAAAGAGGGGCCATTAAAGAAAAAAATTTGACTGGTAAAAAAAAATGGTCATGAAAAAAGTGAAAAAAATTGGCCGGTAAAAAAGATAAATGGCCATCAAAAAAAGTGACCGGTTAAAAAAGAGTGGCCATTAAAAAATAGCGGCCTACCAAAAAATAATTGGCGCGTAAAAAAAAACAGTCGAAAAAAATTGGCCAGTAAAAAAGATAAGTGGCCATCAAAAAAGTGACCGGTTAAAAAAATTGCCCATTAAAAAAAGTGACTACAAAAAATTGGCCCGTAAAAAAGGAAGGACCAGTCAAACAAAATTGGTCAGTAAAAAAATGTATTGGCCATCACACAGTGAGGTGGAGTAGGCGGAGGAGGTGGAGGAGGAGGCGGAGGAGGCGGAGGAGGAGGCAGAGGCGGAGGAGGAGGCGGTAGAGGTAGGTGGCCCGTAAAAAAAGAGACCAGTAAAAGAATTGGCCAGTAAAAAAAGATGAGTGGCCATAAAAAAAATTGACTGGTAAAAAAAATAAAAGAATAGAAATATAAAACAATTAAATTCCCTTCTACGTGACTTTACCGAAAGAACCAAGAATATGAAACCCTGCAGTCACGAAAGCTTTAATTCAAAATGGTAAAAAAGTCAAACTGAAAAAATTGGCCAGTAAAAAAGATAATTGGCCATCAAAAAAGGTGACTGATTAAAAAAGAGTGGCCATTAAAGAAAAAATTTGACTGGTAAAAAAAAAATGGTCATGAAAAAAGTGAAAAAATTGGCCAGTAAAAAAGATAAATGGCCATCCAAAAAAGTGACCGGTTAAAAAAGAGTGGCCATTAAAGAAAAAATTTGACTGGTAAAAAAAATAGTCATAAAAAAGTGAAAAAAATGGGTCGATAAAAAAGATAAATGGCCATCAAAAAAAGTGACCGGTTAAAAAAGAGTGGGCATTAAAAAAACAGTGGCCTACCAAAAAATAATTGGCCCGTGAAAAAAGACCAGTTAAAAAAAATTGGCCAGTAAAAAAGATAAGTGGCCATCAAAAAAAGTGACTGGTTAAAAAAATTGCCCATTAAAAAAAGTGACTACAAAAAATTGGCCCGTAAAAAAGGAAAGACCAGTCAAACACAATTGGTCCGTAAAAAAATGTACTGGCCATCACACAGTGAGGTGGAGGAGGCGGAGAAGGTGGAGGAGGAGGTGGAGGAGGCGGTGGAGGAGGCGGAGGAGGAGGCGGAGGAGGAGACGGAGGAGGAGGCGGAGGAGGAGGCGGAGGAGGAGGCGGAGGAGGAGGCGGAGGAGGAGGCGGAGGAGGAGGAGGCGGAGGAGGAGGAGGCGGAGGAGGAGGAGGCGGAGGAGGAGGAGGCAGAGGAGGAGGAGGCGGAGGAGGAGGCGGAGGAGGAGGCGTAGGAGGAGGAGGAGGCGGAAGAGGTAGGTGGCCCGTAAAAAAAGAGACCAGTAAAAGAATTGGCCAGTAAAAAAAGATGAATGGCCATCAAAAAAAGTGACCGGTTAAAAAAGAGTGGCCATTAAAGAAAAAATTTGACTGGTAAAAAAAAAATGGTCATGAAAAAAGTGAAAAAAATTGGCCGGTAAAAAGATGAATGGCCATCCAAAAAAGTGACCGGTTAATGAATCCTGCAGTGACCGGTTAATGAATCCCTGCAGTCACGAAAGCTTTAATTCAAAATGGTAAAAAAGTCAAACTGAAAAAATTAGCCAGTAAAAAAGATAATTGACCATCAAAAAAAGTGACTGATTAAAAAAGAGTGGCTATTAAAGAAAAAAATTGACTGGTAAAAAAAATGGTCATGAAAAAGTGAAAAAAATGGGCCGATAAAAAAGATAAATGGCCATCAAAAAAAGTGACCGGTTAAAAAAGAATGGGCATTAAAAAAACAGTGGCCTACCAAAAAATAATTGGCCCGTAAAAAAAGACCAGTCAAAAAAAATTGGCCAGTAAAAAAGATAAGTGGCCGTCAAAAAAAGTGACTGGTTAAAAAAGAGGGGCCATTAAAGAAAAAATTTGACTGGTAAAAAAAAATGGTCATGAAAAAAGTGAAAAAAATTGGCCAGTAAAAAAGATAAATGGCCATCAAAAAAAGTGACCGGTTAAAAAAGAGTGGCCATTAAAAAATAGCGGCCTACCAAAAAATAATTGGCGCGTAAAAAAAAACAGTCGAAAAAAATTGGCCAGTAAAAAAGATAAGTGGCCATCAAAAAAGTGACCGGTTAAAAAAATTGCCCATTAAAAAAAGTGACTACAAAAAATTGGCCCGTAAAAAAGGAAGGACCAGTCAAACAAAATTGGTCAGTAAAAAAATGTATTGGCCATCACACAGTGAGGTGGAGTAGGCGGAGGAGGTGGAGGAGGAGGCGGAGGAGGCGGAGGAGGCGGAGGAGGAGGCAGAGGCGGAGGAGGAGGCGGTAGAGGTAGGTGGCCCATAAAAAAAGAGACCAGTAAAAGAATTGGCCAGTAAAAAAAGATGAGTGGCCATAAAAAAAATTGACTGGTAAAAAAAATAAAAGAATAGAAATATAAAACAATTAAATTCCCTTCTACGTGACTTTACCGAAAGAACCAAGAATATGAAACCCTGAAGTCACGAAAGCTTTAATTCAAAATGGTAAAAAAGTCAAACTGAAAAAATTGGCCAGTAAAAAAGATAATTGGCCATCAAAAAAAGTGAGTGATTAAAAA
The DNA here is from genome assembly GCF_048934315.1 of Petromyzon marinus. Lineage (NCBI taxonomy): Eukaryota > Metazoa > Chordata > Hyperoartia > Petromyzontiformes > Petromyzontidae > Petromyzon > Petromyzon marinus. Next base: position 3,434,583 of record NC_133740.1, on the reverse strand, counting down.
AGAGTGGCCATTAAAGAAAAAATTTGACTGGTAAAAAAAAAATGGTCATGAAAAAAGTGAAAAAAATTGGCCGGGAAAAAAGATAAATGGCCATCAAAAAAAGTGACCGGTTAAAAAAGAGTGGCCATTAAAAAAATAGTGGCCGATCAAAAATGAATTGGCCCATAAAAAAAAGACCGGTCGAAAAAAATTGGCCGGTAAAAAAGATGAATGGCCATCCAAAAAAGTGACCGGTTAAAAAAGAGTGGTTATTATAGGAAAAATTTGACTGGTAAAAAAATGGTCATAAAAAAGTGAATAAAATGGGCCGATAAAAAAGATAAATGGCCATCAAAAAAAGTGACCGGTTAAAAAAGAATGGGCATTAAAAAAACAGTGGCCTACCAAAAAATAATTGGCCCGTAAAAAAAGACCAGTCAAAAAAAATTGGCCAGTAAAAAAGATAAGTGGCCTTCAAAAAAAGTGACTGGTTAAAAAAGAGGGGCCATTAAAGAAAAAAATTTGACTGGTAAAAAAAAAAGGTCATGAAAAAAGTGAAAAAAATTGGCCAGTAAAAAAGATAAATGGCCATCAAAAAAAGTGACCGGTTAAAAAAGAGTGGCCATTAAAAAATAGCGGCCTACCAAAAAATAATTGGCGCGTAAAAAAAAACAGTCGAAAAAAATTGGCCAGTAAAAAAGATAAGTGGCCATCAAAAAAGTGACCGGTTAAAAAAATTGCCCATTAAAAAAAGTGACTACAAAAAATTGGCCCGTAAAAAAGGAAGGACCAGTCAAACAAAATTGGTCAGTAAAAAAATGTATTGGCCATCACACAGTGAGGTGGAGTAGGCGGAGGAGGTGGAGGAGGAGGCGTAGGAGGCGGAGGAGGCGGAGGAGGAGGCAGAGGCGGAGGAGGAGGCGGTAGAGGTAGGTGGCCCGTAAAAAAAGAGACCAGTAAAAGAATTGGCCAGTAAAAAAAGATGAGTGGCCATAAAAAAAATTGACTGGTAAAAAAAATAAAAGAATAGAAATATAAAACAATTAAATTCCCTTCTACGTGACTTTACCGAAAGAACCAAGAATATGAAACCCTGCAGTCACGAAAGCTTTAATTCAAAATGGTAAAAAAGTCAAACTGAAAAAATTGGCCAGTAAAAAAGATAATTGGCATTCAAAAAAAGTGACTGATTAAAAAAGAGTGGCCATTAAAGAAAAAATTTGACTGGTAAAAAAAAAATGGTCATGAAAAAAGTGAAAAAAATTGGCCGGGAAAAAAGATAAATGGCCATCAAAAAAAGTGACCGGTTAAAAAAGAGTGGCCATTAAAAAAATAGTGGCCGATCAAAAATGAATTGGCCCATATAAAAAAGACCGGTCGAAAAAAATTGGCCGATAAAAAGATGAATGGCCATCCAAAAAAGTGACCGGTTAATGAATCCTGCAGTGACCGGTTAATGAATCCCTGCAGTCACGAAAGCTTTAATTCAAAATGGTAAAAAAGTCAACCTGAAAAAATTGGCCAGTAAAAAAGATAATTGACCAACAAAAAAAGTGACTGATTAAAAGAGTGGCCATTAAAGAAAAAATTTGACTGGTAGAAAAAATGGTCATGAAAAAAGTGAAAAAATTGGCCGGGAAAAAAGATAAATGGCCATCAAAAAAATTGACCTTTTAAAAAAGAGTGGCCATTAAAAAAATAGTGGCCGATCAAAAATGAATTGGCCCATAAAAAAAAGACCGGTTGAAAAAAATTGGCCGGTAAAAAAGATGAATGGCCATCCAAAAAAGTGACCGGTTAAAAAAGAGTGGCCATTAAAGAAAAAATTTGACTGGTAAAAAAAATAGTCATAAAAAAGTGAAAAAAATGGGCCGATAAAAAAGATAAATGGCCATCAAAAAAAGTGACCGGTTAAAAAAGAGTGGGCATTAAAAAAACAGTGGCCTACCAAAAAATAATTGGCCCGTAAAAAAAGACCAGTCAAAAAAAATTGGCCAGTAAAAAAGATAAGTGGCCATCAAAAAAAGTGACTGGTTAAAAAAATTGCCCATTAAAAAAAGTGACTACAAAAAATTGGCCCGTAAAAAAGGAAAGACCAGTCAAACACAATTGGTCCGTAAAAAAATGTACTGGCCATCACATAGTGAGGTGGAGGAGGCGGAGAAGGTGGAGGAGGAGGTGGAGGAGGCGGTGGAGGAGGCGGAGGAGGAGGCGGAGGAGGAGGCGGAGGAGGAGGCGGAGGAGGAGGCGGAGGAGGAGGAGGCGGAGGAGGAGGCGGAGGAGGAGGCGGAGGAGGAGGACGCGGAGGAGGAGGACGCGGAGGAGGAGGAGGCGGAGGAGGAGGAGGCGGAGGAGGAGGAGGCGGAGGAGGAGGCGGAGGAGGAGGCGGAGGAGGAGGAGGCGGAAGAGGTAGGTGGCCGTAAAAAAAGAGACCAGTAAAAGAATTGGCCAGTAAAAAAAGATGAATGGCCATAAAAAAAATTTGACTGGTAAAAAAATAAAATAATAGAAATATAAAACAATTAAATTCCCTTCTACATGACTTCACCGAAAGAACCAAGAATATGAATCCCTGCAGTCACGAAAGCATTAATTCAAAATGGTAAAAAAAGTCAAACTGAAAAAATTGGCCAGTAAAAAAGATAATTGGCCATCAAGAAAAGTGACTGGTTAAAAAATAGTGGCCATTAAAGAAAAAATTTGACTGGTAAAAAAAAAATGGTCATGAAAAAGTGAAAAAAATTGGCCGGTAAAAAAGATAAATGGCCATCAAAAAAAGTGACCGGTTAAAAAAGAGTGGCCATTAAAAAATAGCGGCCTACCAAAAAATAATTGGCACGTAAAAAAAAACAGTCGAAAAAAATTGGCCAGTAAAAAAGATAAGTGGCCATCAAAAAAGTGACCGGTTAAAAAAATTGCCCATTAAAAAAAGTGACTACAAAAAATTGGCCCGTAAAAAAGGAAGGACCAGTCAAACAAAATTGGTCAGTAAAAAAATGTATTGGCCATCACAGTGAGGTGGAGGAGGCGGAGGAGGTGGAGGAGGAGGCGGAGGAGGCAGAGGAGGAGGCAGAGGCGGAGGAGGAGGCGGAAGAGGTAGGTGGCCCGTAAAAAAAGAGACCAGTAAAAGAATTGGCCAGTAAAAAAAGATCAGTGGCCATGAAAAAAATTGACTGGTAAAAAAAATAAAAGAATAGAAATATAAAACAATTAAATTCCCTTCTACGTGACTTTACCGAAAGAACCAATAATATGAATCCCTGCAGTCACGAAAGCTTTAATTCAAAATGGTAAAAAAGTCAAACTGAAAAAATTGGTCAGTAAAAAAGATAATTGGCCATCAAAAAAAGTGACCGGTTAATGAATCCTGCAGTGACCGGTTAATGAATCCCTGCAGTCACGAAAGCTTTAATTCAAAATGGTAAAAAAAGTCAAACTGAAAAATTGGCCAGTAAAAAAGATAATTGACCAACAAAAAAAGTGACTGATTAAAAGAGTGGCCATTAAAGAAAAAATTTGACTGGTAAAAAAAATGGTCATGAAAAAAGTGAAAAAATTGGCCGGGAAAAAAGATAAATGGCCATCAAAAAAATTGACCGGTTAAAAAAGAGTGGCCATTAAAAAAATAGTGGCCGATCAAAAATGAATTGGCCCATAAAAAAAAGACCGGTTGAAAAAAATTGGCCGGTAAAAAAGATGAATGGCCATCCAAAAAAGTGACCGGTTAAAAAAGAGTGGTTATTATAGGAAAAATTTGACTGGTAAAAAAAATGGTCATAAAAAAGTGAATAAAATGGGCCGATAAAAAAGATAAATGGCCATCAAAAAAAGTGACCGGTTAAAAAAGAATGGGCATTAAAAAAACAGTGGCCTACCAAAAAATAATTGGCCCGTAAAAAAAGACCAGTCAAAAAAAATTGGCCAGTAAAAAAGATAAGTGGCCTTCAAAAAAAGTGACTGGTTAAAAAAGAGGGGCCATTAAAGAAAAAAATTTGACTGGTAAAAAAAAAAGGTCATGAAAAAAGTGAAAAAAATTGGCCAGTAAAAAAGATAAATGGCCATCAAAAAAAGTGACCGGTTAAAAAAGAGTGGCCATTAAAAAATAGCGGCCTACCAAAAAATAATTGGCGCGTAAAAAAAAACAGTCGAAAAAAATTGGCCAGTAAAAAAGATAAGTGGCCATCAAAAAAGTGACCGGTTAAAAAAATTGCCCATTAAAAAAAGTGACTACAAAAAATTGGCCCGTAAAAAAGGAAGGACCAGTCAAACAAAATTGGTCAGTAAAAAAATGTATTGGCCATCACACAGTGAGGTGGAGTAGGCGGAGGAGGTGGAGGAGGAGGCGGAGGAGGCGGAGGAGGCGGAGGAGGAGGCAGAGGCGGAGGAGGAGGCGGTAGAGGTAGGTGGCCCGTAAAAAAAGAGACCAGTAAAAGAATTGGCCAGTAAAAAAAGATGAGTGGCCATAAAAAAAATTGACTGGTAAAAAAAATAAAAGAATAGAAATATAAAACAATTAAATTCCCTTCTACGTGACTTTACCGAAAGAACCAAGAATATGAAACCCTGCAGTCACGAAAGCTTTAATTCAAAATGGTAAAAAAGTCAAACTGAAAAAATTGGCCAGTAAAAAAGATAATTGGCATTCAAAAAAAGTGACTGATTAAAAAAGAGTGGCCATTAAAGAAAAAATTTGACTGGTAAAAAAAAAATGGTCATGAAAAAAGTGAAAAAAATTGGCCGGGAAAAAAGATAAATGGCCATCAAAAAAAGTGACCGGTTAAAAAAGAGTGGCCATTAAAAAAATAGTGGCCGATCAAAAATGAATTGGCCCATATAAAAAAGACCGGTCGAAAAAAATTGGCCGATAAAAAGATGAATGGCCATCCAAAAAAGTGACCGGTTAATGAATCCTGCAGTGACCGGTTAATGAATCCCTGCAGTCACGAAAGCTTTAATTCAAAATGGTAAAAAAGTCAAACTGAAAAAATTGGCCAGTAAAAAAGATAATTGACCAACAAAAAAAGTGACTGATTAAAAGAGTGGCCATTAAAGAAAAAATTTGACTGGTAGAAAAAATGGTCATGAAAAAAGTGAAAAAATTGGCCGGGAAAAAAGATAAATGGCCATCAAAAAAATTGACCTTTTAAAAAAGAGTGGCCATTAAAAAAATAGTGGCCGATCAAAAATGAATTGGCCCATAAAAAAAAGACCGGTTGAAAAAAATTGGCCGGTAAAAAAGATGAATGGCCATCCAAAAAAGTGACCGGTTAAAAAAGAGTGGCCATTAAAGAAAAAATTTGACTGGTAAAAAAAATTGTCATAAAAAAGTGAAAAAAATGGGCCGATAAAAAAGATAAATGGCCATCAAAAAAAGTGACCGGTTAAAAAAGAGTGGGCATTAAAAAAACAGTGGCCTACCAAAAAATAATTGGCCCGTAAAAAAAGACCAGTCAAAAAAAATTGGCCAGTAAAAAAGATAAGTGGCCATCAAAAAAAGTGACTGGTTAAAAAAATTGCCCATTAAAAAAAGTGACTACAAAAAATTGGCCCGTAAAAAAGGAAAGACCAGTCAAACACAATTGGTCCGTAAAAAAATGTACTGGCCATCACACAGTGAGGTGGAGGAGGCGGAGAAGGTGGAGGAGGAGGTGGAGGAGGCGGTGGAGGAGGCGGAGGAGGAGGCGGAGGAGGAGGCGGAGGAGGAGGCGGAGGAGGAGGCGGAGGAGGAGGAGGCGGAGGAGGAGGCGGAGGAGGAGGCGGAGGAGGAGGACGCGGAGGAGGAGGACGCGGAGGAGGAGGAGGCGGAGGAGGAGGAGGCGGAGGAGGAGGAGGCGGAGGAGGAGGCGGAGGAGGAGGCGGAGGAGGAGGAGGCGGAAGAGGTAGGTGGCCCGTAAAAAAAGAGACCAGTAAAAGAATTGGCCAGTAAAAAAAGATGAATGGCCATAAAAAAAATTTGACTGGTAAAAAAATAAAATAATAGAAATATAAAACAATTAAATTCCCTTCTACATGACTTCACCGAAAGAACCAAGAATATGAATCCCTGCAGTCACGAAAGCTTTAATTCAAAATGGTAAAAAAAGTCAAACTGAAAAAATTGGCCAGTAAAAAAGATAATTGGCCATCAAAAAAAGTGACTGGTTAAAAAATAGTGGCCATTAAAGAAAAAATTTGACTGGTAAAAAAAAAATGGTCATGAAAAAGTGAAAAAAATTGGCCGGTAAAAAAGATAAATGGCCATCAAAAAAAGTGACCGGTTAAAAAAGAGTGGCCATTAAAAAATAGCGGCCTACCAAAAAATAATTGGCACGTAAAAAAAAACAGTCGAAAAAAATTGGCCAGTAAAAAAGATAAGTGGCCATCAAAAAAGTGACCGGTTAAAAAAATTGCCCATTAAAAAAAGTGACTACAAAAAATTGGCCCGTAAAAAAGGAAGGACCAGTCAAACAAAATTGGTCAGTAAAAAAATGTATTGGCCATCACAGTGAGGTGGAGGAGGCGGAGGAGGTGGAGGAGGAGGCGGAGGAGGCAGAGGAGGAGGCAGAGGCGGAGGAGGAGGCGGAAGAGGTAGGTGGCCCGTAAAAAAAGAGACCAGTAAAAGAATTGGCCAGTAAAAAAAGATCAGTGGCCATGAAAAAAATTGACTGGTAAAAAAAATAAAAGAATAGAAATATAAAACAATTAAATTCCCTTCTACGTGACTTTACCGAAAGAACCAATAATATGAATCCCTGCAGTCACGAAAGCTTTAATTCAAAATGGTAAAAAAGTCAAACTGAAAAAATTGGTCAGTAAAAAAGATAATTGGCCATCAAAAAAAGTGACCGGTTAATGAATCCTGCAGTGACCGGTTAATGAATCCCTGCAGTCACGAAAGCTTTAATTCAAAATGGTAAAAAAAGTCAAACTGAAAAATTGGCCAGTAAAAAAGATAATTGACCAACAAAAAAAGTGACTGATTAAAAGAGTGGCCATTAAAGAAAAAATTTGACTGGTAAAAAAAATGGTCATGAAAAAAGTGAAAAAATTGGCCGGGAAAAAAGATAAATGGCCATCAAAAAAATTGACCGGTTAAAAAAGAGTGGCCATTAAAAAAATAGTGGCCGATCAAAAATGAATTGGCCCATAAAAAAAAGACCGGTTGAAAAAAATTGGCCGGTAAAAAAGATGAATGGCCATCCAAAAAAGTGACCGGTTAAAAAAGAGTGGCCATTAAAGAAAAAATTTGACTGGTAAAAAAAATAGTCATAAAAAAGTGAAAAAAATGGGCCGATAAAAAAGATAAATGGCCATCAAAAAAAGTGACCGGTTAAAAAAGAGTGGGCATTATAAAAACAGTGGCCTACCAAAAAATAATTGGCCCGTAAAAAAAGACCAGTCAAAAAAAATTGGCCAGTAAAAAAGATAAGTGGCCATCAAAAAAAGTGACTGGTTAAAAAAATTGCCCATTAAAAAAAGTGACTACAAAAAATTGGCCCGTAAAAAAGGAAAGACCAGGCAAACACAATTGGTCCGTAAAAAAATGTACTGGCCATCACACAGTGAGGTGGAGGAGGCGGAGAAGGTGGAGGAGGAGGTGGAGGAGGCGGTGGAGGAGGCGGAGGCGGAGGAGGAGGCGGAGGAGGAGGCGGAGGAGGAGGCGGAGGAGGAGGCGGAGGACGCGGAGGAGGAGGACGCGGAGGAGGAGGAGGCGGAGGAGGAGGAGGTGGAGGAGGAGGAGGCGGAGGAGGAGGCGGAGGAGGAGGCAGAGGAGGAGGAGGCGGAAGAGGTAGGTGGCCCGTAAAAAAAGAGACCAGTAAAAGAATTGGCCAGTAAAAAAAGATCAGTGGCCATGAAAAAAATTGACTGGTAAAAAAAATAAAAGAATAGAAATATAAAACAATTAAATTCCCTTCTACGTGACTTTACCGAAAGAACCAATAATATGAATCCCTGCAGTCACGAAAGCTTTAATTCAAAATGGTAAAAAAGTCAAACTGAAAAAATTGGTCAGTAAAAAAGATAATTGGCCATCAAAAAAAGTGACTGATTAAAAAAGAGTGGCCATTAAAGAAAAAAATTGACTGGTAAAAAAAAAAATGGTAATGAAAAAAGTGAAAAAAATTGGCCGGGAAAAAAGATAAATGGCCATCAAAAAAAGTGACCGGTTAAAAAAGAGTGGCCATTAAAAAAATAGTGGCCGATTAAAAATGAATTGGCCCATATAAAAAAGACCGGTCAAAAAAAATTGGCTGGTAAAAAGATGAATGGCCATACAAAAAAGTGACCGGTTAATGAATCCTGCAGTGACCGGTTAATGAATCCCTGCAGTCACGAAAGCTTTAATTCAAAATGGTAAAAAAGTCAAACTGAAAAAATTGGCCAGTGAAAAAGATAATTGGCCATCAAAAAAAGTGACCGGTTATAAAAGAGTGGCCATTAAAAAAATAGTGGCCGCTCAAAAATGAATTGGCCCATAAAAAAAAAGACCGGTCGAAAAAAATTGGCCGGTAAAAAAGATGAATGGCCATCCAAAAAAGTGACCGGTTAAAAAAGAGTGGCCATTAAAGAAAAAATTTGACTGGTAAAAAAAATGGTCATAAAAAAAGTGAAAAAAATTGGCCGATAAAAAAGATAAATGGACATCAAAAAAAGTGACCGGTTAAAAAAGAGTGGCCATTAAAAAAACATTGGTCTACCAAAAAATAATTGGCCCGTAAAAAAAGACCAGTCGAAAAAAATTGGCCAGTAAAAAAGATAAATGGCCATCAAAAAAAGTGACCGGTTAAAAAAATTGCCCATTAAAAAAATGACTACAAAAAATTGGCCCGTAAAAAAGGAAAGACCAGTCAAACAAAATTGGTCAGTAAAAAAATGTATTGGCCATCACACAGTGAGTTGGAGGAGGCCGAGGAGGCGGAGGAGGAGGTGGAGGAGGTGGAGGAGGCGAAGGAGGAGGCAGAGGCGGAGGAGGCGGCGGAGGAGGAGGCGGAGGAGGAGGCGGAAGAGGTAGGTGGCCCGTAAAAAAAAGAGACCAGTAAAAGAATTGGCCAGTAAAAAAAGATGAGTCGCCATAAAAAAATGTGACTATTAAAAAAAATATACAAATATAAAACAATTAAATTCCCTTCTATGTGACTTTACCGAAAGAACCAGAATATGAATCGCTGCAGTCACGAAAGCTTTAGTTCAAAATGGTAAAAAAGTCAAACTGAAAAAATTGGCCAGTAAAAAAGATAATTGGCCATCAATAAAAAGTGACTGGTTAAAAAAGAGTGGCCATTAAAGAAAAAATTTGACTGGTAAAAAAAAATGGTCATGAAAAAAGTGAAAAAAATTGGTGGGTAAAAAAGATAAATGGCCATCAAAAAAGTGACCGGTTAAAAAAGAGTGGCCATTAAAGTAAAAATTTGACTGGTAAAAAAAATGGTCATAAAAAAAGTGAAAAAAATTGGCCGATAAAAAAGATAAATGGCTATCAAAAAAAGTGACTGGTAAAAAAAATAAAAGAATAGAAATATAAAACAATTAAATTCCCTTCTACGTGACTTTACCGAAAGAACCAAGAATATGAATCCCTGCAGTCACGAAAGCTTTAATTCAAAATGGTAAAAAAGTCAAACTGAAAAAATTGGCCAGTAAAAAAGATGAATGGCCATCAAAAAAAGTGACCGGTTAAAAAAGGGTGGCCATTAAAGAAAAAATTTGACTGGTAAAAAAAAAATGGTCATGAAAAAAGTGAAAAAAATTGGCCGGTAAAAAGATGAATGGCCATCCAAAAAAGTGACCGGTTAATGAATCCTGCAGTGACCGGTTAATGAATCCCTGCAGTCACGAAAGCTTTACTTCAAAATGGTAAAAAAAGTCAAACTGAAAAAATTGGCCAGTAAAAAAGATAATTGACCATCAAAAAAGTGACTGATTAAAAAAGAGTGGCCATTAAAGAAAAAATTTGACTGGTAAAAAAAATGGTCATGAAAAAAGTGAAAAAATTGGCCGGGAAAAAAGATAAATGGCCATCAAAAAAAGTGACCGGTTAAAAAAGAGTGGCCATTAAAAAAATAGTGGCCGATCAAAAATGAATTGGCCCATAAAAAAAAGACCGGTCGAAAAAAATTGGTCGGTAAAAAAGATGAATGGCCATCCAAAAAGTGACCGGTTAAAAAAGAGTGGCCATTAAAGTAAAAATTTGACTGTTAAAAAAAATGGTCATAAAAAAAGTGAAAAAAATTGGCTGATAAAAAAGATAAATGGCTATCAAAAAAAGTGACCGGTTAAAAAAATTGCCCATTAAAAAAGTGACTACAGAAAATTGGCCCGTAAAAAAGGAAAGACCAGTCAAACAAAATTGGTCCGTAAAAAAATGTATTGGCCATCACATAGTGAGGTGGAGGAGGCGGAGGAGGTGGAGGAGGAGGTGGAGGAGGCGGTGGAGGAGGCGGAGGAGGAGGCGGAGGAGGAGGTGGAGGAGGAGACGGAGGCGGAGGAGGCCGAGGAGGAGGAGGCGGTGGAGGAGGCGGAGGAGGAGGCGGAGGAGGAGGAGGAGGCGGAAGAGGTAGGTGGCCCGTAAAAAAAGAGACCAGTAAAAGAATTGGCCAGTAAAAAAAGATGAATGGCCATAAAAAATTTGACTGGTAAAAAAAAAAAAATAATAGAAATATAAAACAATTAAATTCCGTTCTACATGACTTCACCAAAAGAACCAAGAATATGAATCACTGCAGTCACGAAAGCTTTAATTCAAAATGGTAAAAAAAGTCAAACTGAAAAAATTGGCCAGTAAAAAAGATAATTGACCATCAAAAAAAGTGACTGATTAAAAAAGAGTGGCCATTAAAGAAAAAATTTGACTGGTAAAAAAAATGGTCATGAAAAAATTGAAACAATTGGCCGGGAAAAAAGATAAATGGCCATCAAAAAAATTGACCGGTTAAAAAAGAGTGGCCATTAAAAAAATAGTGGCCGATCAAAAATGAATTGGCCCATAAAAAAAAGACCGGTCGAAAAAAATTGGCCGGTAAAAAAGATGAATGGCCATCCAAAAAAGTGACCGGTTAAAAAAGAGTGGCCATTATAGAAAAAATTTGACTGGTAAAAAAAATGGTCATAAAAAAGTGAAAAAAATGGGCCGATAAAAAAGATAAATGGCCATCAAAAAAGTGACTGGTTAAAAAAATTGCCCATTAAAAAAAGTGACTACAAAAAATTGGCCCGTAAAAAAGGAAAGACCAGTCAAACAAAATTGGTCCATAAAAAAATGTATTGGCCATCACACAGTGAGGTGGAGGAGGCGGAGGAGGTGGAGGAGGAGGTGGAGGAGGCGGTGGAGGAGGCGGAGGAGGAGGCGGAGGAGGAGGTGGAGGAGGAGACGGAGGCGGAGGAAGCGGAGGAGGAGGAGGTGGTGGAGGAGGCGGAGGAGGAGGCGGAGGAGGAGGAGGAGGCGGAAGAGGTAGGTGGCCCGTAAAAAAAGAGACCAGTAAAAGAATTGGCCAGTAAAAAAAGATGAATGGCCATAAAAAATTTGACTGGTAAAAAAAATAAAATAATAGAAATATAAAACAATTAAATTCCGTTCTACATGACTTCACCAAAAGAACCAAGAATATGAATCACTGCAGTCACGAAAGCTTTAATTCAAAATGGTAAAAAAAGTCAAACTGAAAAAATTGGCCAGTAAAAAAGATAATTGACCATAAAAAAGTGACTGATTAAAAAAGAGTGGCCATTAAAGAAAAAATTTGACTGGTAAAAAAAATGGTCATGAAAAAATTGAAACAATTGGCCGGGAAAAAAGATAAATGGCCATCAAAAAAATTGACCGGTTAAAAAAGAGTGGCCATTAAAAAAACAGTGGCCGATCAAAAATGAATTGGCCCATAAAAAAAAGACCGGTCGAAAAAAATTGGCCGGTAAAAAAGATGAATGGCCATCCAAAAAAGTGACCGGTTAAAAAAGAGTGGCCATTATAGAAAAAATTTGACTGGTAAAAAAAATGGTCATAAAAAAGTGAAAAAAATGGACGATAAAAAAGATAAATGGCCATCAAAAAAGTGACTGGTTAAAAAAGAGTGGGCATTAAAAAAACAGTGGCCTACCAAAAAATAATTGGCCCGTAAAAAAAGACCAGTCAAAAAAAATTGGCCAGTAAAAAAGATAAGTGGCCATCAAAAAAAGTGACTGGTTAAAAAAGAGGGGCCATTAAAGAAAAAAATTGACTGGTAAAAAAAATGGTCATGAAAAAAGTGAAAAAAATTGGCCGGTAAAAAAGATAAATGGCCATCAAAAAAAGTGACCGGTTAAAAAAGAGTGGCCATTAAAAAATAGCGGCCTACCAAAAAATAATTGGCGCGTAAAAAAAACAGTCGAAAAAAATTGGCCAGTAAAAAAGATAAGTGGCCATCAAAAAAGTGACCGGTTAAAAAAATTGCCCATTAAAAAAAGTGACTACAAAAAATTGGCCCGTAAAAAAGGAAGGACGAGTCAAACAAAATTGGTCAGTAAAAAAATGTATTGGCCATCACACAGTGAGGTGGAGTAGGCGGAGGAGGTGGAGGAGGAGGCGGAGGAGGCGGAGGAGGCAGAGGAGGAGGCAGAGGCGGAGGAGGAGGCGGTAGAGGTAGGTGGCCCGTAAAAAAAGAGACCAGTAAAAGAATTGGCCAGTAAAAAAAGATGAGTGGCCATAAAAAAATTGACTGGTAAAAAAAATAAAAGAATAGCAATATAAAACAATTAAATTCCCTTCTACGTTACTTTACCGAAAGAACCAAGAATATGAATCCCTGCAGTCACGAAAGCTTTAATTCAAAATGGTAAAAAAGTCAAACTGAAAAAATTGGCCAGTAAAAAAGATAATTGGCCATCAAAAAAAGTGACTGATTAAAAAAGGGTGGCCATTAAAGAAAAAATTTGACTGGTACAAAAAAAATGGTCATGAAAAAATTGAAAAAAATGGGCCGGGAAAAAAGATAAATGGCCATCAAAAAAATTGACCGGTTAAAAAAGAGTGGCCATTAAAAAAATAGTGGCCGATCAAAAATGAATTGGCCCATAAAAAAAAGACCGGTCGAAAAAAATTGGCCGGTAAAAAAGATGAATGGCCATCCAAAAAAGTGACCGGTTAAAAAAGAGTGGCCATTATAGAAAAAATTTGACTGGTAAAAAAAATGGTCATAAAAAAGTGAAAAAATGGGCCGATAAAAAAGATAAATGGCCATCAAAAAAAGTGACCGGTTAAAAAAGAGTGGGCATTAAAAAAACAGTGGCCTTCCAAAAAATAATTGGCCCGTAAAAAAAGACCAGTCAAAAAAAATTGGCCAGTAAAAAAGATAAGTGGCCATCAAAAAAAGTGACTGGTTAAAAAAGAGGGGCCATTAAAGAAAAAATTTGACTGGTAAAAAAAATGGTCATAAAAAAGTGAAAAAAATTGGCCGGTAAAAAAGATAAATGGCCATCAAAAAAAGTGACCGGTTAAAAAAGAGTGGCCATTAAAAAATAGCGGCCTACCAAAAAATAATTGGCGCGTAAAAAAAAGTCTAAAAAAATTGGCCAGTAAAAAGGATAAGTGGCCATCAAAAAAGTGACCGGTTAAAAAAATTGCCCATTAAAAAAAGTGACTACAAAAAATTGGCCCGTAAAAAAGGAAGGACGAGTCAAACAAAATTGGTCAGTAAAAAAATGTATTGGCCATCACACAGTGAGGTGGAGTAGGCGGAGGAGGTGGAGGAGGAGGCGGAGGAGGCGGAGGAGGAGGCAGAGGCGGAGGAGGAGGCGGTAGAGGTAGGTGGCCCGTAAAAAAGAGACCAGTAAAAGAATTGGCCAGTAAAAAAAGATGAGTGGCCATAAAAAAATTGACTGGTAAAAAAAATAAAAGAATAGAAATAACCCAAAAACCTTTATTATGAATAATATTGGTCGCGAAAGCCTACGTGTTAAACTGAAATATAAAACAATTAAATTCCCTTCTACGTGACTTTACCGAAAGAACCAAGAATATGAATCCCTGCAGTCACGAAAGCTTTAATTCAAAATGGTAAAAAAGTCAAACTGAAAAAATTGGCCAGTAAAAAAGATGAATGGCCATCAAAAAAAGTGACCGGTTAAAAAAGGGTGGCCATTAAAGAAAAAATTTGACTGGTAAAAAAAATGGTCATAAAAAAAGTGAAAAAAATTGGCCGATAAAAAAGATAAAGGGCTATCAAAAAAAATGACCGGTAAAAAAAATTGCCCATTAAAAAAAGTGTCTACAAAAAATTGGCCTGTAAAAAAGGAAAGACCAGTCAAACAAAATTGGTCCGTAAAAAAATGTATTGGCCATCACACAGTGAGGTGGAGGAGGCGGAGGAGGTGGAAGAAGAGGTGGAGGAGGCGGTGGAGGAGGTGGAGGAGGAGGCGGAGGAGGAGGTGGAGGAGGAGACGGAGGAGGCGGAGGAGGAGGAGGCGGTGGAGGAGGCGGAGGAGGAGGCGGAGGAGGAGGAGGCGGAAGAGGTAGGTGGCCCGTAAAAAAAAGAGACCAGTAAAAGAATTGGCCAGTAAAAAAAGATGAATGGCCATAAAAAATTTGACTGGTAAAAAAAAAAAAATAATAGAAATATAAAACAATTAAATTCCGTTCTACATGACTTCACCGAAAGAACCAAGAATATGAATCCCTGCAGTCACGAAAGCTTTAATTCAAAATGGTAAAAAAAGTCAAACTGAAAAAATTGGCCAGTAAAAAAGATAATTGACCATCAAAAAAAGTGACTGATTAAAAAAGAGTGGCCATTAAAGAAAAAATTTGACTGGTAAAAAAAATGGTCATGAAAAAATTGAAAAAATTGGCCTGGAAAAAAGATAAATGGCCATCAAAAAAATTTACCGGTTAAAAAAGAGTGGCCATTGAAAAAATAGTGGCCGATCAAAAATGAATTGGCCCATAAAAAAAAGACCGGTCGAAAAAAATTGGCCGGTAAAAAAGATGAATGGCCATCCAAAAAAGTGACCGGTTAAAAAAGAGTGGCCATTATAGAAAAAATTTGACTGGTAAAAAAAATGGTCATAAAAAAGTGAAAAAAATGGGCCGATAAAAAAGATAAATGGCTATCAAAAAAAGTGACCGGTAAAAAAAATTGCCCATTAAAAAAAGTGACTACAAAAAATTGGCCTGTAAAAAAGGAAAGACCAGTCAAACAAAATTGGTCCGTAAAAAAATGTATTGGCCATCACACAGTGAGGTGGAGGAGGTGGAGGAGGTGGAGGAGGAGGTGGAGGAGGCGGTGGAGGAGGCGGAGGAGGAGGCGGAGGAGGCGGAGGAGGAGGCGGAGGAGGAGGAGACGGAGGCGGAGGAGGCGGAGGAGGAGGAGGCGGTGGAGGAGGCGGAGGAGGAGGCGGAGGAGGAGGAGGCGGAAGAGGTAGGTGGCCCGTAAAAAAAGAGACCAGTAAAAGAATTGGCCAGTAAAAAAAGATGAATGGCCATAAAAAATTTGACTGGTAAAAAAAATAAAATAATAGAAATATAAAACAATTAAATTCCGTTCTACATGACTTCACCGAAAGAACCAAGAATATGAATCCCTGCAGTCACGAAAGCTTTAATTCAAAATGGTAAAAAAAGTCAAACTGAAAAAATTGGCCAGTAAAAAAATAATTGACCATCAAAAAAAGTGACTGATTAAAAAAGAGTGGCCATTAAAGAAAAAATTTGACTGGTAAAAAAAATGGTCATGAAAAAATTGAAAAAATTGGCCTGGAAAAAAGATAAATGGCCATCAAAAAAATTGACCGGTTAAAAAAGAGTGGCCATTAAAAAAATAGTGGCCGATCAAAAATGAATTGGCCCATAAAAAAAAGACCGGTCAAAAAAAATTGGCCGGTAAAAAAGATGAATGGCCATCCAAAAAAGTGACCGGTTAAAAAAGAGTGGCCATTATAGAAAAAATTTGACTGGTAAAAAAAATGGTCATGAAAAAAGTGAAAAAAATGGGCCGATAAAAAAGATAAATGGCCATCAAAAAAGTGACCGGTTAAAAAAGAGTGGGCATTAAAAAAACCGTGGCCTACCAAAAAATAATTGGCCCGTAAAAAAAGACCAGTCAAAAAAAATTGGCCAGTAAAAAAGATAAGTGGCCATCAAAAAAAGTGACTGGTTAAAAAAGAGGGGCCATTAAAGAGAAAATTGACTGGTAAAAAAAAATGGTCATGAAAAAAGTGAAAAAAATTGGCCGGTAAAAAAGGAAGGACCAGTCAAACAAAATTGGTCAGTAAAACAATGTATTGGCCATCACACAGTGAGGTGGAGTAGGCGGAGGAGGTGAAGGAGGAGGCGGAGGAGGCGGAGGAGGAGGCAGAGGCGGAGGAGGAGGCGGTAGAGGTAGGTGGCCTGTAAAAAAAGAGACCAGTAAAAGAATTGGCCAGTAAAAAAAGATGAGTGGCCATAAAAAAAATTGACTGGTAAAAAAAATAAAAGAATAGAAATATAAAACAATTAAATTCCCTTCTACGTGACTTTACCGAAAGAACCAAGAATATGAATCCCTGCAGTCACGAAAGCTTTAATTCAAAATGGTAAAAAAGTCAAACTGAAAAAATTGGCCAGTAAAAAAGATAATTGGCCATCAAAAAAAGTGACTGATTAAAAAAGGGTGGCCATTAAAGAAAAAATTTGACTGGTACAAAAAAAATGGTCATGAAAAAAGTGAAAAAAATTGGCCAGGAAAAAAGATAAATGGCCATCAAAAAAAGTGACCGGTTAAAAAAGAGTGGCCATTAAAAAAATAGTGGCCAATCAAAAATGAATTGGCCCATATAAAAAAGACCGGTCGAAAAAAAATGGCCAATAAAAAGATGAATGGCCATCCAAAAAAGTGACCGGTTAATGAATCCTGCAGTGACCGGTTAATGAATCCCTGCAGTCACGAAAGCTTTAATTCAAAATGGTAAAAAAAGTCAAACTGAAAAAAATGGCCAGTAAAAAAGATAATTGGCCATCAAGAAAAGTGACTGATTAAAAAAGAGTGGCCATTAAAGAAAAAATTTGACTGGTAAAAAAAAATGGCCATGAAAAAATTGGCCGGGAAAAAAGATAAATGGCCATCAAAAAAATTGACCGGTTAAAAAAGAGTGGCCATTAAAAAAATAGTGGCCGATCAAAAATGAATTGGCCCATAAAAAAAAGACCGGTCGAAAAAAATTGGCCGGTAAAAAAGATGAATGGCCATCCCAAAAAGTGACCGGTTAAAAAAGAGTGGCCATTATAGAAAAAATTTGACTGGTAAAAAAAATGGTCATGAAAAAAGTGAAAAAATTGGCTGGGAAAAAAGATAAATGGCCATCAAAAAAAGTGACTGGTTAAAAAAGAGTGGTCATTAAAGAAAAAATTTGACTGGTAAAAAAAAAATGGTCATGAAAAAAGTGAAAAAAATTGGCCGGTAAAAAGATGAATGGCCATCCAAAAAAGTGACCGGTTAATGAATCCTGCAGTGACCGGTTAATGAATCCCTGCAGTCACGAAAGCTTTAATTCAAAATGGTAACAAAAAGTCAAACTGAAAAAATTGGCCAGTAAAAAAGATAATTGGCCATCAAGAAAAGTGACTGATTAAAAAAGAGTGGCCATTAAAGAAAAAATTTGACTGGTAAAAAAAATGGTCATGAAAAAAGTGAAAAAATTGGCTGGGAAAAAAGATAAATGGCCATCAAAAAAAGTGACCGGTTAAAAAAGAGTGGGCATTAAAAAAACAGTGGCCTTCCAAAAAATAATTGGCCCGTAAAAAAAGACCAGTCAAAAAAAATTGGCCAGTAAAAAAGATAAGTGGCCATCAAAAAAAGTGACTGGTTAAAAAAGAGGGGCCATTAAAGAAAAAATTTGACTGGTAAAAAAAAATGGTCATGAAAAAAGTGAAAAAAATTGGCCGGTAAAAAAGATAAATGGCCATCAAAAAAGTGACCGGTTAAAAAAGAGTGGCCATTAAAAAATAGCGGCCTACCAAAAAATAATTGGCGCGTCAAAAAAAACAGTCGAAAAAAATTGGCCAGTAAAAAAGATAAGTGGCCATCAAAAAAAGTGACCGGTTAAAAAAGAGTGGCCATTAAAAAAATAGTGGCCGATCAAAAATGAATTGGCCCATAAAAAAAAGACCGGTCGAAAAAAATTGGTCGGTAAAAAAGATGAATGGCCATCCAAAAAGTGACCGGTTAAAAAAGAATGGCCATTAAAGTAAAAATTTGACTGGTAAAAAAAATGGTCATAAAAAAAGTGAAAAAAATTGGCCGATAAAAAAGATAAATGGCTATCAAAAAAAGTGACCGGTTAAAAAAATTGCCCATTAAAAAAAGTGACTACAAAAAATTGGCCCGTAAAAAAGGAAAGACCAGTCAAACAAAATTGGTCCGTAAAAAAATGTATTGGCCATCACACAGTGAGGTGGAGGAGGCGGAGGAGGTGGAGGAGGAGGTGGAGGAGGCGGTGGAGGAGGCGGAGAAGGAGGCGGAGGAGGAGGTGGAGGAGGAGACGGAGGCGGAGGAGGAGGAGGCGGAGGAGGAGGAGGCGGTGGAGGAGGCGGAGGCGGAGGAGGAGGAGGAGGCGGAAGAGGTAGGTGGCCCGTAAAAAAAGAGACCAGTAAAAGAATTGGCCAGTAAAAAAAGATGAATGGCCATAAAAAAATTTGACTGGTAAAAAAAATAAAATAATAGAAATATAAAACAATTAAATTCCCTTCTACATGACTTCACCGAAAGAACCAAGAATATGAATCCCTGCAGTCACGAAAGCTTTAATTCAAAATGGTAAAAAAAGTCAAACTGAAAAAATTGGCCAGTAAAAAAGATAATTGGCCATCAAGAAAAGTGACTGATTAAAAAAGAGTGGCCATTAAAGAAAAAATTTGACTGGTAAAAAAAAATGGTCATGAAAAAAGTGAAAAAATTGGCCGGGAAAAAAAATAAATGGCCATCAAAAAAAGTGACCGGTTAAAAAAGAGTGGCCATTAAAAAAAGTAGTGGCCGATCAAAAATGAATTGGCCCATAAAAAAAAGACCGGTCGAAAAAAATTGGCCGGTAAAAAAGATAAGTGGCCATCAAAAAAGTGACCGGTTAAAAAAATTGCCCATTAAAAAAAGTGACTACAAAAAATTGGCCCGTAAAAAAGGAAGGACCAGTCAAACAAAATTGGTCAGTAAAAAAATGTATTGGCCATCACAGTGAGGTGGAGGAGGCGGAGGAGGTGGAGGAGGGGGCGGAGGAGGCAGAGGCAGAGGCGGAGGAGGAGGCAGAAGAGGTAGGTGGCCCGTAAAAAAAGAGACCAGTAAAAGAATTGGCCAGTAAAAAAAGATCAGTGGCCATGAAAAAAATTGACTGGTAAAAAAAATAAAAGAATAGAAATATAAAACAATTAAATTCCCTTCTACGTGACTTTACCGAAATAACCAATAATATGAATCCCTTCAGTCACGAAAGCTTTAATTCAAAATGGAAAAAAGTCAAACTGAAAAAATTGGTCAGTAAAAAAGATAATTGGCCATCAAAAAAAGTGACTGATTAAAAAAGAGTGGCCATTAAAGAAAAAAATTGACTGGTAAAAAAAAAATGGTCATGAAAAAAGTGAAAAAAATTGGCCGGGAAAAAAGATAATTGGCCATCATAAAAAGTGACCGGTTAAAAAAGAGTGGCCATTAAAAAAATAGTGGCCGATCAAAAATGAATTGGCCCATAAAAAAAAGACCGGTCGAAAAAAATTGGCTGGTAAAAAAGATGAATGGCCATCCAAAAAAGTGACCGGTTAAAAAAGAGTGGCCATTAAAGAAAAAATTTGACTGGTAAAAAAAATGGTCATAAAAAAGTGAAAAAAATTGGCCGATGAAAAAGATAAATGGCCATCAAAAAAAGTGACCGGTTAAAAAAGAGTGCCCATTAAAAAAACATTGGTCTACCAAAAAATAATTGGCCTGTAAAAAAAGACCAGTCGAAAAAAATTGGCCAGTAAAAAAGATAAATGGCCATCAAAAAAAGTGACCGGTTAAAAAAATTGCCCATTAAAAAAAGTGACTACAAAAAATTGGCCCGTAAAAAAGGAAAGACCAGTCAAACAAAATTGGTCAGTAAAAAAATGTATTGGCCATCACACAGTGAGTTGGAGGAGGCGGAGGAGGCGGAGGAGGAGGCGGAGGAGGAGGCGGAGGAGGCGGAGGAGGAGGCAGAGGCGGAGGAGGAGGCGGGGGAGGAGGCGGAGGAGGAGGCGGAGGAGGAGGCGGAAGAGGTAGGTGGCCCGTAAAAAAAGAGACCAGTAAAAGAATTGGCCAGTAAAAAAAGATGAGTCGCCATAAAAAAATATGACTATTAAAAAAAAAATTCAAATATAAAACAATTAAATTCCCTTCTATGTGACTTTACCGAAATAACCAGAATATGAATCGCTGCAGTCACGAAAGCTTTAGTTCAAAATGGTAAAAAAGTCAAACTGAAAAAATTGGCCAGTAAAAAAGATAATTGGCCATCAAGAAAAGTGACTGATTAAAAAAGAGTGGCCATTAAAGAAAAAATTTGACTGGTAAAAAAAAATGGTCATGAAAAAAGTGAAAAAAATTGTCCGGTAAAAAAGATAAATGGCCATCAAAAAAGTGACCGGTTAAAAAAGAGTGGCCATTAAAAAAAAAGTGGTCGATCAAAAATTAATTGGCCCATAAAAAAATGACCAGTCAAAAAAAATTGGCCGTTAAAAAGATGAATGGCCATCAAAAAAAGTGACCGGTTAAAAAAGAGTGGCCATTAAAGAAAAAATTTGACTGGTAAAAAAAAAATGGTCATGAAAAAAGTGAAAAAAATTGGCCGGTAAAAAGATGAATGGCCATCCAAAAAAGTGACCGGTTAATGAATCCTGCAGTGACCGGTTAATGAATCCCTGCAGTCACGAAAGCTTTAATTCAAAATGGTAACAAAAAGTCAAACTGAAAAAATTGGCCAGTAAAAAAGATAATTGGCCATCAAGAAAAGTGACTGATTAAAAAAGAGTGGCCATTAAAGAAAAAATTTGACTGGTAAAAAAAATGGTCATGAAAAAAGTGAAAAAATTGGCCGGGAAAAAAGATAAATGGCCATCAAAAAAGTGACTGGTTAAAAAAGAGTGGCCATTAAAAAAATAGTGGCCGATCAAAAATGAATTGGCCCATAAAAAAAAGACCGGTCGAAAAAAATTGGTCGGTAAAAAAGATGAATGGCCATCCAAAAAGTGACCGGTTAAAAAAGAATGGCCATTAAAGTAAAAATTTGACTGGTAAAAAAAATGGTCATAAAAAAAGTGAAAAAAATTGGCCGATAAAAAAGATAAATGGCTATCAAAAAAAGTGACCGGTTAAAAAAATTGCCCATTAAAAAAAGTGACTACAAAAAATTGGCCCGTAAAAAAGGAAAGACCAGTCAAACAAAATTGGTCCGTAAAAAAATGTATTGGCCATCACACAGTGAGGTGGAGGAGGCGGAGGAGGTGGAGGAGGAGGTGGAGGAGGCGGTGGAGGAGGCAGAGGAGGAGGCGGAGGAGGAGGTGGAGGAGGAGACGGAGGTGGAGGAGGAGGAGGCGGAGGAGGAGGAGGCGGTGGAGGAGGCGGAGGCGGAGGAGGAGGAGGAGGTGGAAGAGGTAGGTGGCCCGTAAAAAAAGAGACCAGTAAAAGAATTGGCCAGTAAAAAAGGATGAATGGCCATAAAAAATTTGACTGGTAAAAAATAAAATAATAGAAATATAAAACAATTAAATTCCGTTCTACATGACTTCACCGAAAGAACCAAGAATATGAATCCCTGCAGTCACGAAAGCTTTAATTCAAAATGGTAAAAAAAGTCAAACTGAAAAAATTGGCCAGTAAAAAAGATAATTGACCATCAAAAAAAGTGATTGATTAAAAAAGAGTGGCCATTAAAGAAAAAATTTGACTGGTAAAAAAAATGGTCATGAAAAAATTGAAAAAATTGGCCGGGAAAAAAGATAAATGGCCATCAAAAAAATTGACTGGTTAAAAAAGAGTGGCCATTAAAAAAATAGTGGCCGATCAAAAATGAATTGGCCCATAAAAAAAGACCGGTCGAAAAAAATTGGCCGGTAAAAAAGATGAATGGCCATCCAAAAAAGTGACCGGTTAAAAAAGAGTGGCCATTATAGAAAAAATTTGACTGGTAAAAAAAATGGTCATAAAAAAGTGAAAAAAAATGGGCCGATAAAAAAGAGAAATGGCCATCAAAAAAAGTGACCGGTTAAAAAAGAGTGGGCATTAAAAAAACAGTGGCCTACCAAAAAATAATTGGCCCATAAAAAAAGACCAGTCAAAAAAAATTGGCCAGTAAAAAAGATAAGTGGCCATCAAAAAAAGTGACTGGTTAAAAAAGAGGGGCCATTAAAGAAAAAATGTGACTGGTAAAAATAAATGGTCATGAAAAAAGTGAAAAAAATTGGCCGGTAAAAAAGATAAATGGCCATCAAAAAAAGTGACCGGTTAAAAAAGAGTGGCCATTAAAAAATAGCGGCCTACCAAAAAATAATTGGCGCGTAAAAAAAAACAGTCGAAAAAAATTGGCCAGTAAAAAAGATAAGTGGCCATCAAAAAAGTGACCGGTTAAAAAAATTGCCCATTAAAAAAAGTGACTACAAAAAATTTGCCCGTAAAAAAGGAAGGACCAGTCAAACAAAATTGGTCAGTAAAAAAATGTATTGGCCATCACACAGTGAGGTGGAGTAGGCGGAGGAGGTGGAGGAGGAGGCGGAGGAGGCAGAGGAGGCGGAGGAGGAGGCAGAGGCGGAGGAGGAGGCGGAAGAGGTAGGTGGCCCGTAAAAAAAGAGACCAGTAAAAGAATTGGCCAGTAAAAAAAGATGAGTGGCCATAAAAAAAATTGACTGGTAAAAAAAATAAAAGAATAGAAATATAAAACAATCAAATTCCCTTCTACGTGACTTTACCGAAAGAACCAAGAATATGAATCCCTGCATTCACGAAAGCTTTAATTCAAAATGGTAAAAAAGTCAAACTGAAAAAATTGGCCAGTAAAAAAGATAATTGGCCATCAAAAAAAGTGACTGATTAAAAAAGGGTGGCCATTAAAGAAAAAATTTGACTGGTACAAAAAAAATGGTCATGAAAAAAGTGAAAAAAATTGGCCGGGAAAAAAGATAAATGGCCATCAAAAAAAGTGACCGGTTAAAAAAGAGTGGCCATTAAAAAAATAGTGGCCAATCAAAAATGAATTGGCCCAAATAAAAAAGACCGGTCGAAAAAAAATGGCCGATAAAAAGATGAATGGCCATCCAAAAAAGTGACCGGTTAATGAATCCTGCAGTGACCGGTTAATGAATCCCTGCAGTCACGAAAGCTTTAATTCAAAATGGTAAAAAAAGTCAAACTGAAAAAAATGGCCAGTAAAAAAGATAATTGGCCATCAAGAAAAGTGACTGATTAAAAAAGAGTGGCCATTAAAGAAAAAATTTGACTGGTAAAAAAAAATGGTCATGAAAAAATTGAAAAAATTGGCCGGGAAAAAAGATAAATGGCCATCAAAAAAATTGACCGGTTAAAAAAGAGTGGCCATTAAAAAAATAGTGGCCGATCAAAAATGAATTGGCCCATAAAAAAAAGACCGGTCGAAAAAAATTGGCCGGTAAAAAAGATGAATGGCCATCCAAAAAAGTGACCGGTTAAAAAAGAGTGGCCATTATAGAAAAAATTTGACTGGTAAAAAAAATGGTCATGAAAAAAGTGAAAAAATTGGCTGGGAAAAAAGATAAATGGCCATCAAAAAAAGTGACTGGTTAAAAAAGAGTGGTCATTAAAGAAAAAATTTGACTGGTAAAAAAAAAATGGTCATGAAAAAAGTGAAAAAAATTGGCCGGTAAAAAGATGAATGGCCATCCAAAAAAGTGACCGGTTAATGAATCCTGCAGTGACCGGTTAATGAATCCCTGCAGTCACGAAAGCTTTAATTCAAAATGGTAACAAAAAGTCAAACTGAAAAAATTGGCCAGTAAAAAAGATAATTGGCCATCAAGAAAAGTGACTGATTAAAAAAGAGTGGCCATTAAAGAAAAAATTTGACTGGTAAAAAAAATGGTCATGAAAAAAGTGAAAAAATTGGCCGGGAAAAAAGATAAATGGCCATCAAAAAAAGTGACCGGTTAAAAAAGAGTGGGCATTAAAAAAACAGTGGCCTTCCAAAAAATAATTGGCCCGTAAAAAAAGACCAGTCAAAAAAAATTGGCCAGTAAAAAAGATAAGTGGCCATCAAAAAAAGTGACTGGTTAAAAAAGAGGGGCCATTAAAGAAAAAATTTGACTGGTAAAAAAAAATGGTCATGAAAAAAGTGAAAAAAATTGGCCGGTAAAAAAGATAAATGGCCATCAAAAAAGTGACCGGTTAAAAAAGAGTGGCCATTAAAAAATAGCGGCCTACCAAAAAATAATTGGCGCGTCAAAAAAAACAGTCGAAAAAAATTGGCCAGTAAAAAAGATGAGTGGCCATCAAAAAAAGTGACCGGTTAAAAAGAGTGGCCATTAAAAAAATAGTGGCCGATCAAAAATGAATTGGCCCATAAAAAAAAGACCGGTCGAAAAAAATTGGTCGGTAAAAAAGATAAATGGCCATCAAAAAAAGTGACCGGTTAAAAAAGAGTGCCCATTAAAAAAACATTGGTCTACCAAAAAATAATTGGCCTGTAAAAAAAGACCAGTCGAAAAAAATTGGCCAGTAAAAAAGATAAATGGCCATCAAAAAAAGTGACCGGTTAAAAAAATTGCCCATTAAAAAAAGTGACTACAAAAAATTGGCCCGTAAAAAAGGAAAGACCAGTCAAACAAAATTGGTCAGTAAAAAAATGTATTGGCCATCACACAGTGAGTTGGAGGAGGCGGAGGAGGCGGAGGAGGAGGCGGAGGAGGAGGCGGAGGAGGCGGAGGAGGAGGCAGAGGCGGAGGAGGAGGCGGGGGAGGAGGCGGAGGAGGAGGCGGAGGAGGAGGCGGAAGAGGTAGGTGGCCCGTAAAAAAAGAGACCAGTAAAAGAATTGGCCAGTAAAAAAAGATGAGTCGCCATAAAAAAATATGACTATTAAAAAAAAAATTCAAATATAAAACAATTAAATTCCCTTCTATGTGACTTTACCGAAATAACCAGAATATGAATCGCTGCAGTCACGAAAGCTTTAGTTCAAAATGGTAAAAAAGTCAAACTGAAAAAATTGGCCAGTAAAAAAGATAATTGGCCATCAAGAAAAGTGACTGATTAAAAAAGAGTGGCCATTAAAGAAAAAATTTGACTGGTAAAAAAAAATGGTCATGAAAAAAGTGAAAAAAATTGTCCGGTAAAAAAGATAAATGGCCATCAAAAAAGTGACCGGTTAAAAAAGAGTGGCCATTAAAAAAAAAGTGGTCGATCAAAAATTAATTGGCCCATAAAAAAATGACCAGTCAAAAAAAATTGGCCGTTAAAAAGATGAATGGCCATCAAAAAAAGTGACCGGTTAAAAAAGAGTGGCCATTAAAGAAAAAATTTGACTGGTAAAAAAAAAATGGTCATGAAAAAAGTGAAAAAAATTGGCTGGTAAAAAGATGAATGGCCATCCAAAAAAGTGACCGGTTAATGAATCCTGCAGTGACCGGTTAATGAATCCCTGCAGTCACGAAAGCTTTAATTCAAAATGGTAACAAAAAGTCAAACTGAAAAAATTGGCCAGTAAAAAAGATAATTGGCCATCAAGAAAAGTGACTGATTAAAAAAGAGTGGCCATTAAAGAAAAAATTTGACTGGTAAAAAAAATGGTCATGAAAAAAGTGAAAAAATTGGCCGGGAAAAAAGATAAATGGCCATCAAAAAAAGTGACTGGTTAAAAAAGAGTGGCCATTAAAAAAATAGTGGCCGATCAAAAATGAATTGGCCCATAAAAAAAAGACCGGTCGAAAAAAATTGGTCGGTAAAAAAGATGAATGGCCATCCAAAAAGTGACCGGTTAAAAAAGAATGGCCATTAAAGTAAAAATTTGACTGGTAAAAAAAATGGTCATAAAAAAAGTGAAAAAAATTGGCCGATAAAAAAGATAAATGGCTATCAAAAAAAGTGACCGGTTAAAAAAATTGCCCATTAAAAAAAGTGACTACAAAAAATTGGCCCGTAAAAAAGGAAAGACCAGTCAAACAAAATTGGTCCGTAAAAAAATGTATTGGCCATCACACAGTGAGGTGGAGGAGGCGGAGGAGGTGGAGGAGGAGGTGGAGGAGGCGGTGGAGGAGGCGGAGGAGGAGGCGGAGGAGGAGGTGGAGGAGGAGACGGAGGTGGAGGAGGAGGAGGCGGAGGAGGAGGAGGCGGTGGAGGAGGCGGAGGCGGAGGAGGAGGAGGAGGTGGAAGAGGTAGGTGGCCCGTAAAAAAAGAGACCAGTAAAAGAATTGGCCAGTAAAAAAGGATGAATGGCCATAAAAAAATTGACTGGTAAAAAATAAAATAATAGAAATATAAAACAATTAAATTCCGTTCTACATGACTTCACCGAAAGAACCAAGAATATGAATCCCTGCAGTCACGAAAGCTTTAATTCAAAATGGCAAAAAAAGTCAAACTGAAAAAATTGGCCAGTAAAAAAGATAATTGACCATCAAAAAAAGTGATTGATTAAAAAAGAGTGGCCATTAAAGAAAAAATTTGACTGGTAAAAAAAATGGTCATGAAAAAATTGAAAAAATTGGCCGGGAAAAAAGATAAATGGCCATCAAAAAAATTGACTGGTTAAAAAAGAGTGGCCATTAAAAAAATAGTGGCCGATCAAAAATGAATTGGCCCATAAAAAAAGACCGGTCGAAAAAAATTGGCCGGTAAAAAAGATGAATGGCCATCCAAAAAAGTGACCGGTTAAAAAAGAGTGGCCATTATAGAAAAAATTTGACTGGTAAAAAAAATGGTCATAAAAAAGTGAAAAAAAATGGGCCGATAAAAAAGAGAAATGGCCATCAAAAAAAGTGACCGGTTAAAAAAGAGTGGGCATTAAAAAAACAGTGGCCTACCAAAAAATAATTGGCCCATAAAAAAAGACCAGTCAAAAAAAATTGGCCAGTAAAAAAGATAAGTGGCCATCAAAAAAAGTGACTGGTTAAAAAAGAGGGGCCATTAAAGAAAAAATGTGACTGGTAAAAATAAATGGTCATGAAAAAAGTGAAAAAAATTGGCCGGTAAAAAAGATAAATGGCCATCAAAAAAAGTGACCGGTTAAAAAAGAGTGGCCATTAAAAAATAGCGGCCTACCAAAAAATAATTGGCGCGTAAAAAAAAACAGTCGAAAAAAATTGGCCAGTAAAAAAGATAAGTGGCCATCAAAAAAGTGACCGGTTAAAAAAATTGCCCATTAAAAAAAGTGACTACAAAAAATTTGCCCGTAAAAAAGGAAGGACCAGTCAAACAAAATTGGTCAGTAAAAAAATGTATTGGCCATCACACAGTGAGGTGGAGTAGGCGGAGGAGGTGGAGGAGGAGGCGGAGGAGGCAGAGGAGGCGGAGGAGGAGGCAGAGGCGGAGGAGGAGGCGGAAGAGGTAGGTGGCCCGTAAAAAAAGAGACCAGTAAAAGAATTGGCCAGTAAAAAAAGATGAGTGGCCATAAAAAAAATTGACTGGTAAAAAAAATAAAAGTATAGAAATATAAAACAATCAAATTCCCTTCTACGTGACTTTACCGAAAGAACCAAGAATATGAATCCCTGCAGTCACGAAAGCTTTAATTCAAAATGGTAAAAAAGTCAAACTGAAAAAATTGGCCAGTAAAAAAGATAATTGGCCATCAAAAAAAGTGACTGATTAAAAAAGGGTGGCCATTAAAGAAAAAATTTGACTGGTACAAAAAAAATGGTCATGAAAAAAGTGAAAAAAATTGGCCGGGAAAAAAGATAAATGGCCATCAAAAAAAGTGACCGGTTAAAAAAGAGTGGCCATTAAAAAAATAGTGGCCAATCAAAAATGAATTGGCCCAAATAAAAAAGACCGGTCGAAAAAAAATGGCCGATAAAAAGATGAATGGCCATCCAAAAAAGTGACCGGTTAATGAATCCTGCAGTGACCGGTTAATGAATCCCTGCAGTCACGAAAGCTTTAATTCAAAATGGTAAAAAAAGTCAAACTGAAAAAAATGGCCAGTAAAAAAGATAATTGGCCATCAAGAAAAGTGACTGATTAAAAAAGAGTGGCCATTAAAGAAAAAATTTGACTGGTAAAAAAAAATGGTCATGAAAAAATTGGCCGGGAAAAAAGATAAATGGCCATCAAAAAAATTGACCGGTTAAAAAAGAGTGGCCATTAAAAAAATAGTGGCCGATCAAAAATGAATTGGCCCATAAAAAAAAGACCGGTCGAAAAAAATTGGCCGGTAAAAAAGATGAATGGCCATCCAAAAAAGTGACCGGTTAAAAAAGAGTGGCCATTATAGAAAAAATTTGACTGGTAAAAAAAATGGTCATGAAAAAAGTGAAAAAATTGGCTGGGAAAAAAGATAAATGGCCATCAAAAAAAGTGACTGGTTAAAAAAGAGTGGTCATTAAAGAAAAAATTTGACTGGTAAAAAAAAAATGGTCATGAAAAAAGTGAAAAAAATTGGCCGGTAAAAAGATGAATGGCCATCCAAAAAAGTGACCGGTTAATGAATCCTGCAGTGACCGGTTAATGAATCCCTGCAGTCATGAAAGCTTTAATTCAAAATGGTAACAAAAAGTCAAACTGAAAAAATTGGCCAGTAAAAAAGATAATTGGCCATCAAGAAAAGTGACTGATTAAAAAAGAGTGGCCATTAAAGAAAAAATTAGACTGGTAAAAAAAAATGGTCATGAAAAAAGTGAAAAAATTGGCTGGGAAAAAAGATAAATGGCCATCAAAAAAAGTGACTGGTTAAAAAAGAGTGGTCATTAAAGAAAAAATTTGACTGGTAAAAAAAAAATGGTCATGAAAAAAGTGAAAAAAATTGGCCGGTAAAAAGATGAATGGCCATCCAAAAAAGTGACCGGTTAATGAATCCTGCAGTGACCGGTTAATGAATCCCTGCAGTCACGAAAGCTTTAATTCAAAATGGTAACAAAAAGTCAAACTGAAAAAATTGGCCAGTAAAAAAGATAATTGGCCATCAAGAAAAGTGACTGATTAAAAAAGAGTGGCCATTAAAGAAAAAATTTGACTGGTAAAAAAAATGGTCATGAAAAAAGTGAAAAAATTGGCCGGGAAAAAAGATAAATGGCCATCAAAAAAAGTGACCGGTTAAAAAAGAGTGGGCATTAAAAAAACAGTGGCCTTCCAAAAAATAATTGGCCCGTAAAAAAAGACCAGTCAAAAAAAATTGGCCAGTAAAAAAGATAAGTGGCCATCAAAAAAAGTGACTGGTTAAAAAAGAGGGGCCATTAAAGAAAAAATTTGACTGGTAAAAAAAAATGGTCATGAAAAAAGTGAAAAAAATTGGCCGGTAAAAAAGATAAATGGCCATCAAAAAAGTGACCGGTTAAAAAAGAGTGGCCATTAAAAAATAGCGGCCTACCAAAAAATAATTGGCGCGTCAAAAAAAACAGTCGAAAAAAATTGGCCAGTAAAAAAGATGAGTGGCCATCAAAAAAAGTGACCGGTTAAAAAAGAGTGGCCATTAAAAAAATAGTGGCCGATCAAAAATGAATTGGCCCATAAAAAAAAGACCGGTCGAAAAAAATTGGTCGGTAAAAAAGATAAATGGCCATCAAAAAAAGTGACCGGTTAAAAAAGAGTGCCCATTAAAAAAACATTGGTCTACCAAAAAATAATTGGCCTGTAAAAAAAGACCAGTCGAAAAAAATTGGCCAGTAAAAAAGATAAATGGCCATCAAAAAAAGTGACCGGTTAAAAAAATTGCCCATTAAAAAAAGTGACTACAAAAAATTGGCCCGTAAAAAAGGAAAGACCAGTCAAACAAAATTGGTCAGTAAAAAAATGTATTGGCCATCACACAGTGAGTTGGAGGAGGCGGAGGAGGCGGAGGAGGAGGCGGAGGAGGAGGCGGAGGAGGCGGAGGAGGAGGCAGAGGCGGAGGAGGAGGCGGGGGAGGAGGCGGAGGAGGAGGCGGAGGAGGAGGCGGAAGAGGTAGGTGGCCCGTAAAAAAAGAGACCAGTAAAAGAATTGGCCAGTAAAAAAAGATGAGTCGCCATAAAAAAATATGACTATTAAAAAAAAAATTCAAATATAAAACAATTAAATTCCCTTCTATGTGACTTTACCGAAATAACCAGAATATGAATCGCTGCAGTCACGAAAGCTTTAGTTCAAAATGGTAAAAAAGTCAAACTGAAAAAATTGGCCAGTAAAAAAGATAATTGGCCATCAAGAAAAGTGACTGATTAAAAAAGAGTGGCCATTAAAGAAAAAATTTGACTGGTAAAAAAAAATGGTCATGAAAAAAGTGAAAAAAATTGTCCGGTAAAAAAGATAAATGGCCATCAAAAAAGTGACCGGTTAAAAAAGAGTGGCCATTAAAAAAAAAGTGGTCGATCAAAAATTAATTGGCCCATAAAAAAATGACCAGTCAAAAAAAATTGGCCGTTAAAAAGATGAATGGCCATCAAAAAAAGTGACCGGTTAAAAAAGAGTGGCCATTAAAGAAAAAATTTGACTGGTAAAAAAAAAATGGTCATGAAAAAAGTGAAAAAAATTGGCTGGTAAAAAGATGAATGGCCATCCAAAAAAGTGACCGGTTAATGAATCCTGCAGTGACCGGTTAATGAATCCCTGCAGTCACGAAAGCTTTAATTCAAAATGGTAACAAAAAGTCAAACTGAAAAAATTGGCCAGTAAAAAAGATAATTGGCCATCAAGAAAAGTGACTGATTAAAAAAGAGTGGCCATTAAAGAAAAAATTTGACTGGTAAAAAAAATGGTCATGAAAAAAGTGAAAAAATTGGCCGGGAAAAAAGATAAATGGCCATCAAAAAAAGTGACTGGTTAAAAAAGAGTGGCCATTAAAAAAATAGTGGCCGATCAAAAATGAATTGGCCCATAAAAAAAAGACCGGTCGAAAAAAATTGGTCGGTAAAAAAGATGAATGGCCATCCAAAAAGTGACCGGTTAAAAAAGAATGGCCATTAAAGTAAAAATTTGACTGGTAAAAAAAATGGTCATAAAAAAAGTGAAAAAAATTGGCCGATAAAAAAGATAAATGGCTATCAAAAAAAGTGACCGGTTAAAAAAATTGCCCATTAAAAAAAGTGACTACAAAAAATTGGCCCGTAAAAAAGGAAAGACCAGTCAAACAAAATTGGTCCGTAAAAAAATGTATTGGCCATCACACAGTGAGGTGGAGGAGGCGGAGGAGGTGGAGGAGGAGGTGGAGGAGGCGGTGGAGGAGGCGGAGGAGGAGGCGGAGGAGGAGGTGGAGGAGGAGACGGAGGTGGAGGAGGAGGAGGCGGAGGAGGAGGAGGCGGTGGAGGAGGCGGAGGCGGAGGAGGAGGAGGAGGTGGAAGAGGTAGGTGGCCCGTAAAAAAAGAGACCAGTAAAAGAATTGGCCAGTAAAAAAGGATGAATGGCCATAAAAAAATTGACTGGTAAAAAATAAAATAATAGAAATATAAAACAATTAAATTCCGTTCTACATGACTTCACCGAAAGAACCAAGAATATGAATCCCTGCAGTCACGAAAGCTTTAATTCAAAATGGCAAAAAAAGTCAAACTGAAAAAATTGGCCAGTAAAAAAGATAATTGACC
Source organism: Petromyzon marinus (assembly GCF_048934315.1). Taxonomy (NCBI): domain Eukaryota; kingdom Metazoa; phylum Chordata; class Hyperoartia; order Petromyzontiformes; family Petromyzontidae; genus Petromyzon; species Petromyzon marinus. Next base: position 3,402,944 of record NC_133740.1, on the reverse strand, counting down.
ATCAAAAAAAGTGATTGATTAAAAAAGAGTGGCCATTAAAGAAAAAATTTGACTGGTAAAAAAAATGGTCATGAAAAAATTGAAAAAATTGGCCGGGAAAAAAGATAAATGGCCATCAAAAAAATTGACTGGTTAAAAAAGAGTGGCCATTAAAAAAATAGTGGCCGATCAAAAATGAATTGGCCCATAAAAAAAGACCGGTCGAAAAAAATTGGCCGGTAAAAAAGATGAATGGCCATCCAAAAAAGTGACCGGTTAAAAAAGAGTGGCCATTATAGAAAAAATTTGACTGGTAAAAAAAATGGTCATAAAAAAGTGAAAAAAAATGGGCCGATAAAAAAGAGAAATGGCCATCAAAAAAAGTGACCGGTTAAAAAAGAGTGGGCATTAAAAAAACAGTGGCCTACCAAAAAATAATTGGCCCATAAAAAAAGACCAGTCAAAAAAAATTGGCCAGTAAAAAAGATAAGTGGCCATCAAAAAAAGTGACTGGTTAAAAAAGAGGGGCCATTAAAGAAAAAATGTGACTGGTAAAAATAAATGGTCATGAAAAAAGTGAAAAAAATTGGCCGGTAAAAAAGATAAATGGCCATCAAAAAAAGTGACCGGTTAAAAAAGAGTGGCCATTAAAAAATAGCGGCCTACCAAAAAATAATTGGCGCGTAAAAAAAAACAGTCGAAAAAAATTGGCCAGTAAAAAAGATAAGTGGCCATCAAAAAAGTGACCGGTTAAAAAAATTGCCCATTAAAAAAAGTGACTACAAAAAATTTGCCCGTAAAAAAGGAAGGACCAGTCAAACAAAATTGGTCAGTAAAAAAATGTATTGGCCATCACACAGTGAGGTGGAGTAGGCGGAGGAGGTGGAGGAGGAGGCGGAGGAGGCAGAGGAGGCGGAGGAGGAGGCAGAGGCGGAGGAGGAGGCGGAAGAGGTAGGTGGCCCGTAAAAAAAGAGACCAGTAAAAGAATTGGCCAGTAAAAAAAGATGAGTGGCCATAAAAAAAATTGACTGGTAAAAAAAATAAAAGTATAGAAATATAAAACAATCAAATTCCCTTCTACGTGACTTTACCGAAAGAACCAAGAATATGAATCCCTGCAGTCACGAAAGCTTTAATTCAAAATGGTAAAAAAGTAAAACTGAAAAAATTGGCCAGTAAAAAAGATAATTGGCCATCAAAAAAAGTGACTGATTAAAAAAGGGTGGCCATTAAAGAAAAAATTTGACTGGTACAAAAAAAATGGTCATGAAAAAAGTGAAAAAAATTGGCCGGGAAAAAAGATAAATGGCCATCAAAAAAAGTGACCGGTTAAAAAAGAGTGGCCATTAAAAAAATAGTGGCCAATCAAAAATGAATTGGCCCAAATAAAAAAGACCGGTCGAAAAAAAATGGCCGATAAAAAGATGAATGGCCATCCAAAAAAGTGACCGGTTAATGAATCCTGCAGTGACCGGTTAATGAATCCCTGCAGTCACGAAAGCTTTAATTCAAAATGGTAAAAAAAGTCAAACTGAAAAAAATGGCCAGTAAAAAAGATAATTGGCCATCAAGAAAAGTGACTGATTAAAAAAGAGTGGCCATTAAAGAAAAAATTTGACTGGTAAAAAAAAATGGTCATGAAAAAATTGGCCGGGAAAAAAGATAAATGGCCATCAAAAAAATTGACCGGTTAAAAAAGAGTGGCCATTAAAAAAATAGTGGCCGATCAAAAATGAATTGGCCCATAAAAAAAAGACCGGTCGAAAAAAATTGGCCGGTAAAAAAGATGAATGGCCATCCAAAAAAGTGACCGGTTAAAAAAGAGTGGCCATTATAGAAAAAATTTGACTGGTAAAAAAAATGGTCATGAAAAAAGTGAAAAAATTGGCTGGGAAAAAAGATAAATGGCCATCAAAAAAAGTGACTGGTTAAAAAAGAGTGGTCATTAAAGAAAAAATTTGACTGGTAAAAAAAAAATGGTCATGAAAAAAGTGAAAAAAATTGGCCGGTAAAAAGATGAATGGCCATCCAAAAAAGTGACCGGTTAATGAATCCTGCAGTGACCGGTTAATGAATCCCTGCAGTCATGAAAGCTTTAATTCAAAATGGTAACAAAAAGTCAAACTGAAAAAATTGGCCAGTAAAAAAGATAATTGGCCATCAAGAAAAGTGACTGATTAAAAAAGAGTGGCCATTAAAGAAAAAATTTGACTGGTAAAAAAAATGGTCATGAAAAAAGTGAAAAAATTGGCCGGGAAAAAAGATAAATGGCCATCAAAAAAAGTGACCGGTTAAAAAAGAGTGGGCATTAAAAAAACAGTGGCCTTCCAAAAAATAATTGGCCCGTAAAAAAAGACCAGTCAAAAAAAATTGGCCAGTAAAAAAGATAAGTGGCCATCAAAAAAAGTGACTGGTTAAAAAAGAGGGGCCATTAAAGAAAAAATTTGACTGGTAAAAAAAAATGGTCATGAAAAAAGTGAAAAAAATTGGCCGGTAAAAAAGATAAATGGCCATCAAAAAAGTGACCGGTTAAAAAAGAGTGGCCATTAAAAAATAGCGGCCTACCAAAAAATAATTGGCGCGTCAAAAAAAACAGTCGAAAAAAATTGGCCAGTAAAAAAGATAAGTGGCCATCAAAAAAAGTGACCGGTTAAAAAAGAGTGGCCATTAAAAAAATAGTGGCCGATCAAAAATGAATTGGCCCATAAAAAAAAGACCGGTCGAAAAAAATTGGTCGGTAAAAAAGATGAATGGCCATCCAAAAAGTGACCGGTTAAAAAAGAATGGCCATTAAAGTAAAAATTTGACTGGTAAAAAAAATGGTCATAAAAAAAGTGAAAAAAATTGGCCGATAAAAAAGATAAATGGCTATCAAAAAAAGTGACCAGTTAAAAAAATTGCCCATTAAAAAAAGTGACTACAAAAAATTGGCCCGTAAAAAAGGAAAGACCAGTCAAACAAAATTGGTCCGTAAAAAAATGTATTGGCCATCACACAGTGAGGTGGAGGAGGCGGAGGAGGTGGAGGAGGAGGTGGAGGAGACGGTGGAGGAGGCGGAGAAGGAGGCGGAGGAGGAGGTGGAGGAGGAGACGGAGGCGGAGGAGGAGGAGGCGGAGGAGGAGGAGGCGGTGGAGGAGGCGGAGGCGGAGGAGGAGGAGGAGGCGGAAGAGGTAGGTGGCCCGTAAAAAAAGAGACCAGTAAAAGAATTGGCCAGTAAAAAAAGATGAATGGCCATAAAAAAATTTGACTGGTAAAAAAAAAAAAATAATAGAAATATAAAACAATTAAATTCCCTTCTACATGACTTCACCGAAAGAACCAAGAATATGAATCCCTGCAGTCACGAAAGCTTTAATTCAAAATGGTAAAAAAAGTCAAACTGAAAAAATTGGCCAGTAAAAAAGATAATTGGCCATCAAGAAAAGTGACTGATTAAAAAAGAGTGGCCATTAAAGAAAAAATTTGACTGGTAAAAAAAAATGGTCATGAAAAAAGTGAAAAAATTGGCCGGGAAAAAAAATAAATGGCCATCAAAAAAAGTGACCGGTTAAAAAAGAGTGGCCATTAAAAAAAGTAGTGGCCGATCAAAAATGAATTGGCCCATAAAAAAAAGACCGGTCGAAAAAAATTGGCCGGTAAAAAAGATAAGTGGCCATCAAAAAAGTGACCGGTTAAAAAAATTGCCCATTAAAAAAAGTGACTACAAAAAATTGGCCCGTAAAAAAGGAAGGACCAGTCAAACAAAATTGGTCAGTAAAAAAATGTATTGGCCATCACAGTGAGGTGGAGGAGGCGGAGGAGGTGGAGGAGGGGGCGGAGGAGGCAGAGGCAGAGGCGGAGGAGGAGGCAGAAGAGGTAGGTGGCCCGTAAAAAAAGAGACCAGTAAAAGAATTGGCCAGTAAAAAAAGATCAGTGGCCATGAAAAAAATTGACTGGTAAAAAAAATAAAAGAATAGAAATATAAAACAATTAAATTCCCTTCTACGTGACTTTACCGAAATAACCAATAATATGAATCCCTTCAGTCACGAAAGCTTTAATTCAAAATGGAAAAAAGTCAAACTGAAAAAATTGGTCAGTAAAAAAGATAATTGGCCATCAAAAAAAGTGACTGATTAAAAAAGAGTGGCCATTAAAGAAAAAAATTGACTGGTAAAAAAAAAATGGTCATGAAAAAAGTGAAAAAAATTGGCCGGGAAAAAAGATAATTGGCCATCATAAAAAGTGACCGGTTAAAAAAGAGTGGCCATTAAAAAAATAGTGGCCGATCAAAAATGAATTGGCCCATAAAAAAAAGACCGGTCGAAAAAAATTGGCTGGTAAAAAAGATGAATGGCCATCCAAAAAAGTGACCGGTTAAAAAAGAGTGGCCATTAAAGAAAAAATTTGACTGGTCAAAAAAATGGTCATAAAAAAAGTGAAAAAAATTGGCCGATGAAAAAGATAAATGGCCATCAAAAAAAGTGACCGGTTAAAAAAGAGTGCCCATTAAAAAAACATTGGTCTACCAAAAAATAATTGGCCTGTAAAAAAAGACCAGTCGAAAAAAATTGGCCAGTAAAAAAGATAAATGGCCATCAAAAAAAGTGACCGGTTAAAAAAATTGCCCATTAAAAAAAGTGACTACAAAAAATTGGCCCGTAAAAAAGGAAAGACCAGTCAAACAAAATTGGTCCGTAAAAAAATGTATTGGCCATCACACAGTGAGGTGGAGGAGGCGGAGGAGGTGGAGGAGGAGGTGGAGGAGACGGTGGAGGAGGCGGAGAAGGAGGCGGAGGAGGAGGTGGAGGAGGAGACGGAGGCGGAGGAGGAGGAGGCGGAGGAGGAGGAGGCGGTGGAGGAGGCGGAGGCGGAGGAGGAGGAGGAGGCGGAAGAGGTAGGTGGCCCGTAAAAAAAGAGACCAGTAAAAGAATTGGCCAGTAAAAAAAGATGAATGGCCATAAAAAAATTTGACTGGTAAAAAAAAAAAAATAATAGAAATATAAAACAATTAAATTCCCTTCTACATGACTTCACCGAAAGAACCAAGAATATGAATCCCTGCAGTCACGAAAGCTTTAATTCAAAATGGTAAAAAAAGTCAAACTGAAAAAATTGGCCAGTAAAAAAGATAATTGGCCATCAAGAAAAGTGACTGATTAAAAAAGAGTGGCCATTAAAGAAAAAATTTGACTGGTAAAAAAAAATGGTCATGAAAAAAGTGAAAAAATTGGCCGGGAAAAAAAATAAATGGCCATCAAAAAAAGTGACCGGTTAAAAAAGAGTGGCCATTAAAAAAAGTAGTGGCCGATCAAAAATGAATTGGCCCATAAAAAAAAGACCGGTCGAAAAAAATTGGCCGGTAAAAAAGATAAGTGGCCATCAAAAAAGTGACCGGTTAAAAAAATTGCCCATTAAAAAAAGTGACTACAAAAAATTGGCCCGTAAAAAAGGAAGGACCAGTCAAACAAAATTGGTCAGTAAAAAAATGTATTGGCCATCACAGTGAGGTGGAGGAGGCGGAGGAGGTGGAGGAGGGGGCGGAGGAGGCAGAGGCAGAGGCGGAGGAGGAGGCAGAAGAGGTAGGTGGCCCGTAAAAAAAGAGACCAGTAAAAGAATTGGCCAGTAAAAAAAGATCAGTGGCCATGAAAAAAATTGACTGGTAAAAAAAATAAAAGAATAGAAATATAAAACAATTAAATTCCCTTCTACGTGACTTTACCGAAATAACCAATAATATGAATCCCTTCAGTCACGAAAGCTTTAATTCAAAATGGAAAAAAGTCAAACTGAAAAAATTGGTCAGTAAAAAAGATAATTGGCCATCAAAAAAAGTGACTGATTAAAAAAGAGTGGCCATTAAAGAAAAAAATTGACTGGTAAAAAAAAAATGGTCATGAAAAAAGTGAAAAAAATTGGCCGGGAAAAAAGATAATTGGCCATCATAAAAAGTGACCGGTTAAAAAAGAGTGGCCATTAAAAAAATAGTGGCCGATCAAAAATGAATTGGCCCATAAAAAAAAGACCGGTCGAAAAAAATTGGCTGGTAAAAAAGATGAATGGCCATCCAAAAAAGTGACCGGTTAAAAAAGAGTGGCCATTAAAGAAAAAATTTGACTGGTCAAAAAAATGGTCATAAAAAAAGTGAAAAAAATTGGCCGATGAAAAAGATAAATGGCCATCAAAAAAAGTGACCGGTTAAAAAAGAGTGCCCATTAAAAAAACATTGGTCTACCAAAAAATAATTGGCCTGTAAAAAAAGACCAGTCGAAAAAAATTGGCCAGTAAAAAAGATAAATGGCCATCAAAAAAAGTGACCGGTTAAAAAAATTGCCCATTAAAAAAAGTGACTACAAAAAATTGGCCCGTAAAAAAGGAAAGACCAGTCAAACAAAATTGGTCAGTAAAAAAATGTATTGGCCATCACACAGTGAGTTGGAGGAGGCGGAGGAGGCGGAGGAGGAGGCGGAGGAGGAGGCGGAGGAGGCGGAGGAGGAGGCAGAGGCGGAGGAGGAGGCGGGGGAGGAGGCGGAGGAGGAGGCGGAGGAGGAGGCGGAAGAGGTAGGTGGCCCGTAAAAAAAGAGACCAGTAAAAGAATTGGCCAGTAAAAAAAGATGAGTCGCCATAAAAAAATATGACTATTAAAAAAAAAATACAAATATAAAACAATTAAATTCCCTTCTATGTGACTTTACCGAAATAACCAGAATATGAATCGCTGCAGTCACGAAAGCTTTAGTTCAAAATGGTAAAAAAGTCAAACTGAAAAAATTGGCCAGTAAAAAAGATAATTGGCCATCAAGAAAAGTGACTGATTAAAAAAGAGTGGCCATTAAAGAAAAAATTAGACTGGTAAAAAAAAATGGTCATGAAAAAAGTGAAAAAAATTGTCCGGTAAAAAAGATAAATGGCCATCAAAAAAGTGACCGGTTAAAAAAGAGTGGCCATTAAAAAAAAAGTGGTCGATCAAAAATTAATTGGCCCATAAAAAAATGACCAGTCAAAAAAAATTGGCCGTTAAAAAGATGAATGGCCATCAAAAAAAGTGACCGGTTAAAAAAGAGTGGCCATTAAAGAAAAAATTTGACTGGTAAAAAAAAAATGGTCATGAAAAAAGTGAAAAAAATTGGCCGGTAAAAAGATGAATGGCCATCCAAAAAAGTGACCGGTTAATGAATCCTGCAGTGACCGGTTAATGAATCCCTGCAGTCACGAAAGCTTTAATTCAAAATGGTAACAAAAAGTCAAACTGAAAAAATTGGCCAGTAAAAAAGATAATTGGCCATCAAGAAAAGTGACTGATTAAAAAAGAGTGGCCATTAAAGAAAAAATTTGACTGGTAAAAAAAATGGTCATGAAAAAAGTGAAAAAATTGGCCGGGAAAAAAGATAAATGGCCATCAAAAAAAGTGACTGGTTAAAAAAGAGTGGCCATTAAAAAAATAGTGGCCGATCAAAAATGAATTGGCCCATAAAAAAAAGACCGGTCGAAAAAAATTGGTCGGTAAAAAAGATGAATGGCCATCCAAAAAGTGACCGGTTAAAAAAGAATGGCCATTAAAGTAAAAATTTGACTGGTAAAAAAAATGGTCATAAAAAAAGTGAAAAAAATTGGCCGATAAAAAAGATAAATGGCTATCAAAAAAAGTGACCGGTTAAAAAAATTGCCCATTAAAAAAAGTGACTACAAAAAATTGGCCCGTAAAAAAGGAAAGACCAGTCAAACAAAATTGGTCCGTAAAAAAATGTATTGGCCATCACACAGTGAGGTGGAGGAGGCGGAGGAGGTGGAGGAGGAGGTGGAGGAGGCGGCGAGGAGGCGGAGGAGGAGGCGGAGGAGGAGGTGGAGGAGGAGACGGAGGTGGAGGAGGAGGAGGCGGAGGAGGAGGAGGCGGTGGAGGAGGCGGAGGCGGAGGAGGAGGAGGAGGTGGAAGAGGTAGGTGGCCCGTAAAAAAAGAGACCAGTAAAAGAATTGGCCAGTAAAAAAGGATGAATGGCCATAAAAAATTTGACTGGTAAAAAATAAAATAATAGAAATATAAAACAATTAAATTCCGTTCTACATGACTTCACCGAAAGAACCAAGAATATGAATCCCTGCAGTCACGAAAGCTTTAATTCAAAATGGTAAAAAAAGTCAAACTGAAAAAATTGGCCAGTAAAAAAGATAATTGACCATCAAAAAAAGTGATTGATTAAAAAAGAGTGGCCATTAAAGAAAAAATTTGACTGGTAAAAAAAATGGTCATGAAAAAATTGAAAAAATTGGCCGGGAAAAAAGATAAATGGCCATCAAAAAAATTGACTGGTTAAAAAAGAGTGGCCATTAAAAAAATAGTGGCCGATCAAAAATGAATTGGCCCATAAAAAAAGACCGGTCGAAAAAAATTGGCCGGTAAAAAAGATGAATGGCCATCCAAAAAAGTGACCGGTTAAAAAAGAGTGGCCATTATAGAAAAAATTTGACTGGTAAAAAAAATGGTCATAAAAAAGTGAAAAAAAATGGGCCGATAAAAAAGAGAAATGGCCATCAAAAAAAGTGACCGGTTAAAAAAGAGTGGGCATTAAAAAAACAGTGGCCTACCAAAAAATAATTGGCCCATAAAAAAAGACCAGTCAAAAAAAATTGGCCAGTAAAAAAGATAAGTGGCCATCAAAAAAAGTGACTGGTTAAAAAAGAGGGGCCATTAAAGAAAAAATGTGACTGGTAAAAATAAATGGTCATGAAAAAAGTGAAAAAAATTGGCCGGTAAAAAAGATAAATGGCCATCAAAAAAAGTGACCGGTTAAAAAAGAGTGGCCATTAAAAAATAGCGGCCTACCAAAAAATAATTGGCGCGTAAAAAAAAACAGTCGAAAAAAATTGGCCAGTAAAAAAGATAAGTGGCCATCAAAAAAGTGACCGGTTAAAAAAATTGCCCATTAAAAAAAGTGACTACAAAAAATTTGCCCGTAAAAAAGGAAGGACCAGTCAAACAAAATTGGTCAGTAAAAAAATGTATTGGCCATCACACAGTGAGGTGGAGTAGGCGGAGGAGGTGGAGGATAAGGCGGAGGAGGCAGAGGAGGCGGAGGAGGAGGCAGAGGCGGAGGAGGAGGCGGAAGAGGTAGGTGGCCCGTAAAAAAAGAGACCAGTAAAAGAATTGGCCAGTAAAAAAAGATGAGTGGCCATAAAAAAAATTGACTGGTAAAAAAAATAAAAGAATAGAAATATAAAACAATCAAATTCCCTTCTACGTGACTTTACCGAAAGAACCAAGAATATGAATCCCTGCAGTCACGAAAGCTTTAATTCAAAATGGTAAAAAAGTCAAACTGAAAAAATTGGCCAGTAAAAAAGATAATTGGCCATCAAAAAAAGTGACTGATTAAAAAAGGGTGGCCATTAAAGAAAAAATTTGACTGGTACAAAAAAAATGGTCATGAAAAAAGTGAAAAAAATTGGCCGGGAAAAAAGATAAATGGCCATCAAAAAAAGTGACCGGTTAAAAAAGAGTGGCCATTAAAAAAATAGTGGCCAATCAAAAATGAATTGGCCCAAATAAAAAAGACCGGTCGAAAAAAAATGGCCGATAAAAAGATGAATGGCCATCCAAAAAAGTGACCGGTTAATGAATCCTGCAGTGACCGGTTAATGAATCCCTGCAGTCACGAAAGCTTTAATTCAAAATGGTAAAAAAGTCAAACTGAAAAAATTGGCCAGTAAAAAAGATAATTGGCCATCAAAAAAAGTGACTGATTAAAAAAGGGTGGCCATTAAAGAAAAAATTTGACTGGTACAAAAAAAATGGTCATGAAAAAAGTGAAAAAAATGGGCCGGGAAAAAAGATAAATGGCCATCAAAAAAAGTGACTGGTTAAAAAAGAGTGGCCATTAAAAAAATAGTGGCCAATCAAAAATGAATTGGCCCATATAAAAAAGACCGGTCGAAAAAAAATGGCCGATAAAAAGATGAATGGCCATCCAAAAAAGTGACAGGTTAATGAATCCTGCAGTGACCGCTTAATGAATCCCTGCAGTCATGAAAGCTTTAATTCAAAATGGTAACAAAAAGTCAAACTGAAAAAATTGGCCAGTAAAAAAGATAATTGGCCATCAAGAAAAGTGACTGATTAAAAAAGAGTGGCCATTAAAGAAAAAATTTGACTGGTAAAAAAAATGGTCATGGAAAAAGTGAAAAAATTGGCCGGGAAAAAAGATAAATGGCCATCAAAAAAAGTGACCGGTTAAAAAAGAGTGGGCATTAAAAAAACAGTGGCCTACCAAAAAATAATTGGCCCGTAAAAAAAGACCAGTCCAAAAAAATTGGCCAGTAAAAAAGATAAGTGGCCATCAAAAAAATTGACTGGTTAAAAAAGAGGGGCCATTAAAGAAAAAATTTGACTGGAAAAAAAAATGGTCATGAAAAAAGTGAAAAAAATTGGCCGGTAAAAAAGATAAATGGCCATCAAAAAAAGTGACCGGTTAAAAAAGAGTGGCCATTAAAAAATAGCGGCCTACCAAAAAATAATTGGTGCGTAAAAAAAAACAGTCGAAAAAAATTGGCCAGTAAAAAAGATAAGTGGCTATCAAAAAAGTGACCGGTTAAAAAAATTGCCCATTAAAAAAAGTGACTACAAAAAATTGGCCCGTAAAAAAAGAAGGACCAGTCAAACAAAATTGGTCAGTAAAAAAATGTATTGGCCATCACACAGTGAGGTGGAGTAGGCGGAGGAGGTGGAGGAGGAGGCGGAGGAGGCGGAGGAGGCGGAGGAGGAGGCAGAGGCGGAGGAGGAGGCGGAAGAGGTAGGTGGCCTGTAAAAAAAGAGACCAGTAAAAGAATTGGCCAGTAAAAAAAGATGAGTGGCCATAAAAAAAATTGACTGGTAAAAAAAATAAAAGAATAGAAATATAAAACAATTAAATTCCCTTCTACGTGACTTTACCGAAAGAACCAATAATATGAATCCCTGCAGTCACGAAAGCTTTAATTAAAAATGGTAAAAAAGTCAAACTGAAAAAATTGGTCAGTAAAAAAGATAATTGGCCATCAAAAAAGTGACTGATTAAAAAAGAGTGGCCATTAAAGAAAAAATTTGACTGGTACAAAAAAAATGGTCATGAAAAAAGTGAAAAAAATTGGCTGGGAAAAAAGATGAATGGCCATCAAAAAAAGTGACCGGTTAAAAAAGAGTGGCCATTAAAAAAATAGTGGCCGATCAAAAATGAATTGGCCCATATAAAAAAGACCGGTCGAAAAAAAATGGCCGATAAAAAGATGAATGGCCATCCAAAAAAGTGACCGGTTAATGAATCCGTGCAGTCACGAAAGCTTTAATTCAAAATGGTAAAAAAGTCAAACTGATAAAATTGGCCAGTAAAAAAGATAATTGACCATCATAAAAGTGACTGATTAAAAGAGTGGCCATTAAAGAAAAAAATTGACTAGTAAAAAAAATGGTCATGAAAAAAGTGAAAAAATTGGCCGGGAAAAAAGATAAATGGCCATCAAAAAAATTGACCGGTTAAAAAAGAGTCGGATTAAAAAAATAGTGGCCGATCAAAAATGAATTGGCCCATAAAAAAAAGACCGGTCGAAAAAAATTGGCCGGTAAAAAAGATGAATGGCCATCCAAAAAAGTGACCGGTTAAAAAAGAGTGGCCATTAAAGAAAAAATTTGACTGGTAAAAAAAATAGTCATAAAAAAGTGAAAAAAATGGGCCGATAAAAAAGATAAATGGCCATCAAAAAAAGTGACCGGTTAAAAAAGAGTGGGCATTAAAAAAACAGTGGCCTACCAAAAAATAATTGGCCCGTAAAAAAAGACCAGTCAAAAAAAATTGGCCAGTAAAAAAGATAAGTGGCCATCAAAAAAAGTGACTGGTTAAAAAAATTGCCCATTAAAAAAATTGACTACAAAAAATTGGCCCGTAAAAAAGGAAAGACCAGTCAAACACAATTGGTCCGTAAAAAAAATGTATTGGCCATCACACAGTGAGGTGGAGGAGGCGGAGAAGGTGGGGGAGGAGGTGGAGGAGGCGGTGGAGGAGGCGGAGGAGGAGGCGGAGGAGGAGGCGGAGGAGGAGGAGGCGGAGGAGGAGGAGGCGGAGGAGGAGGTGGAGGAGGAGGCGGAGGAGGAGGAGGAGGCGGAAGAAGTAGGTGGCCCGTAAAAAAAAAGACCAGTAAAAGAATTGGCCAGTAAAAAAAGATGAATGGCCATAAAAAAATTTGACTGGTAAAAAAAAAAAAATAATAGAAATATAAAACAATTAAATTCCCTTCTACTTGACTTCACCGAAAGAACCAAGAATATGAATCCCTGCAGTCACGAAAGCTTTAATTCAAAATGGTAAAAAAGTCAAACTGAAAAAATTGTCCAGTAAAAAAGATAATTGGCCATCAAAAAAAGTGACTGGTTAAAAAATAGTGGCCATTAAAGAAAAAATTTGACTGGTAAAAAAAAAATGGTCATGAAAAAAGTGAAAAAAATTGGCCGGTAAAAAAGATAAATGGCCATCAAAAAAAGTGACCGGTTAAAAAAGAGTGGCCATTAAAAAATAGCGGCCTACCAAAAAATAATTGGCGCGTAAAAAAAACAGTCGAAAAAAATTGGCCAGTAAAAAAGATAAGTGGCCATCAAAAAAGTGACCCGTTAAAAAAATTGCCGATTAAAAAAAGTGACTACAAAAAATTGGCCCGTAAAAAAGGAAGGACCAGTCAAACAAAATTGGTCAGTAAAAAAATGTATTGGCCATCACAGTGAGGTGGAGGAGGCGGAGGAGGTGGAGGAGGAGGCGGAGGAGGCGGAGGAGGAGGCAGAGGCGGAGGAGGAGGCGGAAGAGGTAGGTGGCCCGTGAAAAAAGAGACCAGTAAAAGAATTGGCCAGTAAAAAAAGATCAGTGGCCATGAAAAAAATTGACTGGTAAAAAAAATAAAAGAATAGAAATATAAAACAATTAAATTCCCTTCTACGTGACTTTACCGAAAGAATCAATAATATGAATCCCTGCAGTCACGAAAGCTTTAATTCAAAATGGTAAAAAAGTCAAACTGAAAAAATTGGTCAGTAAAAAAGATAATTGGCCATCAAAAAAAGTGACTGATTAAAAAATAGTGGCCATTAAAGAAAAAAATTGACTGGTAAAAAAAAAATGGTCATGAAAAAATTGGCCGGGAAAAAAGATAAATGGCCATCAAAAAAATTGACCGGTTAAAAAAGAGTGGCCATTAAAAAAATAGTGGCCGATCAAAAATGAATTGGCCCATAAAAAAAAGACCGGTTGAAAAAAATTGGCCGGTAAAAAAGATGAATGGCCATCCAAAAAAGTGACCGGTTAAAAAAGAGTGGCCATTAAAGAAAAAATTTGACTGGTAAAAAAAATAGTCATAAAAAAGTGAAAAAAATGGGCTGATAAAAAAGATAAATGGCCATCAAAAAAGTGACTGGTTAAAAAAGAGTGGGCATTAAAAAAACAGTGGCCTACCAAAAAATAATTGGCCCGTAAAAAAAGACCAGTCAAAAAAAATTGGCCAGTAAAAAAGATAAGTGGCCATCAAAAATAAGTGACTGGTTAAAAAAGAGGGGCCATTAAAGAAAAAATTTGACTGGTTAAAAAAATGGTCATGAAAAAAGTGAAAAAAATTGGCCGGTAAAAAAGATAAATGGCCATCAAAAAAAGTGACCGGTTAAAAAAGAGTGGCCATTAAAAAATAGCGGCCTACCAAAAAATAATTGGCGCGTAAAAAAAAACAGTCGAAAAAAATTGGCCAGTAAAAAAGATAAGTGGCCATCAAAAAAGTGACCGGTTAATGAATCCTGCAGTGACCGGTTAATGAATCCCTGCAGTCACGAAAGCTTTAATTCAAAATGGTAAAAAAAGTCAAACTGAAAAAATTGGCCAGTAAAAAAGATAATTGACCATCAAAAAAGTGACTGATTAAAAGAGTGGCCATTAAAGAAAAAATTTGACTGGTAAAAAAAATGGTCATGAAAAAAGTGAAAAAATTGGCCGGGAAAAAAGATAAATGGCCATCAAAAAAATTGACCGGTTAAAAAAGAGTCGCCATTAAAAAAATAGTGGCCGATCAAAAATGAATTGGCCCATAAAAAAAAGACCGGTCGAAAAAAATTGGCCTGTAAAAAAGATGAATGGCCATCCAAAAAAGTGACCGGTTAAAAAAGAGTGGCCATTAAAGAAAAAATTTGACTGGTAAAAAAAATAGTCATAAAAAAGTGAAAAAAATGGGCCGATAAAAAAGATAAATGGCCATCAAAAAAAGTGACCGGTTAAAAAAGTGGGCATTAAAAAAACAGTGGCCTACCAAAAAATAATTGGCCCGTAAAAAAAGATCAGTCAAAAAAAATTGGCCAGTAAAAAATATAAGTGGCCATCAAAAAAAGTGACTGGTTAAAAAAATTGCCCATTAAAAAAAGTGACTACAAAAAATTGGCCCGTAAAAAAGGAAAGACCAGTCAAACACAATTGGTCCGTAAAAAAATGTATTGGCCATCACACAGTGAGGTGGAGGAGGCGGAGAAGGTGGAGGTGGAGGAGGCGGTGGAGGAGGCGGAGGAGGAGGCGGAGGAGGAGGCGGAGGAGGAGGCGGAGGAGGAGGAGGAGGCGGAGGAGGAGGAGGCGGAGGAGGAGGTGGAGGAGGAGGAGGAGGCGGAAGAGGTAGGTGGCCCATAAAAAAAGAGACCAGTAAAAGGATTGGCCAGTAAAAAAAGATGAATGGCCATAAAAAAATTTGACTGGTAAAAAAAAAAAAATAATAGAAATATAAAACAATTAAATTCCCTTCTACATGACTTCACCGAAAGAACCAAGAATATGAATCCCTGCAGTCACGAAAGCTTTAATTCAAAATGGTAAAAAAAGTCAAACTGAAAAAAATGTCCAGTAAAAAAGATAATTGGCCATCAAAAAAAGTGACTGGTTAAAAAATAGTGGCCATTAAAGAAAAAATTTGACTGGTAAAAAAAAAATGGTCATGAAAAAGTGAAAAAAATTGGCCGGTAAAAAAGATAAATGGCCATCAAAAAAAGTGACCGGTTAAAAAAGAGTGGCCATTAAAAAATAGGGCCTACCAAAAAATAATTGGCGCATAAAAAAAACAGTCGAAAAAAATTGGCCAGTAAAAAAGATAAGTGGCCATCAAAAAAGTGACCGGTTAAAAAAATTGCCGATTAAAAAAAGTGACTACAAAAAATTGGCACCGTAAAAAAGGAAGGACCAGTCAAACAAAATTGGTCAGTAAAAAAATGTATTGGCCATCACAGTGAGGTGGAGCAGGCGGAGGAGGTGGAGGAGGAGGCGGAGGAGGCGGAGGAGGAGGCAGGGGCGGAGGAGGAGGCGGAAGAGGTAGGTGGCCCGTAAAAAAAGAGACCAGTAAAAGAATTGGCCAGTAAAAAAAGATCAGTGGCCATGAAAAAAATTGACTGGTAAAAAAAATATAAGAATAGAAATATAAATCAATTAAATTCCCTTCTACGTGACTTTACCGAAAGAACCAATAATATGAATCCCTGAAGTCACGAAAGCTTTAATTCAAAATGGTAAAAAAGTCAAACTGAAAAAATTGGTCAGTAAAAAAGATAATTGGCCATCAAAAAAAGTGACTGATTAAAAAAGAGTGGCCATTAAAGAAAAAAATTGACTGGTAAAAAAAAAATGGTCATGAAAAAATTGGCCGGGAAAAAAGATAAATGGCCATCAAAAAAAGTGACCGGTTAAAAAAGAGTGGCCATTAAAAAAATAGTGGCCGATCAAAAATGATTTGGCCCATATAAAAAAGACCGGTCAAAAAAAATTGGCCGGTAAAAAGATGAATGGCCATCCAAAAAAGTGACCGGTTAATGAATCCTGCAGTGACCGGTTAATGAATCCCTGCAGTCACGAAAGCTTTAATTCAAAATGGTAAAAAAAGTCAAACTGAAAAAATTGGCCAGTAAAAAAGATAATTGGCCATCAAAAAAAGTGACCGGTTAAAAAAGAGTGGCCATTAAAGAAAAAATTTGACTGGTAAAAAAAATGGTCATGAAAAAAGTGAAAAAATTGGCCGGGAAAAAAGATAAATGGCCATCAAAAAAATTGACCGGTTAAAAAAGAGTCGCCATTAAAAAAATAGTGGCCGATCAAAAATGAATTGGCCCATAAAAAAAAGACTGGTCGAAAAAAATTGGCCTGTAAAAAAGATGAATGGCCATCCAAAAAAGTGACCGGTTAAAAAAGAGTGGCCATTAAAGAAAAAATTTGACTGGTAAAAAAAATAGTCATAAAAAAGTGAAAAAAATGGGCCGATAAAAAAGATAAATGGCCATCAAAAAAAGTGACCGGTTAAAAAAGTGGGCATTAAAAAAACAGTGGCCTACCAAAAAATAATTGGCCCGTAAAAAAAGATCAGTCAAAAAAAATTGGCCAGTAAAAAATATAAGTGGCCATCAAAAAAAGTGACTGGTTAAAAAAATTGCCCATTAAAAAAAGTGACTACAAAAAATTGGCCCGTAAAAAAGGAAAGACCAGTCAAACACAATTGGTCCGTAAAAAAATGTATTGGCCATCACACAGTGAGGTGGAGGAGGCGGAGAAGGTGGAGGTGGAGGAGGCGGTGGAGGAGGCGGAGGAGGAGGCGGAGGAGGAGGCGGAGGAGGAGGCGGAGGAGGAGGAGGAGGCGGAGGAGGAGGAGGCGGAGGAGGAGGTGGAGGAGGAGGAGGAGGCGGAAGAGGTAGGTGGCCCATAAAAAAAGAGACCAGTAAAAGAATTGGCCAGTAAAAAAAGATGAATGGCCATAAAAAAATTTGACTGGTAAAAAAAATAAAATAATAGAAATATAAAACAATTAAATTCCCTTCTACATGACTTCACCGAAAGAACCAAGAATATGAATCCCTGCAGTCACGAAAGCTTTAATTCGAAATGGTAAAAAAAGTCAAACTGAAAAAATTGTCCAGTAAAAAAGATAATTGGCCATCAAAAAAAGTGACTGGTTAAAAAATAGTGGCCATTAAAGAAAAAATTTGACTGGTAAAAAAAAAATGGTCATGAAAAAGTGAAAAAAATTGGCCGGTAAAAAAGATAAATGGCCATCAAAAAAAGTGACCGGTTAAAAAAGAGTGGCCATTAAAAAATAGGGCCTACCAAAAAATAATTGGCGCGTAAAAAAAACAGTCGAAAAAAATTGGCCAGTAAAAAAGATAAGTGGCCATCAAAAAAGTGACCGGTTAAAAAAATTGCCGATTAAAAAAAGTGACTACAAAAAATTGGCACCGTAAAAAAGGAAGGACCAGTCAAACAAAATTGGTCAGTAAAAAAATGTATTGGCCATCACAGTGAGGTGGAGCAGGCGGAGGAGGTGGAGGAGGAGGCGGAGGAGGCGGAGGAGGAGGCAGGGGCGGAGGAGGAGGCGGAAGAGGTAGGTGGCTCGTAAAAAAAGAGACCAGTAAAAGAATTGGCCAGTAAAAAAAGATCAGTGGCCATGAAAAAAATTGACTGGTAAAAAAAATATAAGAATAGAAATATAAATCAATTAAATTCCCTTCTACGTGACTTTACCGAAAGAACCAATAATATGAATCGCTGCAGTCACGAAAGCTTTGGTTCAAAATGGTAAAAAAGTCAAACTGAAAAAATTGGTCAGTAAAAAAGATAATTGGCTATCAAAAAAAGTGACTGATTAAAAAAGAGTGGCCATTAAAGAAAAAAATTGACTGGTAAAAAAAAAATGGTCATGAAAAAATTGGCCGGGAAAAAAGATAAATGGCCATCAAAAAAAGTGACCGGTTAAAAAAGAGTGGCCATTAAAAAAATAGTGGCCGATCAAAAATGAATTGGCCCACATAAAAAAGACCGGTCAAAAAAAATTGGCCGGTAAAAAGATGAATGGCCATCCAAAAAAGTGACCGGTTAATGAATCCTGCAGTGACCGGTTAATGAATCCCTGCAGTCACAAAAGCTTTAATTCAAAATGGTAAAAAAAGTCAAACTGAAAAAATTGGCCAGTAAAAAAGATAATTGGCCATCAAAAAAAGTGACCGGTTATAAAAGAGTGGCCATTAAAAAAATAGTGGCCGATCAAAAATGAATTGGCCCATAAAAAAAAGACCGGTCAAAAAAAATTGGCCGGTAAAAAAGATGAATGGCCATCCAAAAAAGTGACCGGTTAAAAAAGAGTGGCCATTAAGGAAAAAATTTGACTGGTAAAAAAAATGGTCATAAAAAAAGTGAAAAAAATTGGCCGATAAAAAAGATAAATGGCCATCAAAAAAGTGACCGGTTAAAAAAGAGTAGCCATTAAAAAAAAAGTGGCTGATCAAAAAGAATTGGCCCATAAAATAAAAGCCCAGTCGAAAAAAATTGGCAGGTAAAAAAGATGAATGGTCATCCAAAAAAGTGACCGGTTAAAAAAGAGTGGCCATTAAAAAAACAGTGGCCTACCAAAAAATAATTGGCCCGTAAAAAAAGGCCAGTCGAAAAAATTGGCCATTAAAAAAGATAAGTGGCCATCAAAAATAAGTGACCGGTTAAAAAAATTGCCCGTTAAAAAAAGTTACTACAAAAAATTTGCCCGTAAAAAAGGAAAGACCAGTCAAACAAAATTGGTCCGTAAAAAAATATATTGGCCATCACACAGGTGGAGGAGGCGGTGGAGGCGGAGGAGGAGGTGGAGGAGGGGGAGGAGGAGGCGGAGGAGGCGGAGGAGGAGGCGGAGGAGGCGGAGGAGGAGGGGAAGGCGGAGGAGGAGGCGGAGGAGGAGGCGGAGGAGGAGGCGGAGGAGGAGGCTGAAGAGGTAGGTGGCCTGTAAAAAAAGAGACCAGTAAAAGAATTGGCCAGTAAAAAAAGATGAGTGGCAATGAAAAAACTTTTACTGCTAAAAAAAATAAAAAAATAAAAACAATTAAATTCTCTTTTACGGGACTTTACCGAAAGAACCAAGAATATGAATCCTTGCAGTCACGAAAGCTTTAATTCAAAATGGTAAAAAAGGTCAAACTGAAAAAATTGGCCAGTAAAAAAGATAATTGGCCATCAAATAAAGTGACTGGTTAAAAAAGAGTGGCCATTAAAGAAAAAATTTGACTGGTAAAAAAAATGGTCATAAAAAAGTGAAAAAAATTGCCCGATAAAATAGATAAATGGCCATCAAAAAAAGTGACCGGTTAAAAAAGAGTGGCCATTAAAAAAACAGTGGTCTACCAAAAAATAATTTTCCCCGTAAAAAAAGACCAGTCGAACAAAAATTGGCCAGTAAAAAAGATAAGTGGCCCTCAAAAAAAGTGACCGGTTAAAAAAATTGCCCATTAAAAAAAGTGACTACAAAAAATTGGCCCATAAAAAAGGAAAGACCAGTCAAACAAAATTGGTCAGTAAAAAAATGTATTGGCCATCACACAGTGAGGTGGATGAGGCAGAGGAGGCGGAGGAGGAGGCGGAGGAGGCGGAGGCGGAGGAGGAGGAGGCGGAGGAGGAGGAGGCGGAGGCGGAGGAGGAGGCGGAGGAGGAGGAGGCGGAAGAGGTAGGTGGCCCGTAAAAAAAGAGACCACTAAAAGAATTGGCCAGTAAAAAAAGATGAGTCGCCATAAAAAAATTTGACTGGTAAAAAAATAATAATACAAATATAAAACAATTAAATTCCCTTCTAGGTGACTTTACCGAAAGTACCAGAATATGAATACCTGCAGTCACGAAAGCTTTAATTCAAAATGGTTAAAAAGTCAAACTGAAAAAATTGGCCAGTAAAAAAGATAATTGGCCATCAAAAAAAGTGACTGGCTAAAAAAGAGTGGCCATTAAAGAAAAAATTTGACTGGTAAAAAAAAAAATGGTCATGAAAAAAGTGAAAAAAATTGGCCGGTAAAAAAGATAAATGGCCATCAAAAAAAGTGACCGATTAAAAAAGAGTGGAATTAAAAAAAAATGGCCGATCAAAAAAGAATTGGCCCATGAAAAAAGACCAGTTGAAAAAAATTGGTCGGTAAAAAAGATGAATGGCCATCCAAAAAAGTGACCGGTTAAAAAAGAGTGGCCATTAAAAAAACAGTGGCCTACCAAAAAATAATTTGCCTGTAAAAAAAGACCAGTCGAAAAAAATTGGCCAGTAAAAAAGATAAGTGGCCATCAAAAAAAGTGACTGGTTAAAGAAATAATGGCCATTTAAGAAAAAATTTGACTGGTAAAAAAGAAGTTGTCATAAAAGTGAAAATAATTGGCCAGTAAAAAGGTAAATGGCCATCTAAAAAAAGATTGGCCATTAAAAAAAAGTGGCCGACCAAAAAATAATTGGCCCATAAAAAAAGACAAGTAAAAAAATTAGCCAGTAAAAGAATGTGGCCATCAAAAAAAATTACTGGTTAAAAAAGAAAGTGGCTATTAAAAAAAAGTGGCCATCTAAAAAAGTGATTGGTTAAAAAAGAGTGGTCATTAAAGTATCTTGAACTAAAGACGAATTACCTAAATTATCAACAGAAGGTGTATATCAGATTAATTGCTTTTGTGGCAGATGCTATATTGGACAGACGGGACGTAAAATCAGCATAAGACTGAAAGAACACCAAAGAAATATTAAATTATCTCAAAAACAACTGTCGGCAGTGGCAGAACATGCTTGTCAACAAGGACACTCAATTTATTTTGATAACGTTGAAGTGTTGTTTAATACTTATTATTTCTGTCAAAGATTAATTAGAGAATCCATTGAAATTGAGAGAAATAGAAATAACTTTAATCGGGCTGAGAGCTATAGGCTTTGTACGGCTTTTAAGCGTATTATTAAATAATACATATTACAATTCCTCATAAGGGAAGCACATACTAATTATCGGATTACTAACGTAGCGTATATTCACAATAACACACATTACAACTCATTACTAATCATAACCATTGACTGATTACTAATCGATTATAGAATTACTGCACCTGAATGAGTTAAATGATGATGTCACCCTGCTGCTCTATTTAAAACCAGGAGCAAGTGAGGGCTTTACCATTCTGGCGAATTGCCCGATGATGCTGGATGTAATTACCAGCGAAACGTCGTATTCAAACTGTAAATGTTGTGGATTCACTCTTCAACACACCGGTGGGCTAAAGTAGTGAGCTAATTGTCTTTTGTAAACGTGACACTTTTTTTGCTGATTGGCCGTGTCGGGTGGTGGAGGGTTACGACACATTTATAAATAACACGATCTAACCCAAAATCCTTCATTATGAATAATATTGGTCACGAAAGCCTACGTGTTAAACCAATTAAAGAAAAATTGACTGGTAAAAAAAAGAAGTGGTCATAAAAAGTTAAAAAAAATTGGCCGGTAAAAAAGGTAAATGGCCATCTTAAAAAATGACCGGTTAAAAAAGAGTGGCCATTAAAGAAAAAATTGACTGGTAAAAAAAAGTGGTCATAAAAAAGTGAAAAAATTGGCCAGTAAAAGAGGTAAATGGCCATCTAAAAAAGTGACCGGTTAAAAAAGAGTGGCCATTAAAAAAAGTGGCCGACCAAAAAATAATTGGCCCATATAAAAGACAAGTAAAAAAAAATTAGCCAGTAAAAAAATGTGGCCACCAAAAAAAATTACCGGTTAAAAAAGAAAGTGGCTATTAAAAAAAGTGGCCATCTAAAAAAGTGACTGGTTAAAAAAGAGTGGCCATTAAAGTATCTTGCACTATAGACAAATTACCTAAATTATCAACAGAAGGTGTATATCAGATTAATTGCTTTTGTGGCAGATGCTATATTGGACAGACGGGACGCAACATTAGCATAAGACTGAAAGAACACCAAAGAAATATTAAATTATCTCAAACACAACTGTCGGCAGTGGCAGAACATGCTTGTCAACAAGGACACTCAATTGATTTTGATAACGTTGAAGTGTTGTGTAATACTAATTATTACTGGCAAAGATTAATTAGAGAATCCATTGAAATTGAGAGAAATAGAAATAACTTTAATCGGGCTGATAGCTATAGGCTTTGTGCGGCTTTTAAGCGTATTATTAAATAATACATATTACAATTCCTCATAAGGGAAACACATACTAATTATCGGATTACTAACGTAGCGTATATTCACAATAACACACGTTACCACTCATTACTAATCATAACCATTGACTGATTACTAATCGATTATAGAATTACTGCACCTGAATGAGTTAAATTATGACATCACCCTGCTGCTCTATTTAAGACCAGGAGCAAGTGAGGGCTTTACCATTCTGGCGAATTGCCCGATGATGCTGGATGTAATTACCAGCGAAACGTCGTATTCAAACTGTAAATGTTGTGGATTCACTCTTCAACACACCGGTGGGCTAAAGTAGTGAACTAATTGTCTTTTATCAATGTGACACTTTTTTTGCTGATTGGCAGGGTCAGGCAGTGGAGGGTTATGACACATTTATAAATAACACGATCTAACCCAAAAACATTTATTATGAATAATATTGGTCGCGAAAGCCTACGTGTCAAACCAATTAAAGAAAAAATTGACTGGTAAAAAAAAGGAGTGGTCATAAAAAAAGTGAAAAAAATTGGCCGGTAAAAAAGGTAAATGGCCATCTAAAAAAGTGACCGTTTAAAAAAGAGTGGCCATTAAAGAAAAAATTGACTGGTAAAAAAAAGTTGTCATAAAAAAGTGAAAAAAATGGTCGGTAAAAGAGATAAATGGCCATAAAAAAGTGACTGGTTAAAAAAGAGTGGCCTTTAAAGAAAAAATTGACTGGTAAAGAAAAAGTGGTCATAAAAGTGAAAAAAATTGGCCAGTAAAAAAGGTAAATGTCCATCTAAAAAAGTGACCGGTTAAAAAAGAGTAGCCATTAAAAAAGTTTCCAACCAAAAAATAATTGGCCCATAAAAAAAGAACATTAAAAAAAAATTGGCCAGTAAAAGAATGTGGCCATCAAAAAACATTACCGGTTAAAAAAAAGTGGCCATTAAAGAAAAAGTGGCCATCAAAAAAAGTGACTGGTTAAAAAAAGAGTGGCCATTAATAAAAGTGGTCGACCAAGTAATAATTGGCCCATAAAAAGACCAGTCAAAAAAATTGGCCAGTAAAAGAATGTGGAAATAAAAAAAAATACCGGTAAAAAACGTCATTAACAAAGATCAGTGGCCAGCAAAAAAAGTGCTTGGTTAAAAAAAAGTGGCCATTAAAGAAAAAATTGACTGGTATAGAAAAAAAATTGGTCATAAAAAAGTGACTGGGTAAAAAAGAATGGCCATTAAAGAAAAAAATGGTAAAAAAGTGGTCGTAAAAGTGAAAAAAATTGGCTGGTAAAAAAGGTAAATGGACATCTAAAAAAGTGACCGGTTAAAAAAGAGTGGCCATTAAAAAAGTGGCCGACCAAGTAATAATTGGCCCATAAAAAAAGACCAGTAAAAAAATTGGCCAGTTAAAGAATGTGAAAATCAAAAAAATTACCGGTAAAAAAAAAAAATAGCAATTAAAAAGATAAGTGGCCATCAAAAAAAGTGACTGGTTAAAAAAGAGTGGCCATTAAAGAAAAAATTTGACTGGTAAAAAAAGTGGTCATAAAAAAGTGAAAAAATTGGCTGGTAAAAGAGATAAATGGCCATCTAAAAAAGTGATCAGTTAAAAAAGTGTCCATTAAAAAAAAGTGGTTGACCAAAAAAATCATTGGCCCATAATAAAAGATCAGTCAAGAAAAATTGGCCAGTAAAAGAATTTGGCCATAAAAAAGTGACCGGTAAAAAAAGAGTGGCCATTAAAAAAAGTGGCCGACCAAGTAATAATTGGCCCATAAAAAAGACCAGTCCAAAAAAATTGGCCAGTAACAGAATGTGGCCATCAAAAAAAATTCCGGTAAAAAAGTGGCCTTTAAAAAAAGTGGCCATCAAAAAAAGTGACTGGTTAAAAAAGAGTGGCCATTAAAGTTTCTTGCACTAAAGACGAATTACCTAAATTATCAACAGAAGGTGTATATCAGATTAATTGCTTTTGTGGCAGATGCTATATTGGACAGACGGGACGCAACATCAGCATAAGACTGAAAGAACACCAAAGAAATATTAAATTATCTCAAACACAACTGTCGGCAGTGGCAGAACATGCTTGTCAACAAGAACACTCAATTGATTTTGATAACGTTGAAGTGTTGTGTAATACTAATGATTACTGGCAAAGATTAATTATAGAATCCATTGAAATTGAGAGAAATAGAAATAACTTTAATCGCTCTGATAGCTATAGGCTTTTTGCGGCTTGGAAGCGTATTATTAAATAATACATATTTCATTTCCTTATAGGGGAAACACATCCTAATTAATGGATTACTAATGTAGAGTATATTCACAATAACACACATTACAACTCATTACTAATCATAACCATTGACTGATTACCAATCGATTATATAATTACTGCAAATGAATGAGTTAAATGATGATGCCACCCTTCTGCTCTATTTAAGACCGGGAGCAAGTGAGGGCTTTACCATTCTGGCGAATTGCCCGATGATGCTGGATGTAATTACCAGCGAAACGTCGTATTCAAACTGTAAATGTTGTGGATTCACTCTTCAACACACCGGTGGGCTAAAGTAGTGAACTAATTGTCTTTTGTCAACGTGACACTTTTTTTGCTGATTGGCCCTGTCGGGTGGTGGAGGGTTATGACACATTTATAAATAACGCGATCTAAGACAAACACCTTTATTATGAATAATATTGGTCACAAAAGCCTACATGTTAAACCAATTGAAGAAAAAATTGACTGGTAAAAAAAGTCTTAAAAGTGAAAAAAATTGGCCGGTAAAAAAGGTAAATGGCCATTTAAAAAAGTGACCGGTAAAAAATAGAGTGGCCATTAAAAAAAAGTGGCCGACCAAGTAATAATTGGCCCATAAAAAAGACCAGTCAAAAAAAAGTGGACAGTAAAAGAATGTGGAAATGAAAAAAATTACCGGCAAAAAAATAATAGCCGTTAAAAAAGATAAGTGGCCATCAAAAAAAGTGACTGGGTAAAAAAGAATGGCCATTAAAGAAAAAAATGACTGGTAAAAAAAGTGGTCATGAAAGTGAAAAAAATGGCCGGTAAAAAAGGTAAATGGCCATCTAAAAAAGTGACCGGTAAAAAAAGAGTGGCCATTAAAAAAAAGTGGCCGACCAAGTAATAATTGGCCCATAAAAAAGTGGAAAAATTGGCCGGTAAAAGAGATAAATGGCCATCTAAAAAGTGATTGGTTAAAAAAGAGTGGTCATTAAAGTATCTTGAACTAAAGACGAATTACCTAAATTATCAACAGAAGGTGTATATAAGATTAATTGCTTTTGTGGCAGATGCTATATTGGACAGACGGGACGTAAAATCAGCATAAGACTGAAAGAACACCAAAGAAATATTAAATTATCTCAAAAACAACTGTCGGCAGTGGCAGAACATGCTTGTCAACAAGGACACTCAATTTATTTTGATAACGTTGAAGTGTTGTTTAATACTTATTATTTCTATCAAAGATTAATTAGAGAATCCATTGAAATTGAGAGAAATAGAAATAACTTTAATCGGGCTGAGAGCTATAGGCTTTGTACGGCTTTTAAGCGTATTATTAAATAATACATATTACAATTCCTCATAAGGGAAGCACATACTAATTATCGGATTACTAACGTAGCGTATATTCACAATAACACACATTACAACTCATTACTAATCATAACCATTGACTGATTACTAATCGATTATAGAATTACTGCACCTGAATGAGTTAAATGATGATGTCACCCTGCTGCTCTATTTAAAACCAGGAGCAAGTGAGGGCTTTACCATTCTGGCGAATTGCCCGATGATGCTGGATGTAATTACCAGCGAAACGTCGTATTCAAACTGTAAATGTTGTGGATTCACTCTTCAACACACCGGTGGGCTAAAGTAGTGAGCTAATTGTCTTTTGTAAACGTGACACTTTTTTTGCTGATTGGCCGTGTCGGGTGGTGGAGGGTTACGACACATTTATAAATAACACGATCTAACCCAAAAACCTTGATTATGAATAATATTGGTCACGAAAGCCTACGTGTTAAACCAATTAAAGAAAAAATTGACTGGTAAAAAAAAGAAGTGGTCATAAAAAAGTAAAAAAAAATTGGCCGGTAAAAAAGGTAAATGGCCATCTTAAAAAATGACCGGTTAAAAAAGAGTGGCCATTAAAGAAAAAATTGACTGGTAAAAAAAAAGTGGTCATTAAAAAGTGAAAAAATTGGCCAGTAAAAGAGGTAAATGGCCATCTAAAAAAGTGACCGGTTAAAAAAGAGTGGCCATTAAAAAAAGTGGCCGACCAAAAAATAATTGGCCCATATAAAAGACAAGTAAAAAAAAATTAGCCAGTAAAAGAATGTGGCCACCAAAAAAAATTACCGGTTTAAAAAGAAAGTGGCTATTAAAAAAAAGTGGCCATCTAAAAAAGTGACTGGTTAAAAAAGAGTGGCCATTAAAGTATCTTGCACTATAGACGAATTACGTAAATTATCAACAGAAGGTGTATATCAGATTAATTGCTTTTGTGGCAGATGCTATATTGGACAGACGGGACGCAACATTAGCATAAGACTGAAAGAACACCAAAGAAATATTAAATTATCTCAAACACAACTGTCGGCAGTGGCAGAACATGCTTGTCAACAAGGACACTCAATTGATTTTGATAACGTTGAAGTGTTGTGTAATACTAATTATTACTGGCAAAGATTAATTAGAGAATCCATTGAAATTGAGAGAAATAGAAATAACTTTAATCGGGCTGATAGCTATAGGCTTTGTGCGGCTTTTAAGCATATTATTAAATAATACATATTACAATTCCTCATAAGGGAAACACATACTAATTATCGGATTACTAACGTAGCGTATATTCACAATAACACACGTTACAACTCATTACTAATCATAACCATTGACTTATTACTAATCGATTATAGAATTACTGCACCTGAATGAGTTAAATTATGACGTCACCCTGCTGCTCTATTTAAGACCAGGAGCAAGTGAGGGCTTTACCATTCTGGCGAATTGCCCGATGATGCTGGATGTAATTACCAGCGAAACGTCGTATTCAAACTGTAAATGTTGTGGATTCACTCTTCAACACACCGGTGGGCTAAAGTAGTGAACTAATTGTCTTTTATCAATGTGACACTTGTTTTGCTGATTGGCCGTGTCAGGCAGTGGAGGGTTATGACACATTTATAAATAACACGATCTAAGCCAAAAACATTTATTATGAATAATATTGGTCGCGAAAGCCTACGTGTCAAACCAATTGAAGAAAAAATTGACTGGTAAAAAAAAGGAGTGGTCATAAAAAAAGTGAAAAAAATTGGCCGGTAAAAAAGGTAAATGGCCATCTAAAAAAGTGACCGTTTAAAAAAGAGTGGCCATTAAAGAAAAAATTGACTGGTAAAAAAAAGTTGTCATAAAAAAGTGAAAAAAATGGCCGGTAAAAGAGATAAATGGCCATAAAAAAGTGACTGGTTAAAAAAGAGTGGCCTTTAAAGAAAAAATTGACTGGTAAAGAAAAAGTGGTCATAAAAGTGAAAAAAATTGGCCGGTAAAAAAGGTAAATGTCCATCTAAAAAAGTGACCGGTTAAAAAAGAGTAGCCATTAAAAAAGTTTCCGACCAAAAAATAATTGGCCCATAAAAAAAGAACATTAAAAAAAATTGGCCAGTAAAAGAATGTGGCCATCAAAAAACATTACCGGTTAAAAAAAGTGGCCATTAAAGAAAAAGTGGCCATCAAAAAAAGTGACTGGTTAAAAAAAGAGTGGCCATTAAAAAAAGTGGTCGACCAAGTAATAATTGGCCCATAAAAAGACCAGTCAAAAAAAATTGGCCAGTAAAAGAATGTGGAAATAAAAAAAAATTACCGGTAAAAAACGTCATTAACAAAGATCAGTGGCCAGCAAAAAAAGTGCTTGGTTAAAAAAAGTGGCCATTAAAGAAAAAATTGACTGGTATAGAAAAAAAATTGGTCATAAAAAAGTGACTGGGTAAAAAAGAATGGCCATTAAAGAAAAAAATGGTAAAAAAGTGGTCGTAAAAGTGAAAAAAATTGGCTGGTAAAAAAGGTAAATGGCCATCTAAAAAAGTGACCGGTTAAAAAAGAGTGGCCATTAAAAAAGTGGCCGACCAAGTAATAATTGGCCCATAAAAAAGACCAGTAAAAAAAAATTGGCCAGTTAAAGAATGTGAAAATCAAAAAAATTACCGGTAAAAAAAAAAATAGCGATTAAAAAGATAAGTGGCCATCAAAAAAAGTGACTGGTTAAAAAAGAGTGGCCATTAAAGAAACAATTGACTGGTAAAAAAAGTGGTCATAAAAAAGTGAAAAAATTGGCTGGTAAAAGAGATAAATGGCCATCTAAAAAAGTGATCAGTTAAAAAAGTGTCCATTAAAAAAAAGTGGTTGACCAAAAAAATCATTGGCCCATAATAAAAGATCAGTCAAGAAAAATTGGCCAGTAAAAGAATTTGGCCATAAAAAAAGTGACCGGTAAAAAAAGAGTGGCCATTAAAAAAAGTGGCCGACCAAGTAATAATTAGCCCATAAAAAAGACCAGTCCCAAAAAATTGGCCAGTAACAGAATGTGGCCATCAAAAAAAATTCCGGTAAAAAAGTGGCCTTTAAAAAAAGTGGCCATCAAAAAAAGTGACTGGTTAAAAAAGAGTGGCCATTAAAGTATCTTGCACTAAAGACGAATTACCTAAATTATCAACAGAAGGTGTATATCAGATTACTTGCTTTTGTGGCAGATGCTATATTGGACAGACGGGACGCAACATCAGCATAAGACTGAAAGAACACCAAAGAAATATTAAATTATCTCAAACACAACTGTCGGCAGTGGCAGAACATGCTTGTCAACAAGAACACTCAATTGATTTTGATAACGTTGAAGTGTTGTGTAATACTAATGATTACTGGCAAAGATTAATTAGAGAATCCATTGAAATTGAGAGAAATAGAAATAACTTTAATCGCTCTGATAGCTATAGGCTTTTTGCGGCTTGGAAGCGTATTATTAAATAATACATATTTCATTTCCTTATAGGGGAAACACATACTAATTAATGGATTACTAATGTAGAGTATATTCACAATAACACACATTACAACTCATTACTAATCATAACCATTGACTGATTACCAATCGATTATATAATTACTGCAAATGAATGAGTTAAATGATGATGCCACCCTTCTGCTCTATTTAAGACCGGGAGCAAGTGAGGGCTTTACCATTCTGGCGAATTGCCCGATGATGCTGGATGTAATTACCAGCGAAACGTCGTATTCAAACTGTAAATGTTGTGGATTCAGTCTTCAACACACCGGTGGGCTAAAGTAGTGAACTAATTGTCTTTTGTCAACGTGACATTTTTTTTGCTGATTGGCCCTGTCGGGTGGTGGAGGGTTATGACACATTTATAAATAACGCGATCTAAGCCAAAAACCTTTATTATGAATAATATTGGTCACAAAAGCCTACATGTTAAACCAATTGAAGAAAAAATTGACTGGTAAAAAAAGTCTTAAAAGTGAAAAAAATTGGCCGGTAAAAAAGGTAAATGGCCATCTAAAAAAGTGACCGGTAAAAAATAGAGTGGCCATTAAAAAAAAGTGGCCGACCAAGTAATAATTGGCCCATAAAAAAGACCAGTCAAAAAAAAGTGGCCAGTAAAAGAATGTGGAAATGAAAAAAATTACCGGCAAAAAAATAATAGCCGTTAAAAAAGATAAGTGGCCATCAAAAAAAGTGACTGGGTAAAAAAGAATGGCCATTAAAGAAAAAAATGACTGGTAAAAAAAAGTGGTCATAAAAGTGAAAAAAATGGCCGGTAAAAAAGGTAAATGGCCATCTAAAAAAGTGACCGGTAAAAAAAGAGTGGCCATTTAAAAAAAGTGGCCGACCAAGTAATAATTGGCCCATAAAAAAGTGGAAAAATTGGCCGGTAAAAGAGATAAATGGCCATCTAAAAAAGTGATTGGTTAAAAAAGAGTGGTCATTAAAGTATCTTGAACTAAAGACGAATTACCTAAATTATCGACAGAAGGTGTATATCAGATTAATTGCTTTTGTGGCAGATGCTATATTGGACAGACGGGACGTAAAATCAGCATAAGACTGAAAGAACACCAAAGAAATATTAAATTATCTCAAACACAACTGTCGGCAGTGGCAGAACATGCTTGTCAACAAGGACACTCAATTTATTTTGATAACGTTGAAGTGTTGTTTAATACTTATTATTTCTGTCAAAGATTAATTAGAGAATCCATTGAAATTGAGAGAAATAGAAATAACTTTAATCGGGCTGAGAGCTATAGGCTTTGTACGGCTTTTAAGCGTATTATTAAATAATACATATTACAATTCCTCATAAGGGAAGCACATACTAATTATCGGATTACTAACGTAGCGTATATTCACAATAACACACATTACAACTCATTACTAATCATAACCATTGACTGATTACTAATCGATTATAGAATTACTGCACCTGAATGAGTTAAATGATGACGTCACCCTGCTGCTCTATTTAAAACCAGGAGCAAGTGAGGGCTTTACCATTCTGGCGAATTGCCCGATGATGCTGGATGTAATTACCAGCGAAACGTCGTATTCAAACTGTAAATGTTGTGGATTCACTCTTCAACACACCGGTGGGCTAAAGTAGTGAGCTAATTGTCTTTTGTAAACGTGACACTTTTTTTGCTGATTGGCCGTGTCGGGTGGTGGAGGGTTACGACACATTTATAAATAACACGATCTAACCCAAAAACCTTCATTATGAATAATATTGGTCACGAAAGCCTACGTGTTAAACCAATTAAAGAAAAAATTGACTGGTAAAAAAAAGAAGTGGTCCATAAAAAAGTAAAAAAAAATTGGCCGGTAAAAAAGGTAAATGGCCATCTTAAAAAATGACCAGTTAAAAAAGAGTGGCCATTAAAGAAAAAATTGACTGGTAAAAAAAAAGTGGTCATAAAAAAGTGAAAAAATTGGCCAGTAAAAGAGGTAAATGGCCATCTAAAAAAGTGACCGATTAAAAAAGAGTGGCCATTAAAAAAAGTGGCCGACCAAAAAATAATTGGCCCATATAAAAGACAAGTAAAAAAAAATTAGCCAGTAAAAGATTGTGGCCACCAAAAAAAATTACCGGTTAAAAAAGAAAGTGGCTATTAAAAAAAGTGGCCATCTAAAAAAGTGACTGGTTAAAAAAGAGTGGCCATTAAAGTATCTTGCACTATAGACGAATTACCTAAATTATCAACAGAAGGTGTATATCAGATTAATTGCTTTTGTGGCAGATGCTATATTGGACAGACGGGACGCAACATTAGCATAAGACTGAAAGAACACCAAAGAAATATTAAATTATCTCAAACACAACTGTCGGCAGTGGCAGAACATGCTTGTCAACAAGGACACTCAATTGATTTTGATAACGTTGAAGTGTTGTGTAATACTAATTATTACTGGCAAAGATTAATTAGAGAATCCATTGAAATTGAGAGAAATAGAAATAACTTTAATCGGGCTGATAGCTATAGGCTTTGTGCGGCTTTTAAGCGTATTATTAAATAATACATATTACAATTCCTCATAAGGGAAACACATACTAATTATCGGATTACTAACGTAGCGTATATTCACAATAACACACGTTACAACTCATTACTAATCATAACCATTGACTGATTACTAATCGATTATAGAATTACTGCACCTGAATGAGTTAAATTATGACGTCACCCTGCTGCTCTATTTAAGACCAGGAGCAAGTGAGGGCTTTACCATTCTGGCGAATTGCCCGATGATGCTGGATGTAATTACCAGCGAAACGTCGTATTCAAACTGTAAATGTTGTGGATTCACTCTTCAACACACCGGTGGGCTAAAGTAGTGAACTAATTGTCTTTTATCAATGTGACACTTTTTTTGCTGATTGGCCGTGTCAGGCAGTGGAGGGTTATGACACATTTATAAATAACACGATCTAACCCAAAAACATTTATTATGAATAATATTGTTCGCGAAAGCCTACGTGTCAAACCAATTAAAGAAAAAATTGACTGGTAAAAAAAAGGAGTGGTCATAAAAAAAGTGAAAAAAATTGGCCGGTAAAAAAGGTAAATGGCCATCTAAAAAAGTGACCGGTTAAAAAAGAGTAGCCATTAAAAAAGTTTCCGACCAAAAAATAATTGGCCCATAAAAAAAGACCAGTAAAAAAATTGGCCAGTAAAAGAATGTGGCCATAAAAAAACATTACCGGTTAAAAAAAGTGGCCATTAAAGAAAAAGTGGCCATCAAAAAAAGTGACTGGTTAAAAAAAGAGTGGCCATTAAAAAAAGTGGTCGACCAAGTAATAATTGGCCCATAAAAAGACCAGTCAAAAAAAATTGGCCAGTAAAAGTATGTGGAAATAAAAAAAAATTACCGGTAAAAAACGTCATTAACAAAGATCAGTGGCCAGCAAAAAAAGTGCTTGGTTAAAAAAAAGTGGCCATTAAAGAAAACATTGACTGGTATAGAAAAAAAATTGGTCATAAAAAAGTGACTGGGTAAAAAAGAATGGCCATTAAAGAAAAAAATGGTAAAAAAGTGGTCGTAAAAGTGAAAAAAATTGGCTGGTAAAAAAGGTAAATGGCCATCTAAAAAAGTGACCGGTTAAAAAAGAGTGGCCATTAAAAAAGTGGCCGACCAAGTAATAATTGGCCCATAAAAAAGACCAGTAAAAAAAAATTGGCCAGTTAAAGAATGTGAAAATCAAAAGAATTACCGGTAAAAAAAAAATAGCGATTAAAAAGATAAGTGGCCATCAAAAAAAGTGACTGGTTAAAAAAGAGTGGCCATTAAAGAAAAAATTGACTGGTAAAAAAAGTGCTCATAAAAAAGTGAAAAAATTGGCTGGTAAAAGAGATAAATGGCCATCTAAAAAAGTGATCAGTTAAAAAAGTGTCCATTAAAAAAAAGTGGTTGACCAAAAAAATCATTGGCCCATAATAAAAGATCAGTCAAGAAAAATTGGCCAGTAAAAGAATTTGGCCATAAAAAAAGTGACCGGTAAAAAAAGAGTGGCCATTAAAAAAAGTGGCCGACCAAGTAATAATTGGCCCATAAAAAAGACCAGTCCAAAAAAATTGGCCAGTAACAGAATGTGGCCATCAAAAAATATTCCGGTAAAAAAAGTGGCCTTTAAAAAAAGTGGCCATCAAAAAAAGTGACTGGTTAAAAAAGAGTGGCCATTAAAGTATCTTGCACTAAAGACGAATTACCTAAATTATCAACAGAAGGTGTATATCAGATTAATTGCTTTTGTGGCAGATGCTATATTGGACAGACGGGACGCAACATCAGCATAAGACTGAAAGAACACCAAAGAAATATTAAATTATCTCAAACACAACTGTCGGCAGTGGCAGAACATGCTTGTCAACAAGAACACTCAATTGATTTTGATAACGTTGAAGTGTTGTGTAATACTAATGATTACTGGCAAAGATTAATTAGAGAATCCATTGAAATTGAGAGAAATAGAAATAACTTTAATCGCTCTGATAGCTATAGGCTTTTTGCGGCTTGGAAGCGTATTATTAAATAATACATATTTCATTTCCTTATAGGGGAAACACATACTAATTAATGGATTACTAATGTAGAGTATATTCACAATAACACACATTACAACTCATTACTAATCATAACCATTGACTGATTACCAATCGATTATATAATTACTGCAAATGAATGAGTTAAATGATGATGCCACCCTTCTGCTCTATTTAAGACCGGGAGCAAGTGAGGGCTTTACCATTCTGGCGAATTGCCCGATGATGCTGGATGTAATTACCAGCGAAACGTCGTATTCAAACTGTAAATGTTGTGGATTCACTCTTCAACACACCGGTGGGCTAAAGTAGTGAACTAATTGTCTTTTGTCAACGTGACACTTTTTTTGCTGATTGGCCCTGTCGGGTGGTGGAGGGTTATGACACATTTATAAATAACGCGATCTAAGCCAAAAACCTTTATTATGAATAATATTGGTCACAAAAGCCTACATGTTAAACCAATTGAAGAAAAAATTGACTGGTAATAAAAGTCTTAAAAGTGAAAAAAATTGGCCGGTAAAAAAGGTAAATGGCCATCTAAAAAAGTGACCGGTAAAAAAAGAGTGGCCATTAAAAAAAAGTGGCCGACCAAGTAATAATTGGCCCATAAAACGACCAGTCAAAAAAAATTGGCCAGTTAAAGAATGTGGCCATCAAAAAAAATTACCGGATAAAAAAAGTGCCCATTAAAAAAAATGTGGCCATCAAAAAAAGTGACTGGTTAAAAAAGAGTGACCATTAAAGAAAAAAATGACTGGTAAAAAAAAGTGGTCATAAATAAGTGAAAAAATTGGCCGGTAAAAGAGCTAAATGGCCATATAAAAAAGTGACCGGTTAAAAAAGTGTCCATTAAAAAAAGTGGCCGACCAAAAAATTATTTGCCCATAAAAAAAGACCTGTCAAAAAAAATTGTCCAGTTAAAGAATGTGGCCATCAAAAAAAATGCCCGTTAAAAAAAGTGGCCATTAAACAAAAGTGGCCATCAAAAAAAGCGACTGGTTAAAAAAGAGTTGCCATTTAAGAAAAAAATGACTGTTAAAAAAAAGTGGTCATAAAAGTGAAAAAATTTGGCCAGTAAAAAAGGTAAAGGGCCATCTAAAAAAGTACTCACCCCGGTGATGGGCCGGGGTGAGTAACGTGGCCCAAAGGTGAACGAGGGGGCACGGGGGGAGTAGCTGAGGATGTCTAGAGAGTTCCCGAAAGAGGCGTGGTTAAGGGCGGAGCCAGAGAGGGCACAGGTGCGGTGTAGCCTGGAACCGTCGGGAATATTCTGCAAGTAGGGCGCGGCTGAGGGTGGAGCCAGGCCGTGCCAAGAGAGCTAAAAGGGAAGCCCCGATCAGAGATCCAGGCTGTCTGCAGGTGAAGTGGAACCCCAGTACTATGTCTACGTCTTCGTCTCCGTCTTCAACATCATGGGTCAGGCAGCACGTTGGCTGCTCTGACCCGATTATAGATATCCCGTATGCGAGAGAAATAGGTGTATTGTGGTCCGATGCGTAACAAGAGTGAGAATAGATGTATTTAGTCCTGTGTGTAACGGTGTTGCGTGAAGTGTAGAATAAACGTTGTTGCCTCTTAAATAGTGTCTCTGAATGACTCACTACACCATTATAAAATTGAACCTTATGGCGGGACTCCGGGGTCCCGAATGAACGGAAGTAAAATGGGAATTATTTATTTATTTTGATGACTCCGTCCCACCGCACACATACAGTGAGGGAAAAAAATATTTGATCCCCTGCTGATTTTGTACGTTTGCCCACTGACAAAGAAATGATCAGTCTATAATTTTAATGGTAGGTTTATTTGAACAGTGAGAGACAGACTAACAACAACAAAATCCAGAAAAACGCATGTCAAAAATGTTATAAATTGATTTGCATTTTAATGAGGGAAATAAGTATTTGACCTGCTCTCAATCAGAAAGATTTATGGCTCCCAGGTGTCTTTTATGCAGGTAACGAGCTGAGATTAGGAGCACATTCTTAAAGGGAGTGCTCCTAATCTCAGCTTGTTACATGTATAAAAGACACCTGTCCACAGAAGCAATCAATTAGATTCCAAACTCTCCACCATGGCCAAGACCAAAGAGCGCTCCAAGGATGTCAGGGACAAGATTGTAGACCTACACAAGGCTGGAATGGGCTACAAGACCATTGCCAAGCAGCTTGGTGAGAAGGTGACAACAGTTGGTGCGATTATTCGCAAATGGAAGAAACACAAAAGAACTGTCAATCTCCCTCGGTCTGGGGCTCCATGCAAGATCTCACCTCGTGGATTTGCAATGATCATGAGAACGGTGGGGAATCAGCCCAGAACTACACTAGAGGATCTTGTCAATTATCTGAAGGCAGCTGGGACTCTAGTCACCAAGAAAACAATTGGTAACACACTACGCCGTGAAGGACTGAAATCCTGCAGTGCCCACAAGATCCCCCTGCTCAAGAAAATACATATACATGCCCGTCTGAAGTTTGCCAATGAACATCTGAATGATTCAGAGGACAACTGGGTGAAAGTGTTGTGGTCAGATGAGACCAAAATGGAGCTCTTTGGAATCAACTCAACTCGCCGTGTTTGGAGGAGGAGGAATGCTGCCTATGACCCCAAGAACACCATCCCAACCGTCAAACATGGAGGTGGAAACATTATGCGTTGGGGGTGTTTTTCTGCTAAGTGGACAGGACAACTTCACCGCATCAAAGGGACGATGGACGGGGCCATGTACCGTCAAATCTTGGGTGAGAACCTCCTTCCCTCAGCGAGGGCATTGAAATGGGTCGTGGATGGGTATTCCAGCATGACAATGACCCAAAACACACGGCCAAGGCAACAAAGGAGTGGCTCAAGAAGAGGCACATTAAGGTCCTGGAGTGGCCTAGCCAGTCTCCAGACCCTAATCTCATAGAACATCTGTGGAGGGAGCTGAAGGTTCGAGTTGCCAAACGTCAGCCTCGAAACCTTAATGACTTGGAGAAAATCTGCAAAGAGGAGTGGGACAAAATCCCTCCTGAAATGTGTGCAAACCTGGTGGCCAACTACAAGAAACGTCTGATCTCTGTGATTGCCAACAAGGGTTTTGCCACCAAGTATTAAGTCATGTTTTGCAGAGGGGTCAAATACTTATTTCCCTCATTAAAATACAAATCAATTTATAACATTTTTGACATGCGTTTTTCTGGATTTTGTTGTTATTCTGTCTCTCACTTTTCAAATAAACCTACCATTAAAATTATAGACTAATCATTTCTTTTTGATTTAAAACTTTCGTGGCTGCAATAATTCATATTCTTAGCTCTTTCGGTAAAGTCACGTTGAAGGGAAACAATAAAATAATAAAATATATATAAAACAATACAAATTCTCACGACGTTTAGACCATAACACATACGGTCGTCATCAGGTGTGTCGGTTTGCATAAATTTAGTTATTTTTAAACGGTGTATTTATTTATAAAACAACGTCAGCGCCACGCACAGCGATTTGGCAGTTTATTTAGAAGGACTAGTCCATCTATGTTCTGAAAAGAGGAGGGGGGAGACGAAAAATTAATGTATGCTGTCTGAAAGCCACTGTAAGCGTGAACAATAAATTAAGACCTAAAATGGTTTATCAAATCTTTCCAATGATTGCTAAGCCAGAATCCATCTTCTCGGTTGAAATTGTCTCTGTGCTTGTATATGTGGATAGCCTCATGAACGAATCTCTCATGGTAGCCAAGACTTTGTATCATAGAGCCCAATGCATATCCGACCAGGAACACATAGGCAGTGAACTCAAGCACGTACACCAAGCTCTTAAGGCTAATGGTTACTCCGACTATACAATCCGCAAAGCTATCACTCAAACCATGAAGAAGGACCCTCTTGAGGAGCCTTTCAAAACCATCACTTTACCCTACATTGCGGGGATCACAAAAAAGATCTCCAAAATCTTGAATAAACACAAGATCCAGGTCCGTTTCAACACATTACATAAAATCCGTGATCTGGTTCTGTCTGTAAAAGATGTGATTCCGGACATACAGTACCCTGGTGTCTACAAACTAAGTTGCCTCTGTGGTAGTAGTTACATTGGAGAAACCAAACGCCATATCTCGGACCGCATTCGTGAACACAAAGCAAACCTTAAACACGGTAGGACCAACACCTCGGCCATGGCAGATCATTGACGGAGCAGCAGCAGCGGCAGCAACAACAGCAGCAGCAGCAACTGCAGCAGCAGCCGCCGCAGCAGCTGCAGCTGCAACAGCAGCAGCAGCAACAACAGCAGCAGGAGCAACAGCCACAGCAGCTGCAGCAGCAGCCACAGCAGCTGCAGCTGCAGCAGCAGCAGCAACACCAGCAGCAGCAGCAGCAACACCAGCGGCAGGGGCAGCGAGAGGACCTCGTCATCCAGGCAGCCGGCTGTGAAGTACCAATGCTCGAGGACG
Organism: Petromyzon marinus; assembly: GCF_048934315.1. Lineage (NCBI taxonomy): Eukaryota > Metazoa > Chordata > Hyperoartia > Petromyzontiformes > Petromyzontidae > Petromyzon > Petromyzon marinus. The sequence continues at coordinate 3,364,942 of NC_133740.1, read as the reverse complement.
AGCAAGGCGGTTTCACCCCGGTCCAGCCCTAAAAGCGGAAGGCCAAGGCCGGACCAGCAGGAGCACAATACGTCGGGACCCCTTCAAAGCGGACGACGGTCGCCAGCGCCGACAGCGCGCCGGAGGGCCACGCGGACGGGGCGATGAGGAGCGACGACGACGAGCCCGAACTGCGGGACGAGACGGGCGACGACGGCGACCTCCGCCCGCCGGGCAGCGACGGGGCGGCGACGGAGTGGCCGGCGACCTCGGGCCCGGCTCCGGCCGCGCCGGAGCCGCGGGAGAGACCCGCCCCGAGCCGGGGGAGACCCCGGCCCCGGAGGGCACGATGGAGGCGATGAACACCGAGCTCCCTGAGAGTGCGCCCGCCAGCTCGGACGACGAGCAGGCGGAGTCCGACACCGACGACGAGGATGACGCGGGCGCGTGGGAATACACGGCCGGGGGCATCCGAGGCTTTCTGGAAAGCACCTTCGGGCAGTGGAATGTCCGGGTCGAGGACCACTTCCCCGACACAACGCGCTTCCTGAAAGTGGCGAAGGAGGCTTGCCGTGCCAATAGTGAAAGCATCCTCACCTCAAGGGAGATCTTCAGGGTGAGACCGATCATCCGGAAGCTGGAGGGGGCCCCGCCCCTCCTACCCAACGCAAGAGGGCCGGTACCCTGTGAATAATCATCATGATGGCTGCAGGTGTTAGGATAGCCACGCTGAATTGCAACAGCGCCCGCAGCGACGCGAGATGGCACTGCATGTGCTGCCTGCTCAGGGATCGGAAGGTCGACGTGGCCCTCCTACAGGAGACGCACCTCGACGACGCCCTGCAGGGCCGGCGACAACACCTCATGGACGGCCGGTCTTTTTTTAGCCATGGTGAGGACAACCGGGCAGGCGTCGCGATAGTTTTCGGCCCGAACTTCGTCCCCAGGGACGTGGCCTTCAAAGATATCGTGAAGGGCCACTTGATCTCAGTAGATTTTGCGCTCAACGGCGTTAGGATGCGGTGCTTTAGCGTGTACGCGCCGAGCAAGAGCCGCGGGAGGGGGCTCTTTTTCTCCGGCGCACTCCGGGACGCCCTGGAGGCATGCGATGGGGACGGGGTGTTGACGGTCGTGGGTGGGGACTTTAATTGCAGCTTTGACCCAGCCCTTGACCGGAACGGCGCCGAGCCTCACCCGGAGTCGGCTCGAGTGTGAGGGGACCTGGTGCGGCAGCTGGGGCTGCTGGATGCATGGCGGCTGCACCAGCCGACCCAGCGGCAGTACACGTGGTGCCGCTGCGACTTTCGGGGAAGGGTGAGCCTCGCCAGACTGGACAGGCTGTACGTGAGCGCCGCGGACGCCAACCTGCTCGGTGACAGCGAAATCATCCCGACTGGTTTCTCAGACCACCACATGGCGTCTGTGCAGCTGCGGGTCCCAAGGGAGAGCCGCTGTAGCACCTACTGGAGGCTCGACGTGCGGCTGCTTGAGGACCCGGCCTTCGCGGGGCTCTTCAGGGCCTGCTGGGTCAAATGGGTGGCCGCAAAGAGTGGATTCGGAAGCACCTCGCGGTGGTGGGAGCACACGAAGGCGCAGGTGCGGGCACTGTGCATGCAGTTCCGGGGTCACTGCGCCGCGGCCAGAGACGAGGCGGCCGAGCACCTGCAGGCAGAGCTGCTGCTCCTGGAGGCGGAGCTGGGTGCTGACCGGGACGCGCACGAGGACAAGGGCGGCGCGCTGCTGGAGAAGCAGCGGCTCTTTAGGGCCGTGACAGACCAGCAGGCACACCGCTCCTTCGTGCGCAAACGGATGCAGCACCTGGTCCACATGGACTCGCCCTCCAGGTTGTTTTATCGCCAGGCGCGAGAGCGCAAACCGGACACCAACAGGATTCTCTCGGGCCTGCTGACCCAGGAGGGGACGATGGCCACGACGGAGGACGAGATCGCCAGGGTCGCCAGGGGGTACTACGTCGAACTCTTCGGGGCACGGAGCGTGCAGGACGGGGCGGTCCGGGACTTGCTCGACGGGACCCCCGCGTTGGCGGACCCGGAGAGCGAGCGTCTGGAGGGCCCCATCACCCTGGAGGAGCTTCACGCCGCGATGCGGGGTCTATCGACCGGAAGGGCCCCGGGAATCGACGGCCTGCCGATCGAGTTTTACGCAGCCTTCTGGAAGGAGCTCGGCCCTCAGCTGCTGGAGGTGTTAGCGGAGAGCCTGAGGGAGGGGGAGCTCCCGCCGAGCTGCAGGAGGGCCGTCGTCATCCTGCTGCCAAAGAGGGGAGACCTGCGCCGAATGGAGAACTGGCGTCCGGTGTCCCTCCTGTGCGCCGATTACAGGGTGTTTGTGAAGGTGCTGGCCAACCGCCTCAAATCGGTGGTGGGTCAGCTGGTGCGGCCGGAACAAACCTATTGCGTCCCTGGCCGGTGCCTGCACGGCAACATAGGCACGGTCAGGGACGTGATCTCCTTGGCGGGGAGGGACGGCACGGATCTAGGCCTCCTCTTCCTCGACCAGGAGAAGGCATTCGACTGGATCAACCATGGATGCCTGGAGGATCTGCTCGCCTCGTACGGGTTCGGGCGGACTTTCCGGGCGCAGGTGCGGCTCCTGTACACGGGTGTGTCGAGCACGCTGAAAATCAACCAGCGGCTCGGCGCCCCTTTTTCCGTGGCGAGCGGGGTCAGGCAAGGGTGCCCGTTGTCGGGCCTCCTTTACTCCCTGGCGATCAAACCCCTCGTGCGCCGCCTGCAGCTCTCCCTGTCGGGGTACAGGGTGCCGGGCCCCGAGGCGGCGACCATCAGAGTGTCGGCGTACGCCGACGACCTGTGCGTCGTCGCAACGGACGCGCGCGACGTGGCCGCGGTGTGCCGGGCGGTGGAGGCGTACGAGGTGGCGTCCGGTGCCAAAATCAACTGGGGGAAGACCACGGCCCTGCGTCTGGGGCCGCGGGGCGCCGCGTGCCCGGTGCTCCTACCAGGAGGCGTCGCCTGGCAAACCGATGGCGTCAAGTACCTGGGCGTCCACCTCGGGAAGCCCCACGTCACGCGGGAGAACTGGACCGACCTACGGGACCGGTTCGAGGCCAGGCTGGCGGCGTGGGCGCGCTTCGCGCCGGCATTGTCTTTCAGGGGGCGGGTGCTGGTGGGCAACAACCTGGCGGCCGCGGTCCTCTGGCACAGGGCGAAGGCCCTCCAGCCCCCGGAGTGGCTGCTCGTGGTTGTGGTGCGCTCGCTCACCCGCTTTGCGTTGCAGGGCAAACATTGGTTGAGGCCGGGGGTCCTCCGCCTGCCGGTGGACGAGGGCGGTCAGGGCCTGGTGGACGTCACCACCAGGGTCCTGACCTTCCGACTCCAGACCGTGCGGCGGCTGCTGTACGGCGGGGAGGCCGCGCCCTGGGTGGCGCCCACCCTCGCCCTGCTGTGAGACACCGGTGGCGGCCTGGGCTATGGGCGCGAACTATTCCTGATGGACCTGGCCCAGGTGGACTACGGGAGACTGCCGGTTTTCCAGCGGAGCCTCCTGGACGCGCGGCAGCACGCTCGGGGAGTTTCTGCGCGAGCCCCTGTTCCACAACGGCCGCTTCGCGGGGATCCGGGAGGAGGCGGCGCTGGCCCGCCGCTTCGCCTCGGCGGGGTGCGGACGGTGGCGGACCTGGTACGGGACCGCGGCGGGCACCCCGCGTGGAAACCCGCGGCCGATATCAGCGGGGCGGCGGGGCTCCGCACCGTGCTGGCCGGGGCGAAGTTGTTGCGGGCGGCGCTCGAAGCGATGCGCCAGTCACGGCTGCGGCTGGACACGCCCGAGTTCTCCCCCCCCCACTCCCCCCCCCTCCCCCCACCCTCCCTCCTCCTCCCCCCATCCCCCCTCCCCCCTCCCTTCCCAGAGCTGAGCTTTGCGTGCGCCCGGCCCCCCGAGCGCGACGGCGGTGACTCCGGGTGGCTGCTGCGGCTCGCCGGCTGCCGGGACGTGGCCTTCCGGTGCGCGTGCAAGAAGACGCTGTACGAGTGCAGCATCAAGGCGCTGCACTGCCGCGAGCTGGGGGTGCTCCCGGATACGAAGTGGAGGGGCGTGCTCGCGCCGTCCGAGGACGCGGACCCCCCAGTGGGGCCGGATTTACAGGCCCCCCATTGCAAGCGCTGCGGGGACCTGCGGTGGCGGCCGCTCCACTGGGCGCTGCCCTCGGCCGCGTGGCTCAGCCGAGTCACCCCGGGGGCGTCGGAGGAGTGCCCGTTTTGCGCCGAGCGGGAGGACCTAGAACACCTGTACCTAACCTGCCCGCGATTGGCACCGCTGTACCAGCTCCTCGGGGCCATCTCCAGGAAACTGGGGATGGCCTTCTGAAGGGGCTGGATGGTGCACCGGGCCCCCTACACAGCCGGCAAACGCCACGACCTGGTGAACTTTGCCTGCTCTCAGGCCAGGCTGGCGGTTTATATGTCGCGAAAGAGGAAGCTGCAGGGCGCCGCGGACAGCGGCTGTTCGGCGGTGGCGACGCTGCGGGGCCTGGTGAGGGCGAGGTTGCGACTGGAACACGAGTACCTCGCCTTCGCCAGGGCCGCAGACGGGAACGCGGAGTTCAGCGCGCGGTGGGCCCCTGCCATCAGTGCAGCAATATTCAGTACATGGTTGTAATGTACTTCTATAGCCCCCTGCCACCAGTGCAGCAATATTCAATACATGGTTGTAATGCACTTCTATAGCCCCCTGCCATCAGTGCAGCAATATTCAGTACATGGTTGTAATGTACTTCTATAGCCCCCTGCCATCAGTGCAGCAATATTCAGTACGTGGTTGTAATGCACTTCTATAGCCCCCTGCCACCAGTGCAGCAATATTCAGTACGTGGTTGGAATGCACTTCTATAGCCCCCTGCCACCACTTCAGCAATATTCAGTACGTGGTTGTAATGTACTTCTATAGCCCCCTGCCATCAGTGCAGAAATATTCAGTACGTGGTTGTAATGTACTTCTATAGCCCCCTGCCACCAGTGCAGCAATATTCAGCACGTGGTTGTAATGCACTTCTATAGCCCCTGCTACCAATGCAGCTATATTCAGTACGTGGTTGTAATGCACTTCTATAGCCCCCTGCCATCAGTGCAGCAATATTCAGTACGTGGTTGTAATGCACTTCTATAGCCCCTTGCCATCAGTGCAGCAATATTCAGTACGTGGTTGTAATGCACCTCTATAGCCCCCTGCTACCAATGCAGCTATATTCAGTACGTGGTTGTAATGCACTTCTATACCCCCCTGCAATCAGTGCAGCAATATTCAGTACATGGTTGTAATGCACTTCTATAGCCCCCTGCCACCGGTGCAGCAATATTCAGTACATGGTTGTAATGCACTTCTATAGCCCCCTGCCATCAGTGCAGCAATATTCAGTACGTGGTTGTAATGCACTTCTATAGCCCCCTGACATTGTGCAGCAATGTTCAGTACATGGTTGTAATGCACTTCTATAGTCCCCTGCCATCACCAAATTCACACTGACCAGCGTGGTGAAGTATGGTAAATAACCCCTCTCCCTGGGAGCTGCATAGCATGGGACAGCTGTCAGCCAGCAATGGATTGAAAAAGGAGCTGTACTCCGCACACGTTGTTATTCAGGGTAGGGTAAGGAACTTGGAGGTTCGGTATGCATAATGTGCTCAGAAAGTATTGTATTCTGTATGTGTGTTGAACCTCTTTCGTACCGTACCAAGCCCACCGTGCTCTTCGGAGGTGCGATAATATATAAATATAAGTAGTCATACTACTGTAATACCACTATTAATATTTAGCATGCATTGTATTAGTAGTACAGTAATTTGTTGATATGCAGGTGTGCATGCCAAACGTTAACCAATGTTAAATGTTAAGCCTTCTCTTTTGAATTGTGTGTTTTAAATATGGAGTTGTCTCCAGCTAATTTCTTAAATGTATATCATTCATAATGTAGTAGTATGCAGGTAGTGCATTTGTGACATTTCAATTGTACATAGAGCTTGCAGGTGTGTTGAAGGAAACCATGGGAAAGGCAGGGATTTTTGTTGAAAAAAGGACAACAGCCACAGTAGCTTAAGAGACCTAACGCTGAAGCTGCTAACGCGAAGTGGTTGACACTGGCCCATGCGTTGTGACGTCGGACCCACTTTCCGCACACAGCAGCTCCTCATGGTGCCCCCCATACCAGGACCAGTGGTGACCTGGTAGCCACAGCCATTCCTCTCCCTGGCCCCATCCGGTCCGGGCATCCCAAATCGTACAAAATGTACAGCAACGGTGGTGAAACAAGCAGCCCTTCGGGCGACAGCACAGTGACGGACCTCTTCACAAGCCCCCGCAGCAGCCTGGGCAGCTCGCTGCTCCGGACCGGAAGCGGGCGCTACCGCAGCCCTGTGGTGTATGGAGAGCGGTGCTACTCGTCGGCGAGCGATGTGCTGGACGCCTACATCGAGGACTTTGAGCAGAGCGGAATCTGTGCGTCACCGCCACCCAGGATGCGTGCAGAGCATGGCGGAGCGGAGACACGTGGAGGAGAGGAGGATGCGCAGCGTGGATGAGGGTGGGTTGCGCCTCTCACCACGCGAGGAATCGCTCCGTGGTGCTTGCGCTCGAGTGGCTATCGAGTGTGCAGGCGGTGCAATCGTATCGAAGCTAGTTACTTATACTGGGTGCTTGCCAAGTATGCTATGCTATCATGAATGTAATGTTATTCCCCGAGGAAAAAAAAAACCCTTAATGAGGTCTAAAGAGACATTTTCGTGAGAGTCCCACACTGGGATACTTGGCAAATTCCAGTAATGAGTTCATTTTATGTCAGAGAAAACTATCCATAGTAAGCACACGCATATGAGAGGATAGCATAGGTCTGAACAGATAGGTCGGTGCATGCATTTCTTTCTCCTGTCATCTTCCAGTAACTTCACTGATTATCGAGTTTGTAAAGTTTGTGAAATCAAAGTGATCCTCCAACCTTTGTGTAAAAATTTGCAGATCCTAGACTGGACACATCTGAAGTTTAAACAGTAACAGCTCATGCACTGATTTATCCAATATTCTTGATTTTTTTTCACAAACTCCACAAACGGATAACATCATTAGTTACTGATGGCGCAAAGTAAGGCAACATTGCAGGATTGCCGTTCAGGGGTCAAGGAATCTAGGGGAGAGCAAATGCATTGTGTACCAGTAAAATGTCTGTGGGTCTTACATTGCAGGTGGCATGCTGCTTGTGGAGGACCTCATCTCGGGCACGTGCAGCCTCACTGCTGCGCTGCAGCGGTCGTGGTTCAGAGAAAGATGGTCAGTCTAACCACGGACCAGCTCCTAGCGGCGCCAGCTGACGGTTCCTCCATGTCCTTGCTCTGCTCGCCTGGCGCCCACCGAGGGCTCGTGGTGTCGCACAGAGGCAAGCGGTCATCTCTCGGGGTCACCGCGCATAGCCTCGGCGCATCATTGGTGAGGGGCAATAAGCCAACTGAACGGTTGAGCTAAATAGCGAGAAACAGCAAGGCTCTGCCGCCGTTAAATTTGTTGGCGAAGCCCAAAAAATATATTTTTTCTAACCAGAAGAACGTTTTGTCGTACTTACGGAGCAGTGAAGCAACTAGGCGTGAGTAGTTGCCGAACGGCGGCGGCTGTGCGACAAGTACCTATTCCAGGTCGTTGACAAGCCAAAAGGATGAGCTGGGTGTGTCAGGGATCACGAGCATTCCTGAGCTCAGGTACCCGGCCTGGCTGCGTGACTGCGATGTGGCATCTCAGACCAGCAGCCACTAGACGGATACCAGCACGAAGAGAGCAGGTGCCGCTCAGAACCCGCAAAGCAGACCAAACTACCCAGAGTGGCTCAAAGATTTGGACATCTCCAGCCTTACGAATGTAGCCAACGAGGGGCCCGTGTCAGAGGACCTTAGATCCCTAGGTGTGTGTATATATAGATATAGTCTGTATATAGCAGATGACATTTCATATCTTTTCAGTTACATATTCAGTCTTTTTTCACAGAGACGGCCGAGCGGCCACCCATATGGTTGTGACATGCGATGCGTGATTCTTGATGCACAGCCTCATTGGAGGAGCTGCTGAGCAGGGCGCACATGGCGTTGGACTCCCCCAGCTTGGAGGCCCCCTCCCCGGGCAGATTCAACACAGACATCTTCCTAGGGGCTGATCGTCCCTGGGAAAACCCCTCCACGCCATTGTGAATTTATCTTTATATTCACACTCACGCACAGCTTAGACGCTGCACCGCCTCTAAGTATGATGTCAGATTATGAATGTTATAAGCTAAGCAGGTAAGCCTGGTTATTACTTAGATGGGAGACTATTTGGGAATAGCATATATTAGAGATTTTGGCTGAGAGGTAACCAGGAGTTAGTAATACAGCAATGGAATCTTGAATCTATTTGCGGAGTTTTGCATTTTACTCCCTCTGTTTTCACCGGGTTCTCCGGTTTCCTCTCACATACCACTCGCTGATGAAATTTGCAAAATATCACTACCAAACCCTCCTGAGACTTGGTGAGATTGTTCTGGCTTCCACCATGATAAGTCAACCAAGTAATTTTCTCTCAATCGTGTCTCTTCTCAGGGCCGTGTACCACCTGTCGTGTCTGAAAGAGCTGGTTGACATCATCAAGAAGCACAAGGATGGCTGACTACCCGTGATGTAGAAAGCCCGAAAGCACTTTATGGCGGTGGTCGAGGTTTGTCCTCAGAAGGATACGTTCGCTTGGTCCTCCTGCTAATTCATGGTTGTTGAACATCAACGGTACTCCAGGTGCTGTGGTGTGAATCGCAATTACTTGTGAACGTGTGGGGCCCGTGGGGCACAGTAATTGCCCTGTTAACAGAAGTGCCACAACAAAGTATGGAAAAATGTGATGAAATTCGTTCAGGGTTGGAGTTAGTGAATGGTTGCCGCAGTATTTTGCACAGCAACTCCATACAGACTCGAACGTCACTTGAAAGAGAACAGATATGTGAACAATATTTTGAGCACAACTAAACCAATTTTGGTTTTAGCCATTTTGGAAGGAGCCTACTTTATTGGGAACATACATGCTAGTATTTGTGTAGTTATAAACATTTGGGAAATCACTGTAAAAGTGCATTTGCTTATTTAGATTGCACTATACCTGTATTGTAAAATTTCAGAACCTTTTATGTAATTTGTAATCAATAAACCAAAGTTGTATATTGTATGCAACCTATGACTTGGATTGTTTTTATCATGTCTTGTTTAGCATGGTTGGTTATGTACAGTGTGAAAGAAATTCAACATACATTAAATATTTTCTGATATTTGAATGTTTTATATTGTGCATGTCTCAGATTTATTGTAAAATAAATATACAAAGGCTTATACACATGGAATTGAAAATATTCAGCTATGATTTGTATTTCTCAAGTATTTTAAGAAAAGTCAGCGAGTCTCGTGACATGTCTTCACATTTGGGGGTGATGATTGTGATGGATTTCCAAGCATTAACCTGCTTACATTCCTAGAGTATGTATGGTGAATTTGGGCATTTTGGGTGATTGAGTATTAGGCCAAACACAGGCAGATGGTGGGGGATAGATGTTTTCAAGCATCTATTAATTATTCATCGGCATGTACTATCTTACTATGATGTAAAGTTCAAAAACATGGTTCATGAAGGGAATGGAATAAAAACTCAACTGTACACAAGTATGGAGGAATTAATACTTGGAATTCAATGCAAAGATCTAGCCATATGTCGTTTACTGGGCACCAGGGTTGCCAAACAACATATGAAAGATGTGTATCAGGCACAGCCTCTGCATTATAAAAATATCACTTCCTGAAGTGCATTTTGCTTCTCCTGTCTTAGGTCACCATCAAAATAAATTAGAGCAAATGTGACTCGACTGACACAGACAGCATTTATACTTGTGAAGTGTTCTACTTCCGACGTGTGGTGTGTGTCGCACACACTGTCGGAGACGAGGTAGTTGCGGGAGACATCGTCTCTTTATTATCTTGTTTACACCAACTCCGGCCTCACTCTCTCGACCACGTTTCCGTAGAGCCCGGCCTAGACACGACCCTGTCCACGTTGCCCCGACGGCATCGACCGAGTAGGCCAACTACTGTCTGGCCAAGCAATGATTGGGCGAATGCGGTGGCAACGACAACGACGACGAGACGAGTCCACTCCCAGAACCGGCAGCCCGGAGCTCTCGCTCTCCACTGCTTATATTCTACTCGGCGCGGCTTGGCTCTGCCCTATCCACGCCTCCCTTCTCGAACCGACCAGAGGGTTCCAGAGGCTTCCCTATGCGGTCTTCCATGACCCTTGCCCCAATTCCTCTGCCCGGCCGGCACACCCGTATATATGCTCAACGGCTTGTGCGCAAACTTTCCACTGCAGTTGCCGCTGCTGGACAGCAGTCAGCGCTGTGTCACTACACTTTTATGAACACAAGAATTACATAATCACATCTACACTTATATGTAATGGGCTGAGATAGGCACACACAACTTCTTGGGAGGCAACACTATTTATTAACACCAACACATTACACTTAACATAAATTTCGATTTAAAGCTTTCGTGACTGCGGGCTAACACCAATCCCGAATATCCGCCCCCACAGCCCTTTAAATAATCTCCAATACAGCCCCCCAATCGGCTACGCGTGTACGAGTGACGTCCCTGCCCTCTGACCCCCGACCCCCCCGTCCCGCGCGTGCGATTGGTGTGTCGCTCTAAAATCGACTCCAAATCCCCGCCACGCAGCCCTTTAAACAATCTCCATTGCCCAGCATCGGCGGCAACGCGTGTGCGAAGGACGTCATTGCCCTCTGACCCCTGACCCCCCGTTCAGTTCGTGTGAGTGGTGCGCGGGGTTGTGTGAGCAGAGACGTCGCGTTTGAGTGGCTGAGAAGCGACGGATTGATTCCAGGCAGCCACGTGCCAGCCCCGAGCTATGCCCCACAAACAGAACCCGTGGACCCGAGGGGCTGCGGCGCGAGGAGAGGAGCCGGAGAGCGGCAGCCCTCTCACCGCGAGCGAGGAGTCGAGTAGCGGCTGCTCTCACTCGAGCGAGGAGTCCGGAGCCCGCAGCCCTCCTGAGATCAGCCCTCCCCCGGGGGGGGGGGAGCCGGGGGCCCGCGTCCCCCACAACTGACAACCTGTGTACCAACTGGCCGAGTGAGAGTTTGTGTGTATTTGAGCGCAATCGTGCCAGTGTTTAGCTGTACCAGGGAGTTTGATGCAGCAGAGTGTTTCGGTGTAGCAGGGTGTCCGGATTGTGCCGGCACACTATCCTTCTATCCGTAATGTGAGCTCCATTAAAAGTTTACTCGGACCTCAACCTGTCCAAGCGCCTAATCTTGGAACGTGGTTCTCAACATCGTCCCTCACCCATGCTACGTACCTTTGAGACGTCCTGCTTTTACAAATGTTGATGAACTGGAGGGCAAAGGTCTGGAGGACCCCACATGGAGTCTTGTTTCTCACACCCGAGCCTCCTGTGACATTTCTGGAGGCTTCTCTGGGATCTTTGTCCCATTTATTGAGTGCGGATTTGGCTTACTTCTGGCTTCATCCCAAGACGTCATCCAGTTGGGAAATACCCGAAGGTTGTGGGAGTCGCCCCGTGCTTCAGTTTATTTCCAACCCTCGCAATGGCCGGATGCTCACCAGCCGGAAGTCTTTTCCTGCATACACCACGACCGAGGTGTTGAGAGCAGCCATCTCGTGCCTGGTCGGCAATGGAGATGGTATTATCGATTAGGGGAGCGTGAGTCTGTGGCGTTGGTGGTGCTGCTGTCACGGAGGCGACACGAGTTTAGGAAATTCAGTTTTGTGGGTTTCCTGTAGGGAGCACTGAAAGATCCTCTCTTCCTCTTTCTCCAACCTTTGTCTGTTGTCTCCATGTCCCCGTTAAACTCTTTTTACGCCGCTTTCCTTGAATGTGCAGCCGCCTTTACGACCTCCCCTCTCCCCTTCTCTCCACCTCCAACCCATCTCCGTCGTAATCTCCTCCCCTTTGTTCAAGCTCTTCCCTTTCTCCCTCAGTCTATGGATGGGGTTATTGTTTATCGGGCTCTTATATAAAAATGGAGCTTATTTTAGCCTTTGAATACGATTTTCTGTTTTCCTTCGGTAGCGTGTTACACACATAGGGAAGATCGAGTCACGCCACCGGTTCCCATTATCAAAATCTTTGTCAACTTGTCTCCCTCGGTAGAAATGCCTTTCCTTCTCCAGCAGGCAATTGTCTTCTCTCTCTCACCTCCGGTATTTCTTCCGATGCGCTTTCTTAATCTCGCTTGCTGTGTGTATCGACTCTATCATTCAACAAGGGCAAATTTAAAAATTTGCTTTTTTTTCCTCCACTGCTTTACCACTATACCTCCTGAGTGGGTACTCGGAGTTTCATCTAATGTACTATTTGATGAGTCGCTTCCACACAGCACAAAGGCGGTAGCTATCCGAACTGTAAATTTTTCTTTCAATTTCGATAGATTCTCGATTTATTTTTGGCCAGTAGTAGCTAGTTTTGCACAGAACTTCAACATTAAAATCAACTGAGTATCCTTGTTGGCACGTGTGCTCTGCTACTGCTGAACACGGGTGCCAACAAAAAAATACATTATTTAAATGCATGCCTATAAAGGGCAGCATACTTCAATAGGGATTACTATTGGTACGGCTATTTTAATACACAATAGACAGGAAGGACAAGATGAAAGGGCTCTCATAATGCACATGCATAATGTACGTTGACTCGGTAATCTCCCACCCCCCCCCCCCCACTTTGCGTGAGAGTGTCACAAATCTAGCTGTCGCCTGATGAAGCCAGTTGTAATTACTGGCAAAACGTCGTACTCCGATTGTAAATGTTGTGGCTTGGCTCTCCAAAGTACCAGTGACGAATTGGCTTGTTCTGTTTCCGTGACAACCCTTACTAGTTGGCTGTGTCGAGTGGTGGCGGGTTTTAACGACACGTTTATATATGTACGCGATCTAACCCAAAAAAAACACCTCTATGTATAATATTGGACCCGAAAGCCTACGTGTTAAACCAAAATTAAAAATATATACAAAATAACAATAATTTCTAGTTTTCCTCATTCACATCGTGATTCGTATGAAAAGACATGAGATGATTGAGACATGTTAAATCATAAACTATTTATAAATATATATACAGATAGTCCTCGACTATCTGTATATGCAAACAGAGTTAGGATAGCAGCCTCCTTTAAAAGTCAGAGTAGAATTATACACTGTAGAAGACAGTTGACGAATCCTCGCTGCTTGATTCCTCCTCGGTTCCCTTCAGCAGTGAGTCATCACCAGTCTTCTCTGCCTGCTCATTCTCCATGTGGCACCGCTGGGGTGGGTGCGATACGCCAGGAGACTGCTTATGCAGCGAGCAGTGAAGCAGGCCCATCTCTGCCTGCTCATCCTCAACGTGGAATTGAGGCGATGGCGGTGAGCTGGGGGCATCGGTGAGGAGGGTGTTACCGAGATGGCCCAGCTCTGCCTGCTGCAGAATCGTCTGTACGACGAAGCGCTCGCGGCGCATGCAGGCGCGCACATGGGATGGCGTGTCCGGGATGATGTATGCAATGCAGGCCTTCGTGAGTAACACCACGTGCTGCACACGTCCACACACAGGTAAAGGATTTTCAGTTTCAGGATTTGCATGTAATGGGTGCTTACTAAATATAATAGGGCAGCATCTCAAAGTGCTTTACATCTCAGGTCAACTATTCCGGGGACCTGCAGCCTAGGGATATTATATTGTTACGTCGTTTTTCCCAATTAAATTAAGTCATTTGAGTAATTTTTGAACATTTGGCAAATTATACCGAGGCACTTTTTTTGAATTACTTAATGGGTTTTTTACGTTCACTATGCAGCAGGCAACATTTATGATGGGCAGTTAATGCACCCACCGTATTCACCTGGGCAGCCGCAAATTACCGCAACAATCAGCAAAACCTACACTCGGCCATGTCACCACTGCAAAGATTCCCTGTGTAGCCTTTCACAGACTGAGACAAGTGCATCTATGAAGGGTGGCACAGTGCCTGTGGGGGTGGTGTGCACCTTTATCTCGCCAGTGATGATTTTCACACACTTCATCAAGTACTCATTTTAAGACAGAATCAACTTAAGGGAAGCTCAACACTGGTTCTAATATTTTCCACTGTTGTTGGCTGTGTCCAGAAATAGTACTCCGGTCACACAGGATTGGTAGCGCAGTTCACAAACAACAACGCAGCCGCTCCGCTTTCCACACGCACACATGCTTACGTGTGACAAATTGCATCAACAACATGAATCGTCTGCTGCATGATGAAAGTGAGTATTGTATTACCACTATTATTTGTGATCTCAGAAATACTGTGCAATTGTGAGGTATAATAGCATTACTGGCATTATCTGAAATGACCCATTGACAATGATCACGGTTTGCTCTGCTGACCTTAACAACTGCTCACAGATGAGTCTATACGATGGTGCAGTAGTGTAAGACTTTGTACACTAGACTTGCAATCCAGAGGTCACGGGTGTGAATTGATCTTTGGTCGTGGGAGTGTAAACAATGGTGAAAGTGTTTTACATTCCACTGCCTCTATCCACCTAGCAGTGTAAATGGAATACATCCAGTCAATTGGTCGGCTGAGTTTGGTTCTGTCCAGTGTGGGAACTCCCACATCTTCCCAAAACGCCTGACCAGTGTGGAAGAGCAGTAAAAATACATCTTAAGGGTCTCTCTTGAGCTCCTTATAGCAGGAGCCCTTTTTGCCATCAGTGACATGAGCAAGTAATCGGAGGGCTGTACCTTAATCTTTCTATGGGTTTATGAATGTGTGTGTGTGTGCATGTTGATGTGTACCTGCATGGCAATGACGAAGGCCAGCTTTGCCGTCAGTACTTGCCAGTACTGCTTGGTGACGGAGTAGGCTTGGGGATGATCCGGCGGGTAGCGATAACCTGGATACCTACACACGTACAACCACAAGCACGCATGGACTATATTGAGCAAAGTGCCTCGAAAGTAGAGTTGGCGCTAAATTGAACAAGTATGGTTGTGCACAAACGGTATATGCGTTCACAGCCCTTTAAAAAATCCGCTTCTGAAATAGGGCCTTCCCACAACGTTCAGTTTGTGGGGGCTCTTTTGACTATGGTTCACGCTGGTCCATGCCAGGTTGGTGAAGGCAGGGAGTACAGATAATGGGAGAACAATATAGCACAACTGTTAATTTTTCTGAACTACCCACTGCTGACAACCTAGCTCCACAGTTGCCTACTGCACCTGCATTGTGTATGGTGATCATCAATCTAAGCACGGACAAGGCTCAAGCCTGCTTGACGTCCAGAATCTAAGATCAGCTGTATTCGTGGTGATTTGGTCATAGTCAAGTAAGGTTATATTAAATATCGATCAATATGGTTATATTGATTATAGTTGTGTATGCCAGCAATTCAAAAACGTTACAGAAAAGGGTTGGTAGATCGCATCAATTTCTTAACTAACTGTGCTGAGGTGACCAGAAGATGGCTGTAGAGCAAGTGGTTTCATGTCTGTGTGGACCTTTAAGCTTCATTTCATTATCATGGGTTCTCCAGGACCTCTTATTGCATCCCACATGCATAAGACCACCTTAAACTGGAATCCCAATGCACGGTCTTCCTGCAAAGGGATCTTGAGACTCAATTAAGCAGTCGTGGATCGATAGATAAATAAATAACATTACTCTTTAGCAAGGTAACAATGAGCTAGAATTTATATCAATCTATTATTATATTTCTCTAAGTGGGACTTTGGTTGTGAAGCCATCCCACCCGTACCCACTGCTCCCCCCCTCCAATTCCCCCCCCCCCCACCCCCTTTACTGTCCCCACCCACCATGCACACTCCTCCCCCAACCCTACCACAACCCCTTACTACCCAACTAAGCCAAACCCTGTGTCCAGGGTAAGGGGCAGGGCCTAAACAGAGGTGGGGCCTAGGGGAAGTGTGGGTCTTAAAAGGAAAGTCACGGAGTGAAAAGAGGAAGAAAACGAGCCTAATCAGGAAGGGGCGGAGCCAGGAGGACGCCACACCCAGAAGTATGTCGCATCTACCTGGACAACACACCCAGAGATCAGTGCATCACATTCGCAGGGACGGCACCCCCGATAGCTGGGCATGACACTGAATGGCACAAACCTGCAGGTTGTGTGGATTGCCGGATCAAACCAGGCTGGCAGGATGTTGGGATGATTTTGCTCCTTGAAGTCGCTGATCTTGAAAATTGAAAGGCTGTCCTCCGTGTACCCATGCATTGTAGGCGAACCTGTGCCATACTCTGCTGAGTATCCATAATAATACACCAGGCGTGGGATGATGTCCGTTGTGAACGCCAAGATGCATGACCGTGGAATTAGCATACGGAGGCACAGCAATAGCGGTCACTTAGCATGCAATAATTTGACCAAGGCTTCTGAACATCTCACCTTGGCAATTACATTAATTTTCACAAATACAATTTGGGGGGTTGCTGCCAGAGTGTAATGGTTACCATATAAAGACTTGCAATCTGGCAGTCGTCAGTTCAGTCTCCTGACACAACAGTTGAAGCAATGGATAATTTTCTTAAATCTCCCCCACCTCTGTCCAATTAGCAATATAAATGGGTTCATCACTGTTTTAGCGCAGGTAATTCCACATCTTACAACATGTCTGGTAATCATGGAAGAGTAGGCCAAATACCGTGTAGAGGGGTTCTCTAGAGCTACCTTTAGTTGAGGCCCTTCTGCCAGCAGTGACATGAGCAAGCAATTGCAAGGCTTTACCTTTTGCGATTTTGGGAGAGAGTGGATAGGAGCGGTGGTGCAGTGATTCGTGCACTGCACTTTGATTTCAGCACACATGCAATTGACTTCCAGCTACGACTAACATCAGTGACGAGTGATACCCGAACCGCTCCTGGTCCCCCACTACACCTCTTCTCAAACCTGCCATGACCAGAATGGTGAAGTATGCTAAAAAGAACCCACACGGCTAACATGACATGTTATGTCTCTCATAAGATGGGATACTGAGCGAGAAAGCGAGCGGACAATCTGGTGACTTACATTTGTGATTACAGAGAGGGTGGCAACAATACTCAGAATGTCGGCCCAGGCTCCAATTCCTCTTGCTCGCGAAACCACAGGCCTCCTCATCTTTGTTACGAGCTTCCACGCGTCGACCCGCACTTCGATTATGTTGTTGAGCAGTGCGAGCAATGGCGCAAGTGGAAATGATGCCACAAAGAGAGTGACAAACCCGAATTGGATAACTGGGGTATATTTTGAGAATGGGTAGGGGGGCAAGGATAGGATAATGAGTGAAACAGGATATAGACACACACTCTTAATGCTGTTATGTTGTGATTACTTTAAGCAAACAAAACATGTTTTCAATGCATTGAATGTGTTTTAGTCAAAGGAGACCCCAAAATATGATCACATTTTCGTATCATTTGTTCACAAAATTATCGTGTCCATTACATTGGCCACTGAGATGCGACCAGCCACTACCATCTTTAATGCTCAGCTCTGGTTCACCTGGGTTTCTTTTGCACCATTTTCCACCACTAGGTGGCTATAATAACTAGATCACATCCTGTATTGAGGACTCCATTAACCGTACCACACATTTTTATGCATATGCACTGTGGCTGAAATGCCAACAAATCACAGCAGTTAACCACAGTGGACATGATGCACAAGAGTTTTAAATAAATAGTATGGGGGAGAAACGTCAACCCAAGCTGACCAATGTAGTTGCATTGGTTAGCAGACAAGAGGAGCAAATATGTGCTCCTATTGTTTCTAAAACTGAACTCCGTACATATGCACATACGCGCATTCTCAAAGACAATTGCGTTACAGTATATCCATAGATTGGTGCCTATGGCCAAATCACCCAGTATGCGTCAGATTTAATCAGATCCCAGAAGCTAAGGAGAGCTGAGCCTGGAAATTGGTTGGATGGGTGACCATGCAACAGTTGTTGTGGGGTTGTGAGCAGCAGAGGACAGTGCAGCAAATTACATTGTTGTATTGTACATCTAAGCTCTTACATCTGTGCTCCCTGCCTTCAACAACCCGAAGTGTGGGTAATTTCCCTCCCACAACAATGTCCGACAGATACACAGGGGCCATACACACGTGCCTATATAGTCAAATGCTACCCAATCGTGTGTTTTTTTTAATAATAAAGTAAAACGCGTTGACTCCGTAGTGTGATCCTCTGAGCTCATTGTACCCATCTCGAGGTATTCATCAAAGAGTCCAAGTGGGCTCTGGGGCTGTAGGTCCATGTCTTGCTCCCAGCGCGTGTAGACAGCCTCAGGCCTTAGCTTGGCCCGACGCTGGGCCCACCAATTGCTGAACCATCTGGGGAATTGTGGAGGGAGGTACGCATGTGCAGACACAGAGACACCCTTACACGTGTATATCCATTTGTTCATCAACTCTAGGTTGGCTATTTCATAGCTTTCCACTGTGTTTTCAGGTTGTATCATGTGAACATCCCAAGCACGTGGAGCGAAACGTCAAGACATGCCAAACAATATGCGGTATGACACAAAACATGTCAGAGAGCTGTACCAAAACAACTGCTAAAACCTAAGTAGTAGCTGTTTTTCATTTAGCTCGTTGTCAATCCACTACACTCTCTCAGTCATGGGAGTTGCTTGTCTAATATTATGAAACTATGTACGAAGCGTCTGATCGGAATATCGCATGATACTAACGAGGTGAACTTTGTCCAGTTGACTGGTGTTCACTGCTTAACCAGTGCACACTGCTAACAAGCTGTCGACCCGAGTTTTCGCTGAATGCGTTTTCACACAACACATTTTCATTGAAACATGGTTCTTATATTTGGGAAAACTTTTCACACAACGTGGAACGTGTCCATTATAATGTGGAATGCACACTGTTAAAACGCCGAACGCGGCCATTATAATGCGTTCCTGAGCAGTCGACGATGAACGACTGTCTTGAGTTGCGCGGCTGAGCAGTTTGATAAAGTATGCCGAATGATACAGTAACACGGCAGCCTAGCCTGAGTTATTTATCCCACCATGGGATGACTGCAAGTTGATTTTACTGTGCAAATGTGATTAACTCAGTAATTCCTTACTTTGCACCTTTTTACTTCACGCGGAAATTTTCAGAAACGCATCTACCGCGTTACACGAGGAAATGCCGTAATCAGACTTCACAGCTTTCATGTGTTCATGCGATACTTACGGGATGATGACCTCCTGAAAATTGCCAACCATCTGCTTCACTACCATGATGACAGTGAGTTGAGAAGTCAGTTCAAAGAGACAGCCGTTTGGGGGACACTGGAGGGGGGATGGGGTGGAGAATAGATTCAGGTTAAACACTGAAGATATGAAATATTGGGTAATACATATATGGATACCACACATCATTTCTAATGATCCTCTCACATTCTTCTTTTCAGTCAATTGCACACTGCAAAAGTGACGGCTCCATATGTTAGAGGGGACAGTGATTAAGAATATCAATATTCTCCAGATTATAAGAAACACTTTCCCCCTCTCCCTCATGTATTTTAAATAAAGAAAATGGTGGCGCATCTGATAATGTTTTGTTTGTTGTCCTTCCCCCACACATCCGATGCAGGCTGTGTACAGTGCAAAATAAGTTCAACACACAACATGCATACTGCAGTTGGTGTTTAGTATCAGGTGAGTTTAATTCCAGAGCATCGTCTAGTAAATATAATAATCGTAAAACATGAAATTAAGTTGGTAGAAAACACAGAGGCACTTAAATAATAAGCTGTATTCTTTATCCTTTATCTGCATTGTTTTTGAGAGGATATCAATCAATGAATCGCCCTCGTGACGATTTTCTGCAAATCTGCAGCAGGAGAAGTAGGCACCTTAATATAACACCAAATATATTCATAATCATCTCATGTGTCAATAAGTCTGCCTTCAAAGAGAAACATGAGCAACAGGTGCACATTTTGGGCAATGGACTTTCTTCCGAGCATAGAGTGACTGCAAATACTCAGGGTGACTCTGAATGGCAATTATGTAAATGTTAAACTACGTGTCATTAACACTGTCTTAATGACATTGATTTAACGTGTGCACAACGCAATGCTGCTTAATTCCTTACTCCAGAATTCGTTATTGATATCATGTTATGGGGCCGTTCTCTAACACAACGTGCTCCACTGCGCCACAGTGAGTCATAGGTAGTGGCTAAACATATCCTTGAGGGGGGCTGAAATACTGTACATTTTTAAGGATGATCAAATATATAATTTTAAATAAATGGCGTTTGATAAATACGGTATATAATTGAAAATGTCCAATGAGAGACCACAAGGGTACTACTTGCAAAGTATGTGATAAACTAACACCCTCAAGGTAACTGGGTTACCAATTGCATCAGTCTAACACGTGTTCTGCTCGTGGTGACCTCGTGCTCTCTCAAGTCTGGTTTCGAAAACTTTTTTACTCCGGAGACTGTGTTAATGCTAGAGCTGGTGACCAGGTGTGAAGACAATGAGGCCTTTTAGAGTTCCAAAAGAGTCCTTATTTCGACATTTCATTAACAGCACGGTGTGAAGACAATTGTTGGGAAAAATATCAACTACAAAAGAAAAACATGAAAATGTTGTACAAACAACATAGAAAAGACAGGGCCAACCCCTCAGATCTACACACCTCCTCGATTCTCCATTTTCCAAAGTAAGTGTAGCTTCCGGGGAAGCCGATAAATTTCCCTTTGAAAAATGCAATGTAGAAAGACGCCGAGTAGAAGTTGACGAACTGAAATAAGAATTTCTTGAACGTCAGCCGATACTCAAATTCGCCTTGCGTCTTGGGCATCTCTGTGGGTGTGATACAAAGGCACACATGGACACAAACATCAAACAGGGCAATCAGTTTTGATGTTACTTACATAGTTTCTGGCACACAGGCTACGAAAAGCCACTGATAATGATGCCGCATTGAGGAATAGCAACATTTCACAATGTGACGTGCTTTGATATCCATTAAAATGAATTTGAAGATCAAAAGTGAATTTCAAAGATGTTGCTGGGGAATGAGTGACAGTGGACAAGTTGTTTACCAGGTGTTGTTCCCCACATTCACCCTGTGGAGTGTCATTCAGTCTCCATTTGCAATTAAGCCATTTACACTGTCCGTATGATGTCTGAAAGCCAGTGCACTTGATTTTCAAATATCTTTAAGGTGTATTAAATTTCGATTTAAAGCTTTCGTGACTGCAAGGATTCATCTTCTAGCACTCCAGCGCTGTCCTCTAGACAGTCTCGTCTCTTCACATGATGAAGGCCGCTTATGTTGTGGCCAAAACGTCGTGAGAATATTATTGTGTTATTTTATTTTATCAATTTATTATTTTATTCTCATTCTACGTGACTTTACCGAAAGAACCAAAGAAAATATTTAAGGTGTATCTTAGTAATTATCATGGGTCACCTTTCAGAGGGGGTGCAGGCTTCAGCAGGATACATTACTAATAAAGGTCTCAATAGCGGGCAACATGAGCAACACAAGCAGATAGCTGACAGCTGGCTAGAAGGTAGAAATGCAGCAGTGAGGGTCAGCCCACAATTACATTCAGTGATTCAATGGATCGAGAGGTGAAATCAGAGCGCTAAGTTGGCACCATTGAGATCCTGGGTTTAAATCCAGGCAGCGGCCTCTGGTAACATGTGTTCTCAAGTGCAGTGAATTAATGGCTTCAGGACGATTACTAATGATGGCATTACATCTGTAACATACACCATTTGGTTCATCACTTAATTTGGTGAAATTTTAGTTGTGAGAATGAGCAATTTGACTGTTACGAGATTAATATTATATTCCGTAGCAGTGTGGATTGAAAAGTGCTTCCCTCTAATGTGTGAACCAGAGTTCACTTGAATGAAGGGTCTCAGAGGTAGCTCACTTCTAGGGCCATTTCATGACATTAAGGGTTGCACTGGTCTACAAGAGATCCCATTGGATACTTAATCTCAAGACACGATTCTGATAGCCCAATCGGAATGAAACTGGAGGAAAATTTTTACAGAGTTTTGACAAAAACAGGCAGTAGTTGAACAAGTGATTGGATGATGCACTGATGCTGCTATTCATGGCCTCATGGTGCAAGGTTAAAATCATGATGACATTTTACAGCGACAATATTTACCATGCACAACATTTATCCAAGCTTCAAATTTACATGTGTTCTCTGGTGGCGTATAATAAAATAAACATATGCAAACCGTGATGGTGATGACACCTACCCAGATCAGTGAGGACGAGGGCCAGCTTGTCGTAACCTTTGTTGAGTAGTAATATGATTACGATGTTGAGGATGGAGGCCGTGATGGTGGTAACCATATCAGGTGTGAGTAGGGCACCGATCACCTTGATCTTGGTCACATGATTGGGGATACTCGAGGAGAGTATGCCAAAGATCGACAGGCGGTAAACAACCACACCCAAAATTGCAGCAAGAATCAGGAGGATCTGCCAGTAACACAAGAAACACAGAGGTGGGTGAGATTTACAGTCTTGTAGCTCTTTTCCACTGTATAACCAAGCCGTGAGTTAGCTGTGCCAAGCTAGCCTGGTGTGAATCAGGAGGTGCCAGTTCGTTTGTCTACTGCAGAACCAAATGACTGGCAAAACGTCGTACTCAGATTGTAGATATTGTGGATTTGCTGTACTAGTAACGAATTGGCATGTTCTGTTTACGTGAACAACTTTACTAATTGGCTGTGTCGGGTGGTGGTGGGTTTCATGGCATATATTTACGCGATCTAACCCCAAAAAAATATTATGGATGATATTGGTCGCGAAAAGCTTACATGTTAAACAGAACCTGAGCTGTTTCGCTAACATCACACACAATGAACGTGTAATGGTAACGTCATTTGGTCAAATGTAGAAAATGATGCAATGTTATGAAAGGAATTACTATCCCTGGCCCTGCTAGACCTCGAGCCAGGTTCAGATGTGAAGTTGAGACCAATTGCTACAAGGCCAAGGTGAGGCCAAGGCGGCAGCTTTTTAGACCACAATCAGTGTCAAGGTCACTCAAGGTTGGGTGCGCTAGTATGAGGCCAGTGTCAAGGTTGGTACCTCTAAGAAACCTCCTCGGACTGAGGCCACACACTCAAGGCCAAGGAGCTGAGGACATGTTTTTCATCTGGCCTTAAGGCCGAGTACTGGTCTCGAGAAACCCAAATCGAGGTTGACAGGAGCAGGTGGATAACATGATATGGCTCATGAGGTATTCATTGCCTTGGGGCAGCAGTAGATATTTCAGGTGATTGGATTGACAAAGGGCTGTAAGTTATATGATTATGCATGTATCTATACCCCCACTTGTAATCACTCAATGGATCACACAGGAGGAACAACATAGTTTGAGAGCGATTCTGACTGGGGGAGCAGCGTGTGGAGGTTGGGATTGGGTCAAGTAAAAATATATATGTATAACCCGTATATGAATCCACTGCTGGATGATGGCCTCCCCAAACCTGTGCAGGTTGTCAGGGTTATTTTCCCATACTTCACCATGCACACCAGTACAGGTTGGTAAAGGATGGAAGCATGAGAATGCAGTTCTCTGTTGGCCACAGGGTAGCTCTGCAGCAGCCTACAGTCCATTTTGTGCATGATGGTTACCGATTCGTGCAGTACCCAGGCTCAAAACCTGCTTCGCCTCCAAGATGAGGCACATAGCAGGTGACTTGGCCATAGCTCACTGGATCAGGAGAAGGGGTTCAATGTTGCTGTTGAGTTGGCGGACTCACCCAGAACAACACCATGATCCCAGAGAGGCAGTAACGGAACCTCAGTATCCTCTTAGGCATATGAGGCTCCTCCTCCTGCACTCACAATGCACGGACATAGACGGAAAAGCATTTGTATATAGATTAGTCTGTAGGAGTGACCAATGTTAGTGTGAGCCGTTAAGGTTGACTGATGAACCATTATTTGTTTTCCCCACTACTAGTTAAGCATGCGATGATATAAAGGAATGGATTTGATGGTCCTGATGTCTGAGAGTTGAGCTGGCAGCGCTGAGATTCATTGGCTTGAATCCAGGCAGCTGCCTCCAATTAAACCAAGTAGTAAGCCGATCAGCCTGGTCACCAATATTACATTTGTTTCTTTTCTTAATTTGGCCAAATTTCACCTTTCAGAATAAAAAAAGATTAGTTTGACCATCATGAACATTTCTTTGTAGCAGGGCTGATGGGAAAGGGCCACCCTCTAGTGTGTGTTCACTTGAAGGGATCTTAGAAGTAATTATGTAACATCTGCTTGAGCAAACCTTTCCATAACATAGAGTTCCAAATGGACATTGTTTCATAACGATTCCGATAGTACAATCGGGATAATATTGGAAGGAAAACAAAATTGAGCAAAGGCCAACAAATATGTTAGAAGAAAAACTAGGAAAACAGTGAACAGTTACACATGCAACATTACAAAATAGAGGTGTGTGTGTGCAATGAGGTAGTCGCCGTGGTGACGGCAGAAAGCATTACCATGGTGATGATGTTACATTTCGTGGTCGTGCAGCGAGCCAGGTACTCGGGCCGGATGGGGTCTCCCTCCTGCGCCGCTGCCGTCAGGTCCCAGCGGTACGCGAGCGATGCCTGGCGACGCTTCCAAAATTCCAGGAACACCGTGGCTGTTGCGACACACCACACGGGGAGGATTTACTTTGAAAAGTAATTTGACTATCGATTGCTCAAGGGTTCAAAAGTTACCTAATGTAGTCTGTTAAATGTAATGTTCAAAGTAACTTCATTAGTATTTTTTTCTTCTTTCATAAATACCTTTATTGGCTTTTTTTGGTACATTGCCACAATTTTATCCCACTTGCACCATGAGTGGCATGGCATGAGATTGAGATTTCTTTTGGATCTATAACAGAGCAGTGCTGCTCTTCGTGTTACAAAACGTTACACAAAAGCGAATGTCACAGAGCTACCTCTGTGATCTCTGATCCACATAGTAGGGGTAGCTCTTTCCCAACTGCTTTGCCACGGAGAGGAGCGTTTGTTACGTGATAGTCAAGCTAACATTTTTATTCTCAGAGCTGGAATGTAGCCAAATTAAGTACAGAAGCAACTTCAACATTATGTATTTTTTGTATTTGTTGTGCAGATATCGGTGATTGAGTTGAGACCATCATCTCGCTATAATTGAAAAACTTGTTTAATCGCAGGTGGCCACTTTCATTTCAACACAGAATCTCAGCGGCGGCAACGCAGCACTCTGAACTCTGAGCCACCTGGCCACTTTGTATTTTTCATGGAATCGCCTTGGGGTAGCGCATTCGTTGCTTGTTGCAGAGGTTCGTGGTTCAAATTATGTGGCTGCCCTGATTAATATTGCCGGTGTATTAATTACACAAAAATACACACCATCTGCTTCACAGTGGACATTAAAGATTATCGGTTATCATTCGTAAGAGTAGGACAATGTGTACAAGTCATGGTCCAAATGTGCCCTCATTGAGCAGTGGGTTCATAATAGGACTGTCAGGATCACTGCATACGAACATTGCAAGACATGCTCGTACTGTATATGGTTGTACGTATGTATGTTGAACTTCTTTAACACTGTATGTGGCCAAATGTGCTCATCATCATTGCAAACATGTTGATACTTGTCACTGTGTCTGGACAATGTGTGCCAATGCTTAGAATCACTTACCCCAAAGTCCCATGAAAACTGCGAAGAATATGGTGACCGGATTTTCATACATGTGTGAAGTCTGCAACGGCACAATCAGAGGTGTTAGTCACAATTAAACCTTAAATCTTAGCATCCACGTATTTTCAATATCAACAGCAGGAAAGTAACGATGCATCGATTGATTTTTAAGTTAAAATAGATTAATCACTCATGAAACATCCATTAAATTGTGGAGATGACAATGCTCTACAATGTCTGATATAGCGATATTCATGTATCAAACAAATCTGTATAAATGTGACAGAAAGAGCAAAATAAGCAATGGGCAATTCCATGATTGTGTACATACATTTCAGACACTTTAAAGTGAATAATCATTATTTCGGCATGACATGTCAACTAATTAGCACTGAAATTCAGATTTAAAAAATACTTTGTCCACTTGTATTGATCGTGGAGAAATACTCATGAAATACATCGTGTCGGATTTACTCAGACAAAGTCACTTTTGCACTCCCGCTGGGATGTGACGATGCATTCATTTTCATGTATTTGTCAAATCATCGACTTCGTCCATTAAAATGCTCTATTTACTAAAACTATAACTACCTTCAAAATGGTCACACGTGTATTATTAGTATAATATTTTTTTAACACCCACACGAATGGCAGCGTAGTGTTTAGCATGATATGCTGCAATCTAGTGATCATGGTTAATGTTAATGATACAATCTCAGCAACGTGAGTTCGCTTTGTGATAATGATGCACAGCACCAATAACCAATAGGTATCCTTATTTAGAGGGAATATCGATGGTGTATTTGTGTGATACCTTCGCAGTCTCGTAGGTATCATTTAGCCTCCAAAAGGTGCATTTTTGGTCACACTGGGGACACATGACCAGGGATCCTCCGATGGTGTTGTTGCATATTTCTCCACTGCACACATAGACACGCACGAACATAAACACACTAATGGGCATAGTACACTTGGATGAGAAATATAATTTGCCTAAAGGTCATGCCGCTTTTGAATGTGTCTTACCCTCCCTTTAAACAAAGTCAGACTAAATTATGGGTTCCAACGTCGAGCATTTTCCAAAGTAAAACGTATTTCCTGATGTTTAATTATAATTTTCGTTCATATCGGTGGTGTAACATCTCTATGTATTGATTTACAGGGGTGTTTACAGCCCTTTTATCAATCCACTGCTGGCTGAGGGCCTCCCCACACCTTGTGGGTCATGAGGGCTATTTAATTCTAGTCATCCCACACTGGTCAGTACGGCTTGAATATGGGAAGCGAAGACTCCAGACATAGAGTACAGCAATGTATTTCCTGCACTTCCTCCCCGCTGTCTATCATGCAGCCCCGCAGAGTCTATGTGTGTAAGTAGTATTATAAGGATACGTTTCACATTTAAACATTTTGGATTTGAATATTTTTTGCTTTTGATTTTCGGATTATTTACAATTTGTAAGAATGTACAATATATTCATGTGAACAAGAGTGACGAAACCCGATGCCACGTGATACGTGTCGTCGTGAGTGACGTCACAATGGGCGATGTCATGTTTTCTGAGCAATCCAAAACAATGTTTAATTTTCCCTGGATTGTCCGAAATATTGTAGCTAGGCTTGATTTTTTGGATTTACTTTTAGAAACAGAGACATTTGGAACATATATACATATACAATATATTGAATGTACTATATTTGTACTGTATATGTATATAAACTGTATGAGATTGTATATATGTGCATATGTACTTTAATAGTTAAATGTTAAAGATGTGGCCCTGAAATTGCTTGCTCATGCCACTGCTGGTGGAAGGTCCTCCACTAAAGAATGCTCTAGATTGCCCCTCGAGATGATATTTGGCCTACTCGTCCATGATGGCCAGACGTCTTGGACACAGTGGGAGTACCCACATTTAACCCCATCACATCTGAACTGCCAATCATCTAACTGCGGTGTCTCCGTTTATACTGCTGAGCATATGTGGGATAATTGAAGAAACCTAGCCATTATTTCAGCTGCCATGCCAGGCGATCGCACTGGAAATCTATAAACTGCAATTCTAGAAATATAACTATTACACCATGGCAGCATCCCATGGGATTGTATATAAGTGTATATGTATGTCTATATGTACTTTACGTGTATATGTACTTGTGTATAGCCTTAGTAGGTGCTTGCTGATACTCATTGTTCAGTCTGTATTGCCATACAGGAGATCTGTGTGATTTCTACATCTGACACATGAGTGTATGTGTGTGTGTTTGTATGCATTTGTCTGTATGCATGTGTCGGGCCAGTACCTAGTGATGTCGCGGTCCTTGCTGAATACTCCAAAGAAAAAGGAGATCAGGCCGACGATTGCAGCGAAGATCAGCATCTTTGTGTAGAAGCCGAGCCATGCAAAATAGAGCCCCACTTGCCACCCGAAGTATGACCTGTGCCGACAACATCACTCGCACACACAGCGCAAACATCACCAACCACACATGGCACCAGTGGTGTAGCTATCGAATATGTAAGCAAGGACCATGGACTGGAGGGAAATGTGAAGAGCAGGGAAGGCATGGGCAAATGCTATTCTGGAACTCCATTTTCCCAACCGTCTGTGCTATCAACTCCCAGCTAGCATTCAAGTCCAGCCTTAGGACCTTCCTGGACAGGGCACGTCCCTAAGAGGTACGATGGCCTGTGGTCGAGACTAAGAATGATGTGGCAGTCAAGAGAAGGAATGCGTCTGAGAGGATGTGCACCACAGAGATTTAAGTAATAAAATCAGCATGTGTGCAGGAGCCACATGGATCGTTGCATCAGGAGACTGGGAGAGATGGTGAATGCTTGGAGAAGTCTTCATCCAGCAGTGGATAGGGCATGAACTTACCGCACAAGGTCAAGAGGCTGCTCCTTGAAAGAGCGCCCGGCTCTCGCCCACTCCCGTCGCAGCGTGTTGCGGTCGCCCAGCGTGTTCGGGTTTTTGGTGGGATGAACAGACTCACTCTGACATGGGGAAAGCAATTGTTAGTCACAAACACTGCATGGACATTCACAAATTACCAGCTCCACCCCCCCCAAAACTCTGCCGTGGCGCTGCTGTGGTGTAATGGTGTTGCACACTGCACTGGACTTGCAAAGTTAGAGGTCGCCCATTTGATTTCATGGGAACGACAGTTAAAACAATGACCACGTTTCTTAATCACGCTGCTTCTGCCCAGCAAGCAGTGTAAATGGGTGCACCCACAGTTAGTCTATTGGTTGGTCACGTGTTGTGGGATGAAGTGTGGGTACTTCTAATTCTTCCAAAGACTTCTGTCCCAAGTGAAATAGTCGGCCAAATACCCTTGAGAATGGCTCTCTAGAGTGCTCGTGGAGTCCTTTCCAATGCATGGATATTGAACTTCTTTTGCACCGTATGTAGGCAACCATGCAAATCAGACGTGTGTTTAGTGAGCTGGGGAACTTGGACACCTATACGGCGCATCTCTGTGGGACACTAATGTTAAGTATGTGGTAAGCTTTAGACCAGTGGTTCTTAACCTTGTTGGAGGTACCGAACCCCACCAGTTTCATATGCGCATTCACCGAACCCCTCTTTAGTGAAAAATAAAATGTGATTTTTTTCAAATTCAAGACTTAGATATGTTTTTTACTGGTACACAAAATGAGCCGTGCATGAACATTACCTTGTTCAAAGAATAAAACCAACACAATGCATAAACTCACAACAAATTACATACCTGGAAATCAATGTGACTTCTGCTGTTGCCTTTGAGAGATCAGTTCAGATATGCGTGGCTTCACCTTGGCAAGTGCCACTCTCATGTCATTTTCACAGCAAAGTCTGTTCCTTTTCTTCGTTTTTATGTCCAGCATCCTCGAAAAGGATTGCTCACAAAGATATGTTGTAACAAATGGTATAAAAAAATCCAGGGCTTTCTTAGCAATAACTGGATACTTGTTCATTTGTCGACACCAAAACGTTGAGAGCGTTGTTGTTCTGAAGAGTTGCTGTTGAACCTGGCTCTGCTGAATTTCAATGATTTCGTCGAGGAATTCATCATTGACATCTGCTGTTTCAACAGCAAACGTGAACGGCTGTCTCACCCATGCTGGATATGACTCTCTTGTAGGGAAATATCCGTCGAGAGACTTTGCAAGCTCATCTAAGTGCGTGGCAATTGTTTGCTTCAGTTCCGTGGATACAGAAATATCTCCGATTCCAGACACATCTTCGATCTTACTTGCACAGTCGTCCAGAAGCGGGAAGTTTGCGAAGTTATTGTTCTCTGTTCGTCGTTTCCATAACGGTAGCTTTTTTTGAAAAGCCTTCAGGTGTTCTTCCGCTTCCATGATATTGACTCCACCACCCTGCATCTGCTGATTGAGATGATTGAGAGCTGCGAATATATCAGCCATGTACGCTAAAATGAGAATGAACTCAGGATTTTTGAAGCAATCTGCATGGCAGTGTTGGTGCTCTTGCAAAAACAGGGCTAATTCCACACGCATGGCAAAAACACGATTCAGCACCTGTCCCCGGGATAACCACCGAATATTAGAATGGAGCAGAAGTACCTCAAATTCAGAGCCCATTTCTTTACACAGCTCACTGAAGATGCGGTGCCTCAGAGCACTTTTTCGCACATAGTTCACACATTCCACCACAGTTTTTAATACTTCTGTCATTTTTGGAGGTAAGGTTTTTGTTGCCAACGCATGCCTGTGCAGAATACAATGCGTCACAATGATGTGTGGTGCATCGGCCTTTACTAGCGCACCAAAACCAGACTTTCTTCCCAGCATGACTGGAGCTCCGTCCGTACAAACTGCAGAAACCATATCCCATGAAAGATTGTTGTCTCTGAAGAAGTCATCCACAAGCTTCTTCACATCGGCTGCCTTCGTTGTTGTTGTAAGAGGCTTACAAAATAAAAACTCTTCTTTTATCATGTCGTCTTTCACATAGCGTACAAAAACAGCAAGCTGGCTTAGATCAGAAACGTCTGTGGTTTCGTCGAGTTGAAGGCTGAATTTTGCCGGGCTTGAAATCAGATCCGCGACTACTTGAGCCAAGATGTCTTTACTCATGTCTTCTATTCTGTCACTGACGGTGTCATTTGAAAGAGGAATTTGGGATAATTTACCTTCGGCCGCTGTTCCGAGTATCAGATTCGCCATCTTTAATGCAGCTGGTTTCACAAGTGTTTCACCAATGGTGTGTGGCTTGCCCTGCTTTGCGATCAGGTAAGCAACTTTGTACGATGCTGTCAGGATCGGTTTGTTAACAGGTACAAATCCAAGAGCAGGCAGAGTGGCCCTTTCATCGAATCTGGCTCTCTTCACCCTGAATTCAGCAAGTGTTGTGTTCTTGTATTCCCCGTCTCCATGCAGCTTCAAGAAGTGTTCCTTTAGTTTTGCCGGTGCAAGACTAGAGTTGCTCAACTTGGCGTTGCAAATCATGCAGATAGGACGCTCACTCCCATCACGTTCCGTGATACATGAGAATCCATGTTGTACATATTCGTCCGACCACTTTCTTCTTTTGCCCGACATAGTTAGTATGGATAAAATATTAAAGAAATCACACGACGTACGACAACAACAGTCACACGTTGACTACTGGGTACGCACTAAATTCCCCGCAGCGCTGATTGGCCAAGCAGTGTAGCATGATCATCTGCAGCCAGTGATGGCCAAGCGGGCCGTGTGTGTCATCACAAATTTACACAATAATTCAAGTGTGTCCGGACCTCCGTGGCGGGGGCTCTGCCGAACCCCTGAGATCGACTCACCGAACCCCTGGGGTTCGATCGAACCCAGGTTAAGAACCACTGCTTTAGACTATGCTGAAGCGTCCTAAACAGGTGTGCAATTCAGGTGTCGTACATGGGCCTCCCGTAGGGTGTCAGTGTGCCCTCCACCCCCTCCCCCCCCCAACAACTTACGTCATGCAGTGGATAGGCTGCCGTATAGCAGCCATTTTCAATCATTTGGTTGATATTTAATATGTTCGTGCTGTCTTGTGGCATGGGGTTTTGCAGCATGTAGTGGACCTGTGTGAGCACACATGACACATGACAAACATCACAAACATGACACATAGGGCTAGGTGAGCTATTATTTACTCAGTCCACTGTGAAATGTTTCCCCCTCTCCAACCACCACCAGCCTACACAGTTATAATGGGCCCATGACTCTTATTGAGTCCCTACTCGGAAGCGTCCCAGAACGCCCCAAAAACTGAAGTAGATATGTACCGATTTCAGCAAGTACAATGTCCAGATTTCAAGGAGACATTTTCTCCATGCTTCCCATTCATAAAGGCAATTTATTCAGAATACAATACTATCAAAACCCGAAATGAGCACAATATTGGCTCGACAGGATACCTGCTCACCAGGATCCAGGAACCATATCACCAGTAGTCTGTCATTCTTTTGTTGTGCAGGGGAGAGTGATTGAGGGGGCGTGGTTATATAATGTGGGCAGGACTTACAAAGGGAGGGGCTGCTAGCTCACCATGTCTCCTGGTTAAGCATACCAGAAATTTGGTAGCTTTTTCTACAGGGACACATTAACACAACCCCTAAACCGTAAATCCAGGCATTCTTAATAAACCTTAATGATTTACACTTCTAATCACATGTCACTCAGAGATCACAAGTTGCGATACAGAGCTATAAACTTGAATAAAAATGATAAAAAAACACGACAAAACCCTATTAAATTCACATATGTTATTGCTAAAAAAAAACATTCTGGCATTATTGATACAGCATTCTTGATACAAACGTACGATTTGGCTGCGTACGGCCGGTGGGATGAGGACGTCATGATCCTTTATAGGATAGATGTCCTGCTGCGAACGCCGGAAGGGTGCCGTGAAATAGTCCGGTTGTTTGGGCACGGCTCCCGGGTTCAGTTGGTGAATATTTCCCAGGTAGTGAAGAGGCCCACTGTCTGAGCCTGACACCTGGGGGAGGTCGCTCTCCTTGAGTGGCACCTGTTTGATTTTAAATGTATTAAACGCTTTGCCTCGAGCACATTGAATCATCATCATCAGCCAAAATCAGTCCACGAATGGATGAAGGTCTCCCCAAGTTGTTGCAATCTATACAAGTCCTATAATACAACAAGTCATATAATACAACAAGTCCTTTAATACAACAAGTCCTATAATACAACAAGTCCTATAATACAACAAGTCCTATAATACAACGTTCTATACAAGTCCTATAATACAACAAGTCCTATAATACAAGTCCTATAATACAACAAGTCCTATAATACAAGTCCTATAATACAACAAGTCCTATAATACAACAAGTCCTATAATACCACAAGTCCTGTAATACAACAAGTCCTATAATACAAGTCCTATAATACAACAATTCCTATAATACAACAAGTCCTATAATACAACAAGTCCTATACAACAAGTTCTATAATACAAGTCCTATAACACAACAAGTCCTATAATACAACAAGTCCTACAATACAAGTCCTATAATACAACAAGTCATATAATACAACAAGTCCTGTAATACAAGTCCTATAGTACAACAAGTCCTATAATACAACAAGTCCTATAATACAACAATTCCTATAATACAACATTCTATACAAGTCATATAATACAACAAGTCCTATAATACAAGTCCTATAATACAACAAGTCCTATAATACAAGTCCTATAATACAACAAGTCCTATAATACAACAAGTCCTATAATACAACCATCCTATAATACAACATTCTATACAAGTCCTATAATACAAGTCCTATAATACAACAAGTCCTATAATACAAGTCCTATAATGCAACAATTAATATGCCAAAAGCCTCCACTGCATACCCCACCCACTCTTCAAGTTGTCCCACCAATATCTCCAGTCATGAGCACACGCACATGAGCCAATCTTATCTCGCCATCTCTATGATATACATCATCTTGGGCACGTTCTCTCCTTCTGCTGCCACTCCAATGTCATTTTCGGCCAGCAGACATCATCCCTTCAAGCAACGTGCCCTTCCCGAGCCCATTCACTTTTCTAAAAAGAGTCAATATGTTGCTAATATGCATATTTTTTCAAATGTACGTTTTTCTAATCCGTTTGTATATTTACGTCTCTCGATATCTCGTAATGTCAGTGCTACGATTATTATCGTTGAACGTCATAAATTATAATCATCACAATCATCACCCTCACCATCATACTCTGTATCACATGCATGATCAACGCAATTATCATCACAACCATGATGAATCTTCACAAACATTATTGTCATCACATTCATTATCACCATCATAATCACAATCATCACCACAATCATCATCACAATCATCGGCATCATCATGATCATCATTACAATGACCATCAGAATCTTGCCTGGATGTGTAGAATCTCGGCATAGGTGGTGAGTGGGTTCCATGGCGCGTGTACTTTCACAAAGGTGGTGCGTCCGCTCACCGACTCCTAGTGGATGGCACGAAGTTCATCGTCAGACTCTAGATGAGTGCATTTAGTTGTATTTATTAGACTTTGTTTGACCAGGTGAGAGTTCAAGGGAACAGGATGGTCTCATTTGGAAGAGTGTCCACGGCCGCGTGGATTTTCGTGCTTGTGTCACATGTTGTTAGCACCTCGTGCCGATCAACGTGTGGCACAACCCAAAAGCAAATTGCATAATGTACGTGCAGTTATCGAACACTTATTACTACAGTATAAATAGCTGGCATGCCACATTAAGGTGGAGACTGTTATACCCTCCAGTATAAAATGGGTAAGCCACAATTAATCCATCTTAAGATTGTGCATGGTGGGGTAAAGTATGGGTATTCGCTATCTCTTTCAAGACGTCTGGCAAGCATAGATGAGTAGGCCATATACCCTCCAGCGGGGATCTTTAGCGCTCCTACTCAAGGAATGTATGCCAGCAGTGATATTATGAAGCAATTACAGTCTAACACCTTTTTATTTGTATACAGTGTCTGTCATCTATAGCAGAGAGACACGCAGGAAACTTACCTCCTTGGGTTCAATCTCGAGATCTAGCCCCATCTTCATCAGGCTTGCCTGATATTCGGTCCTCTTCTTCTGTCAAACAAAATTGACCATCTGTGTTATACATTGTTCTCAGTTGTGTCACTGTGGGAGTCAAGTCAAGAGGTGAGGAAACTTCTTGAACTCTTACAGTGAGTAGAGCCTCACATGGGAATCAATCAGAGAACGGCTCTGCAAAGTAGCATCACTGAACTGCTTCAGTCGGTGTCACTTCAGCAGACCTTAATAAAATAAAAATTTGCACAGCTCTTTGTCAATCAACTGTTTGAGTTCACCTTATTTGTTACAGGGATGGTCTCACTTAGCTAGTTGCTTTGCTATTTTACAAGGGAGATAGATCCATTGTGTGTGGGTACAATACCAACAAAATAAACAAAAACATCAATATTGCAGAGAATGCATACTGGGTACTTCAGCACTGTTGTAATAGTTTTCCATTTGGCAGTTAGAATGTGGATATTACATATATCCTGTAAGTTATGTCTGGGTGTCGGTGTGTGCAATATGAAAGTGGTGTATTTATTGAGGAGTTGTGGATGGAGTGTGATACGTAACGATAATTGATTGTTGTTCGCCAAAGCAGTGAGGCGTATGGTTCAGGGTATGGATGTGCGAGTTGAGTGATGGGAGTCTAGCGTTCATTGACTAGCGTGGTCTGCAGTTGACGATACAGTTTGATAAAGGATGTATACTGTAATGTACTTCTATAGCCCCCTGCCATCAGTGCAGCAATATTCAGTACGTGGTTGTAATGCACTTCTATAGCCCCCTGCCACCAGTGCAGCAATATTCAGTACGTGGTTGTAATGCATTTCTATAGCCCCCTGCCATCAGTGCAGCAATATTCAGTACGTGGTTGTAATGTACTTCTATAGCCCCCTGCCATCCATGCAGCAATATTCAGTACGTGGTTGTAATGGACTTCTATAGCCCCCTGCCACCAGTGCAGCAATATTCAGTACGTGGTTGTAATGCACTTCTATAGCCCCTGCTACCAATGCAGCTATGTTCAGTACGTGGTTGTAATGCACTTTTATAGCCCCCTGCCATCAGTGCAGCAATATTCAGTACATGGTTGTAATGCACTTCTATAGCCCCCTGCCATCACCAAACTCACACTGACCAGCGTGGAGAAGTATGGTAAATAACCCCTCCCCCTGTGAGCTGCATAGCATGGGACAGCTGTCAGCCAGCAATGGATTTAAAAAGGAGCTGTACTCCGCACACATTCTTATTCAGGGTAGGGTAAGGAACTTGGAGGTTCGGTACGCATAATGTGCTCGGAAAGTATTGTATTCTGTATGTGTGTTGAACCTCTTTCGCATCGTACAAAGCCAACCGTGCTCTTCGGAGGTGCGATAATATATAAATATAAGTAGTCATACTACTGTAATACCACGTAATATTTAGCATTCATTGTATTAGTAGTACGGTAATTTTTTTATATGCAGGTGTGCATGCCAAACGTTAACCAATGTTAAATGTTAAGCCTTCTCTTTTGAATAGAGTGTGTTTTAAACATGGAGTTGTCTCCAGCTAATTCTTAAATGTATATCATTCATAATGTAGTAGTAGGCAGGTAGTGCATTTATGACACTTCAATTGTACATAGAGCTTGCAGGTGTGATGAAGGAAACCATGGGAAAGGCTGGAATTTTTGTTGAAAAAAGGACAACAGCCACAGTAGCTTAAGAGACCTAACGCGAAGTGGTCGACACTGGCCCATGCGATCGCGTTGCGACGGCGGATCCACTTTCCGCACACAGCAGCTCCTCATGGTGCCCCCCATACCAGGACCAGTGGTGACCTTGTAGCCACAGCCATTCCTCTCCCTGGCCCCATCCGGTCCAGGCATCCCAAATCGTACAAAATGTACTGCAACGGTGGTGAGACAAACAGCCCTTCGGGCGACAGCACGGTGACGGACACAAGCCCTCGCGGCAGCCTGGGCAGCACGCTGCTCCGGACCGGAAGCGGGGGTTACCGCAGCCCTGTGGTGTGCGGAGAGCGGTGCTGCTCGTAGGCGAGCGGTGCGCTGGACGCCTACATCGAGGACTTTGAGCAGAGCGGAATCTGTGCGTCACCGCCACCCAGGATACGTGCAGAGCACAGCGCCGCGCAGCATGGCGGAGCGGAGACGCGCGGAGGAGAGGAGGATGCACAGTGTGGATGAGGGTGGGTTGCGCCTCTCGCCACGCGAGGAATCGCTCCGTGGTGCTTGCACTCGAGTGGCTATCGAGTGTGCACGCGGTGCAATGGTATCGAAGCTATAGTAATAGGTTTTTACCCTTTTATCTGGCACAAAAACTGACACCTTTATACAAGGGATCATGTTTGCAATAACCACAACACAAGTAGTCAAAATGCAAACAAAAAAGACAACTCTGATAATATGCACTGTCCTTGAATTTGATTGGTCCACACCCGAGATGGCTTTTCTGAGATCCCAGTCTCCACTGGTGTTGGACCAGAAGACGCAAAAAGGCGTCTTCTTATTCTTAGCGTCTTCTTGTTTGCATTTTGACTACTTGCGTTGTGGTTATCGCAAACATGATCCCTTGTATAAAGGTGTCAGTTTTTGTGCCAGATAAAAGGGTAAAAACCTATTACTATATCTTGTTACTGGCAAAGGAGGTCTCATAAGGTATCGAAGCTAGTTGACTGGAGGGGGGATAATTGGAGAGGAGAACCCCATTTATTTGCTTGTACTGGGTGCTTGTCAATTATGCTATGCTATCATGAATGTAATGTAATTCCCCTAGAAAAAAAAAACCCTTAATAAGGTCTAAAGATACATTTTCGTGAGAGTCCCACACTGGGATGCTTGGCAAATTCCATTAATGAGTTCATTTTATGTCAGAGAAAACTATCCACAGTAAGCACACGCATATGAGAGGATAGCATAGGTCTGAACAGATAGGTCGGTGCATGCATTTCTTTCTCCTGTCATCTTCCAGCAACTTCACTGATTATCGAGTTTGTAAAGTTTGTGAAATCTAAGTGATCCTCCAACCTTTGTGTCAAAATTTTCAGATCCTAGACTGGACACATCTGAAGTTTAAACAATAACAGCTCATGCACTGATTTATCCCATATTCTCACAAACTCCACAAACGGATAACATCATTAGTTATTGATGGTGCAAAGTAAGGCAACATTGCAGGATTGCCGTTCAGGGGTCAAGGAATCTAGGGGAGAGCAAATTCATTGTGTACCAGTAAAATGTCTGTGGGTCTTACATTGCAGGTGGCATGCTGCTTGTGGAGGACCTCATCTCGGGCACGTGCAGCCTCACTGCTGCGCTGCAGCGGTCATGGCTTATAGCCCGACGGTCAGTCTAACCACGGACCAGCTCCTAGAGGCGCCAGTTGACGGTTCCTCCAAGTCCTTGTTCCGCTCGCCTGGCGCCCACCGAGACCTCGCAGTGTCGCACAGAGGCAAGCGGTCATCTCTCGGGGTCACCGCGCACAGCCTCGGCGCATCATTGGTGAGGGGCAATAAGCCAACTGAACGGTTGAGCTCAACAGCGAGAAGCAACAAGGCCCTGATGCCATTAAATGAGTCGGCAAAGCCCAAAAAATATTTCTTTTCTAACCAGAAGAATGTTTTGTTGTACTTACGGAGCAGTGAAGCAACTAGGCGTGAGCACTTGCCGAACGGCGGCTGTGCGACAAGTACCTATCCCAGGTGGTTGACAAGCCAAAAGGATGAGCTGGATGTGTCGGGGATCACGAGCATTCCTGAGCTCAGGTACCCGGCCTGGCTGCGTGACTGCGATGTGGACTCCCAGACCAGCAGCCACGAGACGGATACCAGCACGAAGAGAGCAGTTGCCGCTCAGAGCCCGCAAAGCAGACCAAAGTACCCAGAGTGGCTCAAAGATTTGGACATCTCCGGCCTTACGAATGTAGCCAACGAGGAGCCCGTGTCAGAGGACCTTAGATCCCTAGGTGTGTGTGTATATATATAGTCTGTATATAGCAGATGACA
Source organism: Petromyzon marinus (assembly GCF_048934315.1). NCBI lineage: Eukaryota > Metazoa > Chordata > Hyperoartia > Petromyzontiformes > Petromyzontidae > Petromyzon > Petromyzon marinus. Next base: position 3,326,148 of record NC_133740.1, on the reverse strand, counting down.
TTTCATATGTTTTCAGGTACATATTCAGTCTTTTCTCACAGAGACGACTGAGCGGCCACCCATGTGGTTGTGACGTGCGATGCGTGATTCTTGATGCACAGCCTCATTGGAGGAGCTGCTGAGCAGGGCGCGCATGGAGTTGGAATCCCCCGGCTTGGAGGCCCCCTCCCCGGGCAGCTTCAACACGGACGTCTTCCTAGGGGCTGATCGTCCCTGGGAAAACCCCTCCATGCCATTGTGAATTTATCTTTATATTCACACTCACGCACAGCATAGAGGCTGCACCGCCTCTAAGTATGATGTCAGATTATGAATGTTATAAGCTAAGCAGGTAAGCCTGGTTATTACTTGGATGGGAGACTATTTGGTAATAGCATATATTATATATTTTGGCTGCTAGGTAACCAGGAGTTAGTAATACAGCAATGGAATCTTGAATCTATATCCGGAGTTTTGCATTTTACTCCCTCTGTTTTCACTGGGTTCTCCGATTTCCTCTCACATACCACTCGCTGATGAAATTTGCAAAATATCACTGCCAAACCCGCCTGAGACTTGGTGAGATTTTTCTGGCTTCCACCATGATAAGTCAACCAAGTAATTTTCTCTCAATCGTGTCTCTTCTCAGGGCCGTGTACCACCTGTCGCGTCTGAAAGAGCTGGTTGACACCATCAAGGAGAACAAGGATGGCTGCATTTTAAGGCGGTGGTCGAGGTTTGTACTCAGAAGGATACGTTCGCTTGGTCCTGCTAATTCATGGTTGTTAAACATCAATGGTACTTCAGGTGCTGTGGTGTGAATTGCAATTACTTGTGAACTTGTGGGGCCCGTGGGGCACAGTAATTGCCCTGTTAATGGAAGTGCCACAACAAAGTATTGGAAAAATGTGATGAAGTTCGTTCAGGGTTGGAGTTAGTGAATGGTTGCAGCAGTATTTTGCACAGCAAATCCATGCAGACTCAAATGTCACTTGAAAGAGAACGGATATGTGAAAAATATTGTGAGCACAACTAAACTTATTTTGGTTTTAGCCATTTTGGAAGGAGACTACTTTATTGGGAACATACATGCTAGTATTTGTGTAGTTATAAACATTTGGGAAATCACTGTAAAAGTACATTTGCTTATTTAGATTGCACTATACCTGTATTGTAAAATTTCAGAACCTTTTATGTAACTTGTAATCAATAAACCAAAGTTGCATATTGTATGCAACCCATGACTTGGATTGTTTTTATCATGTCTTGTTTAGCATGGTTGGTTATGTACAGTGTGAAAGAAATTCAACATACATTAAATATTTTCTGATATTTGAATGTTTATATTGTACATGTATATTTATTTTACAATAAATCTGAGACAAAGGCTTATACACATGGAATTGAAAATATTCAGCTATGATTTGTATTTCTCAAGTATTTTAAGAAAAGTCAGCGAGTCTCGTGACATGTCTTCACATTTGGGGGTGATGATTGTGATGGATATCCAAGCATTAACCTGCTTACATTCCTAGAGTATGTAAGGTGAATTTGGGCATTCTGGGTGATTGGGTTTTAGGCCAAACACAGGCAGATGATTGGGGATAGATGTTTTCAAGCATCTATTAATTATTCATCGGCATGTACTATCTTACTATGATGTAAAGTTCAAAGACATGGTTCATGAAGGGAATGGAATAAAAACTCAACTGTGCACAAGTATGGAGGAATTAATACTTGGAATTCAATGCAAAGATCTGGCCATATGGCGTTTACTGGGCACCAGGGTTGCCAAACAACACATGAAAGATGTGTATCAGGCACTGCCTCTGCATTATGAAAAAAATATCACTTCCTGAAGAAGTGCATTTTGAATTTTGATTTAAAGCTTTCGTGACTGCAGTAATTCATATTCTTAGTTTTTTTGGTAAAGTCACGTTGAAGGGAAACAACAAAATAATAAAATATATATAAAACAATAAAAAATTCTCACGACGTTTCGACCATAACTCAAACGGTCATCTTCAGGTGTACCTGCTTCTGCTGTCTTAGGTCACCAAAATAAATTAGAGCAAATGTGACTCGACTGACACAGGCAGCATTTATACTTGTGAAGTGTTCTCCTTCCGACGTGTGGTGTGTGTCGCACACACTGTCGGAGACGAGGTAATTGCAGGAGACATCGTCTCTTTATTATCTTGTTCACACCAACTCCGGCCTCACTCGACCACGTTGCCATAGAGCCCGGCCTAGACACGACCCTGTCCGTGTTGCACCGACGGCATCGACCGAGAAGGCCAACTACTGTCTGGCCACGCAATGATTGGGCGAATGCGGTGTCAACGACAGCGACGACGAGACGAGTCCACTCCCAGAACCGGCAGCCCGGAGCTCTCGCTCTCCGCTGCTTATATTATATTCTATATTCTACTCGGCGCGGCTTGGCTCTGCCCTATCCACGCCTCCCTTCTCGAACCGACCAGAGGGTTCCAGAGGCTTCCCTATGAGGTCTTCCATGACCCTTGCCCCAATTCCTCTGCCCAGCCGGCATACCCGTATATATGCTCAACGGCGTGTGTGCAAACTTTCCACTGCAGTTGCCGCTGCTGGACAGCAGTCAGCGCTGTGTCACTACACTTGTATGAACACAAGAATTACATAATCACGTCTACACTTATATGTAATGGGCTGAGATAGGCGCACACAACTTCTTGGGAGGCAACACTTTATTAACACCAACACATTACATTTAACATAAATTTCGATTTAAAGCTTTCGTGACTGCGGGCTAACACCAATCCCGAATATCCGCCCCCACAGCCCTTTAAATAATCTCCAATACAGCCCCCCAATCGGCTACGCGTGTATGAGTGACGTCCCTGCCCTATAACCCCCGACCCCCCCGTCCCGCGCGTGCGATTGGTGTGTCGCTCTAAAACTGACTCCAAATCCCCGCCCCGCAGCCCTTTAAACAATCTCCATTGCCCGGCATCGGCGGCAACGCGTGTGCGAAGGACGTCATTGCCCTCTGACCCCTGACCCCCCGTTCAGTTCGTGTGAGTGGTGCGCGGGGTTGTGTGAGCGGAGACGTCGCGTTTGAGTGGCTGAGAAGCGACGGATTGATTCCAGGCAGCCACGTGCCAGCCCCGAGCTATGCCCCACAAACAGGACCCGCGGACCCGAGGGGCTGCGGCGCGAGGAGAGGAGCCGGAGAGCGGCAGCCCTCTCACCGCGAGCGAGGAGTCGAGTAGAGGCTGCTCTCACTCGAGCGAGGAGTCCGGAGCCCGCAGCCCTCCCGAGATCAGCCCTCCCCCAGGGGGGGGGGAGCCGGGGGCCCGCGTCCCCCACAACTGACAACCTGTGTACCAACTGGCCGAGCGAGAGTTTGTGTGTATTTGAACGCAATCGTGCCAGTGTTTAGCTGTACCAGGGAGTTTGGTGCAGCAGAGTGTTTCGGTGTAGCAGGGTGTCCGGATTGTGCCGGCACACTACCCTTCTATCCATAATGTCGTAGGGTGAGCTCCATTAAACGTTAACTCGGACCCCAACCTGTCAAAGCGCCTAATCTCGGAACGTGGTTCTCAACCTCTTACCTCACCCATGCTACGTACCTTTGAGACGTCCTGCTTTTACAAATGTTGATGAACTGGAGGGGAAAGGTCTGGAGGACCCCACATGGAGTCTGGTTTCTCACACCCGAGCCTCCTGTGACATTTCTGGAGGCTTCTCTGGAATCTTTGTCCCATTTATTGAGTGCAGATTTGGCTTACTTCTAGCTTCATCCCAAGACGTCATCCAGTTTGGAAATACCCGAAGGTTGTGGGAGTCTCCCCATGCTTCAGTTTCTTTCCAACCCTCGCAATGGCCGGTTGCTCACCAGCCGGAAGTCTTTTGCTGCTTACACCACGACCGAGGTGTTGAGAGCAGCCATCTCATGGCTGGTCGGCAATGGAGATGGTATTGTCGATTTGGGGAGCGTGAGTCTGTGGCGTTGGTGGTGCTGCTGTCACGGAGGCGACACGAGTTTAGGAAATTCAGTTTTGTGGGTTTCCTGTAGCGAGCACTGAAAGATCCTCCCTTCCTCTTTCTCCACCCTTGTCTCTGCTGTCTCCATGTCCCCGTTCAACTCTTTCTACACCGCTTTCCTTGAATGTGCAGCTGCCTTTACGGCCTCCCCTCTCCCCTTCTCTCCACCTCCAACCCATCTCCGTCGTAATCTCCTCCCCTTTGTTCAGGCTCTTCCCTCTCTTCCTCAGTCTATGGATGGGGTTATTGTTTATCGGGCTCTTATACAAAAAATGGAGCTTATGGAGCTTAATAGGATTTTCTGTTTTCTTTCGGTAGCGTGTTGCGCACATAGGGAAGATCGAGCCACGCCACCGGTTCCCATTATCAAAATCTTTGTCAACTTGTCTCCCTCGGTAGGAATGCCTTTCCTTCTCCAGCAAGCAATTGTCTTCTCTCCTCCGGTATTTCTTCCGATGCGCTTTCTTAATCTCGCTTGCTGTGTGTATCGGCTCTATCATTCAACAAGGGCAAATTAAAAAATTTGCTTTTTTTTCCTCCACTGCTTTACCACTATACCTCCTGAGTGGGTACTCGGAGTTTCATCTAATGTACTATTTGATGAGTCGCTTCCACACAGCAGAAAGGCGGTAGCTATCCGAACTGTAAATTTTTCTTCCAATTTCGATAGATTCTCGAATTATTCTTGGGCAGTAGTAGCTAGTTTTGCACAGAATTTCAACATTAAAATCAACTGAGTGTCCTTGTTGGCACGTGTGTTCTGCTACTGCTGAACACGGGTGCCAACAAATAATACATTATTTAAATGCATGCCTATAAAGGGCAGCATACTCCAATAGGGATTACCATTGGTACGGCTATTTTAATACACAATAGACAGGAAGGACAAGATCAAAGGGCTCTCATAATGCACATGCATAATGTACGTTGACTTGGTAATCTCCCCCCCCCCCCCCCCCCACTTTGCGCGAGAGTGCCACAAATCTGGCTGTCGCCTGATGAAGCTAGTTGTAATTACTGACAAAACGTCGTACTCCGATTGTAAATGTTGTGGCTTGGCTCTCCAAAGTACCAGTGACGAATTGGCTTGTTCTGTTTCCGTGACAACCCTTACTAGTTGGCTGTGTCGAGTGGTGGCGGGTTTTAACGACACGTTTATATATGTATGCGATCTAATCCAAAAAACACCTCTATGGATGATATTGGGCGCGACAGCCTACATGTTAAACCAAAATTTAAAATATATACAAAACAATAATTTCTAGTTAAATTTCGATTTAAAGCTTTCGTGACTGCAATGATTCATCTTCTTTGGTTCTTTCGGTAAAGTCACGTAGAATGAGAATAAAATAATAAATTGATAAAATAAAATAACACAATAATATTCTCACGACGTTTCGGCCACAACACAAGCGATGAAGGCCGCTTGTGTTGTGGCCGAAACGTCGTGAGAATATTATTGTGTTATTTTATTTTATCAATTTATTATTTTATTCTCATTCTACGTGACTTTACCGAAAGAACCAAAGAAGAATAATTTCTAGTTTTCCTCATTCACATCGTGATTCGTATGAAAAGACATGAGATGATTGAGACATGTTAAATCATAAACGTATTTATTAATATATACAGATAGTCCTCGACTGCAATGTCCTTGTCCACGTGCAAACAGAGTTAGGATAGCAGCCTCCTTTAAAAGTCAGAGTAGATTTATATGCTGTAGAAGACAGTTGACGAATCCTCGCTGCTTGATTCCTCCTCGGATCCCTTCAGCAGTGAGTCGTCACCAGTCTTCACTGCCTGCTCATTCTTCATGTGGCACCGCTGGGGTGGGTGCAATACGCCAGGAGACTCCTTATGCAGCGAGCAGCGAAGCAGGCCCATCTCTGCCTGCTCATCCTCAACGTGGAATTGTGGCGATGGCGGTGAGCTGGGGGCATCGGTGAGGAGGGTGTTACGGAGACAGCCCAGCTCTGCCTGCTGCAGAATCGTCTGTACGACGAAGCGCTCGCGGCGCATGCAGGCGCGCACATGGGATAGCGTGTCCGGGATGATGTATGCAATGCTGGCCTTCGTGAGTAACACCACGTGCTGCACACGTCCACACACAGGTAAAGGATTTTCAGTTTCCGGATTTGCATGTAAAGGGTGCTTACTAAATATAATATGGCAGCATCTTCAAGTGCTTTTCATCTCAGGTCAACTATTCCGGTTACCTGAAGCCTAGGGATATTATATTGTTACGTCGTTTTTCCTAATTAAATTAAGTCATTTGAGCAATTTTTGAACATTTGGCAAATTATACCGAGGCACTTTTTTGAATTAATGGGTTTTTACGTTCACTATGCAGCAGGCAACATTTATGATGTGCAGTAAATGCACCCACCGTATTCACCTGGGCAGCCGCAAATTACCGCAACAATCAGCAAACACTTACACTCGGCCATGTCACCACTACAAAGATTCCCTGTGTAGCCTTTCACAGACTGAGACAAGTGCATCTATGATGGGTGGCACAGTGCCTGTGGGGGTGGTGTGCACCTTTATCTCGCCAGTGATGATTTTCACACACTTCATCAAGTACTCATTTTAAGGCAGAATCAACTTAAGGGAAGCTCAACACTGGTTCTAATATTTTCCACTCATGTTGGCTGTGGCCAGGAATAGTACTCCGGTCACACAGGATTGGTAGCGCAGTTCACGAACAACTACGCAGCCGCTCCCCTTCCCACATGCACACATGCTTACGTGTGACAAATTGCATCAACAACATGAATCGTCTGCTGCATGATGAAAGTGAGTATTGTATTACCACTATTATTTGTGATCTCAGAAATACTGTGCAATTGTGAGGTGTAATAGCATTACTGACATTTTCTGTAATAACCCATTGACAATGATCACGGTTTGCTCTGCTGACCTTAACAACTGCTCACAGATGAGTCTATACGATGGTGCCGTAGTGCATAGCTTTGCACACTAGACTTGCAATCCAGAGGTCGCGGCTGTGAATTGATCTTTGATCATGGCAGTGTAAACAATGGTGAAAGTGTTTTTACATTCCACTGCCTCTATCCACCTAGCAGTGTAAATGGAATACATCCAGTCAATTGGTCGGCTGAGTTTGGTGCTGTCCAGTGTGGGAACTCCCACCTCTTCCCAAGACGTCTGACAAGTGTGGAAGAGCAGTTAAAATACATCTTAAGGGTCTCTCTTGAGCTCCCTATAGCAGGAGCCCTTTTGCCATCAGTGACATGAGCAAGTAATTGGAGGGCTGTACCTTTACCTTTCAATGAGTTTATGAATGTGTGTGTGTGCATGTTGATGTGTACCTGCATGGCAATGACGAAGGCCAGCTTTGCCGTCAGTACTTGCCAGTACTGCTTGGTGACGGAGTAGGCTTGGGGATGATCCGGTGGGTAGCGATAACCAGGATACCTACACACGTACAACCACAAGCACGCATGGACTATATTGAGCAAAGTGCCTCGAAAGTAGAGTTGGCGCTAAATTGAACAAGTATGGTTGTGCACAAACGGTATATGCGTTCACAGCCCTTTAAAAAATCCGCTTCTGAAAGAGGGCCTTCCCACAACGTGCAGCTTGTGGGGGCTCTTTTGACCATGGTTCACGCTGGTCCGTGGCAGGTTGGTGAAGGCAGGGATTAAAGATGATGGGAGAGCAATATAGCACAACTGTTAATTTTGCTGAACTACCCACTGCTGACAACCTAGCTCCGCAGTCACCTACTGCACCTGCATTGTGCATGGTGATCATCAATCTAAGCACGAACAAGGCTCAAGCCTGCTTGACTTCCGGAATCTAAGATCAGCTGTATTCGTGGTGATTTGGTCATAGTCAAGTAAGGTTATATTAAATATCGATCAATATGGTTATATTGATTATAGTTGTGTATGTCAGCAATTCAAAAACGTTAGAGAAAAGGGTTGGTAGATCGCATCAATTTCTTAACTAACTGTGCTGTGAGGTGACCAGAAGATGGCTGTAGAGCAAGTGGTTTCATGTCTGTGTGGACCTTTAAGCTTCATTTCATTATCATGGGTTCTCCAGCACCTCTTATTGCATCCCACATGCATAAAACCACCTTAAACTGCAATCCCAATGCACGGTCTTCCTGCAAAGGGATCTTGAGACTCAATTAAGCAGTCGTGGATTGATAGATAAATAAATAACATTACTCTTTAGCAAGGCAAGAATGAACTAGAATTTATATCAATCTATTATTATACTTCTCTAAGTGGGACTTTGGTTGTGAAGCCATCCCACCCGTACCCACTGCTCCCCCCCTCCAATTCCCCCTCCCCCACCCCCTTTACTGTCCCCGCCCACCACGCACACTCCTCCCCCAACCCTACCACAACCCCTTACTTCCCAACTAAGCCAAACCCTGTGTCCAGGGTAAGGGGCAGGGCCTAAACAGAGGTGGGGCCTAGGGGAAGTGTGGGTCTTAAAAGGAAAGTCACAGAGTGAAAAGAGGAAGAGAACGAGCCTAATCGGGAAGGGGCGGAGCCAGGAGGACGCCACACCCAGAAGGATGTCGCATCTACCTGGACAACACACCCAGAGATCAGTGCATCACATTCGCAGGGACGGCACCCCCGATAGCTGGGCATGACACTGAATAGCACAAACCTGCAGGTTGTGTGGATTGCCGGATCAAACCAGGCTGGCAGGATGTTGGGATGATTTTGCTCCTTGAAGTCGCTGATCTTGAAAATCGAAAAGCTGTCCTCCGTGTACCCATGCATTGTAGGCGAACCTGTGCCATACTCTGCTGAGTATCCATAATAATACACCAGGCGTGGGATGATGTCCGTTGTGAACGCCAAGATGCATGACTGTGGAATAAGCATACGGAGGCACAGCGATAGCAGTCACTTAGCATGCAATGATTTTACCAAGGCTTCTGAACATCTCACCTTGACAATTACATTAATTTTCACAAATACAATTTGGAGGGTTGCTGCCAGAGTGTAATGGTTAGCATATAAGGACTTGCAATCTGGCAGTCGTCAGTTCAGTCTCCTGACACAACAGTTGAAGCAATGGATAATTTTCTTAAATCTCCCCCACCTCTGTCCAATTAGCAATATAAATGGGTTCATCACTGTTTTAGCGCAGGTAATTCCACATCTTACAAAATGTCTGGTCATCATGGAAGAGTAGGCCAAATACCATGTAGAGGGGTTCTCGAGAGCTACCTTTAGTTGAGGCCCTTCCGCCAGCAGTGACATGAGCAAGCAATTGCAAGGCTTTACCTTTTGCGATTTTGGGAGTGGATAGGAGCGGTGGTGCAGTGATTCGTGCACTGCACTTTGAATTCAGCACACATGCAATTGACTTCCAGCTACGACTAACATCAGTGATGAGTTATACCCGAACCGCTCCTGGTCCCCCACTACACCTCTTCTCATACCTGCCATGACCAGAATGGTGAAGTATGGTAAAAATAACCTACACGGCTAACATGACATGTTATGTCACTCATAAGATGGGATATTGAGCGAGAAAGCGAGCGGACAATCTGGCGACCTACATTGGTGATTACGGAGAGGGTGGCAATGATGCTCAGAATGTCGGCCCAGGCTCCAATTCCTCTTGCTCGCGAAACCACAGGCCTCCTCATCTTTGTTACGAGCTTCCACGCGTCGACTCGCACTTCAATGATGTTGTTGAGCAGTGCGAGCAATGGCGCAAGTGGAAATGATGCCACGAAGAGAGTGACAAACCCGAATTGGATAACTGGGGTATATTTTGAGAATGGGTAGGGGGGCAAGGATAGAATAATGAGTGAAACAGGATATAGACATACACTCTTAATGCTGTTATGCTGTGATTACTTTAAGCAAATTAAACATGTTTTCAATGCATTGAATGTGTTTTAGTCAAAGGAGACCCCAAAATATGATCACATTTTCGTATCATTTGTTCACAAAATTATCGTGTCCATTACATTGGCCACTGAGATGCGACCAGCCACTACCATCTTTAATGCTCAGCTCTGGTTCACCTGGGTTTCTTTTGCACCATTTTCCACCACTAGGTGGCTATAATAACTAGATCACATCCTGTATTGAGGACTCCATTAACCGTACCACACATTTTTAGGCATATGCACTGTGGCTGAAATGCCAACAAATCACAGCAGTTAACCACAGTGGACATGATGCACAAGAGTTTTAAATAAATAGTAAGGGGGAGAAACGTCAACCCAAGCTGACCAATGTAGCTGCATTGGTTAGCAGACAAGAGGAGCAAATATGTGCTCCTATTGTTTCTAAAACTTAACTCCGTACATATGCACATACGCGCATGCTCAAAGACAATTGTGTTACAGTATATCCATAGATTGGTGCCTATGGCCAAATCACCCAGTATGCGTCAGATTTAATCAGATCCCAGAAGTTAAGGAGAGCTGAGCCTGAAAATTGGTTGGATGGGTGACCATGCAATAGTTAGTGTGGGGTTGTGAGCAGCAGAGGACAGTGCAGCAAATTACATTGTTGTATTGTACATCTAAGCTGTTACATCTGTGCTCCCTGCCTTCAACAACCCGAAGTGTGGGTAATTTCCCTCCCACAACAATGTCCGACAGATACACAGGGGCCGTACACACGTGCCTATATAGTCAAATGATACCCAATTGTGTGTGTTTTTTTTTATAATAAAGTAAAACGCGTTGACTCCGTAGTGTGATCCTCTGAGCTCATTGTACCCATCTCGAGGTATTCATCAAAGAGTCCAAGTGGGCTCTGGGGGGCTGTTGGTCCAAGTGTTTGCTGGAAGAAGTGTTTGGTAACTGGATAAGACCATCAAGGAGAAGCCAGTTTAATCGTGGCTCGGTGACTGAAACCCAGAGTTTCACGGTTTAACCCAACATTCGAGCAGCACCACATCAGATCTCTAGACTCCTCAGCGCAGGCATACAAATATGGTCAACATATGCGTACATTAACTAATTTGTGAAATTATGAATTACATCCAAATGAAATGTAGTGTGTGCATTACTAGGACGTACCTAAAGGTGCCAGGTTGGATTCATCCACCTTGGGGATGCTCTGCTCCATGCAGCCTCCTGCTTCCGTGCAGTCCATCCTCTTGATGTCCGAATTCTGGCTGTTGCTACTGCTGCAATTGGTGACACTGGTGGTGGTCTCCTTTCTTTTAATGGACTTAGGTCTACTTCGCTTTTCCTTCTTCTTCTGCTGCAAGGCCATCAACACTTTCATGCTCGTAATAGGATCGAGAGCAGCGTATGGTTTATTCTCACTGACTGGTGAAGCAGTTTGTTGACGTGGAACTAGGCCAAAGCATTCAAAAAAATTGGATTTCATGTCATTTATCTTAACGCCGCTATCTTTTGTCGAAGTGTAATCATGTTCAGGCTTCGGTCTGTACAAGAACTGTGCGTGAAGACTTTCATGAGTTTTCAGGATTTCAATAGGACTTAAAAATCCGCAGACTGAGCACATCTCATAGGGCGACGGTGGATTCAACACCGCATTGGCAAAACTGCCGTTATTCACCAAGCCTGGTGCACCCTTTATCATATAATCCTTTTCATGGGTCTTCATGTGCCTTTTTAATTTTCCTGGCTGATTAAACCTTTGTCCACATATGCCGCACCATTGCTCACGGGTCTCGTTATGCGTTCTTACGTGGGCTTCTAGGCACCATGCCAGTTGGAATTTTTTCCCACAGACGTCACAAGAGATAAGTTTTTTCGCTCTTGTAACTCTACCGGATTGAGGTGGGGTTGAGACGGGTGCTGGTGAAGTGCCATCGATGGTGAAGGCAATTCTCCCAGCACCACCATGACTCGCAGCAGGGTTGCTCTCGCACATCTGAAACAAAAGACAAAGGTCACGCGCATGACACCCGTGTCACGAGTGTACTCACAAAGGCATACTTAAGGTGACATAAGATTCATATATACTACAACTCATTATACCAGAACTCCACAATATTGCAGTTCCTATCATGTACGATTTTACCCTCTTATCCACCCAAGTAATATTTTGTTTCTAAACAACAATGACTAACTACCTCCATTTTCCTAATGTTACCCACCAAATAGGTCTTTCTGTATATACACACCAACAATATAATGATTGCACCACACGTTCACTCCACTATTCACAACACTCTGACTCGCAACCTCCATGTAAGATTGTAATATCATTTCTGTATGAGGGCCCGTCAAGAAGTTTTGGGAATGGATACTTTTTTACAAACAACTACGTAAAATAGTATTCATTAAAAGTACAGTATAGTACTACTAATGGCACTTATAAGGGAACGTCATTATCTCTCATGCTAATTATTACAATGTTAACTAGTTACCCAGGAAAGCTTCATTGCGTCTAAGTACTGCATTTTCAGAAAGGTCCCATTGCATTGAGATGTTTGCGTGAGTGGAACCCAGAGAGACCCCACCTTGCATATTGGGAAATAACACAACTCCACACAGATGGATTCAACCCACAAGCTAAAAGCATTCCCTGTTCAACAAAGTACTCAGTGTAATATTTAATATAATTTATTTGGTAATATACAGTATCGTAATTGTATAGTGAATCTACAGCAGTGTGGTATACAGTAGGGTTGGTAAAATAATACTTAGTGTAATATTACAAGTCTAATATTATTATAATCTAACGCAGTGGTTCTTAACCTGGGTTCGATCGAACCCCAGGGGTTCGGTGAGTCGATCTCAGGGGTTCGGCAGAGCCCCCGCCACGGAGGTCCGGACACTTGAATTATTGTGTAAATTTGTGATGACACACACGGCCCGCTTGGCCATCACTGGCTGCAGATGATCATGCTACACTGCTTGGCCAATCAGCGCTGCGGGGAATTTAGTGCGTACCCAGTAGTCAACGTGTGACTGTTGTTGTCGTACGTCGTGTGATTTCTTTAATATTTTATCCATACTAACTATGTCGGGCAAAAGAAGAAAGTGGTCGGACGAATATGTACAACATGGATTCTCATGTATCACGGAACGTGATGGGAGTGAGCGTCCTATCTGCATGATTTGCAACGCCAAGTTGAGCAACTCTAGTCTTGCACCGGCAAAACTAAAGGAACACTTCTTGAAGCTGCATGGAGACGGGGAATACAAGAACACAACACTTGCTGAATTCAGGGTGAAGAGAGCCAGATTCGATGAAAGGGCCACTCTGCCTGCTCTTGGATTTGTACCTGTTAACAAACCGATCCTGACAGCATCGTACAAAGTTGCTTACCTGATCGCAAAGCAGGGCAAGCCACACACCATTGGTGAAACACTTGTGAAACCAGCTGCATTAAAGATGGCGAATCTGATACTCGGAACAGCGGCCGAAGGTAAATTATCTCAAATTCCTCTTTCAAATGACACCGTCAGTGACAGAATAGAAGACATGAGTAAAGACATCTTGGCTCAAGTAGTCGCGGATCTGATTTCAAGCCCGGCAAAATTCAGCCTTCAACTCGACGAAACCACAGACGTTTCTGATCTAAGCCAGCTTGCTGTTTTTGTACGCTATGTGAAAGACGACATGATAAAAGAAGAGTTTTTATTTTGTAAGCCTCTTACAACAACAACGAAGGCAGCCGATGTGAAGAAGCTTGTGGATGACTTCTTCAGAGACAACAATCTTTCATGGGATATGGTTTCTGCAGTTTGTACGGACGGAGCTCCAGTCATGCTGGGAAGAAAGTCTGGTTTTGGTGCGCTAGTAAAGGCCGATGCACCACACATCATTGTAACGCATTGTATTCTGCACAGGCATGCGTTGGCAACAAAAACCTTACCTCCAAAAATGACAGAAGTATTAAAAACTGTGGTGGAATGTGTGAACTATGTGCGAAAAAGTGCTCTGAGGCACCGCATCTTCAGTGAGCTGTGTAAAGAAATGGGCTCTGAATTTGAGGTACTTCTGCTCCATTCTAATATTCGGTGGTTATCCCGGGGACAGGTGCTGAATCGTGTTTTTGCCATGCATGTGGAATTAGCCCTGTTTTTGCAATAGCACCAACACTGCCATGCAGATTGCTTCAAAAATCCTGAGTTCATTCTCATTTTAGCGTACATGGCTGATATATTCGCAGCTCTCAATCATCTCAATCAGCAGATGCAGGGTGGTGGAGTCAATATCATGGAAGCGGAAGAACACCTGAAGGCTTTTCAAAAAAAGCTACCGTTATGGAAACGACGAACAGAGACCAATAACTTCGCAAACTTCCCGCTTCTGGACGACTGTGCAAGTAAGATCGAAGATGTGTCTGGAATCGGAGATATTTCTGTATCCACGGAACTGAAGCAAACAATTGCCACGCACTTAGATGAGCTTGCAAAGTCTCTCGACGGATATTTCCCTACAAGAGAGTCATATCCAGCATGGGTGAGACAGCCGTTCACGTTTGCTGTTGAAACAGCAGATGTCAATGATGAATTCCTCGACGAAATCATTGAAATTCAGCAGAGCCAGGTTCAACAGCAACTCTTCAGAACAACAACGCTCTCAACGTTTTGGTGTCGACAAATGAACAAGTATCCAGTTATTGCTAAGAAAGCCCTGGATTTTTTTATACCATTTGTTACAACATATCTTTGTGAGCAATCCTTTTCGAGGATGCTGGACATAAAAACGAAGAAAAGGAACAGACTTTGCTGTGAAAATGACATGAGAGTGGCACTTGCCAAGGTGAAGCCACGCATATCTGAACTGATCTCTCAAAGGCAACAGCAGAAGTCACATTGATTTCCAGGTATGTAATTTGTTGTGAGTTTATGCATTGTGTTGGTTTTATTCTTTGAACAAGGTAATGTTCATGCACGGCTCATTTTGTGTACCAGTAAAAAACATATCTAAGTCTTGAATTTGAAAAAAATCACATTTTATTTTTCACTAAAGAGGGGTTCGGTGAATGCGCATATGAAACTGGTGGGGTTCGGTACCTCCAACAAGGTTAAGAACCACTGATCTAACGTATAGGGTAGTGTATAGTAACGCAGTGTATAATTCAATGTTGGGGTCTGTCTATGGCAGTTTATAATAAAAAATATTATTTGGAGGCATATTATAATATTTTTTGCGACATAGAAGTGTAATGTATAATAACTTATTGTTAGTAGCTCAGCTTAGTGGAGAATATATTGAGTACATTGATTATATTGATGTAGTTTATATTTAGTTCTTTCACATCGGTTTATTGTATGATAGTTGGGTAGTTGCAGTTCTTTAGCGTCAATATACTAAATGCCTCTGTTGATATGTAAACTCTGACTTTAACATAGCTACTTCTGTCACCAGTTACATGCTAATTCCTCACATTAACATCATGCTAATCTCCCAGTTACATGCTAATTTCTGACTTTAACATCCTGCTAATCTATCACATTAACACAGCTACTTCAATTCTAAATTCTTCTGTTGATATGTAAACTCCTTTGTCAAGGAGCTCTGCTCCTCCCACCCAGCTTAAAATACGCTGCCAAGCTTAGCAGTGTTCATTGGAGCGCTGTCTTTCCGACAGTTCTGTTTCTTCACCTGAGGAAGGCTACTTGTGTTGTGGTCGAAACGTCGTGAGAATTTTATTATGTTTTGATTTTATTATTTTATTATTTCCCTTCTACGTGACTTTACCGAAAGAACCAAGAAGATGAATCCCTGCAGTCACGAAAGCTTTAAATCGAAATTTATTCAAATCAAGTTGTTTTATTTTTACCACAGTACTTTATGGAATCCTCAAGAATTAATGCATTTTTAGAAGTATTAAACTATACTTGAAGATGTGTGAGAATGTAATTCTGCAGATGCAAGCACAGGCAAATTCGTATCTGCATATACCAGTTTCTGGGCCTCCTCACTTCACCAAACCCGCATTGACTGGCATGGTGAAGTATGGTTAAACAACTCCCACAAACGACATGGTGTGGGGGAGGCCTCTATCAAGACGCTGGATCGACAAAGGGCTGATACATGTCACGACATTGTACGTTAAGACCGTTCTCTAGTCAGCACAAGCCGTCTATGTGGACAATAGAGGGCACGACACACGTGTACACGATGTTTGTGTGCGTATATTCAGCGTGTGTATCACGTAATAATTATATAAGGTCGCGATTATGCTCAAAACGAACCAAATGTATAACATCACGAATAACTTTGGAGGTCTCCAGAGCCTGAACAATATTTGAAGTAGACACTGACCCTTGTCACGAGTTCTTATGAACTATAAACTAAACTATAAACTATTTATATTTTACCAGGTAAGGCCCACTGAGCTATATAACTCTTATCAGAAGCGACCTGGACACAAATGATAGCTCAACGAAAGTGGCTTATCATGTGAACATTTATAGCAGCCAAGTACTCTAAACTCACGCTTATAAATGTGGAGGGGAACACAGAAGGACCAGGAGAAGAATCTACGCCACCACAGGGAAAAAAATAAACAAATACAGAGCAGGCGTCAGGGTCTGGATGGATCCTCCACGCTGCTGTAGGCCTGGCGAGGTTGTTAACATCTCGACACCGCGGCGCCCCTTATTAAAAGCTTAGCCATGTCTAGCAAGGTTATTGACTCATTTCACTCGACTCACGGCACCACAAGTAATGTATTAAACAAATAAAACAATAATAAAGTAGAGAGGCGCTACTTACATTTAACAATGTTGTTGTTAACTTTAAAAGGAGCGCGCTTCTCTCTGGCTTGCAGTCCGGCGATCGCGGTCTCCTCTGCGATTGGTCAGCGCAGGCGTCACCCAGGGTGACACGCCACGCCCCCTTTGTTATTGCACGCCCCCACGTAGGCGAGAGACTCCTCCCACTTCCTGGATAAGCCACGCCCGTCGCGACTATGCCCCGCCCACTGTCGTGCAAGCCACTCCCCCGCAGATCGGGCAAGCTCACCCCACGGTTAAAGCCACAATCGGAATCTTTATTTACAGGCAGTCCTCGACTTACGAACGCCCAAATTACAAACAGCCGCCCTTCAGAACCAACTGACATGAAATATAAATTATTTTATATCGCCTGAAACCGCGAACTCGCGCTTGTAAACTGAAACCGCGGAACTTTCTTTGTTCAGCGGAGCGATCCTCCGCGAGATGTAAAGAGTCAGCCTCGCGCTGTGAGTGCGTGAAAATAATAAGGAAAAATCCAGGTTCATATTCTTGGTTCTTTCGGTAAAGTCATGTAGATTGAAAATACAAGTTAAATAATAAAATAAATTTTATAAAAAATACAAAAAAGAAATTGAAAATAATAAAAGCTTTTATTATTTGCAATTTATTCATTTATTTTTTTATTTTTTTAATTGGCAGAACCTACACGCCACGTTGGTGGCCGGCAGATGGCAGCATCTACACGCCATAATCTTGGTTCTTTCGGTAAAGTCACGTAGATTTGAAAATAAAAGAATTAAATGAAAAATCATTAATTGTTATTATAAAATGTTGATTTAAAGCTTTCGTGACTGCAGGGATTCATATTCTTGGTTCTTTCAGTAAAGTCACGTAGAAGGGAAACAATAAAATAATAAAAATATTTTTAAAAATATCAAAAAATTTACTTTTCTTTTATTATTTATATTTTCTATCTACGTGACTTTACCCAAAGAACCAAGAATATGGCGTGTAGATTCTGTCATTTTAAAAATACAAGAAAATAAATGGAAAATAATAAAAGCTTTTATTATTCTTAGTTTTTTCGGTAAAGTCACGTTGAAGAGAAACAACAAAATAATAAAATATATATAAAACAATAAAAAATTATCACGACGTTTCGACCATAACTCAAACGGTCGTCTTCAGGTGTGTTGGTTCGCATAAATTTATTTGTAAACGGCGCATTTATTTATTTATTTAAAAAACGTTAGCGCCACGCGCAACGATTTGGCAGTTCTATATTCTGAAAAGAATAGATGGACTAGTCCTGGGTAAACTGCCAAATCGTTGCGCGTGGCGCTAACGTTTTTTATAAATAAATAAATGCGCCGTTTACAAATAAATTTATGCGAACCAACACACCTGAAGACGACCGTTTGAGTTATGGTCGAAACGTCGTGAGAATTGTTTTTATTGTTTTATATATATTTTATTATTTTGTTGTTTCTCTTCAACGTGACTTTACCGAAAAAACTAAGAATATGAATTACTGCAGTCACGAAAGCTTTAAATCAAAGCTTTTATTATTTTCAATTTATTATTTTAATATCAATTTTTTTTTTTGTCTCTGTGACTTTACCGAAAGAACCAAGCATATGAATGTGGGTTTTTTGCTTTTATTATTTTCAATTTCACACTTTTGATTTGATTTTTTTTTCTTTCTATCGACGTGACTTTACCGATAGAACCAAGAATATGGCGTGTAGATTCTGCCAATTTAAAAATTAAAATAGATTGAAAATAATAAGCAAAAATCCAGATTCATATTCTTGGTTCTTTCGGTAAAGCCATGTAGGTTGAAAATAAAATAATAAAATTAAATAACAAATACAATAAATAAATGGAAAATAATGAAAGCTTTCATTATTTTCAATTTATTTTAATTTGTATTTTTTTTCAATTGGCAGAATCTACACGCCATATTCTTGGTTCTTTCGGTAAAGTAACGTAGATTTGAAAATGAAAATAATAGAATTAAATGAAAAAATACAAATCATGAATTATTTTTTTTTACTTTTCTTTATTTTTTATATTTTATATCTACATGACCTTACCCAAAGAACCAAGAATATGGCGTGTAGATGCTGCCACCTGCCAACATTGGTGGCCAGCAGATGGCAGCATCTACACGCCAGATGCTTGGTTCCTTCGGTAAAGTCACGTAGATAGAAAATAAAAATAATAAAATTAAAATAATAAATTGAAAATAAAAGCTTTTATTATTTTCAATTTATTATTTGTTTTTTTTTAATTTTGTAAATAATACATTGAAAATAAAAGCTTTTATAAAAGTTTAAATTTTATGTCATTATTTGATTTTAGTTTTATTTTCTATCTACGTGACTTTACCGAAATAACCAATATGAATCTGGGTTTTTGCTTATTATATTCAATTTCTTATTTTTATTTGTAACTTTTTTTAAATTGGAAGAATCTACACGCCACGTTGGTGGCCGGCAGGTGGCAGAAAAATAAAAATGATAAAATAATAAATTGAAACTAATCAAAGCTTTTATTATTTTCAATTTATTAAAAAAGCTTTTATTATTTTCAATTTATATTCTTAAATTAAATTATATCATTTTTATTTTCAAATCTACGTGACTTTACCAAAAGAACCAAGAATATGGCGTGGCGTGTAGATTCTGCCAATTTAAAATTTGAAATAATAAATAGAAAATAATAAAAGCTTTTAATATTTTCAATTTATTTTTGTATTTTTCATTTGTAACTTTTATTTTATTATTTTATTTTTATTTTCTATCTACATGACTTTACCGAAAGAACCAAAAATATTAATTCCTGAAGTCAGGAAAGTTTTAAGTCAAAATCTACACGACACATTGGTGGCCGGTAGGTGGCAGCATCTACACGACACATTCGTCGCCATTCCTGTGGCGTGTCGATGCTGCCAGGTGTGATTGGAGAGGTGAGTGCGGTTGGTGAGGGGTGATTGGGGTGGTGAGTCAGGTTGGTGAGTTGCATGGTGAGTGTTGTCAGTGAGCACCTGGAGGATTCTCCTCCACGGCGGCCTTTGTCTCCCCCAGTAGCGATGTTTACGACACATCGCACCAGGTACTCATCTGAGGTTGAGTCGACCTCACACTCTCTTACTGTCTCAAAACAACAACCGCCATGCGCCACTAAGTGGCGGTGACATCACCACGACGCTTGTGGCTGGCTGATGCACCACCTGTGCCCCTTACTGTGCCAACTTGCTGAGCTTTAGCCACCCGACGCTCCGCTCGTTTTTCTGAGCGTCGCTCCTTCGCCCTCCGTTGTTGTTGTAGGGTGACTGCCTCCAACTGCCCAGTAGCAGCGCCCTTCACGAGCCTCCTCCACAGAGGCCGATCTTGACACCGCTGGTACCAGTCATCGGCAAGTCCACTCAGCTCCACATCCTCCTGTACCACATCACTCCATCTCTTCTCTAGCCCGTCGCCACGCCCGTTTAGCCCCCTCGATCCGGCCGAACAAAAGCTATTTGGGCATGCGGTGACTGGGCATGCGGGCTACATGGCCCAGCCAACGCAGCCTTGCCTGCTGGAGGAGCTCACCGATGGGACTTTGTCCAGATCTTTCGAGGATTTGTGAGCTCCTCACACAATCCAGCCAGGTTAAACCCAGGATTGATCATAGGCAGGCCAGCCTAAATGTTTCCAACCAGTGAAGATGCTGCATTAAGGGGGTCCACGTTTCACAAGCGTAGAGAAGGGAGGGAATGACTGTGACCGAGAAGACCCGAAGCTTCATGCGGAGCGACAGACCAGGTAGCTTCCACACAACGTTACACAACTGATGAAAAGATAATGCCGCTCGACTAATTCGGAGTGAGACCTTTGCTGTTAAACCGGAGCCGGTCATGAGCACACTGCCCAGGTATGGGAAACTCTCCACTCTCTCCCCAACTGTCCCATCACCGATTGGGAGTTGTGGGGGTGGAGTGCCCAATGGCACAAAATACCCAGGCAGGTGCTTCGTTTTGGTGGGGCTGATAGTAAGTCCCCACCTCTTAGTGGCACACTCCAGTTTCAGCAGCAGCGCCTCCAACTCCTCCTCTGAATGAGCAGCAATTACCAGGTCGTCGGCATACATAATGTGGTTGACCAATAGGGAGCCATCCCTTGACCGCACCCGGGCATCGATCAGCCTCCCATTGTATCTGTACCAGACGGAAATTCCTCCAGTACAGCTACTGAAGGCTTCACGAACTGTGTGGTCGAAATAGAAGTTAAATGTTGGAGCCAGAGGACATCCCTGTCACACCCCAAGGTGTACAGGGAATGGCTCTGACTCCCGGCTACGTAGTTTTACCCGGGCCTGCTCACCATCATGAAGGTCATTAATGAGCGTGAGCAGAGGGTCAGGGACTCCGAAAGCATGAAGAACTACCCAGAGCCCAGGCCTACTGATGGTATCATAGGCCCTGACCAGGTCAATAAAGCAGAGATGTAAGTCTTGTTA